>NW_024609857.1:10016568-10754076 GCF_016920785.2 Ixodes scapularis | reverse complement strand
AAGGCTTCGTATTTCTGCCGGAAAACTTTTCGTGCTTTTCCCTGCGATAGGCTTAAAGGGAGGTACGCGTATGTACTTCCTCGAGATGATGACGACAAAACTGTACCATAAACATGTAGGGAAAAAAAGTTGGCTTTAAACAATAACGCGAAGGCATCCTGCAGCGAAAAGGATCGCTGTCATCGATCGAGTCAGCAGGATGTTTACGAGTCGTGTGTGCATATACACAAATTTTGGCTAAGACCAATTCAAACGTGTAAGATCCTTGACTACTGAATGAAGGATATCGTCGATGTATGTTCATGTTCACGACATTCAATGGGCGTGCTTCTACATTTACGTCAAGTAAATTAGTTAAACTGAACGCTTCCGGACGCAAGTGTCAGTGATGACGGCCTCTAGCCAATTAGGAGCAATTTTAAGAAGAGATGAGTCCTCGTCTAGACAACCCTACACGCAGGAACGACCAACAGACAAGTATTGCAGCGATGACAGCGTAGCTAATAAATAAACTGCAAAAAGTAAAAAAAAAAAAAAAATAGAAGTGGAAATTTTTAAAGAGAGCGCGTCCTAAGCAGAAGCTGGACCTGGACACAGTAACCGCACTGGATCAGTTCTATGCACTTAGACCACCGTCTACGTCGCCGCAGCTCAAAGCGGCAGAAGTCCCTTGAAGTCCAAATCAAACAAGGGACGCCTTTGTTCCGAAGATGATGAAGGGCGGGCAGCATAATGAGACCGCTTCTGTCCACCTTTTGTCACGCTTCAAACTCCGAGCACGAACCGAGTCTCGGAGCGAGGCGAGGACAATCAGCGTCTCGATTCAAGGGTAGCCAAGGCCATTGCGTCTCATAACGGACCGAGGCGACGGGACGCCATTTGGCCGCGCCGGGCCATAGAGCACGTCGACGTGCGCCTCGTAGTAACAATAACCGGGGCTGCCGCAGCGGGCACGGCGGCGCAGCGCCTTGGCGGCGAAGGGGGTTCTGCCTCCGCCTAACTTTCCAGTCCAGCGACCGCGCAGTGAACCGCGCAATCCGGGCCGTCGCCTTCTCCTCGGAACCCTGAACTGGACGTCGTCGGAGCGCGCCTCAGCGCCGCCTTTAATTCTCCGGAACTGCGGAGGCGGAGGGAGCGAGGGCGAGGCTGCTGGGCGCTTCGCATCTCGCAGCCGGGAATTAACGCCCGCACATTACGCAATTTGCGTCCTCCTCCTCCTCGCTATTTTTTTTTTATTTTTTATTACACTTCTTAACGAACCCGCTTCCGGTCAACACAGCGGAAGCGATCGCTCCAGTGCATGACCCGCAGTAGCTACCCCCGGCGCGTAGAGATTTTTGTTTGGCACTCTCAGTGATGTGATTGGTTCGAGGCATTTTGGAGCCGCCTTTGGAGCAGCCAAAAGTCAATTTTGGAGCAGCAAAAAGAACTTTTGAAGCATCATTCTTATTCATACCAATGCAGACATTATGTTAAGATTAATATGTCGGCGCGTCCAACTCAAAGGTAATGTCTACATTGCCTTCTCACTTAAGTGCAACCCTTAGTTCGCATCAATTGCACAGCAGGAGGGAGTCACTAAAACACAAAACTAGCGCTTAGTTGCGTGGAGAAGCACCAAACACGGTGAAAAGGTGAGTGAAGAAGGACAGCACAAACTGTTCTGAATGATTATTCTAGGTACCGAATCTCACTGAAATAATACAATAATATAGAGCCGATAAATTAATGGTTCCTTCCAGTTCTTACAGTTGTAACAAAACAGCATTTTTTAATTGAGATAAAAAAAAGCCCTTGTCATTTGATTATGATCGTCAATTACATTTTTTTGTGTAGAACTTCGTAACAAAAACGGCATGTAAACAAAACTTAAAAACAATCCCGCCGAACTCATTAAGGTTGTTCCCGAGCTTCCATCCATTGTTCCTGCCAACTTAGTTCTAACTTAGTCACATTTATATAAAAGTGATAGCTAAACAAATCAGTTGGCATAAATAAATAAACATACGAAAGAGCGAATATAAATGTTCTTGCACTACCGAAGTATCCTCGCTAAATTTAGATATGGAAAAAGGTACCGCCAGGATATCGTAGTCTATCATATATACATACGAGCCGAAGTTGTATTGAGGAATTGTGTCGCGTCCCGCTCTGGAGGAGTGCTTTCCCCTTAGCACGGTGGTGCGCTGCGGCGAAGCAAAACATGCGAAATCGCGATGCTTACATTGCGGTTTTTGCTTCTTTGCAGTACACCGATGCGCAAGGAGAAGCGCACTCGACCAGACTAACTAATCCTCCAGCAGAACAGACGACGAACATGAGAATTATTGCGAAACTTCCGAGTATACTGTCAGCCTTTCATACGAAATGCGATCGAATCGTACTTTATTTCAGACAATAGCCAAAAGTTCTGAGAATTCGCATAAGCATATCGTAACGGCCCGGCCGAGCAGCGAGGCCTGAGCTACAATATTTTCAGTATCATTAAAGTGCAACGTTGCGCCAAAACTAATAGTAGTAAATTTGGCGCAACGTTGGCGCAAATTTCTCACATTTTGGTAAAACGTAGGAGGATGTAGGGGGGGGGGCAGGGTAAGAAGCACTTTGGTGCAGTTTAGAGTAAATGACGCAGCAATCACATGATTGCACTCTTTTCTACAGGGGAACGGGTTTATAAAGCGCTAGGGCATCATCGAGTTTTGAACCCTGACAACTTTAGTACGCCAACTAGCCCTCACCCACACCATGTCCAATGGTAATATATGTGACAGGATTACCAGGCACTACCACCTTACATCTTTCACTGGTTCTTAATCCTCCGAAGCACGGCTTATGACAGAGCACGGGCAATTAACAATTGATCCCAACAAACAAAACGAAATTGTCTAAAAAAAGAAACGTTAAAAAACGTGTTGGGACGAGCTTTTGTGGCAGGTTTCAGATATACGTACGGAGGGAACGGGCAGTTTCTCGTGGACGCCAAAGGTAAGTTGGGTTGGGTAGTTATGGTGCCCGAATAGCTCTTTAACGAGTGACATGTTGATGAAACGTAGGGTGCGGTTAAAGTTATTACGTTCAAGCTTCTTGTTCCGTGATTTGTTCTTCGCCGTTCTTATCGGCTACTATACCAACACCTCACAAGACAAAAAAAAAAAAAAAAGGAGTGGCCACGTCCGGCATTTTTTAAGGTGTCAGTAAGTATGGTCAACCTTAAACGAACGTTCCACCCTCCCTCCTCCTCCCCATGGTGCACTGATCAATTCTGAAAAGATGGGGGTTCAGCAACCATGGCGTCTATAGGGTTCAAGACCCCCCGAAGAAATGGCTCGCCACGAAAAAAGGGCACCATCATGGCGTTCGTCAGGTTTTTCTACGTGTTCTACCATCGCTGAACCAATCATAAACAGAAAAGACTTAGCGACTGCTCTCTTATGGCAGGCAGCAAATGAAAGGGACGTCTACGAGATAACACATCCCCTTAACCGAAACCCTGCACTGCAAAGACGCCAACGTCTCCGTAAAAACTCATTTATTAAAGGAGGAGAAACTGACACGGGCCGCGAATTATCTGCCCACGCTCGTCTGCATGATGCACGCAGGATGTGGACGCGCCCACGGAAGTTGAAAGCTACCACGCACCGGGAATAAAAACTAAATAGTCAAACACATAGTAACAACGGGTTCGCATTCTAGGGCAAGATCTGAATATCAAATAACAGATGCTCGGGATTTCTCGCTTTCTGTTCTCCCGGCGCTTGCTTTCTCTCTATTGCCTTGTACACAAATTAGGCTGGTTTCTACGGAAGTCCCTGGGCCGGCTAACTCGTATGCCGCGCTCCATTTTTCACCTGTTCACCTCTCCGGGTGCGGGCCACATATATCACGATGTACTGTACGTGGTCTATAGCAGACAACTCTGCTCTGCCTTCAACTAAACTTTAAAGCACTCGCTGACTGGAACGAGGCAATTTTTCAACTGGCTTGTCTCGGTTTTATCGGATGTTGACATTGTGTTCGAATCTGCATATCCGGGGCAATTGCTTACGTGTAGCGGTTTACAAGGTTTCGAACATTTCTCGGCCCTTTGCTCACGTCCTGCCCGCAACAGTATATGGCGTTGCTAACGATCGTCCGGGCCAAATTCCGCAACATTCCCCACTCTTTTCGAGACAAAAAAACACGGGCGTTATCGAGGAGCGCTCTGTCATATGGCCATCTGAAGATCTGAAGCGGCGAATAATTGGTTAAACCTTTATTCCCTCGCCTTTGCGATCGCCCTTGCTATGGACGTGTCGTCCTGGGGTAGGGATGGATGGGACGTGTGGCATATAGGATTGGTACGTGATTACGAATATGTCTTAAAGAAACGCACATGACATACAATAATTTTTAGCAACACCTTTTTAAACAGAAAAAGAAACCTTACGTGAGAATTTGACGTCACGTTGCTCTGTGACGTCTGGTGTTACATGGCGATATGAACGACGGACGCCTTATAACGACTCTTTGAGCCCCTCTACAGATGTATAATACTCGTCCTACTCAGCAAGAGTCAAACGCTCTGTTTCCCTGCTCCCTTCAAAAACCACCTTCCCCGTACCGCTCCCATCGCATCACTCACGCAAACGCCGCGTCAGCCAAGCTAGTCGGAACCAAAACAGAAGAGCGTTTCCGCAAAAACCACATCGCATCGCGACCATCGCACGCAGCACCGCACGCACCGATCACGGGGCAGTCTCGCATCCTCCATCGCAAAGTAGGTCCCGAACCACACGTAGTACCACCCTAGCCACCGGTTCTCGAGAGCAGCGCAGCTCGCCGTGGCCTCCAATTAGCCGCGCTCCACACCACCACCGAGGGCCCCCGCTCATTAGAAACGAGCAAGAAGAGAGAATCGCCACGGACGGCACCGAGCAACGTCCGCCTCCGCATTTCCGCGACGGCTCTTCTCGCACCCGTCGACGCGCACCAAGCCTTACGATGGAGCGCAAAAGGACGCTACGAAATTAACCCAGCCAATCCAACGCCGCGAACTCGTCACGTGACCACGCGCGTCGCAGCCGTCCCGTAGCGTGATACTCACGCGGCATTGGATTGGATTGGATCCGACCTCTCGGAGCATCCGCCGCGGTCTCGTATAAGGTGAGACGGAGCCTATTTCACCGCCGGTAAGCACGCATGCATCGTCCCTGCCGCCAGACTCGTTTGTACTTTATTTCCGAGTTCCCACGGCGTACTTGGTCGGCATCGTTCCTCTTCTTCCCACCCCCGTATTCAGGTCAAGCGTAACCGATGCCCCGCCGCCATTAAGCAGCCCCCGCCGGCCGCTATGCGAGCTGCTGCCTGCGTGCCGCCGAGTTAAAGAGAGCCTAGATTTAAGAGAGAGAGAAGCTCGAACCACGGAGAGCGTTTTCAATTAAATGGCGGACGCATTCCGGACAGATGGGTCGCATGTGGGCACATGCGCAGGCGTTGCGGACGGTCGCTCGCAGGCGATGAACGCTTCCGTCGCATCCTCGCAGCTCGTATTGCAATTGCTGGTCATAAGCCACGTGATCCTCGAATCGAACACTCGGAAACACTCTGAAATCTAGGCAAATTACGTAGAGTCCGGTTCAGGGACACGCAGAATTCAGCGGCGCGGCGAACGCGTCGCCGGACTGCGGCGCGTGGAGGATGCGAACGGTCCGCGCTTTAATGACAGGAGAACCCCGTGCGGTTGCGAGCTGGTATGCGGACAGAGCGGCACAACGACGCAACGGTCAGTCAGGGTTGTTTTTGTTTAGCGACGAGGAGGTCAGCCAGGGACGTGTGTTGTTACCATTCCACGCGCGGGGAGAGCAGCAGTCGTTGTTCTGCAACGTCTCGGGGGGTCACGGCGCGGGCACCACTGAAGCGGCCGGCGTGGCCGATTGAGACATTGGCCGAAAAAGACAGACCAAGAGAGTGGGGGCCGTTGACGGGGAGGGCTCATCAATGGTGTCAATGGAGTGAAGAGGCCACGCCAAGGCCAGAAAAAGTAAGGCACCCCTAATGTTACGAACGGAGTGGCGGCTTCGATCCCAACAGGCGTTCTGCCTTCACGACCTTTCACCGGGAGCCGCACGCTCGATAGTCGGTCACGGAAGAAAGGCAACTCGGTTAGCGAGATACAGTTCAATCCAGTTTCGCCCTCCCAAGCTAGTGTCGGAATGTATTCTTCGGTCAGGGACCGCGGGACAATAGCTACGCATTCGGCTGTGGCACCTTTCTATTTGGTATAGCTAACAACCGCCGCGAAAATAATTATAGCGCGCTTCGTAACTTGAACGCGTAAAACCTGACGAAGCAAACACACACAAAAAAAAAGTTTATGTTACCCATGTTTATGATAAAAGATGGTTTTGACATTCGCGTCGGATGCGTTCACATCGAACTTTAAAGACAGCGAAGACGGGTCACCGGAAGAATCCAGCATCGTACACGCAACGTGGAAAGCAATGAAGGAGTAGCGCGGGTACCGATCAGGATTAAAAAAAGACAGTGACGATCTGTGATTGGTTGATCGCAACGACGTGGTCGACTCTTCTCCATGCTGCACGGCGTTCGAGACATTGCTATCTCGACTGACCATCCGTTGTTGTTGTTTCATTTGCCGCGAACGCCAATGGACAGAAAAAGTTGACTCCCTCAATTTTCTTAGCTACCCCAGCTAACTATTATTTATGATTCCCCGGCCTTTACCCTTTTGCAGTATGCTATTTAGTATCGCAAAGTTCGTAATATTTACTGCGAAATCGGCAAATAAAAGTGATGCAAATACCAACATTCAAGCATAGCCGCACTTTTCAGCGCCGTGACGTCAGGGGCAGGCAGGCTTGCCAGTCGAACAAGCAGTGCAAAAAATAGACCATGCCAATCTTTTTGTCTCCGTGCTAGTAATACACAAGTATTGGAGCGAGCTTCCAAAGCATTCCTTTGACACCACGAAACTACATGGAATCAGTTGGGAACAGATTCGTTCAAAGAGCGAATTCCTGCCTTCCGCTGCCGTCACTTCTTCGTTGTTGCCAGTAGAGACTTTCAGTTTGTAAAACACAGTAAGGACCAAAACCTTAAACTCAATACCTTCGCGCAAAAAAGAAAAAGTATATATATATATATATATATATATATATATATATATATATATATATATTGTGAGACAGAGACAGGTCGGTCAGATGACGGTTTTTTATCAGAGTCTGATAGCTGCAGAACGTTTCAAAAAAGGTGCCACTAATCAGCTGACGATGCCGATCGCGCCACCCACAGCCAAAAGTGACGACGACGATGTCCGTGGGCAGTGCTACGCAGAAGCGCCCTCACAGTTTTCCCCCGGTTGCGGAAAGGTGGCCACCTGGCCACAGAGGGAAGGAAGGGGTGCCGTTGAGCGGGGAGTGAAAGGTTTGAGTCGGGAGACGTGAATCTGTTCGCGGCTGCGGTAGCGGCGATCGGTGGGTGTTTGTACTGGTTCCACGAGAAAGTTGACAGGAGTTGTTTGAGCGATGACGCGGTAGGGGCCGATGTAATGAGGCAGTAACTTTTCAGAGAGGCCGGGCTTGCGTGTTGGCAACGAGACGAGAACAAGGTCTCCAGGTTGAAAGCTGACGTTCTTGTGGATGGAGTCGTGTCGGGTTTTCCGTTCCTGTTGGTGTTGGACAGTGCGAAGTCGCGCAAGTTGACGGGAGTCTTCAGCACGGGATACGAGGTCATCGAGGAGAGTTGTATGGGGCTCAGTTGGAGTATACTCGAGTACTGTGTCGAGCAGTGATGTCGGTTGTCTTGCGTGGACGAGCTCAAATGGCGAGTACCCAGTTGTACTTTGAATGGCCGTATTATATGCGTATGTTACGAATGGTAAAATTGCATCCCAGTTGGTATGATCTGATGATACGTACGTTGCGATCATGTGCGCAAGGGTACGATGAAAGCGTTCAGTGAGCCCGTTGGTCTGTGGGTGGTAAGCGGATGTTGTTTTGTGGATGACTGCACAAGCAGCTAAGACCTCTTGCACTGTTTGTGACAAGAAGGTACGACCTCTGTCGCTGAGCAGCACGCGGGGTGCTCCATGTCGGAGGAGTAGCTGGTGGACGAAAAAATCCGCAACCTCGGTGGCGGAGCCAGTTGGAAGAGCCGCTGTTTCTGCGTATCGTGTAAGGTGGTCGACAGCGGTTACAACCCATCGTTTTCCATTGACTGTGCGTGGTAGCGGTCCAAACAAGTCAATTCCTACGATCTCGAAAGGTTGTGAAGGGCAGCGGGGTGGCAGTAATTGGCCGGTGGGTGCAGATGTGCGAGACTTATGTTTTTGGCATACGAGACAAGAAGATACATACTTTGTCACCGCGGTGTACATTCCGGGCCAGAAATATCGTTCTCTGACACGACAGTAAGTTTTGAAGAGCCCTAAGTGGCCGGCTGTGGGATCGTCGTGCAGAGATTCAAGGACCAAGGCATGTAAAGTACGAGGAATAACCAAAAGCCAACGATGTCCGTGGGGCGAGTAGTTTCGACGGTACAAAATATCATTTTGAAGCTGATAATGCAAGAGCTGGCGTCGGGAGCGAGCGTTTGTCGTAGGTGAGGTTCCTTCCATTTGGGCAATGATATTACGTAGCTGGGGGTCTTGGCGTTGTTGGGTGGCGATCCCTATTCCATCAAATCGTTCTGTCGGGGATGGACTCGTCTCAATATTTAATATAGTCGTAATTGTCGAGGGTTGAGGTAGCGGGCATCGTGAGAGGGCGTCGGCATCTTGGTGTTTTCGGCCAGATTTATAAACAATTGTATAATCGTATTCCTGCAGGCGCAACGCCCAGCGTCCGAGACGACCTGAAAGATTTTTTAGGGAGGCTAGCCAACAGAGCGCATGATGATCAGTGACGACTGAAAAATGACGGCCGTATAAGTAAGGACGAAACTTTGCGATCGCCCAAACCACCGCAAGACATTCCTTCTCTGTTATTGTATAATTTTGCTCTGGCTTGCTCAAAGATCGACTCGCATAAGCAATGACGTGCTCTACGCACGAGTCGTCGGGTTGTAGAAGAATTGCTCCAAGGCCGTAGCCGCTAGCGTCTGTGTGGAGAACGGTGGCGGAGTTGTTGTTGAAGTGTCGAAGGACAGGATCGGAAGTCAGGGCTGCTTTTAAGGATGTGAAGGCAGATTCGCACTCAGGAGACCAGGTAAAGGTGGAATTGTTCTTAAGAAGGTTGTTAAGTGGAGCGGCAATGGTTGCAAAGCCGCGAATAAAACGACGGAAGTACGACGACAGACCTAGAAAGCTTCGCAATTCCTTTTGGCGTTGTGGTCGAGGGAAGTCTGAAACCGCTTTTATTTTGTCGGGGTCAGGTCTGATACCGTGTTTGCTGATGACATGCCCTAAGATCTTAATTGTTTTTGCCGCAAACGTGCATTTCTTAGTATTAAGCTGGAGGTTGGCGGCAGATAAACAGGACAGGACCTGGGAAAGCCGTTCAAGGTGTTCCTCAAAGTTGGAAGAAAAGATTATAATGTCATCTAAGTAACATAGGCATGTTTTCCATTTTAAGCCTCGAAGGATGTTGTCGATCATGCGTTCGAAAGTCGCTGGCGCGTTGCAGAGTCCGAAGGGCATGACGTTGAACTCATATAAGCCATCCGGTGTGACGAACGCAGTTTTTTCTTTGTCCTCTTCATTAACCGGGATCTGCCAATAACCGGACCGTAAATCAAGAGATGAAAAATATTCAGCTCCCTGCAAGGAGTCCAGTGCGTCGTCAATGCGTGGCATAGGGTAAAGGTCTTTACGAGTGACTTTGTTCAGTTGGCGGTAATCGATACAAAAGCGAATGCCTCCATCCTTCTTTTTGACCAGGACTACCGGTGACGAGAATGAACTGCGTGAAGGACGAATTACACCCTTTTTCAGCATATCAGTTACATGGTCCTCGATTATGGAACGCTCTGATGGGGAAACCCTGTACGGACGACGATGAACAATAGCAGAATCTTCAATGTGGATGCGATGCTCTGTCGTGTGGGTTTGACCAAGGGCAGGTGATACGATGTCGAATATTTTTCTGTTCTGCTCTAGCAAAGATAGGAGTTGACGTTTTTTTGATTCCTCAAGATCTTGGCTAATTGTTGTATGCAGAGACAATGTTTTACAGTTCTGGGTAAGCAAAGATTTGGTTTGAGGGACGGATATAGAACACAGAGAAACGGGTGAGTGTGGTGTCGCAGTCACGACAACTGTACCATGTGGAATGAGAACGGACTCAGTACTAACATTAGAGACAGCTATGAGAGCTTTTCCATCGATGAAACGGATAAGTGCGTGCGGTACAACTATGCCTCTCGCGAGAAATGTGCTCGATGGTTGTACGACGACATCCGTTGTGTAAGCGGTTGTCGATACGAGTGGTAATACGTGTGTTGTGAATGGAGAAATAACCGAGTCGGTTTCAACTGATATTTTCGCACTGTGATCAGTAGCTGTATTGCAGACGTCAAGAGTGGTCAAAAATAATTCCGGATGACTACAGTCAATTACTGCCGAGTTAAGTGAGAGGAAGTCCCAGCCAAGGATAAGTGAGTGTGTACAATTTGGTAAAACAACAAACTCTATGTGATGGCAGGTATCTTGTATTACCACCCTCGCCGTGCACAATGCGGAGGGATATATCAAATTGGTTCCCGCTCCTCGTAAACAAGTACCGTGAAAGGGAGTTCGGACTTTTCTTAAGGTTTTGCAGACATCTTCGCTTATAACTGAAATTGCGGCGCCGGTATCAACTAGAGCAAGAACATTTAAACCTTCTACACATACGTCAATCAAATTGGATGGGATTGGAGGAGTTGTCTGGTTCCGTTGGTTCGCAGTTCTCCCCCCAAGAACTGCGTTTTTTAGTTTTCCGCTGGGTATTTAGGGTAGGTTTGGGTAGATGGAATCATCGGAGACCCAGAGCGTGGAAGTGGAGAGGGGGAACGACGCCTAGGATATGTTTGGCTTTCAAATCTCGACCTCTGAGGGGAAATACTTCCTTGGCGGCCGGAGTTGTTCCGACCTACATTGTAGGTCCCTTGATCTCGGCGAAAGTGAGGATGATAAGAGTTGTCGTACCTGTCGTCATCTCTGCGTTTCCTGCAGTAGCGGGCAATGTGACCCCTAATGCCGCAGTAATAACATACTGGGCGGTTGGGTGGTCTCCAAGATTGGTACGTCGGGGTGAGGGTGGCTGGAGTAAATGCAGCCAAGGAGGGTGGGGTGTGGAGTTGTTGTAACGAAGCCACTTGAGGGGAAGGCATCCTAGCGGCAATCTCGGCGTAGGTTGGTGGTGCGGGCGTGGGGAGAGGAAGAGTTGCAGAAGGTAGAGCTGCTAACTCGTCTCGGACAAGGGACCGCAAGTCTGGAGAACTTGCTGCCGGTTCAGCGCCGCGGCGTGTTTCGTTGAGCATCTCCCGGAGCTCTTCTCGAACGATGTCTCTAATGAGGGTGCGGAGTTCAGAATTTGTCGCTTTTGGTTCTCCGAGATTCTGAGCTGGGCAAGAAACTCTGATGGTCCGCATTTCATCGAGGTGTTGGCAAACAGATGTGATGTCAGCTATCGATTCGGGCTTTCGGACCAGAAAAACATTGAAGGCCGGCTCCGCAATTCCCTTCAGGAGGTTACGTACGCGCTCACTCTCTTGCATTTCGCAGTTGACGCGACGGCAGAGCGCGAGGACGTCTTCAATGTAGGAGGTGTACGTCTCTTCTCCTTGACGTCGAGTCTCGAGTTTCTTTTTCGCGTTCTCTTTGCGGCTAGTTGGAGTGCCGAATATGTCCTTTAGCTTCGTGGTAAAAGCGTTCCAGTCTGGAATTTCTTCTTCGTGGTTCAGAAACCACGTTTTGGCTACATCAGTAAGGTAGAAGACCACGTTAGCGAGTTTAGTGGGATTGTCCCATCTGTTGTAGACGCTCACGCGGTCGTAACTGTCGAGCCAGTCCTCAACATCTTCGTCACGAAGACCAGCAAAAACCTTAGGGTCTCTTTGGCGGCTGCGAATCGTCCAACCAGGAGTGGTAGGACTTGGTTGCAATTGCTGTTCAGTCATCGTGGTGGCTGTAGTCGTCGTCGTAGATGGTTGAGACATCGAGGGGGTTTGAGCAGCCGTCGCCGTGATGGTAGCCAGAGTGCGGTTTCGGAGCTCCAGGGTTTTAAGCGGAAGCTCGAAGGGAAGGTACGGGGTCTAAAGGCTCACCTCCACCACGTTGTGAGACAGAGACAGGTCGGTCAGATGACGGTTTTTTATCAGAGTCTGATAGCTGCAGAACGTTTCAAAAAAGGTGCCACTAATCAGCTGACGATGCCGATCGCGCCACCCACAGCCAAAAGTGACGACGACGATGTCCGTGGGCAGTGCTACGCAGAAGCGCCCTCACAATATATATATAGTTCTCCTCTGGCGCGAATTGTGCCGCCATCTTTCTTTTTCGCGTGACCAAAGTGCGCACGCACGCACGCACGCACGCACGCACGCACGCACGCACGCATACCACACGTACGTACACGCACGTGCATGTGCACCTAGCAATCGTTCATCCAGCCACCCGGCCTCCCTCCCGCCGCTCGAGATCGGAACTTCATTGATAGAAGAGTCTCTCGCACGATCCGCTGCACGCCACGGCATGCATCGCGTAGCTAACCGGGATGGGCTTCCCGTCACGACACCCGAGCAATCCGCGGCACGCCGGGGAGAGAGAGAAAGAGAGCAGCACGACTTCGCAAATACCGACCTCCTTTTTCAGCGCGGTAAAGCGAAACATGCCCGGAGGCCGTAGTTCGGCTTTTTGGTCAGGGGCGAGTTTACACGCAATACCCTCCCGCTTAGGAAAACGCAGACGCCATAGCTTCGCGTGGATCGGCATGAAGCAATAAAAAAAGGGAAGAGTTTTCTTTACATCGTTCACGCGTTCAAGCAGAATAAGACTTAAAATACGATTTATTCGCAGCCTATTCGAGTGAACGAACATGGAAATCTACACGAATCGTTGTATTCCTCGTAGAACTACACTTTCCCGAAACCACACACACGGTCGGGTTCGCCTCACCATCAACGGTGCAAACATCCCACTACTGGACACCAAACATAACCAAAGGCCGCCCGAACAAAACTTCCATAAACGAGAGCGAGAAATTCGATGTACGCACATACGATAAAGAGAAATGTCAAATCGAATTCATTTACGAGCTTCGTGCCGCTAATCCGGTCATCGTACAGAAATCCCAATCTACAACCACCACGTGTCTGACTACGCCCTTTTCGTGACCGCTTCTATAGACTGTATATAGAACCTAGAGGTTGTCCGGAAACCAAAAACTTCGGCCCTTCCTATAAGACAAAACACAAAAAAAAAATTCCAAAAAGCGTGCAAGCGCCGAACACTCAACGCACTCTCTACTTCGGCGTGCATAAAAAAAAAGTCTCGTTTTAGCTCGCTGACCCGAGTATTGACGGCGTCCAGGCTGCTTTTTTCCCGGAAGGATGTTTACAGCACGCGAGGACAGCGAGGCCGCGAGACATACGCCGGCTGCGCCCGTTTCGAGTGCCTGAGCCTCGAAGGTATATAGCGCGGCTCGGTCAACGAACCGCTGACGAACACTCTCCGCTCCAGCGTGCGGGGGTTTGCGTTCTTCCCGAATCAAAGCGTTTCCCCAGTCGTCGAAAGGACGCCCTTGTACACACGACCGCTCGATCGAGTTTCTCGGAACACAAAAACGACGCTTTTACGCGTGCCTCGACTCTCGGAGTGAAAGCGTTCGGCTCGCTGCGAGCAAAATAAACAATAGAGGGTTTTTACGACCCAAACCGACAAGGGACATCTGGCGGATCTCCAATGAAGGATTCGGCGATAATTTAAGAGTTCAGTTCATCCGAGGACTCGAACGGGCTGTCGAAATCTATGTTATGCGCATCGAAACGAGCCTTTGTAAGACAGCGGCCAGTGCTTCAGCGGTAATTGAATCTCGTCAAATAGAGGTCCGTAGGCTTCCCGGAAATGCACGCAGTGATTACGCGAAAACGTAATGCGGACTCGCGTTCACAAGGAGTAGTTTTCATCTCTTTTTAGCGATAGGTGAGTGTGTATACCCAGGCAGGTCAACGATGATGTGGTAGCCTGTACACTGCACAACACTGTTAACACAAACAAACTTTTTTAATGATTTGAAGGAATATATTGTGGTGAATGTTCGTTCCCATCTATAAGCGGTCAATGGGGATCGGTGGCCGAGTGGTCTAGCGCACACCAGCTCGGAGCACGTGGAGCGAAAGCTCGCGCTGCAGAACCCAGGGATCCTGGGTTCGAGCCCCACCCCTGCCCGTTTCGATCTGGATGAGCATCGTACCGGCGCGCGGTCGAGTATAACTACTGCGTGATGCACGTTAAAGACCCCAGGCTAGCGGCTGTACCGCACTGGCTAAATTTCTCATCTACAGCTGGGAGACTCGTCGCCCCTGTGAGGCAGACCAAGTTCTAGGCTGTATGAACACACACAAAACCCAACTTATTTTTTTTTTTTTTTTTTTAAGCAGGCTTCTATTATTTTCTGCTCCGAGATTACATATGACGTCACCGAGTAAGATGTCAAAGGGTCGCCTTTCTTCCGAAATTAGCGTTTCGTGTAAACGAAATCCTACGTCGCGTCGCACGTTGTCGCGCGACACTGAAGATCGCCCTTAACGATGGTTAAGAACAGGGCGCGTATAAAGTGGACCAGCGAAGAGAAACTATGATACATTCGTGGAGACGAACGAACGACACGCACCGGAATCATTAGTAAGAATTGCGTCGCAAGCGCCGACTATGCACAAATCGCTTTTGCGGCGCTCCCAGGGAGAAATTATCGTGCAGCCTACGCGCAAAAGGCAGCCCAACTTATAGACGACAAGGCCTGCGAATGACGTCATCATTGGTGGATCCCGACACGCCCCAAGCGGCAAACACGCTGAAGCTCCCTCCAGGGGAGACGCCGCAAAGCGGCAGCGTACGCGTCCGTCTCGGCGTCGCCGCATGCTAGCGTCGCGCCTCGCTGCGAGACACGCAGGAGGCAATACTGACGCAAGGTTGACGGCGCTCTGTTGATCCACGAGTGATGACGAGTGGGCGGGAGAAGCGCAGGCCTTGTCTTCTAGGTGGTGCTGGCCCAACGCGCAAAACAACTAAACTGACACTCGGATACGCAGGCGCGAGCGCGCGCGAGAGGAAGCCTCGGCAATTGGAATGGCGAGCGGCTTCCTGCCAGCTTGTCGCCCGAATCCCCTCGCAAATCTTCCTCTTTTTTCTTTAAATTTATATTAGTCGCGTTTGTTGTTGCAAGATAGCGAGAAAAGATGCCCCTCGTTAAACAGAGAGGGAAAAAAAAACCAAAACGCAAGCCACTTTGATTTAAAAAAGAAAGTCGAAGCGTCGGCACGCCTATGGAAACACCTGTCACGTTTTTCTCAGGTGAGCCCACGCTTTTTGGTCGGCGGGACGCCCATGATGATTTCGCCGCTGGGAAAGCCGCTCGCGTTGATTGTGAGGCGATCTCTCACGCTCATAAACAAGATTAAATGGCGCCAACAGATACTTATTCCGACCGCCGAGATAACAATATTTAAAAAGAAGTGCCCCCCGACGTTTTCCTTTCCCGCGCTGATACGTCTCAAAGTTGGAAAGATTTAGTTTAGCCTACGATGCGGAGTTCAGTCTATGATGCGAAATTAGCCTACGAAACTTCCTATCCAGCTGGACTTAACACAAAGGAAAGAGATGCGTACAGGAGCATACTATACGAACATACATTAAACTGGTCAAATGAAGGGCGTATCTCCTGGTTACGACGCTTCGAAAAAAAGGTCCATTTTTCCCATTTTGCGACCCTTTCGTCGCTTTGTTTTCCTTTAAAGTTTCTCTTCCCTGGTTCATTTCACACTTAATTACCGTTCAAAGGTCAAATTTGTTGTACCAATAATCTTCACTAAGCCGTTAGGTGGTTTAATATACTTGCTAACCGGAGGTTTTTAACGCGTACCTCGCTGTATACTGATAACACTGTACGAATACGCTAATTATCGTTAGAGTTTAGTTTCTATGACGACAAAAGGCGGGATCTACTGTGTCCCTGCAGGAAGTCTTCAATCGTTTCCACGAGAGAAATGAGAGGAAACTGCGCGGAAGCGAAGACAAAGAACGAAAAAAAAAAGAAATAGTCGCCCGCCCGATAGAGAGTTGCTTATGTTTCCAGTGAGGTTTTTCATAGTTAAATAAAAAAATAAGCTCCAGACGGTGCTCAATGGATTTCAACAGAAGGCGACTTTGTATTCGCTCCATGATTTCTACTTGAAACGTTCAAACCAAGTTGGAGAACTCCAAAGTAAACCAACTGAACAATCTTAGTAAAGATAGGGTGGCACCCAGTTGGCCGAACGACGTTTTAGCGAATGCCGACTTTTTATCGAAAGACACTTTAGTGAATGGTCGGAAGCCGCGAAGCGGCGTTTACGGGTGGGCCAGGTAGGTTAACGTTTTTGTTTTTTTTTGTAATGAGCCGCCTCAGTCTCCGCGAAGCGGCGTCAACGCAAGCGAGGGTGGGTTAACACGCGCCCCAGTTATTCCCTAAAACGTCGATTCGCTCAAATGACCACTTTTCGCTAAAACGTCATTCGCTCTTGTGATATGAACCCGTAAAGATGCTATGTTGTAGAATGCGGCATGATATAAACATACGCGTGAAACGACGAAAATAAAAAAAAAAAAACTCATAACTACGCAACGATAATATCGATTCACTATAAGGGTAGCCGCCATTGTAACCTAGGAACAAAAATGGCTTGCCGATTACCATTTCTTCGCGCCGATTTGTTTACCGTTCCATTTTGCCAATTTATCAGGGAAGCGAATTTTAGGTGCTCAGGGGAATTATATTATTGTTACACCGTATCGTTCAAACGCTCAGACAAAGGGGAACTTCGCCACCCTTAGAAATTGAGCTGGATCCCACATATTCAGGGGAATGAGACATCGAATACAATAAACAAGGAAAGAAAACTTTACCCCTGCAGAGCATGCTCCAAGAAAGCAGAAACAGTGAATGGGTAAAAAACGAACGAGGAAAAAGGGTTGAACGCTTATTATACTGCCGCTCGAACAATGCTTTTGACAATACACGGCGGCATCGATCGAAACTTTTTCACGTCCACGTCTCCAGTTACCGTACCCTTTCGTTTTAGAACGCTGTAAAAGCGAGAGCGTTTTGTTTTTGTTTTGCTTTGTACCTCTTCCAGTTCTCCGAGCGGTATTATCGCACGTCAGCCGTTTTAACGTCCGCGTTATCACCCCCCACTTCGCTCGCGTTTTACAACTCGGAAAGAAAACTCGAGAGCAAAACGAAATGCGACAAGAGATCCAAAACGCATTGCAGCTTACACCAATATAGAAAAAAAGAAAAAAGAAAAAGGGGAAGGAGGATGCCTTTTGCTTTTTTTTTTTTTTAAACATTCTCGCTATCGCAGGCAACACAGACGACGAAACGTGTCCAAAATATTTCCCGTGTTTTTCTTTTCCTTTTGTCGGATATTTTTTTGTTGTTCTTAAATTTGCGTCAGTTTAGCGGCGGTAGTGGTAATAGTAGTTTCGTTACTACATTTTATACCCTGTTTGCGCCGGCGAATTCGACACAGCAACATTTTATCGCATAAGCGCGAGAACAATAAAAATGTAACCCAACAGCGCTCCCCCTTTTTTTTTTTTTTCTTTTTTTGTAACTTTGTATTACGTTTCGGTAGTATTTTATGTACGACTTCCAAAAGACAAAGTAAGGATTCTGCTCAAATGAGGTGACGAGCATCACGAGCACTGCTCACGTCAAACACACATCTTTATATTCCGTTTCAGTTAGATGGATGGTGGACCACAACGGACACGACGTTCCATCGGAGCAAATCTAATGCTGTCTGTATCAGTGTCACGTGAACTTCAAAACCGTGAGTATTTTTACTTTTTTTTTTTTTTTTGCTTCTATGATTAGTTTGTTGAGCATGAGTGCACATTAACTAACAATAACATGAGCTAAAAAGTACTGATTTCATGCATTCGGTACCACTACGGTGGAAAAAAAAACAAGCTCGGTACCTGTATTCCCAGCGCATACTTTCGGAAACTGAAAGCGAAATTCGTCCCAAAACAACAGAAAGTGATCAACCAATCCTTCCGTCTTCCTTCCACTAAGCAAAACTCACAAAAGGCGAAGCTCGAAGCTTCGACAAATACCTTCAACAAACTCTCTCTCTCAAATAACGGTAATCAAAATGGTAATAAGCCAAATGGTTAATGAAGGTGAAACATCATTACCGCGTGACAGTGTCCCTCTTGCTATTTTTCAGTCCGGGATAACAACGTAACAGCGTCAAACTTCGCCCCAAAGCGGTTCTGTCTAGCTACTACCGCTGGCGACGCATAATTTCTGTCCTTACCATTAGTTAAGCTAATCACGAGGCGTCCCGAGCATAGACACGCTGGGCGTAAAACAAATAAACGAAGCAATCGCGACAACGCGACTATGTCGGTCCTCTCTGCACCGCACGTCTCCCCGTATACTCAGCCCCGACGGGACACAAGTGCACGTGCCCGACGACTGTCGCATGCCGATCCTAAATACAGGGGAAGCTGGATGTCATAACTAAAGTCCGCGACCGCCGGCAGCACACTGCAATTTTGACTGACAGAAAAGCAAAGCTAATACGCCCGCGGAATCAGATGCGGTCCAACGCGATCGCGGCAGCAGCAGCAGCAGGCCGCCACCCCCGGGCTTCGGAACCCGTGAGAGAGAGCCAACGGAACGACGTTAATGCCACGACCGGAACGACACAAAAGAACCAAGACACGAAAGGGGGGGGGGGGGGGGGGGGGGGGGGGCCTTTCCGACGGTTTCCAAATCACATTTGACCGTCATTACTGCCATCCTGGCAACCTGTCTCGGGATTAGACCCAGCGAGCAGAGAGAGCACTTCCAACAGTCGAAAACCGGTTCGTGGAACCCGGCCACGCCTAGCCGAAAATTCGGTCCAAGTGCGGTTCATCACTGCGGTAGTAGAGCTACGACGGCGGGGGCTAAGAGAACCGGGCTTAGGTGCACTAGCTGCCACTCGATGGTGTGGTAGTACGGCGGACGGAAGCGAGTAATCTTCCAACCAACCTTTTAAGTTTCGGCCGAAGCGCGAGGAAGAATTGTCAGCGGTCTCGAGCAAGTTCCGAGAAATCGGCGCACGGTGACGACGGAAGCCGGCGGCTTAATGGCGTCAAACGTCGACGACAGGAAAAGCCAGCGTCTTTGTTGTGGCTCCAGTCGGTTTAAACTTTAGAGCGTTCTTGCACGACCGCGAAGCTCGATATGAGAGAGCTGTCCGTTGCGTGGCGCCTCCTCATCCGGGAAGATGGGTTGGGGTTCGCCTTCGTTAAGCCCTTCGACGCAACGTCGTATGTGCGAAATGGTGGCGTAACACCCTTCTTGGGCGAGGGAGGAACCTCCAGTGGGATTTATATATATATATATATATTAATATATATTAATTATTTTCCCTTGACCTGAGCGTGTCGTACAACTTGAGATTCTGTGCGACTCTCTGAACACACTGAATAAGGTTACTTCTGCGAAACTGTCGCCACGTGCCGTTCAAAGCTCTAAACTGAGGCAGGAAGTTTTCGCGTGTAATCTGCGAATGCAAGAAATTTAATAGCAATACTAAGAGGAAGAAGAATCCTTATTTCAGACAGGCGTGGAAGCCGCCTCGAAACCACTTAGAGGCAGTCCAGTCGTCGCTGTGTGTATGTGTTGGGAGCACGTTTTGACAGTCAATTTCCACCATGTTCGTTTAGTACCACGACGTACGTTCATGATTCGCATCATTCTCGAGCGTGTTACGTCAACGAAATTTGCAGTGAAGGGGAGACCGTGTCGGGGCCGCAAAAAAGCGTGCGACACGCTTCCGCGGCTTTGGCTCACATAGAAGAGAACAGCCAAAGCCAAAGCCGCGACAGACCACGGCTGTAACCATTGGGGCAGCATCGAAGCTGAGCCTCAAGTGTGCACTTTGTCGCCTAGAACGCGCAAGTTTGCATGAGTCTATCGATCTCCAAACATGGACGAGTTACGTAAATTCGACGATGGGACATGCACTGATTCGAGCAGCCCGCTTCGAGCACCTCGAAGCCTAATCAAAGGCTATCTACCGGGACGCTAATACATACATTCCGAGTCGAACACCGGAAAGTACCTCCCCTAAAACACCTCGAAACCGATCCTGCAATCGACTCCGTCCAAGCGGCTCTCACGCAGCGAGTCATCTCCCTCCGCCAGCCTCCTCCAAACAACGATCTCAAAAGCTCCAACGAGGGTGCGAGCGTGCCCGCTGACCGTAAGCATAACCTCCTTCCAAAGGGGAGTGCGAGTCGAGAAAGAAGAAAAAAAAAAAGCCACAAAACAGCCTGTTTGGGGAGCTGACAAGGCGACGGCCTCGCGGCGTTGCGTCACCGTGTACGAGGAGCCAAAAAACGGCGCTCGCGTTCGCAGCGCACAACGTAACGACTACGACGACGCCCGTAATTGACGAGACTGCATAATGCAAGTCGGTCGCCGCCGCAAGTCAGCGAACACCGAACGCGAGCCCCGACGCTTCCACGAAGAACACCAAGCCGCCGCTCTCGGCGCGCTCTCTTCATCCATTATGGAGACGGGTTCTCCCTCCGGTGCGACCCGCGATTAGGCCCCGCGAAACAAGTCGCCCGACGGCTACTGCTGCTGCCCAACGTGTTATTAAGGCTCGGTCCGCGCTTCCACGATGGGACACAGTTGCGGGGTGAGGCCGTGGCACCGCCGTCTCGTCAGTCTCCCGGCCAGGTCGACGCGAAGAAGCGTCGATCAGCGAACCAACCCTCCGAGGCCCGTTCGTGCGGTCATCTCCGAGCTCGACGTCTCAATAGAATCGACGAGAATAAGAAGCTGACAAGTTGTTCCGGAAGCGGAGCAGCCGAGGCCTCAACTTTTATCTATCTACTCCGAAGCCGCGGACATGCAGATCATACACCTTACCGACAAATCATGACAGAACCTGCGGACATTGGGCATGCAATCAAGCATGCCCGAAGCATGCTTCATGCACATATCAAAATAGTGATTTACTAGATGTATTTCTAAACATCAAAGATTGTAAACGTGACAGATTGATCGATCAATCCATCCGATCATTGAAAACGATAAAATACTTACTGTAAATTTCAAGCACAGTTTAAATAATTTAATATTTTTCTACGTAAGCCCCGCCATATTAACCCAAATGCACATTGATTTTGCTTAGTTGTGAAGAGGCTGCATGCGCTCTTTCTCTGGCTTTCTGGTTTCCCAGCAATATGACATCATGTTCCTCGTATTTGCTTCTTCCTTTCGCTTTCTAATTAACTCGCAATAGGACCTTATACGTAACAGACGAAAAAAGTGAAAGAAAGTTCGATGAACACTCGGATTTGCCCGGAAGAGCACCGCCGTTTACTCACTTTCTGCCCGCTAAAAATATTTCTCGCTCCAATATTTACTTTAAATACAAAACACATGCACGTAGGAAGCTTCGAGCGATAAGTACATTGCAGATAAAGAAAAAAATATTTGGGGATCATTTGTGCGCGGGAAAGATTCGATTAAACCATCGCCAGAAAGCTGGTGTGATTCAAATCGGACAGTTTCTGCATGACCAAAGCGACCGCCAAACAAGGAAGTCCTCGGACAGTGCCTCATGAGCAGTGCGGTTGCGGCTCAACATCTGGTATAAGACCATTCGAAAGTAACGGCCGGGGGCCGTCAAAACAGAAAAGATAGAAAGTTGAATCGTTTACTTCGTCTTTTTTTTTATTATTTTTTTATTTCTGTAGCGAGAATAAATAATAAAAAAAAAAAAAATTGGTTCCGCGTTCTGTGATGTATACCGTTCTGCTTTCCCGAAGCGTGATAACATTATCATGTCGTACAGACGTTTCCGTATCACACAACTAGGAAGCTCCTTATTGCTTTTTTCGCTTCGCGGGTGCGGTTTGTTTCGCCAGCGGTAAATCTCCCGGGACGTCGGAGCAACCCGCGATCGAAGCAATTACGCCGTTAGGATATTTCGTTCTCCCTGTTCCCGACGTTCACAGAATGTTTCAGCCCGTTATATATCTTTTTTTTTTCTTGCCTATACTTTTGACCATAATTGTTGCGGCACGCACCCACGCTATTAGTGTGCGACGTACTATACGGATGTGAAGAAGACTTCAAAGACAAGGTAAAATAATTATAGTCCAGGATGACAGGAAGTGCTGTAAAAGCAGACCGTGGGGGAGAGTGCGGAGAGGGAGGCGGGAAAAGATGTAAACAGGGTTTACTGTAAACCAGTTCGGAACGACACACATACACACTTTAGTACCCTGCGCGTGCATGCACCTAATGGAGTCAAAGTTCTCCTCGCGGGCGTCTGAACACGGGTACTTCGGATTCTTATCTGCACTTTGCTCTTTATCCTAGCCTTTGTGCCGCTTTTGTCTCAAACCAGCGCTGGGAATGCAGTCTAGGGGAAAGGTTCGCGCTCCTCGTTTCATCGTTACCTCGCGCTCCCCGAATGGACGTCGGCATTCCAGAGTTTACCGTCGCGCGAACAATGTCCCGAAGCTTTCGCAACGTATACGACCTCCAGCTTTATGTTCTACCGAGAGGAAATATACGCTCTGGTCTTTCGGTTAACTGCAACGCGTTCCTAGGCCTTCAACCGAACTGCAACGCGTTCCTAGACCTTCAAAGACCATGTGTCGCTGAAATCAACGGTATTCTACATATATTTGATCCGGAGCAGTACCAGCACTAGGATGCCAGAGACACGCCTTTGACTGGTGCGTTTAGCGTCTTATACCGAGCGCCATGAATGCATCAAATATGATCCTTTAGTGGCTATAAATAACGTCATGGGTGGTGGCGTATCGTGCTGCTGGATGTCGCGACCCTGGCGGTTGGTTGCAGAAGTGCTGGCAACAAAGGCCAACGGAAGCGAGCGTCGCTGACGTCGTGGCGTCTTTATCTCGTGTCTGCTTTAGGTACCGTCGACTGTCTGGCTACAGAAAGAGCTGCAGCGAAACATACACTTCCGCTTGCCACCGCCAGGATCGAGGCAAGCAACAAGCATTGTGACGTCACCAGGTGGAAATCGGGGGACCACAAACAAGAACGTGGTAAACACACAAGGCGGAGACGTTTTTTAGGCACCGACTGGCACCCGAAGTGAGTCCGAAAAGGTAACGGGCAAGGCCTTGCCGGATCGTAAACGAGCGAGTGATGAGATCACTTTTTAGGGCCAACCCCCCGAACCCCGTCTCTCTAACCTCATACTAAAGAAAAGTAGAAATCAACGCAGCGCGTCTTAGTACAACGTCATCTGACCCGTCTGGTCCCCCAATAACACCCGGTGTCGGCGGACGCCCCTTTGTGACCCGGGTCTATAGACGCGGCGGCGGCGGCCACTCCGGGCGATCGCCGGTCGGCCGGACCAAGGCCAGACCGGATTGTGACGGCTCGGAATAAATCGTCGCCCGGCAACAAGTGGCACGACGCGAGAAGTAAGGCGTAACGAAGACGTACAGCCCGGACGAAAAAGTATGTGCGTTCCATTTGCATGCGATCAAAGCCGGTGCCAGAGAGAAAGAAAACAAACGAAGGAAGAGAAAGAAAAAGAGATGTCGGTGTCACGCAGGGAAGCGGTCACACTGTATTCGTGGGGTTTTGCCGGGGTCACGTGCTCTTCGTCAGCCTGCGTGAAGTTCTCCTCATAAATACTGAGTTCGGGTCGAAGGCCGCGGCAGGGATCGAAGTGTTCAGCCGTGATTGTTTGTCCACTTGACCAACACCACCTGGACAGAAGGCCTCCACACGCGTCATCATAGTCAGATCGATCGAGGCGAGAGATTGGGCACGAGTGCTGCGTCAGTGTTCGGCTGCGGCTCGTGGCCAATCAGCGCGTCGATGGTCGGGCTCGGGTCCAATAGCCGACCGAGCGCGATCCGACTGTGATGACGTTTCATAGAGGAAGAGGAAACCATGCGGAGGCCTTCTGTCTAGGTGGTGTTGACTTGACCCTCCTTCATCCACCCTCGCGAGTTTCAGTGAGTAGCACTATAGTTGAGAGATGACGACCGAGCGGTTCCAAAATGAAACGTTTACAGCTTCGTTTCGGGCTAAAACATTCAGCCGCCGTCACACCTCTAATACATCATACAAAAGACAATCTGCTGACAGTGTATAGGGGCATGTTTCGTAAAAGGTCGGCCGACATGTACGTACGAACCACACATATGTATGAACTTGAAGCGAACGTGCTTCGAACATGGTTGAGGCGCAGATAATTATATCATCATGTCAGCAACGAACACTGTTTCTTTTTTTCTTTCTTCTTTTTTTGTATGATGCAGTGGGACTATGGTCTAACACTTTAGTGTTGAGTGCTGCCTCAGCGCATCCAACGTACACTTTGACACCGACCGGCTGTCGGTTCCGAATAACGTCCCAGCGAGCACCATTCTGGAATTCCACTGGTGTTGACAAGGTGCGTGGGGGACCTGGGCAGCCATTCGCGGTTGGTGTCCGAAATGGCATTTACATTACACGCGCACGCGCCCGAACATGCTCGCGGCCCCCCAGAACCTGACCGGCAAACAGACATGTACACGTCACTGAGACAGAGTGACCAAATACCGTCACTCGTTATACTCACTCAAAAAGTAACTGAGTACGTGACGCGGTCCTGCGATTCAGAAGGAACGCGTTGTTACGTCCGCTCGAACGTAACGCTTTATTGGACAGCTGTAGCAGATCGTTCCGATACCCCCGATACGCCCCGATAACGATAAGATGCATGCGCAAAGGCGGGGGCGGAGAATCGGGTATCGTTACCGGAATCACCGGAACGATCTACTTAAAACTCTTCATTTTTTCGTTACACCCAAGGTGTCGTTTTTATGAAGCGGCAGCCGCGTCCCATCTTTGTCGTCGTTGATAATTCCTCTATTTTCAACGCGTTCATTCACGGACAACTGTGGCTACACTGACAAACCTTGAGCACATCTCTTTCTACGGTATATTACAGGCGCAAGCTGGGGTGAGAGGTAGGTTGGGTATTTGAGCCGTACGGATTCTCCTCCAGAACTTATACTTCATCGTGAAGTAACAGAAATACGTTACCCGTTTCTTCTCTTAAAAAAGGTAACTCAGCCGTTACTTCGTTACCGAAAGAAAGTAAGCGGGTACAAGTAACACGTGGCGTACAAGTCTTCCTAGCCGGAAAAGGGCTGCAGCGGCGGTTGTCGGAAAGACCTCTCGGTTCGGGGCGTCTCGTCTCGATAGCGGTGCGTGCATAGACGTACAGTCCCGGCCGTCTCCTGCTCTCAGCGGGACCGCTCAAGTCCTCAGGTGGGCTCTCGAGATCTGGGCAAACAGGGGCCCGCGGAGGTCACTCGAGGCTCGCGAAGGAACTCGCAAACACCGACTCGAGTTGGAGGCAAACACGCCGGGCAGACGAGCCGACACAAGCGGGGACATCCGTTTTATGCGAGCCAACCACCGCGCATGGACAAAAAAAAAAAAAAAAAAAGAGAGAGAGAGAGAGAGAGAGAGAGAGAGAGAGAGAGAGAGATCGGAAGGAAGACGAGGAGTAAACTGCCTCTGCGGCGTTGGGAGCAACTTTAGCGCGAAAAAGTTTTTTTTTTTTTTTTTTTTTTTTTTTTTTTTTGTATGTTGAATGGAAGGCGTGACCGACTTAGGGGGCACTTTTACAAATAACGTAATTAAAGAAATACGAGTTTGATAAAAAAAAAACGTTTTGGAACAAGTGTGACACAAATGTGTAACGCACAAAGTATAACACAAAAGTGTAACACGCTAAATTTGACGTGGTGTCCAACGCAGCTCGACACATCTGGACATTCTGTCTCGCTCGACCTCATCCGTAGAATTGAGATACATTCATTAAATTTGTTTTGAGATTTCTGAGCCGTTTGCTATTGGGTCGTTAACGCTGGTCACGCCGTGTGTTTGTGAAACTAGATTTCCGAAACCAAAGGCGTACGTAGCGATCTCCGCACCAGAAGACGGGGGCGTTTTCGAACGAGCTGAGAAGAGGCAGACACAGTAACGGTCGGTCGAATTATAATAGATCCTCAACTCCGCCCTCCCAATCCTCGGGCTTGATGCGCGCTATCCATAGATGTACAAGAGGACATCGCCTTAAGTTTCGAGAACTGGCACATAGAACAAGCTAAATAGTTATTACGTAATACGGAAAGGCGCACATACCAACGCCAAATAGAAAAAAAAAAAAAAAAAAAGAGACGAAGGTTTTATTGTTTAATCAACGACCCAAATTCCAGAGGCGTGCAGCTGACTGAGAGACGAAGGAAGAGAGAGAAAGAGGGAAGGCCAGGCTGCTTAGAGATAGATGCGTGTCAGTCAAACTTCCCAAAGGATCCCCCGGATAAGGAACGGTTGTGACGTCCCCGCGGAACGTTTCCCTAGAATTCGGTGTCGTCTGTAAGCGAAGCGCTTATAAAAGCGAGGTTGCGACGAAACAACTAAGACAAGGGAAAGCAAAACAAAACAAAGTAAAGGCCCAGCCAGGTTTTTTGGCAGCCCCTTAGAAGCTAGGTCCAGGGCTACAGGGGGCGACGCACAAATAACGGAAACAGCGGCACGGGGGCACTTTCTCTGAGAGAAGCAAGGCATAGGAGCGGCCCCTCTTTCCCTGCCCAGATCCCGAGAAAAACGCCATACGGAACGCGTGCCGGCCAGACAGCCAGTCACCACGCCTACCTTACGGACGGCGGCGGCGTCGATGGGAAGCGGCAAGCGCGGAGGGGAAAAATCAACCGAACACAACCACAAAGAAAAAGATAAAAAGGGAAAACAGTTTTGCCTGGTTCTCTCATCAACTCTGCCATCACTATGAACGGTGAGAGGTCTCTTAATCAGCTGCACCTGCGAGCCCCGCGTAGCCCCTTTTTTTCGAACTTATTTTTTGTTTTTCTTTCCTGGGGTTATTTTTATCCACGTTTTCTGGTGTGTTACGTTGAATTGTTGACCGCTGATTGCTTCGCCCGGTGCTGCGTCTGTTCCATGTTGCGAAAGGAAACGAGGTCTAGCCTAGTCCGTATATGGGATAGTGTATAGCTTATCGAACATTCCCGGTACGTACAGAAGGGCACAAAGAAAAAAGGGAAAAAAAGGGCCACGTCATAGGGTCGGAGGCGCCAGGCGGACTCGACAAAGGCGAACAGGACAGCGAAGAAATCGTTTGCCCTCCGCAAAACATCTGCATTTCACTGGCATGCATGAAACCGCTCAAACAACGTTCCTCTTTTCTCTCTGTGTGTGTGTGTGAGTGTGTGTGTGTGTGTGTGTGTGTGTGTGTGTGTGTGTGTGTGTGTGTGTGTGTGTGTGTGTGTGTGTGTGTGTGTGTGTGTGTGAGTGAGTGAGTGAGTGAGTGAGTGAGTGAGTGAGTGAGTGAGTGAGTGAGTGAGTGAGTGAGTGAGTGAGTGAGTGAGTGAGTGAGAGAGAGAGAGAGAGAGATAAGATTGGAGACGATAACGAAAACACGTAGACACCGTCCGTGAGATGAACCTCATTAAAAGGGTTAACGCTCGGCCAACTCGTTTGATATCGGTCTTCATTAGACACTGACCCCACCATTGGCGTTTTCGAACGTTCCCATCCTCGCATATTTGATGTCCGTTCCTATTAAAGGAAAGAGTGCACCAGTTCTATTATAATTAAAACAACGGCTCTTTATTATAATTAACACGACGGCAAGCCTATAAATAGAACTTATTTATTTTTCTTTTCCCCCCTGAGGATTCGTTGAAGTAGTTTAATGGAAGACGCTATCGGGATGGATCTTTCCGCTGGCCACAGCTAAGCGTTCCGAATCCGGTCTCGTTCCAGTGTACATGGGTTCTATATGACATCATCGCACCTTTGCTGGTGATCAATCCAACTTGTCCTTTAGCAAGACTGGTTTTTAGGGTAGTTGGTTCACGGTACTGAGTTAAACGTGTACGCGCACAAACGGAGGACGTACACGAATGAGTGGACAAGGACAAGCGCTTGTCCTTGTCCACCTCTCCGTGTTCCTCCTCCATTCGTCTGCATACAGGGCTACTTGTTCTCGCCGAGGAAAACAAATTCAGCGGCGCGCACTATATTCTGCAGAGCGTGAAGCGCTCTGCAGCAAGTCCCCCACAATGGCGGCCGATGCCTCGCCGATGCGAGCCGTGTTTATACAGGCGACGAGGCACGACCCTGCCAACAACTCGCAACACGTGTTAAGGAGTGATCGGGTGCTGTTCGAAATGGAGACCCGACCCGCGTCAACGTCGAGGCGATTAATGAGGTACGAGCGACGTGCGCCGTCAAACGTGAGCATTAATCAGGACACTCTCCTTTCAGCCGGGAAACCACGACACATTTGGGGCAGAAGCCTGGGAGGGGAAAGAGAGAGGGCCAGAAAGCTGGCAGATGCCGGCATACATGAACACACATGCGTACGCGAAAACGCACAAACAAGGAGTTTGGATGAGGGGCGTAGACAAGGCGACAGACGTGCCTACGAAGACACACAAGAGACAGAAAGAGAAGTAGCGAATCGAACAGCGCAGGATAGATTAATGAAAGGAGAGAGGCGGCAAAGTGAGGCGTGATCACCAGGGGGCGCCATCTTGGAGGCCCATTTGGGGAGTGGGGGACGCCATTTTGGGGCAGGGCATTACCGAGCACGGAAGCGATTACTCACGCCGCACCGTGAATTACCTGCGAGGCACCGACGACGCGCCGCCGACCCGGTCGATTGGAAAACGCAAAAAGCAGGACGAGAGAAAAATGAGAGCGCGTGGAGAGGAACCGCGACCGCCGGCACCCCGTGCATCATGCCGCGGCTCGACGCGTGCAGCGGAACCGTTCATTTGCGCGTTTCACGTCGTGCATCTTCGATGCGCGGACGACGGCCGCTGTGTGTGGCGGGGACGATCCTTTTCGACGAAGAACGCCTCATTGACGCAACTGCATTTGCCGTGACGTGCTCGTATTTGCTGACAGCGGCACGATGTCCCTTATTAGAGAGTTGCGGTATTGCGTATACGAGCGAACGGAAGCACTGTGCGTTTGCGTTAGCGTTGCGTGCTCCACACTGCGCATGCGCGATAGGCTCGATGCTTGGTGGAAGCTTTGCCGATGAAACAAAAAAGGTAGAACCTGTTTGGCCAGTGGTGCAAGACGATTCAGCGGGACCCGTGGATTCCGTTGGTTCGGCTATTTATTCTCTATGAAATGACCATTGGCGGAGAAGATGGTTGAACATACGTGCCAACCTCTTATTTTCTCGTTTAATCTGCTATTCTTATCCAGTTTTTGGCGTGTCTACACTTACATACAAGTTAAGAGCCGGTCACGCGAAGCGAATGATATGTCCAGACACGCGTGCAGATACCCGTCTGGACCAGTCGGGACATGAACCAACTGGAGTTTGGGCACCCGCTCGTCGTAGGCTCAAACGGCTTCACCGCTGCGAGGCTCATTGCTTAGAGTTTTAGACCGACGAACTTCGCAAGGTGTTCGTCTGACGTCGGTTAGTTGTCATTGATGTTTTCGTTTGGTCACCCGCAGAGGCTACCGAGGAGGGATCAGTAACGAATCGACTTAATTAATTCCTCACATAGTAATATAGTCAGGCAGAACCGTAAGACATTGGGATATTGTTTTTGAAGATGCGTAGTGTTCAAAAGAAGTTATCGCCCTGTTGCATTATCAAGCCAAATCGTGTCCAGTGCAAAGTTAATCAAAGAGGTACTTATAATAATCTGGGAAGCTAACGGAAAGGTATAACTTAAACGTGCGCACAATTTGGTCCTTCCCGAAAGACTAGGATGGTCGAGGAAAAAGGCGCCAGAGCGGTGCAATCGTGCGAAACAAGAAGACATAAGCTTCGAAGCGCCGCTGGGTACTGTCGCGTAGCGTGAGCGGACATCTGTTGCATGAAGTGTATTTTATGTACACAGGCGTGTATATTTATGCAGAAAAGAATGCTACAAAGCTGTATACCGTGCCACCTTTTTCACTTCTGTAAACTGGGGGGGCTAGAGGCCCAGTCAGGCAGAAATGCCTTTTGCCACTACCTCCCTACCGGGCTTGGCCCGTGAAAATCCCAATAAACTTTCACTCTCACTATCACATTACAGATTGGATGAGACGGGCATAAAGACTGACAAGCGTTTTGGTTTCGTCATGGCGTAACCAACCTCTGCTCCTCGTGATTTACCTCACTGACTTCTTCCACTACATACGCGGGACCTGACACGTTCCCTTCTAAGCATTAACGCCCATAACAACAATGTCCATAACATATACAACCTGACGAAATTGTAACCCTTTCTGGAGGCAAAAAAAAAAAGGAAAGAAAGAAACTAAAGCAAAAATTTCCTTAGAGGGAAAGTTGAAACACATCATTTAGATGCAAAATTGAGTAATTCCGTGCGGCTTCAATTCGTTCTCGCGTGGTTTTGCTTCTTCATTTTGGGGGGAAAAAAAGGGGGGAAAAAAAAAAGAAAGAACATTCCAGAAGAGAGGAATAAAAAAGAGGAGCCCAGCCAACCCTCTTGGCCAGGTTTGTCAGGCGTCCGATGACTCCCTTTAGTTACCGTCCATCGACCAGTGGCGCGCAAGTTCCGATCGAATACTAATTATTGGTAGCGCTCAGCAGCGGTGTTCCACTCATGCGTGAGCGCACTCACTCGCCCTCACCTGCCCTTTCACGCCTCCACCAAACCAAGACCAAAGCCACACAGACAAAAAGGTACTCGTGCGAGTGTGCCAGTACGTTGACTTTCACTCTTACCTTTTTTTCTTTTTTGAACATAGCGACATTGCGCTTTTTCGATTTCCCGCCCTGGAAAGACGTATCTCGAAGCTGCTTCGTTTTCTACTTCCTTGTTATTTTTTTCTTAACGCTTTATTCGTTCGATGCAGCGCGTGTTACAGCCACTAACTTTTTTTTTTTTTGTATTTACGTATGAATTTCATTCCCCATGTATGTGCGCTTCAAAATAAGTGTTCGTATACGTAGGACGAGGATATTTCGAAATCCTCCTGGTGCAGAGCAAAGTATAACATCCACCCTCTCTTTTTTTTTTTTTTTTCTTCCTATTTCGGGTTTTTAGTTTGATGTATTGATTTTAGCCCTTTCTTTCAAGTTTCCTGCCTTTGACTTTTTTTATGGTTATCGATTTTGGCCTTTTTAAGTACAAAGGAAGAAGCCGCTAATAACCCGGCGCGGGTACGGTACAACCGCTCCGCCTGGAACAGACAGACAGACAGCCAGTGGCATACACGCGGGCTTTCCAAAGCTCCCAGTGGGCTGTTCCGTTCGGTTCCAATCTACTGGGCCGGAAAGCGAGGTGGTATACGCGCCGGGAGCGGACGAGGTTCGCAGAAGCGAGACGGAGAAAGCAAACGGAATCCAGATAGGGAAAGTTAAGGACGGCAAAAGAAAGAGGTAAGTTGGAGAAGAAAACACACACACACACACACACACACACACACACACACACACACACACACACACACACACACACACACACGCAAAAAAATAAATAAATAAACGTAAACAGAGTGACGGTGCAAGAGAGCGTAACAGCGTAACGCGTTCGATGCTCAGTGCCAACCAACTCTGGAAGAGAGAAAAAAAAAAAGGTAAAGGAGAAAGGAAAACTTGTTCTAACCAATGAGAATAGGGAGTATGCGCGAAAGATTCCACCGGTTGATCGTCAATGTGTCGTTGGGTTTCCTTCGCTGCTATTCGCTCCGAAAATTATACGCACAAAAAACAAAAAAACGCACTGGTTCAACACGTAGTCATTTATTGACTGTCCATGCAGCACGCGACTCACATGACCCCCCGCGCGCGTAAATATTACCTTGCGAGTACTTTCGCTACGTTCCGAATGTGAAAAAGATATCGCTCGAATGCCCTCAGTCTATCATAAACAACAGCTGCAGTTATATTCAGAAATGTTTACTGCAAAGAGCTGTTAGATTAACACTGAAAAAGTTGCGTATGTAACGTTTCCCTGGGGAATGCTTTTCCTTTAACACTCAGGTGCCCTGCGGCGAAGCAAGGTAAGCCGAATCGCGATGCTTACTTTCGCGGTTGCCTCTTCACTGCACCACACAAGAGCGCGGTAAGAAGCGCACTCAACAAAGCTAACTTCCACGCCTGAGCAGACTAGGAACATAAGAGATATTACAAAAAATTCCGAGTACCGTCAGTGTTTGACACTGACAGAAAGATGAAATAGGATGGCACGTTATTTGCGGCTAAAATCGAAAGTTCCGAAAATTCGCACAAGCTATAGCATAACGATCCGGACGTGCAGCGGGGCCTGAGTCATTATAACTTCAGTAATAAGTGAAATCAAGTTTCGGCGCAATGTTGGCGCATAATTCCTCAGATTTGGGCTAAATATAGCCGGATGTAGCAGGGTAAGCCCTTTAGCGCGAGTTGGCGCAAATGGCGATTTTGTCGTCACACCTGCAGCAAACTCCGTGTCTTCTTTAGTAGGATATACGAGAGCGGCGCAGTTGCGGCTTTAGACAACAAAATTCGCGTGCAAGGCGCACGGGGGAAGAACCGGAACCGAGTACGTGCATCGTTGTGCCACCGCCGCCGTCGTACTGAACTCGAAGCCCTTTTTTACCGGCTCTACCGACGTCAGCGATAACCGCCGCTGCAACGAGACCCTAGCCGATTAGGGTCCCCCTTCACCGAGAAGGCACAATTTGCCCGTACTGAGGAGGATCCCCACACAAAGGAAGAACGGAAGCGCGGTTCCCGATATCGGGTTGACGGCAGAGCAGCGATAGAGAGGGGGTGGCGACGTCGTCTGCGTCGCCCAATTACCGAAGCGTATAAATCAAGTCGAAAGCCCCCCCGTAGAAGCAAAATCGGAGCGGGAGCCACGCGCCGACAATGTTGCAGCGGTAAATAAAATAAAGAATATATCGTACGAAGAGCCAGGATCGAGACGGGAGGAAGAGGCGATAGATGAACGACTTCCGGGAGGAGACGCGAGCGTCGCTGCAGTTGTAGCGGCGGCGACAGTAGCAACAGAAGCAGCGGCAGGCAAGTAGCCAGCAAGCACAAACGCGACACAGTCGTGAAAGTGTCTCTTTTTCTCGATGCTGCTGGGGGTTGGGCACGGAACTCGACGCCGAGTCGACCTCGAACGCATCTAGAGGCGAAAGCGACGGAAAGAGGGCGTGACCTAACGACCCTTTCCTCCGTTTTCTCTCCTCTTCTACGTCTCTCTTTCTTTCTTCCTCTCTCCCTCGCGTCCGACGAAAGACTCGGGCGGGTCAATGCCTCGACGCGGCGGTGGCGGAGGCAGTACCGTGCCCCACGGTCGCTCGGCTTGCCTCCCCGTCACCGTGCCACTACTACGACGACGACGACGGCTGCACGTGACAGCGCGGGGTCGGACGTGAGGACATAGCGTGCTGCGCGAGTCGCGACAGGCGGTAACGGCGAAGAAACCAGAGGAACGACTTCAAGAGTGCCTCCTCCTTCCATAGCTGCCCCACACAGCCTGTTCCCTCGCATCGCTTTTGCCCTTTTCGAGTTGGGTGTCTTTGTTGTTTTGGTTGGTTTCCTTTCTTTCCGCTATACAGGCTCCGCTCGGCTCTTTCCTGCGTCCTAATCTCGCGTAGCATCGCGAGCGACGTTGAACGGATGAAGTGGCGGTAATCATTGCCAAGAGCAAGGGCGCTAGAGCCTTCCTCCGTCTTTTTCCTGCGAGCCAAAGTGTGCGACGGCGACAAGCGCAGCGTCCCGCAAACAACTATCATCATATAAAGATTTTTTTTTTTTTTATCGTTGGTTCGATGTTTACTTTCTCGAGCAAGGTTGCCGGTGTGACAATTCCATCAGACCAACGTTTGATCTACCGCCCTCTCAATTATTAAAGTTGGAACGACTCGGACGCGCTCAGGATACCGACAGGAATGGCAACGAACGCCAGTCACTCTGCTGTAGTCACCGACAAAAACGAAGGGTATGGCGAGAGACTCTTATTATCGCAGCCAATCAGATTCCAGCATCTGCCGATGAGGATGTCGAAGAACCAATCACAAAGAGAGGCGTGGTCATAATAGGCACGCCCCGCATTTCTCAAGCTGTCTGCCGATAACTTTCGCTTGTCCCTTTCACTCCACGCCAAGTGGGAATCTGATCAACGGCCGCCTCGGCTCCCGTCCGGTCGTACATATATGTGACAGGGACACTGAGAACCACGGACGTCGGACAGATAAATAAATATGTAAAAAGAAAGCCCGATCCTCTCGAAGCTCGCGGGACAGCGACGACACGCCGCGGACACGGCCCTGCCCTTCCGGTCCGTCGGATCCTCGGGCCCGGAGCGCAACAAGCGGAGAAAACCAGTCTTCATCGCCCGAGATTCCCCAGAGCGGGGAAAAGAGACGAATTGGGGCGACTAACGCCACCCCCGTCCGTCCGTCCGTCCACTCGCTGCTACATCCAGGCTGATGCTCCGAGAGAGATAGCCAGCCCCAGCCCCCGGGCCCAGCCCGGTCTAATGAACCGCACCGCGCTCACAGCGCCCATCGCGTGAGAAAAGGGCAACAACGGCAGGGGCCGCAACACGCTTTCTTGCTCTTGCTCTCGCAGTGACAAATCATCGCGTTTGGATGGCTCCGGAATCACCCGCCGATGCTCCGTTTCACATCATACGATGGGCAGTAGCGGAGGCTATGAGCCTACCCACCCAATCCAGTGGTGTCAATGGATCACGTGACAGTGCACCTGGCGCCTCGCCGCGCCCGTCCCCCAAGGCCACGTGATACACACATGGCGTTAGATTGGCCCCGATGGCTCGCGGTGCCCGCCGCGCTCCACCATGAGGAGATACAAAGTGTAGCATCCCACGCACCGAGCGAGACGACGACGCCAGGGACTGAACGAACGAACAAGTATTACAACGCATGGGAACATCGCGTGTCTCTGTTGTTCTCCAGCCTCGCGATTCGATATTACGTAAAGCGTATTTCTTTAGGAGACGGTTCTCCATGGTGTCAAATATGCGGAGTTTGAACCCCACTACGCAAAGCTCGTCAAAAACGGCAAAAAGTGGAAGGTGCAGAAGCGTACAAGCTGTCCAGCGCAGACTGGTGTGGCGGCCACAGGTTCGCATTGGATAGAAGGAAGTCGAAGATTTTGGAAGAGGGACGAAGATCGGAAACTCGCGATTTCATCCGACGAACCAGGGTCGTCATCAATATTAGCGGGTCTCTGTATTTGGTGGGAGCAGTGTGATAAAGAAAACGACAGCCCCTTCGGGTCAACACCTGCGTTATTTTCGCCGAAATACGGGCAAATATTTATACATTCCTCCAGTGCGTTCTGTACCACGCACACCAAGCAGTCCATCACAATTCCTGACTCGCCAACTCTCCTCTCCTCTTACTTCCGAAAAAAAAAAATGTATTCTCTATTTTTCTTGTTGGGACACTCTATCCACGGCCTCCTTTTATTGTCATGGAACGGACGAGTAAACTATTTTCTTCCCGTTTTCGACGTCCATTTCCAAGTCCGGCGTTTCTCGATGCCCCGCCATCCGATCACCCTTCAACGCTCGCCGACGTCCCGTCTCCATACTTCGAAAGAGTTACCCGACCGAGAATTTAGGGCACTCCGTTCGATGCGTCAACCCGTCCTCCCCGAGTTGTTGTTGTCTTTGTTCCTTCTGTTATTTTCGTGCTGCTCATTGTGTCATTTTCTGGAGCTTCCGTTTGCTTCTTGGACGGAAACACAAGGAACATAGCGTTACCCAAACTAGAGAAGAAATAAAAAAAAGAAATGTCGCGCGAAAGAAGATTTGAAAGAACCGACACACGGAGGGAGGGAAATCGTAAGAGCCGCCAGCTAGACAATAAACGTGAGCGAACGAGCGACCGAGAACGGAACGCAAGCAAAACAGGCGGAAAACAAAAACACAAAAACAAACATGGAGTAGCGACTAAGATGAACTGGGCGAAGACGTCGCGCCATCGTCCCGGGTACCCCCCCCCCCCCCCCCCCCCCCCACACACACACACACGGCTGGTCAAAAACAAATAAATGAGTCATAAACATCCCAAGGCGGAAGTTACGTCCATGGCGAGGAAACGAACGCTACTGCCGGTTTTTCTCGAATGACGAAATACGACTCGGTGGTGGTGGGCAAGCGTCGCCCGTGCCCGACTCGTCGTCGTCCAAAAAGCCTGGGTTCCCAGTGTTTTCCCGTTTGTCTCTTGCATTTCGTGTTCTGCTTCGCGCGCTGAGCGATAGCTGCGATGGAAACAGCGGAAAGAAATGTTTCACTCGGAGAGTTTTGAAACACTTTATCTCAATACAGGCGCTTAAAAGTTGTTTGTCCGTTCAATTCGAAGCTTTGGACCGTTCTCTTTTTTTTCTTTTCTGTGTGTATGTGTGTGTGTTGTGGTTAGATTCATCCCGACAACCGCCGAAGGCGTTCTTAAAAATGGTTCTGGTGCGTCTTTTGGGGGGAGTGGGCAGAAGAGGGAAATGTTGGTTCGGGCTTTTTTTTTTCCGCGAGTTACCGCCATTGCACTGAGCAGAGAACAAACAAACAAGCAAGCAAAAACGAACTAAGGAGCTGAAAGATAAAGGTAAAATAAAGCTGACGAAATTGGGACGCGGGTTTCCAGCAGGAAAGTAACGAGGATTGATGGCTTATGTATAATGCAGAGCGAGCTTGCTCAGTCACGTTCGCGAAGATTCCCAGCTTCGAAAAAGTAGGATAACAAACGTAGCCTTAATGAAAATACCCGGCTTATTTGCCTTTTATTTCATTGCTGTTTATTTATTTTTTTATTTTCAACCGAACCGATTTGCTGCTGACCAGTTTTCAGATGAGCGTTGAGCTAAAATACGCACGCCCCCACGCGCTAAAAGAAAAAAAATAAAGGGCAGATTGAGTTGCAATCATGTTGCAGAAATCCTTTTTTTTTGTATGTGTTGCTGAGGAAAAAGTGAAGACGCATCTTTGCTATTAAGGCCCGGGAGGCTGGAGTGGTGTTGCCGCTCGAATCTTAACGTAAGAACAGGGGATTGAGCAGAAATTACCACCGAAGGAGTCGGACGGCCATGGCTGACGCCGATCCTCCTGTGTGTGTATGTACTACGCCTGCGTAATTCCACTTCGCAATTGGTACTCATCAAGGATTCGCTGGTCAGCACAGGCCGAAATCATTACGTTCATTATTCTGCTCCGTCGAACAAAGCGACCAACGGTTAAGCATGCCGACACGGATGGCTCATACTTGACCAAGGCGAACATTCTTGACATTTTAATCCAGGTATAGTTCATAAAATATAAATCTGTTATAACGGTCATTGTGCGACATGCCGTCAAATATGGGCATAGAGCTGGCAAAATGACAGATCAACAGGACCTCTAATTTCATAACAAACTTTTTCTTCTTTCTTTTTTTTTTTAGGTAAAGAAGAGTTTATTCGCGAGGATACGACGTGCAAGTATACCATAGCACGTTTTTAATCTTTACAGGTCTCGGCGAAACCCGGGGCAAGCAAATTCAAATGGGCGACACCTTTCAACTCCAAAGTTGTTTTGTTTGGTTCGACGAAAGTGGTTAACCTGCATGGTATCCTCCTGCAGCATGAAAGGTGCGCCGCTCGAAAAGGAACTCCAATTCTGCCCGACTTCACCACACATATCAACGTTGGAAAAGTAAAACACAAGAACGCCATAACAGCCCAGTAGCAGCAAGCCATCATTGGAGGTGCCCCGTAACTGCGCCGACATCTGCGAAATTTCCGGGGCCCGTGGATGGAAGGCGTCCCCCGCATTTGATCGATATTCAATAACCCCGTTAAATAACTGCAGAAAAAAGAAAAAAAAAGAAGCATTTGCTGCATTATGGATGCTTCGTTTTCGCCCCAGCGCTCCTCTTGTACTTACGAAACAACATGAATAAGGATTATCAACCACATAGAAAGATACGGCCCGTCGTGGAGGTTTCCAATAACCAGGCCATCCTAATTATGATTTACTGACGTCGTTTTCCAGTATATTAACGTTCCATTGTTTATAATCAGTGTCTACAAACCCTGTCTTATATGAAACGCGCTTAACGACATTCGTATACAAACTCGCCCATTATAAAACAAAAACAAACAAAAAACAAGACGCTAACTAACTGTTCGCATTTACCTGTGGAAGAAAAAAAAAAGTTTGCTACGTGAACGGCTTTTTTTTTTTTTCTTCTTTTTTAAAGAGAGTGGGGAGAGCTAGCGCAGGGTGGTGGCAGTCAGTTCATCGAACAACGTTTCATCGACAGCTCAGATTAGCTTTTTCTTGTGATAAGTTGCATAAGACTGTCGTGTACTGGACGGTCAAGTCGGTTAAATATTTTGTCATGAGCCGCCGCAGACTGTCGCTGCGAAGCGGCGTGAACGCAGATAGTGGTGGGGGGAGGAGGGGGGGGGGGGGGGGGGGGGGGGAAGGGGCTTAACGCGCACCCAGTGATACACGCGTGACGAAATGTCCTTACATCGTGCAACTCGTGTAACGAGTGTCGATGAAACGATCGTGTCGACGAGACATGTGCCGATGAAACGCGTACCCATGAAAAGTTGTCCACGAAACGTAATTCCACGAAACGAGTTTCGACGAAATGATATGGGCCCCTTTCGGAGCCTGTTCTAGCAAATACAACCGCCACCAGCGGTTCCAACGTCAACCAATATCTGCAGCACATATTTATAACGACGCGCGATCGCAGCGGCATCCTTCCGGAAGTCGTTTGGCAAAACAAATACTCGCGAATTTTAAAATCCCTTAACAAAACACGCCGACAACGATTATCAAAAAACGAAACGAGCTAGTATATACACACAAAAAAAAAAAAAAAACACGGACGCAAAGGCGGCGTCGGTCTAGAAGCCGCCAGAGCCATTAATCACTCGAACAGCCCGGGCGGTCAAGATTACGTCGTGGAGGGCGTCGCCCCCCCCCCCCCCCCCCCTCCAAAAAAAAAAAAAAAGCACCAAAATAAACAAAACTTCACAAGTTTAACGTAATAGAACATCATAAGAAAACGAACAAAACAAGGCATCGAAGAATTCCTTTCCCTAAAATCCTATATAGGGAACGCGGCACACTTAGATAATGAATCGTACACCAACGTGAAGTATAAAGACGGAGAGCGCTAAACGGGCAATAATCGAGTCCTCCCTTGATCAGCGAGCCCTACTTTCGTTTCCCACCAATTGATGGACGTATTCTGCCGCCGCCAGGTCCCCCAAAGGGGTTCCAATATGGGGAGACCATAAAGCAGGAGAGGGAAGAGCGAGCACCCGTTGCTCGCTTTACGAGCTGCACTCACCGACGCGCTTCCGCGGCTCTCCCTATATTGGTCGCTTCCCTTTTTCTCCTTTCTCCCGCGTTTTAGGTTTTCTTTCGGCGCGTATACGGATGACAGCGTAAGGATATAAATCAGGGGAGCGAAAGAATTCCTCGGCCAGGAGTTTTTCATTTGAATGGTTCCTCGCTTATGCGAAGCGTATACGAATGACCTCCTGGACGATTGTGCGACGCTTGAAAGCCATTGGGAAAACGGACAGGAATATTCCCGCGGTTGGTTCTGGCGTGGGCAGACGGGATCTTCTTCCTCTGCTTTGCCTCCGTCCGCACGACACGTGCACCGAAGGTATTGCTTTGAGTTCCCAAAGTCAGATTTTGCGGTCTTTAGATGTGCCAAACCAACAAAAGGCATCTGGCACGACCCAGTGGAAACTGAGGATTCATATCGACCACCTGGGGATCTTTTTGATATGAAATCGAAATTGCGGTTACACGCCGCCTTCTCCACAGTAAGCCTGCGTCAGACTGCAGGCAAATCGGCCGGGATTCGAACTGGCCACCTGGAGATCGGTAGGTCCGCCCTTGGCCTCGGAGCATTTGCGTCCCCCGGCACATGCCTCATAATAAGGAGTTTTAGTTGACCGTGTTTCCCCCTCCGCTCCGAAGAAACCACCGCTGCGCCTGCGCGCCGATGGCCTTGACACTAGCGTTCCGGGTTGCGAGGGGCTTAGCGAAGCGGGAAACACTGTCTACGAAAACTCGCTACTATTTCCCTAAAACACAGGTGTGACAGTAAGCGGTCGAGATTTATGTTGTGCCCACTGAGATTTCTACGAAAAGCTCCATTTAAGATGAGCAGAGCGCGAAATTGACAGAGAAATAAAAAAATAACACCGACCAAGGTTCCATCATAGCTTTTGCGCGGCGGGTTTTAGCTCACCGGTGAACGGCCACCTCTCCAGCTTGGCAAATGTTGCTTGAACTGACAATATGAGAGCGGCAGGGCCTTTGTTTCGGGTGCCCAGCGTTCCGGTACCCGCTTGTCGCCATCCGCCGTGCTTTGGATCCGCGTCCATGTTGGAGGCTCACAAGACGCGCAAAGTGTTATCGAGGTAGGAACCTAGCGCTGGAGGATGGACATCCGAAAGACCTGCCTGCCGTTCTCCTGCCGTCGGTGACTGTAATATCGTCTACAGACCATTCCATAAAAGGGGTTTTGGCTGGTGCCCCTTGCAGTGTTCGTACGCATGGCACGCGCTTTGCTCGCTTTCCGAAGCAACGAATTCGCGCGTGCTGGGCTGCAGAGCTTACGCACTGGGCTGTAGGGATCATTACGCAACGTGAACATTGGAATGGCTTTGTAAACCCCGCGAGCGTTACAGAATCTACTGGCGATTTTCATGACGTGCTTGTGAACCTGCTTTCATGACTTCGCATTTTGACCGCCAGGCGATGTGAATATCCGATTCGCTCGAGAAGGCTGGAGGACGAACCTGCCGCCACAGATTTCCGTTCTAGTCGCTAGGTGCCGTCGATTTCGCTGGAGTCGCAGCGAGCTTTGGGCTTTCAGCGACCCTGTCAACTACGCGCGCACAGTCAAGGCTATGGGCGCATGTGCGGTTGTGCATCTAGTGCGGATTTTAAGGCTTTTAAAGCGCTCGCGCTTTGCTACTTAGGGCATTTCAGAAGTAGTAAAGTTCTGTGAGTATAGAGTTGTCCGTCAGGGGCTTCGCTCGCGTATCGCGTGTTCCAGTGACAATCAGCTGACGTTCAGGCGCAGCTGTTTCTCCTCGTTCGTACGGTAGGTCTGCACACGATTGTCGAAAAAAATATGTCGGAAAAAGAGCTCACACTACAGGTTTTCATTTCTTCCTTTCAGTTATAAAAAGCGGACGTCCACAAAAAAAAATAATAATAAATAAATAAAAATAAAAGAGGCAGAACTCTCGGAAACAGCGTATTGCGGAGCACGATCCCGAACGCACCTGGGCTGGCATGTGCCGAGTCTCCGTCGCTCCGACGGCTCGGAAGAGGCAGCGGCTAGCAGAGAACAATGCGGAGGTGCCGCGCGGCGTCCGTACGAGCGCTAAACGGAACTTGCGACGAGACGGAACTCGTGAATCACGAAAGGTCGCCCCGACGCTTCACCCCGCCGCCGCGTCCTTGGGCCCCTTCCACGTCGGAGACACGACACGAGCATGCATCACGAGCCAGTCATCAACGGCCGTTTTCCCGAGAACGGACCGCGCAGCTCGGCGGGAAACACTCGTGTTAACCGCGCGTTTTTCCGAAGGCACGGCGATTCAAGCACGGAAATACTCGAGAGTGGGCATGATGGCCCCGCCCGAAGTCTCACGATGTGAAAACGACGTCGATGACCAACGTGCGCCCTCGAGCAAGGTACAACCCAGGAAAAGTTCCTATTGACTGGGCAGATGGACCGTGAAAATCGCCACAAAGAAATGTATTCGCGACTACCGCCATCCTGAAGCTCCACAAAGGCTTTTGTTCAACTAAAGTGACGAAGGAACACTTCTCGATACTTGATTTTTTTTCGGGGACACGCACACACACACACCGCATGGATGGATGGGCGACTTGAAGGGGCAACGGGCGTGAAGTCCAAGATTGTCACATCTCGGGGAGACGCGTGAGCAAAGACTCACTCCGCTCGGCACGGCGACAGCGCGGCGGCGGCAATTCGTGGCCCTTCTCTTATCGCGCGGGCACTTCCGAAGACAGCGGCGCGCTCTGTTTACACGGCGGGGGGCACAAAAGAGTCGTCCGCCACACACCAGCCGGAGCATCCTCCCTCGCAAATCCCGCTTAGAGCCCAGAAGCCACGAACGCCGCCGGACTCGTCCGAGAGAACAAAGCAGTTCTTTCCAAGCTCCGTGTTGTTCCGTCGCCAAAGCCGGCGGAACCCCCCTTTTGAACACCGCAGCCGGGGCGGGAGCGCTGAACCAACCGAAGTAGGCCGGAAAACCCTCTGTTTACCACGGACTCAAACGCCGGCCACGGGAGAAGAGCGGCCTGGAGCTTGTGAAGGCTCACAATCTACGCCAATCGATCGGACAGCACGGGGAGCCAGTTGGAAAGCCGGCTTTCCGGTCAGAATTCCATTCGTCCGATTTCGTGAATGCGGCAGTTTTGAGGGGATTTATTGCGACTCGAAAATCTCGTGGAGGACGCGAGGAAGCTCTCAAAGGAAGCGTGACGGAGCGGCGTTTTAACAATGTAGCCAGGAAGACCGTCGACGAAACATTCCACTAATCCTCTGCGTTAATCAAGTCCGACGGTAACAAGCGAGTCAACGAGAGCTGGATGATGAGATAATGTTTGGATCTGGCATAGTAAGTCAACTTATTCGCGGGAGAAAAACGCGCGGTGTGCGATCATTGCGATGTAAACAAACGGTTTCTCTTTATTTTAGAAGGAAACCTTCAAATACTACGCAGGAAGTTTTTCGCCTAAGGGAAGCGGCGGTGCGTCGAAAATTATTGCTTCGTGTTGCCTCTTGAGGCCCGCTCAACGTTCAACCGACTAACAAACTGGAAATCACCAACTGCGAGAGACTTTCCCGCGTGAATCACGCAAAAGCAATTGATGAAATCACCAAGCCGCCAGCTAAAAATACACGCCGATGAGAAAAAGCACCGCATCGCAAAACAGAAGGGGAAAAGATTTGTAAAAAAATTCAGCGGCGCGTTGTTTTGGGCTGTTTTTGTACTCTAGGAATGACTCGCGTGCGGTCATCAATAAAACTGTCGGACGACCGCTACACAATCGCTTCTTGACCCGCAGGTTCGAGTAAAACGCAAGCGAAAAGTCACACTAACAAAGCGTGTCGGTACACCGGCTGTGCCACAACCAAAAGGTATATTCTCTCGGGACAAAACAATGTAGTTCTTGCAAAACGTCAGCTCTGCGGCCGCTTACAACGACGCAGAGTGCAGCTCACAGGTGGACCGCGGAGTCGAAGCGAACGCGGTCCACGAAAACGTATTGACATCTCAAAGCAAGTTTCAAGTCAACGGACGAACGATTCACTACGCGAACGACGCGTAAAACATGGGCCGTAAAACTCGTGTGCTCGTAGTCAGTCGAGAAAATACCAGAAAGTGTACTACTGTAAGGAAACGCCCGGCGTTATCTCGCAATTTGTATTTCCCCCGGTGGCATGTCCTGTTTTAAAGATTAGACGCACGTCGCTATTAGCATAACAGCCGGTGCCCATCGCAAATTCAAGTCGTGGCACGGGAGAAACGCCTTGAATGCGCAAAGCGGTGCGCTCCGCCGTGTGCTAAAACACAAGTGCTTCACTGTGTTGCAGCTTCTCAAGCCGAAACCGGCTCATTTATAGATCGCGCCAGAGGTACTATGTACGCCGCTTTCGGTTTTGCCGCATAGCCCGCACTTGAGTTCGATTAATCACACGCCGCCCACGGAAGAGCGAATAAGGTTCGACGCTAAGCTTGATACGGACGATAATTCATCATAATTCCGTGCCGGCGCTCCTCGCATTTATCCGAGAACGCGCCCTAATTATGTGCGAGACACGCGATAGCGCGGCCGGGAACAGACATGTAGTACGTAAACGTTTGCTCACCTCGAAGCCGAGCTGTCAAATCCTCGACGTTTCAGGGAATTCCTCGACGAAGTACAAAGTTGAGTCTCTCTAACAGAAAACACACACACGGAGCCGCTGTTGCTTGTTCACACTGTCAGGACTGCCGTCCAAACTCGGGGTTATAACCACCACAGACACCGACTACTTCTAAACGGGCCGAATTCTTGCGACGACGCTGACCGATGAGATGCGCGAACAAAATATCCGACGAGAGTTGGTGAGGGGAGGAACAAAACACGTACGGCGCTCCGAAGAAGAAAGTAAAATGGCTCAGAAGTGGCTGCAAAATCCAAACTGCCCGTGAAAACAACAATCCAGGGTCCGGTCACATCCTGCGAGATGCGAAGATCGGTGTTGGTAGAGCGGCAGAGTCGACGGGCAGAAGAGAAGGAGCAACAGGCCGCTGCAAAGCGACGACGCGCACACGACGTGTTCGAACACGCTCCCTACCCCGACGAACTCTGCCTTGCAACTGCCAAGTGCCGCCGGACTGAGAGACCGGCTCGGCAGACCGGAGAAGCGCGCACAGCGCGGAGATCTAGGGAAGGCGTCTCCAACACTGCCGGTACCTAGATTCCCCGGGGGGAGCGCGACTGTTCCCCAGATATCCCTACACGTCGCTAGGCGGAGTTGGAAAGGCCCCGTGGAGAGGGAAGTTTGTAGGCGCCAGCGACGGAAGTTTTGTTCTTTCATTCTTTTCAGAGCTTCGTCCTTTCCTTCTTCTTTCGACAAAGGAGAAGGAGAGTGGCGAAGAAGAGATTGAAGAAAAAGAAGCAGACGACAACAACGGTTTAGAACGAAAAGAAGCACAAAATCGCTCAGGAGCAAAGAAAGTGGAAGCTTCTCTTGATTTGGGTAGTGTTTGGATATTTTCGTTTTCTGTGGGTTTCCGTTGGAGTTTCCAGATAATAGAAAATAAGGGGGCACCGCGGAAACAGGGTTTGATGAAGAAAAGGTGGGTTTCCCGTAAAATGAAACGAATATAGAGGTTCTGGCATCCAGAACTTGAAAGGGACCGACTGACCGCCTTAGTGTGTCGCTCGAAATGATTGCATTGTCTTCGTCAAGACGAGGCATCGATGTAGCGTGACTCCAGCTCAAGCTTATAAAATGTTATTGCCTTTTTTTATATAATTATTGTGCCAATTTTTGAGGCACTCCTCAGAAATCGGTGCCAGTCACCAATTCAAAATTGATTAAAGAGAGGTTGATTTTGTATTAACAAACCAAAACAAAAGGATTTTTTTTTTTTTTTTTGCAGGCATTGCTAAACGCGAATGTCAGAGATCCTTTGTTCGCAATGTTTCAAACGGAGAATGAGTGCCGCACCGAGTTCCAGGTTCTTTTGAGTGAAGAGGGCACGTCAGTTTCGGCATCCGTCCCGTAGAAAAGCCCGTTCCCCGCCTGGTATTTACCTGTCGCTATTTGCTCAAAGCTAGTAGTAGCTTTAGCAAATAGCTAGTAGTAGCTTTAGCAAATAGCGAATCATGTGCACGTTTGCTTCATGCACATGATTCGAACATGTCTGCAGAGATTTTTTGCAAGGCCCATGTGGCATGCCATGCAAGAAAGAAGAAACAGACCTGTCTTTTTGCATGATGTAGTGGCAGTGAATCGCGTGCTAGCCTTTAGCGGCTTCCAGATTAGATAGCGCACTCTAAAAGAAAAGAAAAACACCTTTTTTTTTTTACGAAATTGTGCCGGAGCATGTGCCCATGAGACGCCACATGCAGTGTCGATGAAACATGTGCCGAAAGAAGTGTATCCCTGGAACGATGTCCACAAAGCGTCTTTCAACAAAACTACGAAGTTTGCCCCCCCCCCCCCCCCCTCCTCAAAAAGAAAAACAAATATGGGGTTTTTCTATTTTTAATTGCAGCAATATAATATGCATCGTCCGACGCTCATTTTCCGCCCATATGTACCGAACCAGTTGCCAAAGTTTCAAAGTGAACCGATATATTATTCAAAAAGTTATAACTAGTGATTTTCTGAAAATTCTCCATGTCTAAATGGCGTCCCTTCTCGCACCTTTACGGCTTCTGGTGCCATAGAGCCCCATCTATTCGAGAGCTCCCTCTGTCGGCCGCCCTTTTCCCATTTAAAAGTTTCAGAAAATCACTGATCTTTCGATTAAGATAACGGTTGGAGCTGAAACTTTACCGTCTGGTTGGAACCTCTAACGCTATATTTTGTATGGATAATGAGCGCTCGGCAATGCGTAATTTATTTTCGCAAAAAAAAAATATTTTTTTGGGGGGGGGAGGGGGGGGGGGGGCAGCCGGTATGCATGCTTCAATGGTTCTGCGATTCAACCGATACGTTACCACAACCTCTCCAAACAGACGAGCGATCGAAATTAACAGAGAACACGTTGGCGCGCTGGTGAACTTTCAACATCTTGAGCACCAAAGGACTGGACACGTACACAGACCCGTGTGTGTTTGTTGTCCACTTTTCTGTTCATAAAGCCACAATAGCAAATGCTAAATCACACAAAAGACAGTGTGCAAACGTTGGCCGAGGCGTCTTTCTTCTTCTAGTAAAGCGGTATAGGTACACTGGGCACAATGTACTTTCAAAGTACAGGGTGTCACAAAAGAAAATTTATACGGTCTTTTTTACCGCAAAAATAAACTAGGCATCGCCGAACGCTCATTCTCCGCCCAAAGGTAAAGCTAGAGGTCACAACCAGATGCCAAAGTTTCAGCCCGATCCGATAACTTAATCAAAAGTTAGTAGTGATTTTCTGAAAATTTCAATGGGAAAATGGAGCCCATTTTTGCCCGTTTTCGGTTTCTGGTGCCATAGAGCCCCATGTGTTTGAAAACTCGGTCGGCCGCCATTTTCCCATTGAAATTTTCAGAAAATCACTTATAACTTTTGATTAAGTTATCGGACCGGGCTGAAACTTTGGCATCTGGTTGTGACCTCTAGCGCTACCTTTGGGCAGAGAATGAGCGTTCGGCGATGCCTAGTTTATTTTTGCGGTAGAAAAGACCGTGTAAATTTTCTTTTGTGACACCCTGTACAATACAAGTACTAGTACACAATATTTCACAATAAACTTTCATTCCTCCAAAAAGTGTTTTTTTTTTGTTTTTTTTTTTTTAGCTGGTACGCATTGTTCCAAGTGGAATCGAGGGTGCATCAGTTATCTTAGGAAATGGCGGTGAATAATAGATAATGTCAAGTGGCTTCAGAGTTGGCAAAGCATTATTTTGCAGTATAAATTTTAACAAGACCAAATTTGTGGAACGTAGTCGGAAGTCGGAAGTAGCTCTTTCCTCGTAAAGTACCAGAAAATAATAGTTTAAGTGAAGTGCAAGATACGTACTCAGGAAATGCACTTCGAGTAAATTACAAGTTTTCTAAACCCAATTGAAGTAGTACTTTAAGTACAATGTACCTAGAGTACTTTCCAACACTGTCTTCTGTACTATATATTATTTTTATATGAACAGTGTGACTGCGCGGCGTAAGTCTCGGCTGTTCAAGATGTCGAACGACGCTCAGTGTCCCGTTTGTATACGTTGTTCCCTATTTAGTCATTACGCCCAACCGTCCCGGCAAACTAGAGCATCACCCGACTTCCTCGCACATGAGGAAATAATAGAAGCGGCGAGTTGTTGGCAAACAAGACGGCCGCGCGACTGCGCGCATTATAAAGCCTGCGGCGACTACGCACACACAAGCGTCTCTATAATTCCAAACCCAGGAACGGCAGTGTGGGAAAAAACAGCGGATCGCCCAAGCTGGGCTATACAATTACGCGTGGGTCAGAGATGCACGCCTTTGAGAACGACGGGGCGGTCGGGTGTCCAAACCGCCGCCGCCGCCGCTGCGTTGTTGCACGCACCGACTTGACGACGACGACGGCGAGGCAAGACTCAGCGCGCCCGCCTCGCGTTCGCAGGGCGTGAATCTGGGATCCATTCCGCGAGAATCGGCCCACGTTGAGCGAGAGAAACATTCAGCCGTGCTGTGTGCGCGCGTGCGTGTGCCCGCGCGTGTGTGTATATGTGTGCATGTGCGCGCATTCGGTGCTCATTATATATACGACGCCACGATTCGCGTGCTGCTTGGCGTGTGCGCGTGTATCGCATCGTCGCCTGGGAAACGGACCTAAGCAAGCTGAGCCTTGGGAAACAGAAAGGAGCGCAACTTTGTGGCGGAGTTTGGGCGATGCGTCTATAGCGTCTGGACGAAGTGAGAGTAGGGGCATTGGCCGTTTTAGAGCCGGAGATGGTAGGCGTCTTGAACCGTCAACTTCCTGGGTAACTTTAAGGAGATGGATGGAAGGGACTGACTGAGCAACTGCCGTTCCTCGGACGCGTGAAAAGGCCGTTCATATTGCGAGAATCTGCCGAAATGCGCACTGTGCAACGCCGTTAGCGCAAACAATGCGACTGCCATTGTTTGTTAATATTTGGTTTTAATCGAAAGGCCGTGATTATTAAAATCGCTACTGCGGTGGAAAGGGCTCCCTTAGGGCACAAACCTGAGTGGTAAAATTTGGTGCCTGCCAATAGACCTATTGCGTCCGCAGCAGTAACTGTTCTAAATCAAAAGCTTAAAACAAATGGCATCTTGCACGCGCGTTCGTCGACGCTTTAATTTGGTTATTTAATTCGAATCTTTATACGCGGAAGGCGAGCTCGTGCGGCGCGTAGACTCCCCTTCCCAGCATTCTTTTCGTCACAACGCCGATCTTTGATTGGAAAGATAAGTGGGTAGACCTAAACCTACCTTCCTTTGTCTCCATAGCCAAATGGCCGTGCCATAGCAGAAGAAAAAGGAAGCAAAGAGAGAAGGCAGAGCGCGCTCTTGGCTCGTGCCGTCCGGCAGAACGCCACAGACGAAGCAGAGAAGAAAGTGAATTCAGAACTAATATGAACATAACAGCTCTATTATCTTTCGAAGTGCAGTGCGAAAAAGCACCGCTCTTCTGTTCGCTAAGGTTTCGTACACTGTTCGCGCTCACAGTGTCGCGCACTGTAAGTTAGTCACCGCAACGAAAGGGTTTGCTTACTTATAATGAAAGCTTTTGTCGCTTCAGCTTTGATGCAGATTGTTTTGACAGTTTTATAGTGTGTATGGGATAGTTTACGACACAAATAATGATACTAATAAGATCGTCGAGCGAGCGTCCACCAAAATGTCGCATTTCCAAACCCAAAAATCTTGTTCTTTTTTTTTTTTCGATCCCTGCATCTGTTTTAATGTAGCTGGGCATAATATTGTCGCGAAGCTGAGCTCGCACGCGTGTTTTGTCTAGCTTTATTGTATTTCTTCTCCGAGGGGTCATTCGTCTCTACGGCACGTCACGTCACATCTGCTGGAGTCGGGAGGCACCGAGGCGAACGTGAACGCTGTAACCTTACACTTGTTTCTAGAGCTCCGCGTCGGAGTTGTTTTGAGGTAGTCTTGCTCCGGGTATAACTTCTCTATCTTCGAATGTGCTTTGTATTGTATATATCGCTCTTGTGAGCTTCGTTCGGAAGCTCTTTTGTCTTGTGCATGCGGTTGTCTTGGGGATCTTCATATTTTCTCTGGATTCCGAGCCTTTTGATTGGTGCTAAGAAAAGTCTCTGAGATTGGTTGGCAAAGTGGTCCCAGACTGCTGCTAAACTCGATATAAGCAGCCGCCCAGAGGCCCGCAGAGGACTTGGCCCCCGGATAAAAATCCTTGAACATCACCCTGCTTCTGGAGGCCAACCTTCACGTCCGATCGCCTCCAGCTGTGAAGTCTTCCGCCCGCTAACTTGCGAATTTGGGACCCCTAACTGCTCTGGGGAAGTTCGGCTCGCCCGCCTTTGTGCGGATCCTTGCTTATCAAGTTGGGCTGTTGACACGGGCCACCCGCAGGAGGTGTGGTCGAGGAGGACGCCAGGGGAAGTTGTCAGAGGTTAGGAGTAGTGCCACTAAATAAGCTACACTTCAGAGTACCGACACTTGGCCATATTGTGGCTTAAAATCATGGTAGCCAGTTATGGGAAGCCTTTATCTGAAATCACAGGAAACGCTTTACCGTCCTTGACAAATGTTTAAACAGTTCGCAGCAAAGCAAAGCAATATTACATGAGCTTCCTAAGACCGAATCTAATGCTGAGAAAGTCACACTTTTGAATCATAACGATCGGCAGTGGCGTCTGCTCTGCACAAGCACCAGAATGGCGCCGCTTATAACAATGTCGGGGAACGGAGTGCCGATATACTTTAAGCACAGCTCATTTAGTGACTCTAGCTAGGAGTATTTCCCCCAAAAGTTTGTTGTCCAATTGTCCATTGCGTTATAAAAGGGTTTGTCACATATTCGTTGAATGAACAGTTACATTTAAAGCGACTTATTCAATGACGTAAGACAAAACATTCAATTTCAACTCCCCGGGATGCACCGCTGTCGCGATGCATTCGGGGAAGTTTAGTCTTTCTGCACGTGCAACGACCTCGCTTGAGCTTTGCGCGAGCCGTGTCCTGCGCTGCCTCCTGTCCCCTGTGAACTAATGTTATGGCGGCGTCATACATGCGCCGAACGCAAGGTGAGATCGGTCTATTTAATCTCTTCACTACAAAAGTGGTGGAGGTGCACTTTATTTGCTTCGTTACAATACAGTATGACGCACATTAAAGACCGCACGGCTAGCGGCCGTACTGCACTGGCCGAATCGCCCATCTGCATTATGTAACAATGTACACATCGACATGACGCTTTTAAAAATTCGACGTACTCACAAGTTTTTTTTTGTTTTTTTTTGTTTTTTTTAGCAGGACAGGTTGGTGGTTAGCAGTATGACGTGGAAGAGTTCACGAGGTGGGAAAGCCGCTTTGAAATTCCTCATATTGTTTGGTAGCGCCGTCTCAAAACCAAGAGAAAAGACTTCAGGTAGCGTTACTGTTTTACCAATAAAGATAAATCAAATCCCAACAGAGTCTCTATAAAACAAGGACTGATTCACCTGAGACTGAGAGCCCTGACCCCCGCATAACTAACAATGTAATTGAAACATCGGCTTTGCTCCTGATTATTTTAGGATATTCTGCCCCGAAGTCCTTGCCTCGCCGTCTGTCTGTTGCTTTTTTTTTTTTTTTTACACATGTTGTTAGTGCCTCTTTCCCCGCAAAACTTTCTCCCGCCCCCCCCCCCCCCCCCCTAAAAAAACAAACAAAAAAAAAACGGAACAAAGCGGCAGGTTCTTTTCTCACAAAGTTACATCATGTTGCCACCTTCGCTGATTACAAACGACACAATCGTGCGGCAGATATAACCGAGGCAGAACCAGTTTTTCGTAATATTTTGCCTCTCTCCTTCGAATTGAAGCACGAAACCGCGTAATCCGGGGGAAAAACAAAAACAAAACGAAACTACGAAGGGGGGCGTTGCTCTAAAAGGTATAAAACACCGATGGACCCCAAAGCAAGCGTCAAACGTGAAAGCGGACAAGAGAAAACACGCCGCCGACTGCACAACTCGCTCGTGCACCATTAGCACTAACCGTCCGCGCTGCCAGAGGGAACACGGGAGCGCAACAGGACAACAGCAAACAACGCAACAACACAACCGGCGACGAAAAAGCATGAACTCCGTGGCAACGCGATGAAATGAAATGGGAAACGCCACACTTCCTTCCAGTGCCTCACAGACGCCGATTCGTGAGGCAGAGCAAAATAAACAACAACAACAAAAAGAGAAAGAGTTTATGACGCGCTCCCAGGCGCAGGGCGACTAATGGTTTACCTCTTGTGTTGCTGGCGCGGTGGCAAAAAGGGCCCCCTTTTGGGATCTTATGACCGAGGAAAATGAGTTTTTCGTGGGAATGGTGTTTCTACGTGCATTACCAACTGTCCGCTTCTATGCTCTCTTACTATTACCAAGTCCTCGGCTTCTATACAGACGCGCTTGCAAGAAGAGCAATGTACCGGCGCGAGGCGCCGCACGGCGGGTGTATTCAGGAACTTTGGGAGAAACGCATAAAAACTTAAAAAATATGGGTCACGGGGGTTCGAGCTTGGCTTTCTTTCTGCTTCCTTCCTTCCGTGATGTCGCCTGTAGCTTTGCATCATGACGAGTTTTCTGCGGTTGCAGGGCTCTGTTGCTTCGGATTGTGTTCGTGTAATGACCCTCGAAGGTGCTTTGAGGGTTCCGGAATACGTTTGTCGACTTTTTGCAACATGTTTACGGCCACGAATCGCTTAATGTTCGTCGATTTTTGGAATGTTCTGATCTGCAGGCTTCGCAAATAAAGTTTAAACTTAAGAATTAAAAAAAAAGAAAGAAAAAAACAACTGTTTTTGTGCGGACGGCGTCTCATTTGTTGACGAAAAGTTTCGGCTGGGACGAGATTGGGGTAAGAACTCAAAAGTAAAACGGGGCGTGAAGGGCAGGCTGGACATCGATATGTCTTAATCTCAAACTACAGTCTGTTGAAGTTGAAGGTGAGCACTTTGGTTGATCTATACAGCAGGGGTCTCCGAACGTTTTGGCTAGAGGGCCAGTTTGTGTACCCGTTGCTGCCTCAAGGGTCGCAAATTTGATAAGTTAATATGCACGAGGAAATACTAAGCAAATAGGCCTAGATAAGCATTTAAGTGCCAAAATATAAACTAAAGCAAACATAAAAATGTAAGGTGCTCAAATATATATACTTTAATTTTAAGCGCAATGTTTTTTTTTCTATTTATGACATTACAAAATAATTGTTAGCCCGACGACTTATCAGACATTACTCAAAGCGCATACAAAATTTGGCATAGTCTCACAGATGATTTACTAATGGAAATGGTAGATTAGATCAGATCGCTGTACACGATATGCACGAGAACGCAAAAGAATGTTCTCATAGTTAAGCAAACATGAAGCAGGGGACTTTGAATAGGAATTCTGGCGATGACAATGTTTCAATAAATAATATGGCGAGAGAACCGGCGTTCTGATGCATGTTTCTAGACCTTTGCGAAAAGTGAATTTTGAGTTACGAGCGAATTAGAAGCGAATTGTGCTTTTGGCCGGAAATTTTCGAATCGAATATGGAATAGCTTCTCCAGGATATGTTCACTACTGCACCCGGCCTAAATGAAAACTCATCTGAACTCGTAAAGGTTATTCCCAAGCTTCCACTTGTCCATATCTCAGCTAAGTTAATTTTAATCTAGTTATATTTATGGCCTGCAACCACAGAAACTCTATCGCCTGGATGCATAACAACCACAGTTTAATTTTTGAAATATTTACTTTAGCGTAGATATCAACATTCACAAAGTCTCCGTTTCCTTTTGCATGCACACGCGCGCGCGTGCAGCATCCTGCTTGAAGGAGCTAGGGGTTCCCTCTTAAAAACAAATGACTAAACCGAGGAAAACAATTTTTTCTGCCTAGTTGGACAGGCATGTTTCAAAATAAATGTTCGTCGAAAAAAAAAAAGTTATGCCCAATATTCATGTTACAATTCGAATTTTTCGATTTGCAGGCGAAACCGAAATGGTGCCCTTGTGGGATGACGATGATAGCATTTGTACCCAACTTGTGTGAGCTCCAAGTTCGCTGGACCTCAGAGCGCACACTAGATGAGAACACACGCTTTCATCGTCATCCCATAGGGGTCTAATTTCGGTTTCGCCCAAAAATCGAAAAATTCGTATTGTAACACAAATATTTGGCAAAAACATTTTTTTAGGGCAAACACTTTTTTTTTTAATTTTTGACAAACATTCATTTTGAGACATGATTGCCCTAAACAGGTAGAAACATCTTTTTTCTAGATCTAGTGTTTTTTTTTTTCTTTTTTTAAGAACGTGATTACTTTTTTTTGGGATTTCGAGATTTGTGTTTGTTCTTTATCCCACTTGTCCCCCTTCTCCAGGGTTTATTTTCGTCGTGACTACTATATTTGTACTTTTTCAAATGTTGACCGCGGCAGGTTAGCTCCGTTGAGCGCGCTTCTTACCGAGCACCGGTGCACTGCGGAGAAGCAACGCTCGCGGGCGCGAGCTCCGACGGGTGTTGTTTCTCCGCAGTGCATTGATGCTCGGTAAGAAGCGCGCTCAGCGGGGCTAACACTTCGCTCAACGAATCAACACTTCGAAAAACACGGATACCAGGGTTAATCTCGAAGCGAATATCGAATAGCGTATTATTCGAAACTACTATTCGAAATTTCTATTATTCGCACAACAGCTTTCTCTTATTCTTTCTGATATCTTCGTTCGCGCTTCTGGTGCGTGTCATGGCACAAACGTTATTACAAGAGCTTTTTTTTTGCGTTGGTTGTATCATGCTGCGGGCCCCGGGTGTCACTTGAAAGAACGCGGCCATCCGCGGGACGTTCGGAAGACCTCCTCGCGCTGGGGTTTGGAGACCCCTGATCTACAGAAAGGGCTTGGTAGACGCCAGTGGCCCAGTTTTGGCAATACTACCTACAAGACACGGTTAACGCACCCCCTCCCCTTTTCGCTCAGAAAAAAGCAACAACAACAACAAGAAAATGTCATCAGTACTGGATCTATGCAGCTTGCGCCAGCATGGACACCAGCGCGCCTTGCAGCGTCTCACAACGAGTGCGACGCCAGGACGCGGCGACGCCGAGACGCAATTATCTGCCGCTTGGCGGCGTACTCACGTCCAGCTTCAGCGTGTTTGCCGCTCAGGGCGCATCGGAGATCTACTAACGATGACGTCATGCTCAGGACTTCACTTTTATGTTTCCCGCGTTCTTCTTCTTTTTTTTTTTTTTTTTTTTTTAAGCTGCAGTTAGAGATAGGCGGGGCGTGGCGACTTCCGAGCATCTCATTATTCCTGCCCGCAGTCAATGAGATTGCGGCGTTAGCCGACATCGAACGCCGAAACAGATTATTTGAGGCCGTAGTCACACTACAGTGCCCGGCAACGCGTCTCCGACTGGTGCGTTCAGCGTCCCACTACGTCCATGCATCGTGGAAAATTTGACAGGACCGTAATACAATGAAGAAACAGAACCCAGTCAGTGTCGGCCGAATGTCTTTTGTATGATGTATAAGCGGTGTGACCTTGCTCCCAAGCGCATGTTTCACCATGTCAAATTTTGTGAAGCTCTGAAATGCGTGCTTTTTGTAAGGAGGCAATCGTTTTCCGGGAACATGGAAGCGGAACTTTTCCCGCACATAGCACGTTGCAACGGACTGTTCGCGACTCAAGTGGCGTGCATTTGATTTCCGTTCCTCTTTCACATTTTCGCCGCCAGGCTACATACAGTGTACTAGAATAAGGAGTATTCACTGGACGCCATATTTGTGGGTGCTGTTTAGAGCGCATGCTCAGAACGAACTCACATTTCTAGGTTGCTAAGACCGGCAACCTTGATGGTGCGGAATGCACGTGGCAAAGGAACTGTGGAAGCTCGCCATGAGCACGCGCTCAGCAGTCGCGCACACGGCTATGGCCGCCAGTGAATACTCCCTATACGGGGTAGTGTTTCGGACCGGCGCGACTCAGCAAATGGGAGCTTGTGAAGCTGCGCTTGGAGACAGCAATCGCGGCGCTGCATGCAGCCGACAGGGCAGCAGAAACTTGCTGCGATTCCCACGTGCGGCCGCACGTGCGCGTGCACGCGGTGCACGCTCACAACCACCACCATACTGACCCTACTGCCTGCTGATGCGCCAGTATCGACAACTATCGCGATCTAGACCACTCGCATAACGCGAGTCGCTCCGGTCCCAACACTACTCCGTATTCTAGTACACTGTACAGTACAGCCATGGCAGTGCGAAATCTTTCGCCGGCCGTCTCGATTTTCGACAGGTGCGAGCTCCGCGCTTCGAGAAGTCGCGTCTTTGCCGCTCGGTCTGCGTTCTCGTTTTAGTGCTTTCATTGTGACTTTGAAAACCTCGCAATATTAACGCATATTGTACTGCGTGGAACGTATTTTTGACGTCTAATATGTTTCTCGCGGTAATTGATCGCGTACATGATAAATTAATGTGGGATAGGCTCGCGTTGCCCCATCTTGCCTACTGTAGAGGGGGGGGGGGGGGTAGAGAGAGAAACGGGTAAAGACATTGTGAAGTTGCTATGGTGACGTTTTCTCCGCCTCCTACCCCGCTAGAGAGAATAAAAGGTTTCATTTAATTTCAATCTATTTATCTCAGCATTTGAAAGCGGAATAAAACTTTGCTCGTCCCCGCGGTGTAACAAAACGAGAAAAAAAAAAAAAAATAAAAAAAAACCCACGGTGTTTAGTTGTTTAGTTTTTGAACTGCGCTCGGGGAACTATCGGAAAGCGTCTTGGCAATCATTTTCATGTAACGAAGCAAAATTTTTTATATCTTCAGGCGTATCCATCGCTCCACTACGGGAGTATTTCGAGGCCCTTAATCTTACGGAAAAATGCAGTTCCAGATGTCATTTGGAACTGCACAAAGATCATCGACCTGAAACCTTCAAAAACATAAAAACTATAAAAAAAATTAAAAAAAATAGAGACTCGTTCTTGTTACGAACAGCGAAGACGTGGATTTCGTAGAATCATCTCTTGCCGCTTCGGTGTGCACGAGTCAGCGACGATGCCACGTCGCAAACTCGGAGGAAAGGGCGAGCTGACGAAAGGCAAAGAAAAAGTACAAAGTAAAAGAAACTAAAGCCGAAAAGTGGGCGGAACTTGTCTCCATGGTTTACATGCCGATCTACATGCCGGGAATAAGAAAGCAAATTGTAGGAACACGCAAAGAAAAGAGAAAAATAAAATACGTGCGAGAAATAAAGAAAAAGAGCATCCGGGCTTCTTGCGATCCATGGCACACCAAGATTCACAAAAGCGGAAGCGAGCCCAAAGTAAAATAGAACAAAATGGTCTAGCGAGATATTAGAGCGAACCTCTTTTTATTTTTACGCGCCGCCCTTTTTTTTTTCTCTCAAGCTTTTTAGTCGTCCTTTTATTTTATGTTTGCTCTTTTTGACTATACATTCACCGCTCTGAGGACTAATAGGGGCTGACCATAATTATCCCTAATGTTGGAATTATGCGTTATTAAAGCGTAGAATAAGAGCACATAAAAAAAAGGGGGGGGGGGGGGGGGCGCCGACGGCAGTGGACTGGACAAGGGAGAGAAGGAGAGGCCGCGGTCGTTGCACGTCCAGCGTGCAATATCGATTTTGAAGCAAAGAAAATGACGGAGGAATCCGCCTTCCCTATTACCGCACCGCCTTCCTCTGCCCCCCTTCCTCGTTTGCCTAAGCTCTGGGTGCAACTTTTTGTTTTTTGGACACGCGATTTGTTTTATAAGCTATTCATTAGTTTTTTTGTTGTTTTTTTGTATACTTTTAAAGCACGTATACTGCAAGCAACACACGCACGGACGAGGAGGACAGCACAGGTGGCCTTGACTTTGAAATTGGCCTCCCTGTGTGTATAATTTATGCGTGGCGGAGATTCGGTCGCTGCCTTGCGCTCCCATCGCGACGCATGGCCCCCCCTCTAGGTTCACGATCGACGGATGTGTATACTTGGCGCCACGGGACCAACGAATAAGACCTAGAAGGTAAGGCCTGCTGCCCCCCCCCCCCCCCCCACACACACACACGTCATCGCTAGTGAGTGGATTCAAGCGGCACATCCTACCTTGCTTCAGTATCAGCGCCATGCGCGTCTCGCAGCTTCTCACTACGGACGTGACGGTAACACGCGGTGAAAGTCAAGACGGACGCGTCTTGCCGGTTTGCGATGAGTCTAGTCAAGCTTCAGAGTGTCTACCTCTTGGGCCGGGTCGGTGATCCACCAACGATGACGTCATGAGGCGGCCTTGTCTCGTATGTGGCATTGGACCAAAGGAGGAGCACGATGCATATGCATAGGTAGCGGAGGGCAAACAAATTGTCGCATGTGTTCACGCGGCACGAACATGACCCCCCCCCCCCCCCCTTAAAAAAAAAAAAAAAAAAAAAAAAAAAAAGTGAAAAACCAGAAATAGGCACACGAATCTGACTCAAAACAGCTTTCCGGTCTTTTCGAAAATTCCAGGTCGTGTCAGTGCACCTCCTTTTACACTTTCATTCTCTTTCTGTATTTTTTTTTTTTTCAAGATTGCGAGGCATGGTACCTTTTTTGATGTGTTCATTTCCATCGTCGAGTCCACCCTTTCGTTCACAAAATTAATGTGGACCGTTTTGTGTGACCATCTCAGGAGGTTTCCGGTGGAGGAATCTCAGCTCCTTTGATGACGCACCGCGCGTGAATGCGGTGCCCAATTCTTCTTGGAAAATCTCTCTATACGCGTGAATGCGATACCCAATTTGTGCCGGAAGTCGCCCGCATCTCGATGTTAAGGCAAGCGCACTGGCAAATGTAAATGTGTAGTACATAGGAACCTGGGGACAGATATTTCGAAGCGAGTTTACTCTTCTTCGAATCTCGTATCAGAGTGAAACTGTGACCTAATATTTCATAGATTCGTTTTGCGTCTCTAAGAAAACACAAGAAGTTATGAAAGAAGTCAGCAGCCCAGATACCAGGTATGACGAACACTCGTCCTTACATCGGAGTGATTGGGCCTCTAGCGCGATTCGGTAATGTATTGGCGACGAGACCTTTCGGTGGCTCCGTCCTATGATTCCTATCTGTGATGTCAAGACTAGGATTCTCCATTGCCATCGACAATCTTAATGATAGGTGTAAGAAGCACAATGGAAGCTTGTCGTCATCGAGTCCTTAAACCAACACCGTCAAAGTTCACAATCTGAAATTCCTCTTACTTCCATTCTTAAAAGCAGAATTTCTCAAAACGTCGTAGTGAGCGTGTGGCCACTGGTCGCACTCATCGTCAATAGCGAAAACGGGTGGACACCTTTTAGAGACGACTGTCTGAGAAGGCCACATCGAAAGCCGTATTAAACGTTCACTGCGTACGAAAACACTAAGTAATAAAGAAAAGACAAAAACAAAATCCATAAGTCGAGTTGCGTGGGAAAATTGATTCCATTCCTTTTGGTACGACTTCACAATAGGCATACAATAGATATTTTTGAAATACAGTCTGGCAACTTTGATTCCTATCATCATCTCAGTGTATGACATCTGTGCCGAAATAATGTCGGCCTTCTTGAGGCTGATGACGGAACAAGCTAAATATATTAGCAAGTGGAGGATATACGTACAAGGACTGTACGTTCGAGATGTCAGCAAGACACGACGAATTGGAAACAACGGCTGCGTAAGCGCTTTTTTTTTTTTTTTTTCGGAGTATGGCCGATCAATTTCTTGGCACAATTCTGGCTCTAAAGCCTTTTGATAACGGAAATGTTATCAAAAGGGCTTATGGGTCGCGGCTTTGTACTGGTCAGTTCTTATGTTGCCACCATCCAAACTGAAACAAATCTAGGAAAAGTTATGAGGTGATCGAAGAGCCAATTCTTATTTGCCATTGGCGTGCGAAAGTGACGGTGCCCGATTGTTTCATGACCGACATTAGTTGGTCAAAAGTGAAACTTCTTTTTAAGCCACGAGGTGGCACTGAATTTTTAAAACGGTCTATTGTCGACGTGCGCGATGGAAAGTTTCGCTGTGGTCGACCTGCCAGGACTGGCCCAATGCTGACAACGACATCAGCAAAGGATTTCCGATCGACGGAAATAAGAATGTAAGAACTTTAATTTTGACAGTGTTGTTTCAGCGTTGCTTTGAGAGTGTAATGATTTCAAACTTCCACCACGCTAATTACAAACACCATGGAGCTTGTTGTTCGCAAGGTAATGACGTCACGAGAGGGAGCCATAAGAGGTGCCACCAATACATCTCGCCGCTAATACCTTGTGTCGTTGTCTTCGTGTCTCGGTCCGTGTTTTTTCGGCGCTTTATAACCTTTGCAATGTACCGTCTGGTCTATCTAAGCACATTATTGGTCTGTACGGTGGTACTTATTCCTTTTTCTGGACGTTACAGGATATATTTCATTCAAATATCAAACCTCGAAACACCTATTTAGAGGCGCACTGAATAGTCATTTTCCATCGCTTACTTGGTCCATTTAGTTGAAACGATCCCTCTGCCATTATTTGGGAGTCGAAGGTTTTTGTTTCTGTTCTACAGCAATACTAACGATTCCGTACGCGTCTATACTCCACCGCGGAGCACTCCGAGAGTCAGTTACTGCAATATTGGGTGGGAGCTTAGAGGATGGCAAGGCCTAATCAGTGTTGTAGAAATTACCCAAAAAAAGTAAAAAAAAACACAAAAAAACGCTACTGGTTACTTGCAAATAAAAGGAAAACATTACCAACCTACCTTACCCCAAAATGAAAGGAAAGCGTTACAACTACAGGCACAGATTTTTTTTTTTAAAGAACACAAGTTGTGTTAACGTTTTTTTTTTATTTATGAACTACAACGACAAACGTCAAAACACACATTTATAGACCTTTCCATGTTTACAAAATCACATTCCAGCGTGCGATCTTCACAGCCCAGCACGTGCGTGTTCGTCGCTTAGGAAAGCGAGCAAAGCACGCACCATACGCACGAACACTCAAGATAGCACCGGCCACACGCTCTTCTTTGGAAAGATCTATAGCATTTGGCAAAATTTTGAATGTATGTGGGATGAGTGCAAGAACCTACGTTACCTTAAAATAAAAGGAACGCGGTACCATTCCCGTTACCGATAAAAAGAGACGCGCGTTATTTTGGGGTTATTTTTTATTCATGAATTAAACTTTATTTTTTTTCTGTTTTGACGTAAAACGTCAAAACATTCCTTCAACACTTGGCAACAATTTCGCAGGAATGTGGTGCGAGTGCAAGAACTGATGTGACTTGGCGCCTAGAAACTGGAAAAAACGATCAGTACACATTTTTTAATGTCTTTGGAAGAGCATGTAACGAGTAACGTCTTTACCGGTTACTCGAAATGAGTAACATAAGTAAGTTATAAGTCACAGTTTCGAAAATGAGACGAGTACGTTACAGGTTACTGTTTCGAAAATAAAATGAGTACGTTACCGCGTCACATAAAAAAGTAACGCGTTAGTGGTAACGCCGTTACTGGTAACCCGCTACCGCCATTTAGACTAAAAACGAATTCTTAATTTGGGATACCGAGCACTTTGAAACGTCGATCTTCTTAGTTGCACTGATTGGTACTTCGTGTCCTCTGTGGGAAAGCAGACGTACGGGAAGTTTTGTTTTGGGGTGTGTTAGGAAAAACGGGACAGTGAGGGTAATTCGGAATTTACAGCTCACGGCAGTCCACTTGTGTTTTTGCTCCCGAGAAGACAATACGGACTATCCTAAAATTCTCATCCACGGAAGAGCTACCATCTATAGGCTATCGGGCCCTTGGTAAACCATGAAAATTATCCTGCGTTTACGGTTGCATCTTTGTTTTTAATCTAAATTTTTTCAATACATTTTTTACAGTTCTTGCCATGTTTTAGGGATTCTCATAGTAGTTCCTCGTCACGGGTTTTATGGCATTCTAAAGTATCCACATTCCGGCGTCCGCTTCGTGTTTTTGCCTGGTTCGTTAACTAGGCTTTAAAGGGATACTACAACGAAATTTCGGTGCTGATTTTTTGGTCTACATGTGTTCAAAAAAGCACCATCAAATCGAACATACCAATATCTTGTTAAAAAAGTCACGAAAAGGAATTTTAAAACGAATTAAACGATTAGCAAAGAGCACCTGGTGGATGTCGCTAACGCCTCGCTTGTAATGCCCGTCTAGCAACCTTGGCAGCTAGTGACGGAGGTTGTCTCACCTCCGGCCACGACGAGAGAAGAGGGGCAGGAGGAACTCCCCTCTTCCCGAGAATGCCTTTTGTGTGTCACAGAAGTCGCTATTGTCCCCCTACAAGATTATAGAAGATTAACCCGTCACTCAAAATTTGTACAAAAGCAGCCGCTTCGGTGCCTGGAACGACTAGGCCATCCTCTCGACGTCAGCCTCGCCGTAGCTTTGCTCGTCTTGAGACGACCTACGTCACGATTGCGTTGGATGTCACGTGGTCTCCGCTGGGCCTTCTCCGAGCGCTTGCCAGAGTGGGCCGTTTATAACGAAAAATACAGCCACCAGGCTCAAAATACAAACGTGCGATTGTCTTTTACGGATATTGTGGATCATATTCAACCTATTTTTGAACAAGGCGGGAATATTTCAAATTTCGTTGAAGTATCCCTTTAACCCGGGGTCACACTGCTCGTAAATAAGAAAATAAAAATAAAAAAAAAAACAGTGTGCAGACACGAATCACCGTGATATACGTGGTTCGAATGCCGCGTGCCATGTTTCCTCCTTAAACCCATAGCCACGCGGCATTCGAAGCACGGATCTCGCGGTGACTCGCATTCGAATCTGTACATGTAGACTGTCTTTTGTATGATGTATAGGCAGTGGGACCCCGGCTTTACGGTTCGTGCGAGTTTTACTGTATTGTGGAATATGAGAACGCACTATTTCTTTGTACAATGCACGCGCGTGTGGCTGCATGCTAGTCTGAGTATATTTTCAGCACCAGTATTGGCGACGAGCGCGACCGAAAGCGTCGCTGTGGTCGGCCTTCCACGATTGGCCGAACGCTGACTTATGACGTCGGAAAGGGTATATCATCGACGGAAATAAGAGGAATGAAAGAACTTTAATTTTGACGGTGTTGGCAGTGTTCCTTTGAAAGCGCAATGATTTCAAGCTTCCACCATGTTTTTCACAAACACCATCGAACTTGTTGTTTGCAAGGTAATAACGTCACAAGGGGGAACCGTAGGAGGGCGCCACCATAACTTCTCGCCGCTAATATGCCTCTATGTGTGTACCCACGTGTGCACGCGCGTTTGGGCGAGTCTCTACATGTGCCACCTTTTTGCTCTCATTTTATCGAATTCTTCGTTTCTAGTCGATGTTGGGCCGCGTCGAGAGCTAAGAGTCTCGTCAAAGTAAACTCGCCCTTTGAAGAACTCCATTCGATCGAGTCGCGACGATCAACCACGTGTTTTCTCCACGTCCCCCGAGAAAAAACAAAATGAAAACGACGAAACTTCTTCAAAGCGATTGCTATCTCGTCGCCCCCTCGGAGCTGACAACCTCTTTGACGCAAACTCCTCGCGGCGAGCGCTCTGGCTCTTCACCCCGCAGTAGGCTCGCTCGCTCGCCCGAGGCAAACAACTTGTATATGTGTGCGTGCGTCTCTCCGTCTTCATCCCTGCCCACAAACGTTAGCATCCTTTTTTATTATGATTATTAACTTGCTGTCCTGCCGTCACTCAAATTCACCCCTAACTCCTTTTGTGTGTGTGTGTTTTTTTCCCCTCTCTTTAGGGGCGCACTTCCATTGTCCGAGCGTTCGCTTTTAGGCAACCCTGATGCTTGGTTCTGATGAAGCCTGCCGCCGGCTCCGCCAATTCTCGAGACCTTCTTGTTCGGTGGGCGCCATCTTTGCCTCTTACTTGGGCCCATCTTCCGAGGTTCCCCTCTACGAAGAAAAAAATAATAATAATAATAAAAAAACAAGATAGCAAGAACGAAAATCCAACAAAACGATCCACGAAGGTGCGAAAGCAACAGCGTTCCGACGAGTTTGATAACGCAATACAAAAAAAAAAAAAAAACAATCGAAGTGAGAACAAGAAGAAATAAACAAAGTTTCTGCCATCGCAGAAGAGACGACTCGGGCTCTGCCCAGAAATCAAGTTGGGCCTCTCGTCCCAAACTCTGCTTGGTCCCGCTTCTCAAAACTTCAAACTTCCAGACCAGCAGACGGGAGAGTGCACTATTAAAAAAGATGGGGAAAAAAAAAAAAAAAGAAGATGGGAAAGATTAAGATTTTTTTTTTTTCTTTTTTAAAGTACGATTTTTTGGCATCGTCAGGGACGGGATGAAGGAAGGACCATGCGGGACTTAACTGAGGGTCTTCCTTAGAAAAAGGGGGGCAGCCATCTTAGTGAACGTGAACGAAAAGGAGACCCGTCTTGACAATGTTAGGACCCGGGTGGTGGCGGTGCTGAGCGGAACGGATCTGCTCTCTTTGGAGCTAGCCGGCGGTCAATTGTGACGGCGGCGACCAGGGCGAATTGTCGACATGTCTTCAGTTGGGGACCGATGTCGGGGAGCGCCTTCATCTTCCCTTTTGCGTACGTGTGTCTGTGTGTGTGTGTGTGACAGTATTTCCGCCCTGTTTGAGAAGAGCGTGCTGAAGGTCTTTGAGGATTTTCGGGGAGGTCGCTAATCCGGGGCATTAGAAGGACGGGGAGCACAAAGTAAGGAAAGGACGCGGATTGAAAGGGGGGCAGGCATTCGTTTAAACTGGAATGAATGCGGCGTGGAGGACGTCAAAGCGGCCGTCCTGTTTGCACTCTCAGGCTGAATACGAACTCGCGACATGTCGACATCTCGACGTGGATATTTTTTGTGTGTGTTTTTCTTTCTCATCTTTTTACAGCATTTAAAAACGAAGGATATTAGGCTGCCGAATCTTTCTAAAGACCCTCGGTGATGCTTTTTTGTTGTTGATGTTGTTGTTTCGGTGTGTGTGTATGTGTGTTCGTGTGAGTAAATGTTGATGGTGGTCCTTTCCTTAGTGAGGCGCCACGGACTCCCGGTGACTCCGCTGATGATGGTGAGGTCGAGTCGATTGATGATGGGGAGTAAATAACCTTTTGTAACAGCGAAGGGGAATATACAGCAGGTTTTACGAGTCAATAAGGGAACTTTCTGGACGCCTGGCGGACCCTCTCCGCGGAAATTGGAGATAAGGCCTGCCCATCTAGCTCCAGACAAGAACGCTGCCGCTGGGGCAACAAAATTGACCTTTTTTTTCCAGTAACGAGCGCCGTCTGCGGAGTTTTCTTCGAAGTACAAATGAAGGGCAGCCCAACTTGCATACGCCCGTCAGAATACAGTGGCATCGTGCCGTTGCATTGATCCTCGTTACCTTTTATGCCCCGTACTAGAGTATACTCAAACAAGAATGACCCCAAAAAAAAGACAAAATACGCGCAAAGATAGGTGCTGAATATGTAGGCCGACCGAAACTTTGCCCTGCCGAAATGGGGACAGCGAAAAGCAAAGTCAGGGCAGGGAGTGTGCACATGTGCAGGAGCTTACTGGAAGAAGGTCCATTCTTAAATAGTCCGGCATTCGCGCAGCTGTCTCTTTAGAAAATAAAACGGCTAGAGAACAACCGCTTGAAGCTGACATAATTTTTCTCTAATGCTAATCGTTAAATCTGACATAACCTGGTCTTTGCTCTTCTCATTCGTTCACCCTGACGTCAGGTCTCAAGTTCGGCGTCCTTGCCACACGAATGTGCAATATCAGGCAATGGTAACGTGTGAAAACGTCACAATACACCCCCGCTTGTATGGCGCCGGTACGGCGGGTACACTCAGAATGCTCGTACTTTACAGTTTGTTTGTTTGTGTGTCTGTGTGTGTGTGTGTGTGTGTGTGTGTGTGTGTGCGTGTGTGTGCGTGTGCCATCTACGACACGCTGGTTATTTCAAGGGGAACGGTGGTCACAGCTCGGAGTACGTGGAGCAAAGTCTCGTGCTGCAAAACCCAGTAATCTGCCCGTTTTTGATCTGATTGAGCATCGTACCGACGTGCGGTCATGTAATCACTACAATGGAATGCACGTTGAAGACCCCACTTCAGCAGTCGTATACTGCCCTGCCTAAATTTCCCAGCTTCAGCGTGTAAAGCCAGGGTCACAAGGCTTATCCATCATACAAAAAACAGTCTTCATATAGATTCGAAAGCAAGTCACCGCGATATCCGTGCTTCGAATGCCACATGGTAATGAGCTCAAGAGGAAACTTGGCAGGCGGCATTCGAACCACGGATATTGCGGTGACTCGCGTTGGCAGACTGTTTTTTGTACGATGTTTATAGACACACGTAATTGTCTACAAAGTGCCAACATATTACAACTGAAAGTACTAACCGTCAAAAGCGGAAAAAAAAAGTTTTCAATTTCTTACGGAGTAGCACTACTAAACGTAGTGAAGAGAGCGGAGCACGACCGCAGGTGACCGGAGCTTCCTTTCCGAGAACGCGCGTACTTGTTGCATGCGAGGCGAGTGAACAATAATAGCTCAACGAGCGAGTAGTGCTCTTGCGTGCGCCTCGTAGGGTGCTCTAAACCCGAGTGCTCTAAACAAAGAGACAGAAGGAGCACCGGAAAACAGCAGAAAAACAAATTATGAAAACGGCTGGGCAGAAAAAACAACAAAAAAAGTTAAATAACATGAGAACCAGCGGGAGCAGGTGGAAAAATTTGGGAGGATGTGGTAAATATAGGCACTCGTCAATCACGCTCCTCGTCGACTATAATTGTCTTCCTTTGTTTTCTTACTCGCGCCTATTCCGCCTCCCGCTTTTTAGCGACCCCCCCTTCTTTGTCTATCTGTGGTTTAGCGCGTCGCGCCCCAAGCTATTATCAGGGGGTAAATTTGCTGCTCGACTCCCGACTGTGGCGAAGCATTTGCCCGTGCCCGTCAAAATCGGTGCCGTGACGTTAAGGGGGACGAAGTTATTCGGAGGCTCTTACAGGTTGCTATACTCCGTTTCATCGTGTATATGATGGACTGCGCTGGACGCTACGAAACATAGCAGCCAATCCGACGCATTGAACAAATCACGTGACGACGCACCCCGCGCGTCTCTGCGCCTCTGTCGAGGGTCACGTGACTGTCACTGTGGTACAAAATAAAATAGTGCGAAGGAGGCAAGGACGAGAGTAGACGGGATAGGCGCCCGTTTTGTCTGCTCTCTCGTCCTTGTATCTCTTGCGCAGTGTTGGCGGGCGGTAACGTGTTACAAGTAACGGCGTTACCGGTAACGCTAAACTTTTCCCGGAAACGAATAACCTACGTACGTTACTTATTTAGAGTAACGGTTAACGTAGTTACGTTACTTGTAACATCTTCCCAAAACTAAAAAAAAAAAAAATACACTTTATTTTTTTTGTTAAGTTACATGAATTTTTGCTCTCATCCCACATACCTTCAAAATTTTGAAGGTATGCAGAATATATATCTTCAATATAATAGACGATAGGTAATGAGGTTAATTGTTTCCGCACGGACATAACGCTTCTTGAGATATGGCGGTTATGCATATACCTTTCACGTCAAAACAGTAAAACGTTTTAATTCATACGTAAACAGTAACGCAAAAGTAACGTGCGTTACTGTTTATCGGTAACAGAAACGCATTTCTTTTAGTTTGAGGCAACGTAGGTTGCTAATGCGTTCCTTTTATTTCCGAGTAACGAGTCACGTATTTCGTTACCTTCCATGTAACGCATACAAGACTGTTTTTGCGCTATTTTGTACCTAATTATGTGCACTAACTAGCCCAACAAGGCACTTTACTAGACCACTCAAATGGAGTGGCTTAGATGGATCTTAGCCTCCGCCGCGGTCCATCGTAAGGTGGAACAGAGTATATTCGCAGTTATCGTGGCATGACGGTATAAGGCGATGCAACTTTCCTTCGTTTGAACTGAAAAAAAAAAAAAAAAAAAAAAAAAAAAAACAGTTGTTTTGGTTGGGTAGATGTCTAGACTGCTGGAAGTATAAAGGTGTGCCTTGATATGTGGCGAACCGTATCACCGACGTGGAGAAGCGATTCGCGCAGTTTGGTACGGCTGGAGTACCGCGGTGTGGTTCTTAATCGTGGATCTCGCACTAGTGATTAGAAGAATCTACGCTGATCCAACGTCTGTGCGAATCGGAACGGAACAGATATAGGTGTGGGCATGACATTTCCGGCAAATTTCGTAGGGCCTTGCTTGGATTCCTGGTAGGGCCTTGCTTGGATTCCTGACGACTGTTTCCGAGGGAGTGTGTTTAGACCTTATCTTACTGTGTTTTGTCAGCACGTATCGGTTTTTACCTTCGTTCATATTGTCTGTTTTTTTTGTTTTTTTTTTTTGGCGTATTATCCGGTAATTGTGGGGACGAGTCGATGTACGATATACGCGCTGTTTGATTCGTACACGCTTCACCTGTCCTAGAAGCGATGCATTTTCTTACTGCTATGAGTTTAGAGCGCAAAGAATCCGAAGAAGGCCGTAAAGGGCCGACGCAAACTCCTGTTTTCTATTCCGTCCCGCCTTATCTTCGTTTTCAACTCACCGAGGTGAAGCTCGAGTTAGCAGTCAACGTGGGCTCATGCAATACTCTCAGAGTTACTGATGCGATTACACCGAAATGGGCTTCTCTACATCGTCAGCAGAGAATGGAAAAAAAAATACTGTATATTGTTTTACTATTTTAAATGTTTTGAATATAACATTGTGAAATGGCGAATGTCTGTTAAAAACGACAAATATGCGTTTCGCCACATAGTTCTTCGTCATTTTATTTTTCTCTGTTTTAGTATATTTTGCATGCCATTCAGCCCCAGAATATGGCCCTATAGGCGGATTGTAGGAAACCTACTAATAAACAGTAAAAATAAAATTATAAAATAGTTCAAGTGGCGATGTCCTCTAACCAGGGAGTTTATCTTGTTTTTGCTTTCTGCGATAGTGTGAATGCTTGACGTTGCGTTTATTTTGGGTTTGTTCATATGAGGTATATGTAGGGTTCTTCGTTTTCAAGTTTTATATTTTTCAAAAATCGAGGGGTAAAAATCGGGCGATATTTTTCAGGCTGATAATCGGGCAGAAATCGGGTCTTTCTGAAGCCATTATGAAATCGGTTTTTTTTTTTTTTTCGGGTCTTATTTATGAAGGGCAAGTACCTGAAATGTGTTATTTACACGAACAAAAGTCAACAAAGTATATGATATAGCAATCGTGCTCGATTTTAAAGTATGTTTACGCCTTCTGACTCATTCTGAAGCGAATATATGCAGAGGTAACGCAAATCAAAGAAGTTTGTTACCATCAAACGGGTGACCGAGGAAGCAGTTCTGAAACATATCCAGAATTGTTCTTATTTTCCGTAAATTCAGCTGATTTTGAGACCGGTATTCTGGGAAAAATCGGGTTTAACCCGATTTTTATAATAACTGCTCGGGATGCAAAAATCGGGTAATATCGGGTTTTACCCGAAAACGAAGAACCGTGTATATGCTGTTTTTTTGTATTAAATTTTTATTTCTTGGCTATTGCTGGCTGGTCGCTCACTGCAAATGTAAGGCTGCAGAGGCCTCCTCCAGTCATACATTTTGGCTTCTTGCCCCTGCAGCCTGCATCAGTATTTGATGTAAAATACAAAAAAAAAATCATTGATTGCTTGATTGACGTTCTTGCCTTACAATGGAAAGCGGGAGACAACTACCTTAGCAAGTGGCTACACAGTCTAAATCTGAAGACGAAGGAAAGGGTATACGTAGCTCGGGCGTATAATTCTGTCACACATAGAACCATGACCCATTCAACTTCTTCTCCGTGATACGCTTTGGTTGAGCGTATAGACCAATCCACTGTTTTGCAAACAGTAACAGGCCCGTCTGCGAGGAAATTGGCCCAGAGATGTGCGCTCGTCACTTCAGCAAGCGCGGGACGCGAGCACCAAATGCAGCAGTATTCATAACAGCAGATGCCCTACGTCCTACATTGAAACGAGTCATGGTCGAAGCATGTGCAATATCTGTGAAAAAAGCTCGTGATCTATCGTAGCCCCATAAACTATGCACACGAAGCGAACCTCCTTCCACATCTGTTATTCCTCCTCTCCCTCCTCCCTTTTTTTTGTTCCCTTCTGCCCAGCAGGAAAACGACACTGCAAATTCTCTGTCCCCCTTTCATAAAACATTGGAGTCGCAAATAAAGAAAAAAAAAAAAAAAACCTTTGACTGACGTGGCATACAAATAATCGTTGTACAAAAAAAAAGTAAAAAGAAACTTTCTATTGGTAGTTTCGTGTTTCAAAGCATCTTCATAAATATAAGCGGCCATAAACATTTATATAAAAAGAACTATCTTGATTTTTAATACAATCATAAAATATGCTAATTACCAAAGAATGAAAATTATTTTAGGCCTCCCTTTTAAACCAGCATGTTCTTCTTTTCTATCCATGCGTGGTCTATCATGTGGCATAAGTCGGAAGCTGAATCCCATGATGCATCGAACAAATGATGGCGTCCCCGTGTACTGCTGAAATCAATTTATATGAGTCGTATATCCGAATTTTCCAGCGCGAGTTTTCACTCCACACGATTCTGAGTGTTCGTATCTCTCGGCCATACAACAGCCCAGCAGAACTAACCATGACCATGGGAGCATGTACGTCTGTTGCATGCAAGCAGAACTCGGGAGCGACCTTAGTCGTAACAACAGTTCATTTAATTCATTTTTCACTTTATGTTATTATAAATGAGCTTTCCGTCAAAAAGGTCACAGTATGATAGGCAGCACAGATTTCGCTGCCAGTAGATCCCAAAGAAGATATTACTTTATACTAGTTCGTTTGAATGTCATTCATCACTGCCATTCGAATCATGTCGTTTTTACTTAGTTTTTACCTCCTCGCTTCAGTGATTATCCTTCTAATATTGTATTTCCAATTCCCGAATAAGAACGTCATGGAGAACAATTCTAACAAACATTTAAAAATCTCTCCCTTTTTTCCTCTCTGATGTGGGTTTCATAAAATAAATTAGCCGATATTTATATGACATCACGCAATTGATTGTCCATTCGATAAAGTGATGCATTTGGTTTCATTATCTTCCATTATAATTTTTCTTGCCTTCTGACATTCACAGTTGCCACTAAACATCCCTCCCTTCGCTTAGGCGAAGCCGCAGCAGTTGGCTAAATTCCATATGGCGCCTGCACTGTGCGCATACAGGGAGGTAGATAACCTAACAGAGTGGAAACGCAAAACGCACAGGAAGCAAAGAAAAAAAAAAAAAAAGGTGGGGAGGAGGGTTAGTTGTGTAATCTCGTGCGGTATCTGATTCCTTCCTTAAAATGAGTGACATTAACTAACAAGTGGAGTCAGACAGGGGCGTTTGAAGACAACAAAATTAGTTATCTTCGAACCAGTAATTAGTGGGGACTTTTTTTCTTTCTTTCGGGGGATCCTAGATTTCGCACTACGGTTCTCGCAAAACGCAATGAATCGGAATCAGGAACACAAGTTCAAGGAAGTCTGTTTCCCAAAGCGATTGTGTAGAGGGGAGCATATAGTTCTCATTTCTGGGCGAAAGAATGCCGCGGGTGGCGCCACTTAATTGCTGACAGCTGGCCGCATCACAAGTCGCTGGGAGATCGAAGGGTCAGATTGGCATTTTTGTTTTTCCCCTCGCGCTCCACAACTTTGCCATGTACTCAAGCTCTGCTAGCAGCCCACCTGGGTTCTTTGCCGGCCATTCCGCCCGAGTCACGCAGCAGCGTACAACACATCCGCATAACGTCCAATAATAACTGGAGGAATCGATAATTGGGACAAATCATGAAGCAGGACACACGGCGAACCGCCAGTGCTGTCCCGATATCACGCTGGTGTATACATGCATTATGCATAATCCTCAGACCGGGTGAATACAGCCACGTATAATTGCGCCCCCGGGACAGTCATGCCACGGCTCGTCCGTGGTGAAAGTTGTGCCGAGAAGAATTCAGATGAGGAGGAGAAAAAGTGCCTACATCAAATGCGCTAGGGCGCCCTCGTTTTTTATGTTATTTATCTTTCTCCGGCTGGTTTTATTTTTCTTGCATCGAAAGCGTTCGAGGCGCTGGCGGACGGATCGGCGAAAGGTATCGACCGGTCACGAGTGTCCATCACGCGACCATCTCTCGCGTTTCGTGATTTCCGCGCACGCAACCAACGGCAGGGTCACGTGGTACGACCCTCCGCTTCCCCCCCCTCAAGGGTCGTCTCCTGGTTGACCCGAATTCCACTCCCTACACTCCGAGATGCAGCACGGGAGGCGAAAGAGAAACTCGGAGAAACGTGCTACGCACAAGGTCTGTTCCCACACGTGCGGTGCGTTCTTCGTTTCGCCGTGCGTTCCGGAACGCTAGTAGCCGTTCTCGTAGAACACGCACAAAAAAATATCACGATTTTTCTTGTATCGTTGGTTTCCTACCAGCACGAAGAACTGTATACAGCGTCGCACTGTATATTCCTGCTTGTGGTCGATGGTAATTTGAGGTGTTGAATATTGGGAAATCGCAAACGCCCTCGCTGCTGTGTCGCGCAGAAGAAAAAAAAAGAAAAACAAATAACAAAAAGAGACGCCGTATCAAATGACGAGAGTGTAGCGATATTCGAGTATCATAGCACACGCGTAGACCTCGAAAAAAAAACAAAAAAAAACGATGACAATCGTCATAATGCCACGCGGTTAGCCAACTCCGTCACCGTCCCTAAACGTTCGCCTATACCACTGATCATTCCAAACAGGCATACTTTTTGTCGTCCTCTTGCAAGTATTTTTTTAAGGATAGCAAAGTGGAGGTCGAAAATAGGAGCACTGCGTAGGCATTCGATTTCGGCTCGTGACAATCAATGCCTGGACATACATTCGGGCTAGTGGCTCGTGACCAAAAGCTGCGACGGCTACGCGTGGAACTCGGCGTGCGCCCAGTACTATGCCAACACCAGCGCGTGGCTATGTTAAGCATTGGCGGCATTCGGTCGGCTCTAGATCACGTGACCGATTACTCTGACTGCAAGGTCTGAAATAGGATAACCACCTGTTCGTTTTTTTTTAAATTATTATTATTATTTGCGACTGTTATTGCGTGGAGAAACAAAAATAAAGGCGTGTTTCATAGGTTTTTAATGTCCAGGAATAATTTTAAACAAAATTTACTGAAAGGTAAGAAAAAAGTTTGTTGGAAGATGAAAGATGAGGGGGACACTTACGCTTCGCAAGCTTCGGGAGATACCTCTCTGACTGAGGACTCCAAAGAATGGTTCCAATCTTCCCCAGTTGTGAGTCCTGAAACCAAAGAACCAACGATGAGCAATTCGTTATTGGAATCCCTTCGTAACTGAGCAGTTTTAGAGACACTGACATCTCAAGAAACGCAATGCGAGGCGGGTCTCGATTCTCGACCAAATCCTAGTACTCTTCCTTAGCCAATAAGAGTGCGCTATCAGCCGCTAACAGCGCCGAAGAACCAATTACTAAGCTTAATCACAATCATCATCATCATCAAAACGGAGGTCACGCCCTCCGTTTTTTAAATTGTCATTGATTATAGAGCAAATTATCTTCGGAGGCCCCATACATGGTGCCTGGAACGCGTCTTCAACTAGTGTGTTTCCCGCGTCCCCCAAAAAGTTGTCCCTCGATTTCCGCCTTATGACGTCATAGAAGCGTCACTCTGTCGCCGGTCGCGATCCTGGCGGCGTCCCAACAGCTCTGGTGGAAGTGGCAGACGCTTGTTCTGCTGCGGGTCGCTCTCCAGTGTGGCAGTCCACGGAAGCTTCGGCAGCCATAGGTTGGGACGCCGCGACGACAGCGACACTCGTGTTCACTAATGCTTTTCGCCGGCATTTCTACGACCAACCGCCAGGATCGCGACATCCTACAGCAGAACACTTCGGCTCCTGTGACGTCATTCGTTGCCGCTTCGAGACCGCTTTTGATGTACTATAGGACGCTTAACACGCCAGTCTGAGACGCGCTCCAGGCACCATAAATCCATATCAATCCGGGACCGAGCTTCGAAGCGTGCTTCGAAGTGGTAGCGTCTGGTCCCATGATACCGAGATGCTTCTAAGTAACGTAACTTCAACGGAAGTTTACTATAACGTAATTCAAGAAGGCAGTTCCGAATAATGCCCGAGCGTTCTTCGTAATAAAACACTGCGCAACCGGGTTGATTGGAGCTCGGTTTATTAAAGGCTAGACGGCAGTAACCGTTCTCATTTACGCGTGTCTGAGGCAAATAACTATACACGAACTAGACCGTGCATTGAGTAAGACTGTATTACACGACAGAACACGCGCGGGTCGTGGGCGTAAAGCTCTCGTCTAGACTGCCCTTTTGAAACTCGTTAGCTGCCTCACGTCGCTCTTGGGTCATGAATTAGACGGAAGGTGGTTACGTATTGCTTGGGGTCGAGCCGCAGATTCCGCGTAGCCGGACAGTCTGCAGAGTCGAGGAGCCGACGGACGCGTTTTAGAGTTTATCATCGAGGTTGCTCAACACTCGCCTCCTGTGTTTGCATACTGTATCTTTTTTTCTTTTTTTTTTGAGCAGTGTAAGGTCTTGGCTAAGTCAGACTATTCATGCATTTACAAAAGACATTGACAAAATTATCTCCGGCCAAGTCTCAGGCATGTTGGAAATATTTTTGATTCGATCATGTCTGCGGACTCTTATATAGGATGTATTAGCGGTGTAACCGAGGCTTACGATTTTTCCGCAACATATTGTTACTAGACAGTGGCTAAGTTGAGACGTAATTCGAGAAAGCTTTTAAGTGACCTTTTACAACGTAGGTAAATATATAATTTCGCACGCAATCGAGGCACCCACGGCGAGAGTCTAAAGAAGATATGCAAGACCTGGAATATTGAGCAAGACGCCGATACGTGATAGCGACAAGCAGACTCTTCTTTAGCTTGACGCGACACGTTGCGCCGAGGTAGTTGCCCGTGTAAGTGTCCTCGGCTGAGTGAAAGGAAGAAGAGCGAACATTTTTCTACCACGAGCGGAGGAAACAACAACAAATAATGTGAGCGCCGAAAGTAAGGAAACAACAACAAAAAGAAATGCAGCGAAGAGGAGCCTAATCGGAACCAGCCACCGCAGAAGAAAGAACGCAGATTGCCGCGAGAGATACGATTCAAATTGTCGAACAACGGACACTCCAAAAAGACAAGAACAAAAACAAAAACAAATTGACAAACAACAGACTCTCCGAATTAGGGAAGAAAACAAAAAGTAAAGGGTACTAAATTGAATGCATTAGGGGAAACGAAAAGAGGACAGAAATGAGCAAAAATAAAAAAATAATAACGCAGGAGGGAGTGAGCAAAAACAAAAGTAGTCGAGGCCCACGAGAAAACAAAAGAGCGTCAAAATGTATATAGTACCCGTTTTGAGTGCGGGACCACGACGAGTGGTTTCTGGCTTTTGGGCGCCCATGCCTCTCTGGGTGCGCAAATCGTGAGAATCCCTCGAGCACTGTTTTTCTTATTCGCTTTTTTATACTTTCTTGCACGTGGACAATGGGCGGTCATTTGTCTCGCAGTCATCCCCGCAGCCGGATGAGAGCGTGCGCCACCAGTGTCGCCAGCTGCGGGGCCACCACCGCCAAACCCAGCGAAGACGAAAAAAAAAAAAAAAAAAAAAGCCGTAAGAAGAAACTATATTTTGCCCGACTTTAATGAACTCTGCGGAGCCGCGAGCTTTTCGGAGATATGAACGCTCACGGCGACGGGCGCGAAAATAAATTAATCCCGCTCTTAGCGTAATGACTCTATGTTCTCTAATTGCCGGAGCAGGCTGGCTACTATCGTTCTGTCGGCAGACGCGCGATGCCATGTGCGTCCACCCTACCAGAACGTGCCAGCAATGTTAGACATGGCGAGAGTGCGCTTGGTTGGTAGTTTGTTTTTTGCTCTTTAATTTTACCTGCATGTGTGTTTGGAGGAGTGCACCAATGTACTTTTGTGGTTTGACCTCTGGCTTAAAGGTCCGCGGTTATTCGCTTTTAGGAGCGCTGGGAAGCATACGCGAAGAAATATATAAGGCAATAAATCTAAGCAGCATTCTGTTACAGCATGCCTACGAAGAGCTGGTCACAACCCGCATTTGCACACTGTGGGGATGCAACGAAGCGACGACAGGTAAACGGAAGAAAACAAAATAATGATACGTGTATGCGTGTGGAGAAGGATGGAAAGGGGAGGGGGGGTGCAAAAAATGTCAACGTTCTCTCTTCCCCTTTCACTCCCCCTTTCTCCCCTATTTCTTTGTTTTTGACGTTAGGCAGCATTCTGCCATTGGAGGCAGCTGGTTTCTAGCATCTTTACTGCCACGCTCATTTTTAATCAAATTCCAAAGCTCTGGGAATTCTATATAACTTCTTCAGCCTCGGCGACAGGTCGCTTCGATGAGAGGAATGGAGCAAATAGGTACAGTATGACTGTGGGCGTGGCTGTAACGGGTTAGAACGGTTAACACATGAGGTGTTCTAGGCACAGCCCAAAGTAACGCGCTTCAGAAAGCTGCTGCTCTGTCGGAGTGTTGTGTCAGCGGTGATGCAAGGATGCCAGGGTGCCCAAACTTACCGTTCTCTATATCTAAGTGATTGTCGAACACTTTCAACGACAATTTTAACGTTTATAAACTCCTAAGAACACACGAAGATGGGCAGTCAGTACTAATCGTAAAGCTTTAAAATTCGTTTCTCATGTCACTTTCGATCCAGATAGCCTTGAAAGCCACCCTTTTTTTTACGAATTCAATATTACATTAGTACACAAAGTACACACCACGACTCCGTCACAAACAAACCCGCACTCCCAAAGCACACATAAAGAAAAGGAAAAAAAGAAGTGGCTAGTTTAATCGGTGTCATTTCCAGCCGGATGTAAGGAGCTGGCGGCACCTTACGTCCGGTTCCATAAACATGCAAGACGTCTTCACAGCCCTCCCTTCACAGCGCCAGCAGGCAATAACGGCTCCCAGCGCCGCCGACATCCCAGAAAACCAACCCCACGGTTCAGGTTGCACCGCATAAAGAGCCGTGCCTCGCGGCGACTGCGTCGTCGTATTTTGAGACGAGACGCCGGCCGCTTAGCATCCGAGAGTGTCACTCTTACACAAAAGACAAAGTAAGTAGTCAAAACATTTCGGACAAAAAAAAAAAAAAAAAACCTCTCTGCCGGGCGCGGCGGCACATACCACGGGCGCCCCGAAGTCACAGTGGCGTCCAGCTCGTATCTCACCGCTCTCGCTGGCGACCCGCGGCATTATATAATTCGTCCGCTCATTTGCAAGCGAGAGACCAGAGCTTCCACCCTTCTCAGCCGCGCACAGTCCGTCGTCAAAGAGGAGCTCAACTGGGCCGCCGCTTGCCCGTTGTGTGAGGGACGCCGCGCTATTACCGGCGACCGTGTTGTTCAGAGATTTAGAGACTGTTCCGGCCTCGACAACACTGCGCGCGAGCGAGCGTGGCGGAGGCACAGGTAATGTATGGAAACGGCAATATTATGTAGCCGTCTCTATTACGAGCGAGAGAAATCCGAGGGCCCGGAGACGAAGAAGAACGCTCTGCGTCCTTCTTTTTTTTTTTCTCTCTTTCTTTCGCCGGCGCCTCGCCGCGGCTTCTCACAAATCGTCAGGAATGTCTCAAGGCGGAGAGGTTGGGGAGGCGCAGGGGTGGAGTAGCCAGAAAGGCCCGCTCTGGGAGATGCTGTGTGGAGACGAGCTGGCGTGGAGAGGAGGATTTCTGCGCCCGCGAGCGTGATTCGTGTATTATGGCCGGCCGGCCCCACGAAGCACGAGTGTGCGATTCGTACGGGGTGCAGTTATCGGGGCAAAAGTTGCTCGTATACCAATCGTGATTTCATCATGATCGTTGCGCTTTAGACGTGTAATCATCAATGAGAACAACAACAACCACAACAACGCTTTCCCTAAACGTGATTGGCTGGTCTTTGGCTCAATAAACCACACGCGTGCTCACTGAGCGTTGTCTTGACTGCAGTGCGACTAGCCCGCGGGAGAAGCCTGCCGAAAGAGCGATGACCGCAAGAATATCTCATGGTCGTTTGTTCTCGTTTAGCCATCGCATGAAACAAAAATGAGGTTGTCACGAACTTGCTGACTGTTGAGTACCAATCATCCTATCTTTTTTTTTTTATCAGTACTACTATATGTTAATAAGTATTTTGTTGCATTGCCTCATGTTCGGAGATTCGCAATACCGTTTATTTTTAATTCGAATAAGACGATTTTTCTTCTACACGTGTTCGTGCAAAAACACACACTCGGCAGGGGAATTGTACAAAGGGGAACACGGGTAGCACGAACCACCTCGGCACTAACGTAACATCGGTGTTTGCTGCCGTTTCGAACAAACAAAACGTGAGCAAACAGCCCCGAACGCCACTATCTACGACCTGTATGCCGTACAGATGGGCGTTCCAGTTGACCAAGACGTGTGTGATGGAATTGAATGGCGCAGGAAGCTGGCAATCCCACGTTCGGACACGGACCGTGCTCGACAGCTTACGCGTAGTTACTTCCGCATGCACCCCTTCCCAGACCGAAGCAACGACAGCTTCCAGCTTTCTCCAGGATGTCCAGTTCGAACTCATCGACGTCCGCCCACTCCCTTCGATCCCGGACGCCCCACGCGCCGCGTTCGACTCTCAGCGGGATCCCCGCGCCGTAAAACTTTTAGCGAGAGGGGGGGAGAGAGAGAGAAGATACTCTTCCAGGGCAGGTGTAGTGTTACTAATCTGTCGACGGGTGGCCCACGGCATGCACGAGGTCGAACAACAAAACGCGACGCAACGCGAACCCACGACACTTTAAAATAAATATCCGTCCACGAAGAGCAATCGTCAGGGAGGAATAGTGGAGGGAAGGAGGCAGGCCAAAGTAACGAGTCTTCTTCGGCGGGAGAAATAAATGAAAAATAAAAGGACCGCCCAAAACCTGAACCCAGAGCCTCTCCCCGGGAGGGCTTCGGCACGCCACGCCGTCGGTGGGGGCCCGCCGGAGCGACGCTTTGGAATAACGCACGGCCGGCCCGCTCCATCAAGCCGGAAGGTCAGACAGAAGTTCGTTTTTGTTCCCTAAAGGCAGCACCCCTCCTCGGGAAGAAAAACAGAAACCGGCTTCTCTCGGCAGCGCCGCCCCGACGCCTGTAGCTCGCTTCGGTCCGAGCAGGGATCCGATGTCGGACCACACGGCACGGCGGAGCCAGCGGAGTCCCTCTGCTCGGCCAAGAGCATGCCGTGGAATCGCCGCCGAGACTGAGCATCAATCCCTCGGGCGACCGTGGGTGGTCACTTAGCGAACGGCCGGGGCCACTGCTCTAATTGCTTCGCTTGGCGGGGGCCGTCGTCGACGAGTTTGCATTTCGCGTTCGGCAAGGAGACGCAAAGTTTGGAAAAAGCGCGTGCCTGGGCCCCGGAAGGCGAGCGGCGTTCGCGACCTGGTCGGCCGCCGCCGCCATCGACGGCTCGGATGGAAATCCCATCGCGCTCGGCGGGTCAAGCGTCAAGGAACTCATTAAGGGAGTGCGTGTGTGTTGGGCCAACGTGTATTAATGAACCGGAGCCTAATTGAAGATGGGCCCCTCTCCTTTGTTGCGTCGCCGTTTCTGCGCGAGCGGGAAGGGCGGGCAAAGGGGGGCCGAGGGTAGGTTTGGGCGTAATACTAAATGCGTCGATGACGGCCCTAGGAGCTCCTCGTTCCGCCACCCAAGCAGAAGAGGTATCGAGAAACGCTTCATTCGGGTCACCATTGTTCCAGGATCCCTAAGGCAGCGGTCACACTGCCCATACATCATACAAAAGACGGTCTGATGACATGTTGGAAGCATGTACAAAACAAACATGCTTCCAACTTGCTTGAGGCGTGTCCACAGATACATATGTCATCATGTCTACAGCGAACACCGTCTATTTTGTATGTTGCATGAACAGCGTGACTGAGGCGTAAAGCAGAGAGGAGAACTCTTGCAACAGCGACCAGTATTCTTTTGGTCCGAATTTCCGGTGGCCCCGTTCATGAAATGCAGCGAATGTTCCCAGAATCCCGGCGATACCCCTCAACGTTTCCTCGAGTCGGAGACGAACCTTTATGGCGGCTTGTTTATTTCGTTCACGAATGTCGGCAGATGCTTTTTCAAGGACAACGACGTTGTAACAAGACTGAAGCTCCGCCCCTTCTTGTGTAGTAGTTGACCCCGCATTACGCAAAATCATTTACCCCCCCCCCCCCCCACACACACACACACATCCCAAACAAATCGTTACTGGGAAAAGCGACTGATTAGGAAACTCTAAGAGTTCCGGAGATATATTCTGTACTTCTAAATTAATTAGAATGACGCGGGGATAAATGATCAAGAGGGCAAATGGAATACGATAAATGAGAATAAGACTAACGAGTTAAATAATAAACACTACGTACTGTATGAAATGTTCGCTCAGAATGGGGAATCACCATGTGCCTGCTCCATTCCAGCAAAAGTTCCGAGCAGAGACGATGAATATTGCTGACCTTAAAGTCGTGTAACGCAAAGAAACACTCGTCTCTTGTGGGGCTTGCGGACCGTCGACAGTATAGTTTACTTGCCCTGGCGGAACCAGCCAAAAATGATCAAATTCGCTTCAAGAACGTCCATGATTGTACTCTAAATTTCTCTGGCTATTTTTGAAAACCCCGACGTAGAAAACAGGCGCGGTGGACGTCGTACCAAAGTCACAACTTCAACCGAGACACCTGAGGACATTGAGGGAGTTGAGGAACCCGAATTTCGGGCTGACTGGTCACCTCCGACCTGCGGGACCTTCGGCCCCATAAACCTCGTCCCTCATCGGCCGGTATGGGGAAGAAGAACCGAGGTAGCCCAGCGCAAAATCCTTAGAGGTACAGCTAGCCATCACCCCCGGTTGAACAAGCTCTCTTTACCTCGCACCAAGAGGCCACAGACGGAAGTCAAACTTCCAGTCACCGTAAGAAACTAAAGATTCTGGAGGCACTGATCAGCAACCTGTCGGTATACCTGCTATGGGTCTGCAAAGCCCTAAGAGACGCGATATCCTAGGCACTCCATACAAATAGTCGATTACTTCAGACCCACGAACTACATCACCTGGACACATTTCGGAAGGACGAAGAATGCAGAATTCTTTTTTTTCTGAGCTCACTCTCGTGATATATCCCCGAAGCGCACATCTACGAACTCATCTAACCCACACCCCCTGAAACCAAATATCTATCCCTTTCTTGCTGATGCTAGAATGCAATAGTAAGGTCCCGCTCTTTTGTATTCAATGAACACCTTCTATCACTACTAGGACTCAAAATCCTCACGTGAATCATGCATTGCCGATTTTCTGAGGCTGCCCAAAAAATTGAATAGACATGAAGTGGCACATATTTTTTTCTCTTCTTGAAACCAGAAGCATTCGAAGTTCTATTGGTTGGACTACAAACGTGCCACGCGTAGAAGGTTAAGAAAGGTGCGTTTAACTTTGCACGCTCTCGCGCATTGTCAAGGAACGCCATTCTTTCTATTCTTCGCATAGGGACGAGCTCAGGTTCCCATTTCCTTTTTAGACTAGCAGTAAGGCTCCGAGGACGAATTCAGTTGCCGATCTCCCCTTTTTATTATTTGTGTTGCTCTCAAGTCAAACACACACGGTGAGTGTTTTACGTCGGGTGAGAAAGAATGATTTTGCCTTTGCCCGAATGTTTTCTAAATGCAGTATAAACGATAGATAAGACGATAACTAGTGAATCATTTAAACTGACTTGCTTCGCCCCGCCCAAAATTTTGACCCAAGGGCAGCTGTGATGCGCAACGCGCACGTGGCCTTGCGCCTTGATACCTTTTGTAAATATCCAGTTCTTTTTGCTGGTGATTACCAGACGAACTACGGCCATCATGGGGCAACGACATCTCGAAGCTGATACGGTTGTTGGCCTCTTCGGCTCTGCGATGAATTCTCGAGAGCCTCCCTCGCTGCGACTCTGCGAGACAGAGTTCCACTTGCCCAACTGGGTGCCCCTGCCCTTTGTATTAGAGACCTACAGTCAAGCAGGTTGGCGTGAACGCCCAAACAGGATCGGTCAAAGCAAATAAATTTGAAGTAAAAGTTAGGCTGGTGAAAAGAAACTAGACTTAGAGTCGATGATACTAAAAAAACAAGAAAAAAATCTCCTTAAGAAGAAAAAAAAAACAATTAAAAGGAGGGAAGCACGTGCTTCAGACTGACTGCAAACTCGCCCCCGGAACAGACCGCATTTACTAGAGAAACAAGAAAGCGAGGCCAAAAAGAAAAGAATCACTTCTCGGCGCGCCTGCATGCATGCAGACGGTCCACGTGCTTTCTCCGCGGAGGAACAACTCGGCGCCTCCCCTCCATTCGCGCGATCGCTGCTCGCCAGCCCCCAGCCGGGACCCAAAACAGCGGCAGCCAGGCCCGGCACACGGCAGCGGCAAGAAAGCAGCATCATGTAGAACACCGAAAATTCCTGCCAGCAACAACCGCAGGCGGCAGCGTATAATTTACCCTGCTCGCCGTCCCCTCCCGCGCCGCGCTCTCCTCAACCGAGCAGCCACGTCCCTTCGAGCCGGCCGCCAGCCGCACTATAAAACGAGGAACACAAGAAAAAATTCAAGATCGAAAGCGAGAGAAGCGGAGAGAGCGGCGCCCAGCCTGCAAAGTTCGTGAACATTCCTGCTCCTCCTCCACATGACCGGACCTCTGGAGGCTTTGTTTTGCTGCTGTCGGGTCCGCCTCGCCTCCGCCGTAGCCTTCCTTCCTCTCCGTACCCTTGCCGCGGGAGGAGTAGCCGTCTTGCGGGCCTCGCGTGGTATATACATTAAAAGCGGAGCCCTCTTGCCTCCACTCGGGCCCGGCTCTTCTCGAGAGATGCTCTTGGGGGTGGTGCTCGACGGGGAGAGGAGGTGCTCGGGGGTGGATTCACGTGGCTACGTGGATCTCCCAGGTACCGGTTCAGAAATGCCCGTGATTAATTCTCAAAATCCGGTTGACCTCCCCCCCTCCTCCCTTCCTACTCTTCTAATGTCGGCGGCGTCTCACCCCCCACCTGTGTAAGACGCATGGCTCTGTGGAGAACACAGAGAGATACCAAAGTTTACTACGCGTACAATAGATACAGTCCATGCGCCAGGTTGCGTGCGTGCTTGCGTGCGCGTTTTGGTGTAGTTTGTATACATAGCGCGAAACGGACGAGCTCTGGCTGCGCTGTGTGGGCATCAGCGCAGATTGAGCAGCGGTGTTCCTTTGTGAAAGTTAAAGCATGCCGTTGCCGCTGTTGCTGCCGCCGTGCGAGACTGTCTGGGGCGATCTCTTTGCTTTCAGCTTGCACCGACCGACCGACTCACTACGGCTAATCAAATAATCGAATACTTTTGTAGTAATTTTCTAATAATTTGATTACATTTATTATAAAGTAATCGCAAGATTTCTCGGATTACTTTTGGAAGTACTGAAATTACTTGAAACCGTAATTTTTTCCCCTCCCGTTTCTAATGGCACCTTTCATTTTGCAAGTTTACCACCGAGGAATCCTCGAACCAAATCTCACAAAAGGATGATGGTTTACCAAAGTTGCTGGATTAAGAAGATAAGTAGTTCATAAATCGCTTATTTTACTCCCATAATGGAAAGTACGAAATACCCTTTTCCTAACCGGCAGGAAAATCTGTCCTTCTGAAAGTTTTAAGTAATCGGAAAAGTGACGGTTACCTTTTCAAGTCCATAGTAACACTGAGACGTTACTATGGATGTCAATCACCAGACGTTACTTTGGATGTCATTCATCAGAGTGACCAGACGTTACTATGGGTGTCATTCACCAGACGTTACTATGGATGTCATTCACCAGACGTTACTATGGATGTCATTCACCAGACCTTACTATGGATGTCATTCACCAGACGTTACTATGGATGTCATTCACCAGACGTTACTATGGATGCCATTCACCAGACGTTACTATGGATGCCATTCACCAGACGTTACTATGGATGCCATTCACCAGACGTTACTATGGATATCACTCACCAGACGTTCCTATGGATGTCAATCACCAGACGTTTCTTTGGATGTCATTCATCAGGGTGACCAGACGTTACTATGGGTGTCATTCACCAGACCTTACTATGGATGTCATTCACCAGACGTTACTATGGATGCCATTCACCAGACGTTACTATGGATGCCATTCACCAGACGTTACTATGGATGCCATTCACCAGACGTTACTATGGATATCACTCACCAGACGTTCCTATGGATGTCAATCACCAGACGTTTCTTTGGATGTCATTCATCAGGGTGACCAGACGTTACTATGGGTGTCATTCACCAGACCTTACTATGGATGTCATTCACCAGACGTTACTATGGGTGTCATTCACCAGACGTTACTATGGATGTCATTCACCAGACGTTACTATGGATGCCATTCACCAGACGTTACTATGAATGTCATTCACCAGACGTTACTATGGATGTCATTCACCAGACGTTACTATGGATGCCATTCACCAGACGTTACTTTGGATGTCATTCACCAGACGTTACTATGGATGTCATTCACCAGACCTTACTATGGATGTCATTCACCAGACGTTACTATGGATGTCATTCACCAGACGTTACTATGGATGCCATTCACCAGACGTTACTATGGATGTCATTCACCAGACGTTACTATGGATGTCATTCACCAGACGTTACTATGGATGTCATTCACCAGACGTTACTATGGATGTCATTCACCAGACGTTACGATGGATGTCATTCACCAGACCTTACTATGGATGTCATTCACCAGACGTTACTATGGATGTCATTCACCAGACGTTACTATGGATGCCATTCACCAGACGTTACTATGGATGCCATTCACCAGACGTTACTATGGATGCCATTCACCAGACGTTACTATGGATATCACTCACCAGACGTTCCTATGGATGTCAATCACCAGACGTTTCTTTGGATGTCATTCATCAGGGTGACCAGACGTTACTATGGGTGTCATTCACCAGACCTTACTATGGATGTCATTCACCAGACGTTACTATGGATGCCATTCACCAGACGTTACTATGGATGCCATTCACCAGACGTTACTATGGATGCCATTCACCAGACGTTACTATGGATATCACTCACCAGACGTTCCTATGGATGTCAATCACCAGACGTTTCTTTGGATGTCATTCATCAGGGTGACCAGACGTTACTATGGGTGTCATTCACCAGACCTTACTATGGATGTCATTCACCAGACGTTACTATGGGTGTCATTCACCAGACGTTACTATAGATGTCATTCACCAGACGTTACTATGGATGCCATTCACCAGACGTTACTATGGATGTCATTCACCAGACGTTACTATGGATGTCATTCACCAGACGTTACTATGGATGCCATTCACCAGACGTTACTTTGGATGTCATTCATCAGAGTGACCAGACGTTACTATGGGTGTCATTCACCAGACCTTACTATGGATGTCATTCACCAGACGTTACTATGGGTGTCATTCACCAGACGTTACTATGGATGTCATTCACCAGACGTTACTATGGATGCCATTCACCAGACGTTACTATGGATGCCATTCACCAGACGTTCCTATGGATGTCATTCACCAGACGTTCCTATGGATGTCAATCACCAGACGTTTCTTTGGATGTCATTCATCAGGGTGACCAGACGTTACTATGGGTGTCATTCACCAGACCTTACTATGGATGTCATTCACCAGACGTTACTATGGATGTCATTCACCAGACGTTACTATGGATGCCATTCACCAGACGTTACTTTGGATGTCATTCATCAGAGTGACCAGACGTTACTGTGGGTGTCATTCACCAGACCTTACTATGGATGTCATTCACCAGACCTTACTATGGATGTCATTCACCAGACGTTACTATGGATGTCATTCACCAGACGTTACTATGGATGCCATTCACCAGACGTTACTATGGATGTCATTCACCAGACGTTACTATGGATGTCATTCACCAGACGTTCCTATGGATGTCAATCACCAGACGTTTCTTTGGATGTCATTCATCAGGGTGACCAGACGTTACTATGGGTGTCATTCACCAGACCTTACTATGGATGTCATTCACCAGACGTTACTATGGGTGTCATTCACCAGACGTTACTATGGATGCCATTCACCAGACGTTACTATGGATGCCATTCACCAGACGTTACTATGGATGCCATTCATCAGACGTTACTATGGATATCACTCACCAGACGTTCCTATGGATGTCAATCACCAGACGTTACTTTGGATGTCATTCATCAGAGTGACCAGACGTTACTATGGGTGTCATTCACCAGACCTTACTATGGATGTCATTCACCAGACGTTACTATGGGTGTCATTCACCAGACGTTACTATGGATGTCATTCACCAGACGTTACTATGGATGTCATTCACCAGACCTTACTATGGATGTCATTCACCAGACGTTACTATGGATGTCATTCACCAGACGTTACTATGGATGCCATTCACCAGACGTTACTATGGATATCACTCACCAGACGTTCCTATGGATGTCAATCACCAGACGTTTCTTTGGATGTCATTCATCAGGGTGACCAGACGTTACTAGGGGTGTCATTCATTAGACGTTACTATGGATGTCATTCACCAGACGTTACTATGGATGTCATTCACCAGACGTTACTATGGATGTCATTCACCAGACGTTACTATGGATGTCATTCACCAGACGTTACTATGGATGTCATTCACCAGACGTTACTATGGATGTCATTCACCAGACGTTACTATGGATGTCATTCACCAGACGTTACTATGGATGTCATTCACCAGACGTTACTATGGATGTCATTCACCAGACGTTACTATGGATGTCATTCACCAGACGTTACTATGGATATCACTCACCAGACGTTCCTATGGATGTCAATCACCAGACGTTTCTTTGGATGTCATTCATCAGGGTGACCAGACGTTACTATGGGTGTCATTCACCAGACGTTACTATGGATGTCATTCACCAGACGTTACTATGGATGTCATTCACCAGACGTTACTATAGATGTGATTCACCAGACGTTCCTATGGATGTCATTCACCGGACGTTCCTATGGATGTCATTCACCAGACGTTCCTATGGGTGTCATTCACCGGACGTTCCTATGGATGTCATTCACCAGACGTTACTATGGATGTCATTCACCAGACGTTACTATGGACGTCATTCACCAGATGCTACTATGGATGTCATTCACCAGACGTTACAATGGATGTCATTCACCAGACGTTACTATGGGTGTCATTCACCAGACGTTCCTATGGATGTCATTCACCAAACGTTACTATGGATGTCATTCACCAGACGTCATTATGGATGTCATTCACCAGACGTCACTATGGATGTCATTCACCAGACGTTACTATGGATGTCATTCACCAGACGTTACTATGGATGTCATTCACCAGACGTTACTATGGATGTCATTCACCAGACGTTACTATGGATGTCATTCATCAGACTTTACTATGGATGTCATTCACCAGACGTTACTATGGATGTTATTTACCAGCTCGCCTGCGTTTTTTTTACCTTTCTTCACCTTTTCAAGTAACGGCGAATTCCTTTTCGTCTCGAGTAATAAAGTAATGTAATTTAATACACTTTTTAAGCGAGAAAAAGCAAACTTGTAACCGATTTTTTTTTTTTCGAATAACGTGTACAAGGGTTTTAAATTGAGATAGCTTCTTGGGCCGATGTAGTGGCTGATGCGGACATAAGGTGAACGGGGAAAGCTGTCGCAGAGAGGATTCTCGGCTTTGTTGCTAGTGTATCCAAGTACGCCATTCCTCGGAGAGCTCCCGGCTGCGATATTGGGTGGGCGATGTGACCGTAAATAAAGCATTGTTTCGGTTTCGTTTGTGTTCTGCTCGATTGCTGTCGTGCGTAGTGAATTGGGTCGCGTGTCTGTTGGCACGACGAAAGCGAATGTGTGGAAGGTGAGGGAGTCCCGAAGAACCTCGTCCCTCAAAGACTCAGATGAGAGTGCTGCGTGGATTTGGTTGAATCGCAAAAGTGTTCATCGTGTCCAAGAAAAAAAAAAAGAGAAAGTAGAAAGATACGTTCACTCGGTCTATAGATTTACGAAGGACATTTTTGATTTATGAGTTGCTTCGAGGGCCAAAGAAGGGACATATTTGCGTACACACCGAGACGACAACAAAAAGGCAACTCTAATCGCGTTCGTACAGAATGGCCCTTTGGGATTTGCGGAAGCCGAACGCCCATTTTCCGAAGGAGCGATTCCATTCAGGAGCGTCTCGTTAGACGGCCGCGCAACTCGCCTGTTCGCGGGCGGCGTCATCTCCGACATTGTTGCCTCGACACAGAGCGCGAAGGCCGAACCCCGCGCGAAGGAGATGTTAATATCGATCCCACGGACGCGATTGAAGCGCGCGTAATGACCGTCTGCAGCGCATTGCACGCAGGCTGCCGGTCATTAAGGTCGTGCGCGAAGACGCCCGCTGCGAGTCCCAGCGTAATGTGTCGGCACCCAAGGACGGCGTCGTCGCCGCGAGAGCGTTCGGTTTCCCCGCCGCAGCGAGGTGCATCTTTGTACGGCGGAGTCGCCTGTCAGCGGATGCGTCAGCGTGGTTTACCGTCCGACGTCGTGAGTGGCGGCGGCACGCGAAACGGGGAAGGTGATGTGAGGTGTGTGCCCGTTATACCCGGCGCATCATCACCTGACTCCATGCATACGGCCCGTGAATTTAATGTTTTCATTTAATAAAAATTTTAATTATTTTTCTCTCTGGGCCCGAAGGCATTACAGCAAGGAGTGGACAGTGTAACATAAACATAACAGTAATCGCAATATAAAGACAAAACTAATAAATTAGTACAAAAATCATTTACCCAATTTGTCATTGCAGTTCCAAAATCAGCGGTGTTAGTAATTGTAAATATGACTGCGGGAAAGCGATTACAATCAATGGAGAAATCGGGCGAAAAAGAGGCATTAAAAGTAGATGTGCCGCGATGAGGGATCCTAACATTTAGTTGATTGGAGCGCGATGATGCGTAAGATGGTTCCGAAAACAGCGCTCGGAGAAGTGTTGGGTTAGTGATCAATCTTCAGAAAGAAACGTAGACGATAGATTTTTCTACGAAGCGAGAGGTTAGGCAAGGATATGCTTTCATACAAGCAATACTAGCTGCGCCGCGGTGATAGTTTGAAAGTATAAAACGAGCGGCGTGATTTTGTATGGATTCTACGGCATATCTGTTTCATCTGCTAGGCCGTTTTTACTTGAATCACGTTTGCACAAGTTACAACTGCTCGTTACGGATCCTGTGGCAGTGATTTATACACCTCCAAACTCCCAGGGTGAGAGACCTACGTCGTCGCCCTCCCCTCCCCCTCCCCCTTCCCTCTCCCCCCCCCCCCCCCCCTCTGCCTGGAATGGGTATACGCAACCCTGAGCTCCTTTCCAGAAGTCCGTGGTGCCGTAAAACGCGCGAAATAATGCTATCACGTGTGATATGCTCGGTTCACCCCCAAGATGCAGCGGGGTAGGAGCTACACGCCCGTTGCACCAATCAACGACATCTTTTTCTTCGCCCGACCCCGATCTCTGGGCGTGGGTAAGTTCGTGACTGTGATTACGTGGCAAAATATCGACGTATGTGACTTATTATAGACTCCTCTAGACTCACGAAGTCTGGCAGTTCGACGACGGAGCCATTGAGTAGCCCGGTCGCAGATTTGGAGCGCGAGGATCTGGTAGCACAGAGCATCAAAGAGCCATTTCTCGGGGAACCTGGACGACAGCGCACAGCTTTTGCAGCGGCGAGGACCCGAAACACACTGGTTCGCTCGGGAGAAGTGTGTTTCGGGGTCTCGCCGCAGCGGGGCGCCAGTCACGTGGCTCTCCTTTCGTCCGTTGTGTGCCACTCCACCTTTTCCATTTCGGCGGCTGCTTCTCGGGACGAACTGCCAGGCTTTGTCAGTATATATATAGGAGGCTATGGAATTACCCAACGGGCAGGTATAGCTTACAGTATACACTGCACTGTCAGCTCAGGGCTGAACACAGTGTAGGCTACAGGCTTAAAGACATGGCATCAGTGGTAGTACATCTTAAAACAGAATACAGCCAGGCACGTCTTCCTTTGTATCGTATGGCAGTCCCGTCACATCGGTCACATAAAATATGTCTGCGCAGACGTTTTCGAAGCATGCATGTAGGAAGCAAACGGGCTTCGAACATGCTTGAGGAGTGTTCGCAGATGATTCTGTTATCCTGTGTAAAGCGAACACCATGTTTTAGAGCGCAGCTCTTAGGGGCCCGTTCCCGGCTTGAGCGGCGTCGGCGTCGCCGTCGGCGTAACCGCAACCCTCGTAACCCTCGTGAGGGTTACGAGGGTTACGAGGGTTAATCTCATGAGGGTTACCCTCACGAGGATCACGAGGGTTACTTGCTCTCGTAACCTTCACGAGGGTTACGAGGGTTAGTTACCCTCAAAAGGGTTACCTTCACGAGGGTTACCCTCACGAGGGATACTTACCCTCGTAACCCTCACGAAGGTTACTTACCCTCGTAACCCTCACGAGGGTTACTTACCCTCGTAACCCTCACGAGGGTTACGAGGGTTAGTTACCCTCAAAAGGGTAACCCTCACAAGGGTAAGTAACCCTCGTGAGGGTTACTTACCCTCGTAACCCTTACGAGGGTAACGAGGGTTAGTTACCCTCAAAATGGTTACCTTCACGAGGGTCACGAGGGTTATGAGAGTTACCCTCACGAGGGTCACGAGAGTTACCCTCATGAGGGTCACGAGAGTTACCCTCACGAGGGTCAAGAGAGTTGCCCTCACAAGGGTTACTAGGGTTACCCCCCCGAGGTCACGTGACCCCCCGTTGACGTCATAGCCACTGATGACGTCATCAGTGACGTCACTGATGACGTCACCGGCATCCGCATCGTCATCGTCATTATCACTGATGACGTCATCAGTGACGTCACTGGTGACGTCACCGGCATCCGCATCGTCATCATCATCATCACTGATGGCGTCATCAGTGACGTCACTGACGACGTCATCGGCATCGTCACGTGGCCCCAGGTCACGTGACCCCCCGACGTCACGTGACGCCCCAAGGTCACGTGAATCCCACAAGGTCACGTGACTCCCACAAGGTCACGAGACCCCCAAGGTCACGTGACCCCCCGCCCCCCGAGGACACTTGACCCACCCCCCAGTAACCTTCCCTCCTCCTCAAGAGCTGCGCTCTAATTCGGCGTTACAGGGAGTTGTAAACGGCTTTCATTTTTATTTTTTTGGTGTTTTTTTGTACGATGCATGAGCAGGGACTGCGGCTCCAGGCCATACAGTGCTCGCAACCGGACTCCCGATGAAGGGCCGCTGCTGTTTCTCTAGAGTGCAGAGTAAGCCTGCAGTTCTCGACAGACGACTGGTTTATTTTAGTCCAAATGCCACCCGGAGAGGGGAAAAAAAAAAGGATTGCTGCATTTGATGAGAGAGAGAGAGAGAGACAGACATAATATGTGTTGTATTTGGGAGAGATGGCTGATGCATTTTGAGACATCTGCCCTCACCGGAATCGATTTCATTTCGCTCCTCCGAATATTCCCAATGCCCGGGAGCCACTTCAGCGTTCGCGAACGCGCGACATCATTGCATCATTCCCCGCCAGAAAGCGTTTACCCCTAACACACACACACACACACACACACACACACACACACACACACACACACACACACACACACACACACACACACACACACACACACACACACACACACACGCACACGCACACACACGCGCGCACGCACGGACACACACGCACACACACAGACGCACACACGCACACACGCACGAACACGCACGCGCGCGCACACACACACACACACACGCATAAACACACACACACACACAAAATATATCGTCAAATCATAAGCGTTTTTCGACGCGCGCGCGCTCTCGCTTGCTCGCCCCTGACGCAAAGTCAACAGCATCTAGCGGTTCGCGTGGACCCGGGGCCCCGGGTCGCTCGGGGGCTGGCCTCGTAATTAAACAGTTCCGGGGAGACCGACGGGCTGGCACCACTCTCGCCCCGAGCACACGCACACACACGCACGCACAGCTCCCCATCCCGCAAACGGCGGCGGCTACGCTCGCGTTGCTCGCGTCGCCGCCACCAGCCTTTCCGCGCTATATGCCTGCAAGCTGGGGCCGCCACACTGCAAGCGCGAGTGCGCGGCATGGCGAACGCATTTGCATAAGCCAGTTAATTAATTCCGTACTTAGAGCTCTGGCTTCGGAGTCCGGGTTCGGCGAGGGAGGGAAGGAACGCCAGGAACTCTCTCTCCCCCTCCGCGGCACTGTCATCGACGCCCGCTGACGAGCGACAACAATTTGCCTAATTAATGAATGCAAATAAAGGGCTTTCTTGCGCGGCACTGTATCCTTCCGTCCGGTGTGTGGGTTGACCCCCCGGGCCTGTGTGGACGCCTGCGTGCGCCTACGCGCTCCGCGCAAATTGTGGATCATCGTCGTCTATGCGTTGGTACACGAGAAGGACACGCTGCTAGGAGTTCAACTCCAACAAACCCGTGACTTCCGCTCTCTGGAGCGCTGAGTTCATACACGTGGCCAGTGGTTCGGTCACACCTGTGGGCTGAACATTCATGCGAATTCCCGACAGTTTCAAGAATCGTTTATCTAACGTTGGAGCTTTGCATTATCAGTAGAAAACGTCAGCAAACGCATTCAATTAAATGCGGCTGTTTTTTTTTTTTTCGTGGTGTATACAGAAGAAGAGACAGGGCGGTACTATAAACGAGTCTTGTTTTCCGTGCCCCCTTGAACCGACACCTCCTATGTTAATAAGGCCGTGCTTGACGTTCAACGTCACCTAACGAAGCCCAGCACAGAGCTGATCGAACGAGAGTGCTGCGTCGACGTTCGGCTGCTCTCGCTAATTAAACACGCCCCCGGTGGATGACGCAGCAATTCCAACACCAAGGCCTTGTGATCTGTTAGATGTTGACCGGACTCCAGATGTTTCATCTCCGGCCACCAGCTCGCCTGTGCTCCTCATTTCTTCGATACCGGGGTGCCGAGAAAACGAAAAGCATCAAGACGCCAGAGCGGGCTCTCCAGCCATGTTGCACTACTTACTTCCAGTGACACGACTTCAAACCGGAACAGCGGTCGGACGCCGCAAGCGTCGGTAATGATTAGGCCTGCCCGCTCCCGCCACTGTCGCGAACGCTACCGAAACGCAGGGCCATCATTACGGAGATAAGAAAATCTCACGGAGAGATAAATGGAAGGTGTATATCTGTCGGGATCCAAACACAAAGGAAACCCGACTGGCAGTTATCAACAAACAACGACAAAAGCGGAGAAAAAAAGAAAGGAAAGGAAACGCTGTCTACGTATTGGGTCTCGGCTCCCGCCTCTCGCACTACATTGTACCTCGGAGGCGAGTACCTCGGCGTGAGCACGATGCCGGGGGGCGGTGTCCCGCGCTGCAGAGACACAAAGCGACTCGCGAGTCACGAAGTACTTCGGCACGTTCCAGCAGCGAGACACTGTACTCGGAGGGCGTCGAAGCGGCCGAGATCTCCGTGAAGTGTGAACGGTGTTGTTTTTTTTGTTGTAGGCTGACTTCGCAAAGTCGTGAGTCGTGACCCATCGCGCAGGCGAGCAAGAGAACGGGTGCTCATGTCGGCGTCTGACACCGCAGCTTCTGTGTTGCCTGCTGTCTTCAAAACACCATGAACGACGCGCGCACGGATGCTGCCTGCAGCAAGGCCTCTTCGCACCCGTGAACTAAAAAGAAGTAATACGAAAATAAAGATGAAGCACCAAAGCGTGTGTTTCCGTAAAGGCGTAATAAAAGGTTTTTCATTTTTTCTTTGTGCAGTTGTGTTGGGCGTCGGGAGCTACTGAAGACACCGTTTGCTGGTTCGCCATTCTTCGAATTATACAGTAGGTGGCATCCCTTCGTGAGAGGTATTTCTTTTTTTTTTTTTTTTTTACTTCAGCGGGTTATGGGCTTCGTAACGCGTTTCCTAGCTCCTCATGTGTAGGACGTGCTTTCGAGATGAGGCGAGAGATAGGCCGTACACGCCGCAACTTGCAGGATGTACGAATTATTGGACGGACAATGGTACATTTCAGTTTTCAACTTCCGCTTCTTCGACACAGGTGTTTTTGTCGGTGACTTACGACGGACTCGACAATGGATGCTCCTATCTTGATGACTACGGCCTGCATTAGTGACCCGGCCTTCCTCTTTTCTCTCTCGCCCTCTTTTTTATTTATTTCGCTCGAACAGTCCGCGGAGTGGCAGAAGTCTGGAAAATCGAGAACAAACATTGTCTCTTAGTGTAGTGTACAGACCTTTTCTGTGCACTCTCGTCCCCAGCCACCTAATAGGCGTATCCGGTATGGGCGACAAAAAATACTAAAACGTTTCAACTTGTAACTAGTAAATAAATAAGGGGGAGGCAAAACGATAATGTGTGACGGTTACGCTTATACCCTAAGTGCCTTCTACTGGCGTGGCGACGGCAAAACAATGTTTTCGCACATACTGGAAGTGACGACAATTCAAGATGGCGGCGCCCTTGGAGAAAGGGTTCGGCAAGGAACGTTCGCATAAAAGGTGGTCGGGCATATTCGCCCCAACTCCGACTCAATACGAGGACACGAGTCACTAATAGAATATCAAATACCCTCGTGAGACGGGAAACTTAGTGCCAGTTTCATCAAATCACATTTAAGCGATGGGCCAATCGCACCGCGCAACAGATATATTGAGCTGAATCGCCGACCTCATAGATTTCATTTGATGGAACTGACATTAACTTTCCCCTGTTACGGGAGTGTATAGGAAAAATGATACTGCCGGTTTTGATTGCCTCTGTGCGGATGAGGACATTTTCGACACTGAAAGGATGAGAACGACAGGGAGGTCTAGATGAAAATAATCCCTGGAGAAGGGGAACAAGAGGGACAAAGGACAAACAGAAATCTCCGAACACAGCTAGGTGACTGGTGCGCGACCGAAAAAATCCGCCTGGTCTGGGTATCGAACCCAGGACCTCTCCATTACAGGTGGAGCGCTGCCTCCACTACTGGTGAGCGCCCCATTACAGAGACGTTGCCTGCCCCTATTTTTTTCTTCTACCTCTTCTCATGAGCGTGCGCGCGCGCAGTGAAAGCACGGCGGAAGGCAATGCTAGTGCTAGTGGCAGGGCATTTTGCAAGATATGCCTTGCCGTTCTGGTCCTGTCAGCGACTATATTATCGAAGTTGAAATACAAATAAAACGAGCGTTTCGCAAAGCGAGCGGTAAGCCTGAGTTTCACCACGGCTTTCTCGCGGGCGTAGCAGCGCACTCCCCTAAACCTCATAAAAGTCCTCAGTCCAACGCACTCTGACCACATCGGATAACCAGCGAGAAACCCTCGCGCAACATGCACTGCCACTAATTTGAGGCTAAAGTTGCTCAACTTCTTCCTACTATATCGCAGGAATCGAAGTTCATTCAGCTGATTCTGTCCAGAGAACGCCAACCATCCTGACGCCTTCTCGTCAACTGACCCTACACCCCCCCCCCCCCCCTTTTTTTCAAGAGAAAAAAAAAAAGAGAGGTAAAAAAGAAAGAAAGAAAATCATTAAAACGAGGGTGACCTCCATAAACAAAACTTTATGACAACATCTGGTCGTCCAGCGTGCGGACCACAGCATGCGCCTGTCTAGCTTCGGCCCAAATCGAATTATAAGCGCGGAGGAGCCAAGGCAGGCTCCCTCGAAGCCCGCGTCTCGCAATGCAAGTTCAACGTCCCAGCTGCAACTGGTCGGTCTGCGAAACGACGAGACACGCGAAAACCTCGGCAGTGGATGATTGAATTGTGGAGAAAAACGACCGCTCGGTCATTACTTAGTGGCTGATTAAAAAGCGATCTATTACGAACGCCCGGAACGCGAGGCAGGTGCGCCTTCTTGACCATAGCCCGCTTACAGTCATCGGTCATCTAGTGGCACGCCTGCGCGCACCTCTGCAGATTATAGCTGGTTCGGCCGCTACGCGCTACAAGCTTACACTCGAGGGGATGTTCACTACCAAATCACGCTCGGCTCCGGTTACTGTGGCGTACGGTACTCAACCCCCCCCAGGACTCCGGCTAATATCACACTGCGGCGGTTCCTATAAGAGCGTGCCAACTCTTTTAAAGTCCCATCTCGATGGGAGGTATACAGGGGTAGATGCTGTATGGACAAAAACAGGCCCTTCGAGAATGCCGGGCGTCTCGAAATTCATCTTTGTCTAGGGCGTATATATATATAAAGTCGAGGATGGTTTCCTGGTGGAGCGCTTTTGAGTTTGTTTGCTTTTGTTTGGATCGTGGAGGTAAGTTTGTTGCGCTTCTTCTCACTGCCTTCGGAAAGACAAACGGAGAGAAGATAAAAACGTTTTTGAAGAGCGCTGAAATTGTTTGCGTGCAAGAGGAGGGCGACGCCGCTAGGGCCTCGACCAAAACCGCTCCTAATAAGTGTCTTCTAATGGCTGTAATTCCTACCCTCGTTCGGTAAATAACAGGCCGGGAGTTCTGGCCACACACGCAGGCGGACACCCGAAAATGGACGGGCGACACTGAGACTCGGGCGAAGCTAAGGGTGCTCAGCAATTCTGAAGCTTGAAGCAGCTGAAAGAAGCGAGACGACCGGCGAAAGTGGCCCATTGCGAAACTCGCAGAGAACAAAGAAACGTTGGAGGGAGGATACAGTGTAGCCTTTGTTTGCTCCAAGGTCCCTTCCTGGGTTTAATTTCATTGGCATATCTTTTTTTTACGTTTTCTATTTCTCGGTTTTTGTCTAAACAGCTTTGCACTCGTAAGTGTTGGGTTGTACAATTGGTAATACATTTAACCCATATCACGATACTACATTTGTTTTTTTAAGAAGCACATGCGCAGAATATGTGTTGTATGCTGAAAAAAATATAGCAATTATTAGAAGTTGTATTTCGCGCACGCCGATACCTAAAAAAAAATAAGAAACATTAAAGATGGTGACGGAATCGTTAAATATACTTTTTAAATAAAAATAGAAACTTTGACTGACATGGCACTGTAGTGCGACTTTCTGTATTAAATGTAGTTAATAAAAAATTCAGGCTAGACGAGATACTCCAACGTCAGCCATTTTTTTTTCCAGGACATGTGCAAAATGTATAAAATTTGTGACGGCTGTAAATTTAACTTATATATATATATAATACAAACGGTTGGGGTGCGTGTTCCCTTCAGCCCTCAGAGAGTAATTGTTTCTACACGCGATCTCGCTACAGTTTCTTGCTCGTTGTGAGTGTCACAGACGGCACTTAGGATAAACTGAAATTGACTAGCGGTTCGATCAATTTCAGATTAAATTTTTTTCTATAAGATGAGCCTGATGGGAGGAGAAGAGTAAACAACAAATCTTCAAGACGACCTCCAAGAGAAAACAAATCAAATCACCGTTTGCTTGGCTAATCATGATCTGTATTTGAATACCTCCGTAGCTAAAGTTGGCGGTCAGATACTTGTTTTATATGCCACCATTTGCTTTATGGCATTCTTTATTTTTATACAAGGAAAAAAAAGAGGACAAATATTGCCTTTATATTTCTGAACCGTACTTTGATTTTTGATTAAAGGAATTTCGAAGAAGCAAACACTAATCTTACCAAATTATCATTAAAAGAAACGGTTTAAGCAATGGGCGTTTACATGAGGAGAGCAGCAGTGTACATACGATTCCTCGAAAACAAAATAATGATCTATCTCACCCCTCCCTGCACTGCAGTGAAACAAAGTAAATATCGCGCCAATTTAATGCCCCACCGCGAAGCATGCAGAGTGGTTATATGTTAAAGTTAAGTTGCACTTCATCGCTTGTTGATCGGTATCCCATCGCTTGCAGCTTAATAAAATACAAGAAAAGAAACACGTACAAGAGGTCGGACGAAAATATGCATTAAAATAAAACGTAGCGGAAAAGTAGCCGCACCCACATAATACAGCCAGTCCAGTCGGTCCCTTAATAGCCCTTTTAATTCCTACGATACGTCAAGGAGGCTCAGCGCGTTTTCGATTAGAACCCTTAAAGAAGCGACCTCCGCGGCTAATCGAACCCTATTCAGCCCGGGTCAGGGCGGACAAAGCAAAGGACGCTACCAGAACAAAGAAAAACAACGCCCAAGAAATAAGGAAGCGAGCGAACAGAACTGGTTCGACTGCAGGCTTGATCCCGAAGCAGGAGATAAATGAAGCATCCGGACGCCGGGGCTGTTTTGCCTGAGCCGTCGCGGCCGCCGCCGAGAGGCGCGTGTGCACCATTCGTCTTCGGTGCTGTCCGTGGGGCCGTCACCGGCGCCGACGTTCCGATTCATTCCGAGGCCTCTATGAAGCCGTAACCGCAAAGCTCTTTGATGCGGAGGACGTGCCGCGTTTCTCGACGTCGGCTAAAGGTTCGATGCACCTCGCCACTTTGAGTGTCACTGGACGGCGTCCGCCTCCCTCTTCGGGGACTTGGAGACAACTTCGCGGGACACTTGTCAAAGCGTCTTCGAAGCTGGGACGCGATGAAACAGAATCGCTTCTGGGACGTTGAGACAGTTGTGGATGTCATCGAGGTGCCATATGTGTATTTCTCGCGGAGCGTAATGGAGCGTAACGTAGCATGGAGGCCATATATTAGAAAAATCGTAAGGGTGCAGGCGAGCTGATGAATATTAACCATGTTGAATTAACCTGAGACTGGGGTAGAGAAGAAACATCAAACTCCCTAATGGGACCCATCAAGCAAATGGGACCCATCCCTTCTACGTTTTGATGTTTCTTCTCTGCCCCAGTCTCAGGTTAATTCAACATGGCCATATATTACATGTGGTTGCGTTTTTGCTTGGTAAAACCAGTGTTGGTGATAACGCGTTACAAGTAACGGCGTTATCGGTAACGCGTTACTTTTTTCGGTAACGCAGTAACGTACTCGTTACTTTTCCAAAAAAACATTAACGGGTGAAGTACTTGCGTTACTCACTTCAAGTCACGGGCAACGTAGTTACGTTGCTCGCTAGATCTTGCTCCCAAAACCTGAAAAAAGAAGTACACGTAATTTTTGTTTTTGTTTCTATACTTGGTTTTACCCCAAGTCCAGAGGGAGCCGACACTACGAGCTCGTGGGATCACTCAGACATCGTCAAAAGGGCACCATCATGGTGTTCTTCGTGTTTATGTGCGTGTTCTATCGTCGCTGAGTCAATCATAAAAAAAAAAAGAAAAGGCCCAGTGATTTACGCTTTTGACGCTGCTTGATGGATCCCATTAGCTGGTAGCGTCAAATGCGTCTGGATCAGGGGTCTGGACTTAAGCTGAGAAAAAGTATGGGCGCCAAGTAATTAATTATTGCGCTCATTCCATATACCTTCAAAAAAAATTTTTTTGGCTTTTCCCCGCGCAAAAGATCCCACTTTAGAAAAACCCCAACGCCAAACACCTTTTTGTCGCAGTTTCAAAAAACGCTGTCGGAAAACAAATAACAACACTGTCACCGTCAATTTATGAGCGAAAAGTAACGCACAAGCTGTGCGCGTTACTTTTTATAGGTAACGGTAGCGCGTTCCTTTTATTTTGAGGTAACGTATACCGGTAACGCCTTCCTTTATATTGCAAGTATTGAGGAACTTATTTCGTTAGTTTTTCTTTTTTTGGTTAGGCCTCCAACACTGAGTAAAACCGACTAAAAGAATGATCGTGTTTTAAAGAAAGCATAAAAGCGGGGGAACATGGACATGTTTTTTTCTTACACTGAACACCAACATAAATGAACTGATAAGCGTGCTGGTGGAAGGCATGGAGCTGACGAAAAAATAAGCACGTAAGACAAGGGACGATACGGCAGCGTTGGGACGTACTTTAAGAACATTGTACTTAAAGTACTACTTCAGGTAGGTTTAGAAAACTTGTACTTTACTTTTATTTTATACTTTATTTCTACTTTACTTATACTTTAGTTAATTATTTTTTTCATGTACTTTTTGAGGATAGCACAACTCCCGACTTCAAAGGACATTCTCTGAATTTTGTCTCGCTTAATTTGTATCACAAAATTATGCTTCGTCAACTGTGAAGAAATCTACTCTCACAAGACACGCGAGAGGACGATGCTTCGCTCCGTTTTTACGGGGGGGGGGGGGGGGGGGGGGGGGGGGCTTTCCCGCAGCATTTTAAACTCTCGCTACTTTTCGTTCAGTCAGAGCAAGCGAGGAGGTTAGTAGCATTAGGAGAGGACACTCCTCCACAAAAGGACTGCTTGCGGAAGCTACGGGGACTGCGTCATGCTCTTCTTTTCGTGGCGGGAAATATGGGTATCGCCGCCTGACGGAATTTTTTCACAATCCAGAGTGAGGATACTTTAACTTCCTCCGCTGGTGCAAGCACGTGCAACGCCAAGCTTCTACGCTGTATGAAAATTAAACCATAACCGCCTGGGTGAGGAAAAACAGAAGCGCCCCTTGCGAGACTCTCACCGTTCACCCCCAAGCTGCGGTGGAAGCTACGAGAGCACCGTCATACGCGCAGCCAGATCGCTGCCGGCCTCTGCGGAAATAAAGCTGTTTCGCAGTCCTTCCTTCGTCTGGCCACTCCTTGCACCGCAGACATAACAACTGGCGACGAAGATGGGGGCAACAAAGCCAAGACGAAGGTGAGAAGCCTTGAAGCTGCGTCCAAACAGACAGCGAAACATCACCGCACGCTGCTGGGTACTCGGCGACAGCAAGTTTCTCAAGATGGCATCCTACAGTCATATCGGCCAAGTAGAAGCCTTCGATGAAACTGTGAGTGACTGGCAGTCTTATGAAGAAAGGTTGACGTCCTTTTTTCTGATCAACAAAATACCTGACGACCTCAAGGTGCATGTTTTTTTAAGCGTTATTGGGCCTAAAACGTACAGTCTCTTGAAGTCTTTGACGGCACCTGCCAAACCGTCAGAAAACACGCTAGAGCAACTAACCCAATTGCTGCGAAACCAGCTGTCACCGAGAGTATCAGTGATTGGAGAACGAGCGAAATTCCATCGCCGTAGTCAGTTGGAACACGAGAGTATCGCACAATATGTAGCGGAGCTCAGGAAGCTCTCTCAAACCTGTGAATTTGGCGGTTTCCTAGATGAGTCGCTGAGAGATCGGTTCGTGTGCGGTTTGTTCCGTGCGGACATACAGCGGTATTTGTTTGCAGAGGATAAAACGTTGACATTTCAAAAAGCCGTTGAACGCGCACTCGCGTTAGAAGAAGCTAAAAAAAATGTTCAGGAGGCGCACGCAAAAGAAAGGAGCGATGACTTGCACAAGATGAGTACCGAAGATTCCGTGAAAAGGAAACAGTCGTTCGAGTGTTATCGCTGTGGCTCTGATAAGCATTTCGCCCGGGCGTGTCCGCACATTGCAGATAAGTGCATGAATTGCGGCAAGAAGGGTCACGTTCAGCGTGCATGTCGGAGTGCCAAGAAGAAGACTGTTGGCGGAAAGAAGTGGGTCCGGACTCTTCAAAGCGACGACACATTCAACGTCAAGATGCTGTCACCGCAAAGCCGGCGACCCATCACCGTCGACGTGGAAGTTCAAGGAACTTCCTTGAGCATGGAATTGGACACGGGAGCCACGGTGTCCATAATACCGAAGCAGCAGTTCAAGAAATTTCAGCCTCCTTTGAAGCTTGAACCCACCGAGCTACGCCTCAAGACTTACACCGGGGAAGTCGTGCAACCCTGCGGTTTCGTCAAAGCGTCCGTAAGATACAAGGGTCAAGAGGACGTTCTACCCCTCTACGTAGTTGACCACAATGGCCCGCCTCTTTTGGGCCGCGAGTGGCTCACACGTCTTCGTCTGGACTGGGACAACATCTGCAGCGTACACAAGCTGTCGGACCCTCATCGGTCTGATGCAAGCAAGAAGTACGAGGCACGCCTAAAAGAACTTCAAGCCAAGTACAGCCGCATCTTCGACGGCACCCTTGGCAAGATAGAAGGTGAGCGAGCTACTTTATTTTTGAAAGAGCAACGTCCGAAGTTCCTCAAAGCGAGAAACGTGCCTTACGCACTCCGGTCGGCCGTAGAGGAAGAGTTGCAAAAGCTTGAACAAATGGGCGTCATTACGCAAGTGTCAACCAGTGAGTTTGCTACGCCTATTGTACCGGTAGTTAAAAAGGACGGCACCATACGTGTGTGCGGGGATTACAAAACAACGTTGAACCCTGTCCTAGACACGGAGCAGTACCCCCTGCCCAAACTTGAGGAAATACTAGCTGCGCTCGCCGGAGGCAAATACTTTTCCAAGCTAGATCTTAGCAGGGCATACCAGCAGGTAGAGATGTCGGAGGACTCAAAAAAACTTCTCACACTAAACACGCAGAGCCGTTTATACTGAGAGAGTTTGGCCTTCTTAAGGAGATTTTGACAGTCTGACAACCAAAGCAGCGTAGTCTGACAACCGGGGGATGACTACTTCCGTCCGCCATATTGTGGCTCTGACTCATAGGAACTCTACGCGATTTCTCAGGAATGAACAAGACAAAGAAGTGACGCCATATTGTGTTATCGCGAAATCCGCTTGTTCTAGCGGTCAACAAGCTCCGCCCATCGGCCAAACTCTCTCAGTATAAACGGCTCTGTAAACACGCACAAAGGGCTTTTTGCGGTGAACAGACTCCCTTTCGGAGTAGCGTCTGCGCCCGCGTTGTTCCAGCGCATTATGGACAACATACTTAAAGGACTACCGGGTGTCATATGCTACCTTGACGATATTCTCGTCACGGGAGCAACCGCTGAAGAACACCTCAGGAACCTTGAAGCCGTGTTTTGTACACTTCAGCAGAAAGGTGTTCGCGTCAAGCGTGAAAAATGTGAATTTTTCAAAGAAAGCCTGCAGTATCTGGGGCACATTATCAGCGAGACCGGCGTCAAGCCAAGCGAGGAAAAAGTTCAAGCGTTGCTGCATGCCCCAGCGCCTACTAACATCGCACAGTTGCGTTCACTGCTTGGACTGATAAATTACTATGGAAAATTCACGCCACGGCTAGCAACGCTGGCAAAGCCTTTCTACAGGTTACTACAGAAGGATGCCCCCTGGTGCTGGAATCGGAAATGTCAAGATGCCTTCCAAGCCATCAAGGAAATCTTGTCTTCGACGGAGGTGCTGGCACACTACGACCCGGCACGCCCGCTGCAGCTATCCTGCGATGCGTCTGCGTATGGTCTCGGCGCTGTGCTGTCGCACGTCATGAAAGATGGCACGGTAAGGCCAATTGCCTACGCTTCCCGAACATTATCAAAGGCTGAGGAAAACTATAGCCAGATTGAAAAGGAGGCGCTCGCCCTAATCTTTGGCGTCAAGAAATTCCGCTTCTACATTTATGGTCGGGAGTTTACGTTGATTACTGATCATAAACCTTTGCAAGCGATCCTTGGGCCAAAGAGTGGGATCCCGGCAATAGCCGCCGCAAGACTGCAGAGGTGGGCGGTAACTCTGTCAGCCTACAAGTATAAACTTGCCTACAGGACGTCCGCAGAGAACGCGGACGCGGACTGTTTTTCACGACTTCCGTTGCAGTCCACAGAAGTAGACGACAGTCACGACGAGACGTTTTATACGCTGCGATTGGCATCTCTACCAGTCACCAGTAGGGACATCGCGCGTCATACAGAGCGTGATCCCGTCCTCAGCTTGGTCGTAGACTTCACCAAGAAGGGATGGCCATCACATCTTGATGATAAAGTGTTGAAGCCCTATTTTGACAGACGCAGGGAACTCACAGTCCACGAGCGGTGCCTGATGCATGGAATGAGAGTCGTCGTGCCCCCGAAACTTCAACAGCTGGTCCTGGAGGAGCTACACCAGGGACACCCAGGAATAGTGCGGAGCAAAGCACTCGCCCGAAGCTACGTATGGTGGCCCTCCTTGGAAACGGACTTGGAGAACCAAGTGAGACACTGCACGGCATGCCAACAGCAGCGCCACATGCCAGAAAAGGCACCATTGCACCCTTGGTCATGGCCGACACAACCGTGGTCACGGGTACATGTAGATTTTGCGGGCCCTCTTCGCGGTCGTATGCTACTAGTCATTGTAGACGCGCATTCTAAATGGCCGGAGGTTTTTGTCATGACGTCTACCACCGCAGAAGCGACGATAACAAAACTGCGCGATTTATTCGCTCGGTATGGGGCACCAGAAGCTCTGGTTAGTGACAACGGTGCGCAGTTTACATCGTCCGAATTTAAAGAGTTCCTTAAAGAACAGGCAGTTCGACAGGTTCTCACTTCTGCATATCACCCCAGCAGCAATGGACTCGCAGAGAGATTTGTGCAAACCCTAAAGAACGCACTACGAAAAGGCCCTGCAACTGAAAGTATGGAGGAAACCTTGTCAAAGTTCTTAATGACATATCGCAACACTCCGCATGCGACGACTCAAGAAACCCCATCTTTTCTTTTTTTAGGTCGTCGGCCACGAACACGGTTGGATGCACTGAAGCCGGCTCTGGATCGTACTATCCGAGCACGTCAGTTTGAACAGACTTCACGGCGCAGGGGTGCTAACAGTGTGTTCGAAGTGAACGATGAAGTGTTCGTGCGTAATTTCAGGAGCGGCCCCACATGGTTCCACGCAACAGTACTGCAGCGGACGGGACCAGTGTCCTACGTGGTCAAGGTGCGGACACCGGATGGACTCCGTACTTGGAGGCGACACAAGGACCACCTGCGCTCAGCGTCTACTGCAGTGACAGCGCCGTCCCTTGTGGGGGAGGACGATACCGACACCATCTATCCTGCGTCTGAAGCCGACGTACCACCTCCGTCTACTGTCTCCGCAAGACAAACGGTGCCCGTCACCCCCACTAACGCTGCGCCTCGGCGATACCCACAACGCCAGAGAAGACCCCCCGATCGCTATGAAGCCTCATGACGTTCCAAATTGCGGTGGAGGAAGTGCTAGAGGCCGCTGCCGTTGCTATCAGCAGTACGCGTAGTACTGACGTCACCGGGCGCTCTATAAGAAGAGCACCGTCATACGCGCAGCCAGATCGCTGCCGGCCTCTGCGGAAATAAAGCTGTTTCGCAGTCCTTCCTTCGTCTGGCCACTCCTTGCACCGCAGACATAACAATGACCTCCGCCATTAAAGATTGTGCTAAAAAGTACTTTTAATTTACTTTTAAAGTATGTCGTATTTATAGAACTCTACTCAAAGCACATTGCGCCAGATGTACATACTACTTTACTTAAAGTACATGACCTCTTACTTCGTTTGTAGTTTACTTTAGACTTTAGTTGGTGACAACGAACGAAAAAAAAAAAAATGAGCGCCCTGACGACGCAATTTTAGCGCTGCCTGATGGGCTCCATCGAATCACATAGTGTCGGCTACGTTTAGGCTTAAAGTGAAACAGAGTACATATACGTGATGCTGTTAAATAAAGGAGTACTCTCTCGTTATGTTATCGACTCGCTAATCCTTTTGACGCGTTTCACGGGTGCTCACTTCTGAGGAAGAACGCGCTAAGTCAAGGGCAAAACAATAGGCACGCGAACCACTCGCTAATAGGGAGTATTCACTGGCGGCCATAGCTGTGCGCGCAAGTGCTGAGCGCGTGGTGATGGCGAGCTTCCACAGTTCTTTTGCAAGGCGCATTCCGCACCATCAAGAGTGCCGGTCTCAGCAGCCTATTGATGAGAGCTCGTTCTGAGCATGCACTCTAAACAGCACCCACAAATATGGCGTCCAGTGAATACTCCCTATACAAAGCACAAACGTGCGAGTAGACAATTATGCCCATCAGGTGATAGATCTTGGGGGACCAATCAAACCGCCTTCTCGCGCTCCTGCAACACACGTGCAAGCACTCCTCCGCGTATTGGCGACGTGCGCGACCGAAAGCGTCGCTGTGGTCGGCCTTTCACGATTGGCCCAAAAGCTGACTATGACGTCGGAAAGGGTATACCATCGACGCAAATAAGAGGAATGAAAGAACTTTAATTTCGACGGTGTTGGCAGTGTTCCTTTGAGAGCGCAATGATTTCAGGCTTCCACCACGCTATTTACAAACACCATCGAACTTGTTGTTCGCAAGGTAATGACGTCACAAGGGGGAACCATAGGAGGGCGCCACCAAAACATCTCGCCGCTAATACCTGCATGTTGTGCAGCTGATGGGAACTGGTCAACAATGCAAAGAAGGTGGCGATATCTATTTGTCATAAAGAATAGCGACAGATATTCTTGGCCAATATTTTCGACCGGTCTGTATAACTTCGCTTTTTCCTGCGCATATTTCTGCGTGGCGGCGAGTGTAGGCCCTAACGCGTTACAAGTAACGGCGTTAACGGTAGCGCGTTCCTTTTATTTGCAAACTAAGGAGTAACGTGTATCGTTACATTTTTCCGGTAACGCCTACAACGCAGGCGGTGGCGTATAAGCACGTGTGCGTGCTCCCAAGTGGGTACATTTGATCCGTCATGGATGAAGAAAGAATAAAACAATTAAAACAGGGACAACACCACCACATATTTCAACTAGCAACAGACGAGTAAACTTTCAACATTTGATCCGGTCCGTGCTCCTTGCTTCGCGAATCAGTCCTCGTCGTTTCTTTTATTAGTGGATGGCGCAATTTGATTGGCCGGGGTGAGATAACATTATGTTCGCAACCCGCCCCGCCCCAAGTTTCTTAAGATGTCGGTGACTGTGTCTGGTTCCCTATGAGTGAGCAGTCTGATGTACGTGAGCGCGTATTGCGCGTGCATGCGTGCGTTTGAGTTTGCTTAAGCGTTTCTGCGAGAGTGAGTGTTTTGCGAGTGTAAAAGTGTCTAGGGGCGTGCGTGTGCGTGTACTTGTGTCGCGCACGCGCGCGCGCATTTTCACACGCATGCATGCATAAATTAACCCGGATGTAGCACACCGGTGGGCTGAAACCGAGTAGACGTATACCAGAAGCTTAATCAAATTCGGGAGCAAGAACCACCGAAACGGGCTATGTATGTCCTCGCTGATTTGATTCCACCCTTCGTTGGTGCACCGGCGGCAAGGTGACGAACGGCTCTTCCGTCGAGCATTGCAAAAGCGGATTTCCGGCAGCAACGCCGCATATTTGGCGTCCCGTTTCTGAAATGGCAGGATACGAATCGCATCATCCGAAACCAGCCTCGCAGACAATGCAGTATTAGACGAACCCTTTCGCGAAACCTTCTCGTGCCTTTCACCGCGGCGTGCAAACACTTTCTCCGGAGGAGGAAGAAATGCTCCTTACTCGCGCTTATAGAGGGGCCGCTGTATACGCATGCATGTATACGCTCCAACGCCACGCGATTTTTGAGGCCGTCGATCAGCGTCTCGACTACGCCTGCGAGGCTAACCTTGACAAAGTCGATTCACATTGGCGAAACAATGAGTAGAAACATTCCTCCCATTCGCCGTGTCCGCCGGGGACTGCAGCAGGTATACGCGCAATGCATTTCCAGGACATTGATTCTCCCGGAGCATTCTCCTCCCGAGCCATGATCGCGGCTTTCGACCCTCCACTTTATTACTGTCCCGAAAGCATGCGCCGGCTCCTTATACGCTATATATGTAAATAAAGTAATAAAAAGAAGAACCATAATCATTGCCGTGTCTCGATCTTTCAGGTGCGCTTTTGTAAGACCCATTTGGAGAATCGACGTCGCTTTCTTCCGAATGTTCGTAAGTGTTTTTCAATGCGCGTGATCGTCCGGTTAGGGGTCCTAAAATGAGCCCGGTACTTCTGCTCAATGGCCTTTTCTGGCGTCGCCGAGTTTGTGAGTTTGATTTCCCAACTTGCCAGGTGCATTTGCTGCGCGTTCGAATGGTTATAGGCTGACCATACGCATATCGAAGGAGGTTCGTCGTGGGAAAGAATCGGTAGGCCATCGTTCCTTTCGCGACATTTTGATTATGCACTTTGTTTTGTACTGCTTTTTGTTAATGAGATTTATTTTTTTGTAGAAATATTTAATGCGCTGTTTTTATTGCGTAGTATTCTTTACCATTCTGTCTGACACGCAGCGAATTTCATTTTTGATTTCATAGTTCGGCTTACTGAGGTATTCGGGTTGCATAGCGATTCACGGCGACTTTCGCCAAACTGAACACGCAAAAGATAAAAGAATGTTGTCCCAGGACCTCAGCACCGTGGTGATCTTTTATGTTTTATTGAACTGCTCCCGAATATTTTTGCACGTTAGAATTCACATTTCTATTCGTAAATTGGTGGTATACGGCAGAAAGACGTAAACGAGTTACAAAGATTATTATCGAGAGGCAACTAAAGTCATTTTTCTTAGTTAGACTCACTTCATAGCTGTAGGTTCAACACACTTGCATTTCATTTCATTACATTTCATTTAATTATTCCCAAGGGCATCCAACGGATATGCATTACATGAGCGAGGATTCAAAATGATAGGTAATATTCATATAACCATTATTTAAGAACAAAATTATAATTAAAACCATATAGCAAATCGGTCATAAAACAAAATATGCATTTGCATTCGATGCTTGCAGTTGTACGATTCTATGCACTTTTCTTAAATGAGATGGGATTTCCCTCGATTCAATAAGCAAAGCAGAGTACCAAACGAGCAAAACAAGGAAGGTGTTTGTTCGGCAATGGAATGGTTCTATTTTGCAAGAATGGTTCAGTCTACATGATGTGAAGTTGGCGAATCGGCAATAAAGGAATTTAAAGTGGGATTCGGTATTATGTATTTCATTGAAAAACAAAAGAAGACAAAAAACAAAGCCGAGCGATTTGTCGTCTTTTTTTTTTCTAAAGTAGCAAGGTCGATGTTTGTTTTCAAGGCGGATGCACTAGTTCGTGAACGCGACAGTTGAACTTAAGATTATTACACATTCATAATATAGTTAAGGGCGACCACTGCAATCTGGGTTTCTTAGTTCTCTCTCTCTCTCTCTTGGTACGCTCTAAAAGGAAAGAATGAAGAGCATCCATCTCTATTTGTGAGGGGTGCGCACCAATGCGGTGTTTCTTGTAGTGGTCTCCTTCAGTTGAAGTATTGGCAATGTGAGACCGTGGAAACTGCAGAGAAATAAATGTACGGAGTTTCCATAAGGCAAGCGAGCGCATCCGATGTCGGAAACCTGTCCGCTGAGCACGGGCCGCTCGATAAAAGTGCCGTCACTGCTTGCCGCGGTTGTGAGACATTCCTTGTTCGGATTGGTACAAAAGGGCAGAGCGGCGAATGCAGGAAAGTACCGTTCTAGCTGTAAAGATCTTGCTAATGCACGGCGAAATGGTTTCGTATAAAGACTGCACAAAAAATTTATAACGCTATTAGAAAACTCGAGCACGGAGAGCTCACTTTACAGACTGGAGTTTCACCCGTGTCGGTTCTGATGTGTACAGGTTTTAGGACGGCGTGCATTCTTCTTACTGCATGATGAACGTTGACTACATCAGGCTATTAGCCTTACCGCGCGGGCAATTCAAATTACCATTCGACGGCGGAGATATCGCACGTAATTTAAAGCGGACAGACGTTTCGCTCTATTAACGAACGCCCGTACGACAAATTCCCTTGAATTAAAATATGTTTTTTTTTTTATCAGGTAACAGCTGTGCGTTTTGTAAGGATACGAAAGCTCCATACACCACACACTCTGTACCGCCGACATATCTATTGCTTTAATAACTCTAAAAGGACGCAGTTTTTTTTTTTTTTATGTTGCATTAAGAACGGAAACAAATCTGCTCTTAGGCAAATTCCCAGCGGCGTTCTTCGCCCCATTTATTTCGCCCCGCGTGTTTTAACTGAGGAAAGTTATTCTCGGATCTAACTTTAGTTCACAAACTTCTGACACTGATGAAAATTTTACGGGCAGCGCGAAGTAAAATTAAGAAAAAAACAACGCATAAAACAACTTACATATCCCGTACGGTACCGCACGCTTCGCAAGAAAAATGGCAAATAAGGCTGAAGAAAATATAAAATAAAAAAATAAAATACTTTGGAGGTAAAGATAAGAACTAATGTCTGCCTCCTTCCCATTTCCTTCTCAACGCTCACTCAAATGGCGAAGAATTTTAACTTGGAAAAATAAAAAAAAAGGAAAGAAAAAAGGGCGGAAGTGGGGGAAAAAAGGAAAGGGGGTAGATGTTGATGAGGCTTAAAAGATGGGCGGGCAGAACGCAAAACGCAAACACACGAGACACCATTCGTTCTTTCACTCGGAGATAAATCCCGACCGACCCCTTTAACGAGCCCGAGCTCGAGCCGCCGATGCCACGGCCGAGGGTCGAGACAGCGAACATAGCCGGCCCGGGAATTTATGGGTTTCCAGGCAACGAATGCCCAGGCACTGGAATTACTGAGGGAAAAAGAGAGCAAGAAAGCGAAAAAAAAAAACGAAAAAAAAAGTACCTTAGCTAGTGTTTGTGGGGGCGCTAGCTAAGCTTGCTAAAAAAACCAACGCTGTTCCCGTACCATAAAAAAAAGTCTAGATGTTGCGAGAGTTTTATGAGGGTAGAACGGGAGATGCCTACCGTTAAAGAGCGAATTAATAAGGGCAAATCTACGATAAATTAATGAACCGTAAATAGAAAGGAGAATGAGGGAAAAATAAGTAAAAAAAAATTGTAAAAAAATGCGCTTTTACGAACACGTGTTTTTATACACGGAGACATTTTCTTTTTCTCTTTTTCTCTCTATCTAGGACCAGGTCAGCTCCTAGTTTGCCTTTTTATTATTTTTTTAAAGAAAAATAAAAGTCCTTTTTCCGGCTCGGTCATAAAAAATTGCCCCGAGCAGTTTGGGTCTTGCACGCGAGGGTTACGATCGGGAGTGGTCCACCGTAAATTCCAATATTTAATTCTCTTTTCATCGCTTTCATCGGCTGCTGCTAAAACAAAATGACCAGGAGGCAGTTTCGTTAATTTGCTGTTCGCTCGGAAGGGGTCCCTTGAACCTATTTGATTTTACGACGAGTGCCGACGTCTGGCGAGCCGGCTTGCACTTTGATTGCGCTGATATAATATACACGTTTTTTTTTCTTGTCACTCTCAGTCATGTGGGTTTCGTATCTGGTGTGCGAGATGGAAAAATAATAAACCACTTCAACCTGGAATATGCGAGAAAATATAAGTGAGGCAAAACAAGAAAATGCGGCAATCACGCATTTTTTGTAAACACCCTCCAGCCCTCCAGAGGCGTGAAGAGAACAAAGCGATGTTTTACCGCATACCAGAAGTAACGACATTCAAGATGGCTGCTACCTTTGTTAAAGGAGGGCTTCGGTGGAATTTCCATATTTTTTTATTTGCCTCAAAATTGGCTCAACGCATTGTATTGATAAACAAATATGAAGTATTACTAATCCAAATTATAAGTCACAATACGTTGTTGCGTTTACGCGAAGTTATTGAATTTTACAATTTAATATGAGGGGAAAGAACAACGACGAAGCCAGCAGGCCAGTCTACTGTTCCTTGCACTCTTCCCGATAATTTACGTTTTCACTCTGATTACTGTCTTTCCACAAAAAGTTTTTCCTCGATCGATCTATGAAATTAAGGCATACATGAGCACCTAGCGCTCCGGCGCTGGAGAGATCATCCCCCGCCTACGGGCGGCGTCCCGCTCTCCCACCTTGAATTCCTTGAGTGCTGTACCCGCCCTGACCATCAACCCAATTAATTATCAACAAACCAGAGACACAGGATTTATTATCTCCGCACAAAGTCAAGTGCTGAATGAAGGTCACGCTGTGAAGCGTCAACGTGTCCACATAGAAAGTTACAACGGCGAAGCAACCACCAACTATTCTCTTGGTGAAATGAAGAACAATGAAGATGGAGTACCATTCACTTTCGTCTCCAATAGAAATAACCCACCATCTGGAATCCCTGTTGTGTTCAAGACAACCAATTCTGGGTCATGATTCTGGAGAGTGACTCCAAACACCATGGCTACCGAAATCCTTGCCATGTCACATAAAAGGCTACCATCTGCACCGTCTCACAAAAGATAGAAGCCTGGAGGTCCCCCAGTGTTCTATCATTGACATCTTCAAACAAATTATTAGCCATGTCTACATTTGCAGGCGTCCCCTGCACAGCCCCTGTTCCTAAGCCCTATTCTAAGAAAATTGGAAAAAATCATTAGGGTTCCCCTGGAATACAGGGAAGAAGAGCTATTACAGTGCCTGGAAGACTACAAAGTAGTCTTCTTCCGACGTCAAGCTACCTCAATAGACGTGAAGATGACACAATGGACGTAATGTATCACGAAAGCGTGGTACTGCACTTCCGACCAGACAAGCAGTTACTAAGCCGGGTCATGCTGAGCTTCACGAGTCGCTCGTCCAAGAATTCTTCGAATCAGCAGTGCAATGTTTCCGATGCCGAAGACACGGTCACGTTTCTAAGTACTGCCGCGGACAGCAGCGATGCAAGAAGTGTGCCGGGTCGCACAGTCATAAAGGTTGTGACCTAAAACAAGTCCCTCTTTGGGAAACCTTCGGTGGACCCCATGCAGCGTCTTATGAAGGTTGTCCAAACAAGAAGAATGCTTTTTTATTGAGAAAACAAGAGCTGCAGAAGGGGAGACCACCGAAGCGGGGTTCTTCGCAAACTAATCCAAAAATGGTTCGTCCAGCTCCACTAAATCCACCTCTACCGTGCGTGAAACTTACCTTTCTTATAAGATGCGAACCCAACATATTACGCAGCTTTAAGAAACTCACTAACAAAACAAGTGCTTCGACAAAAATAAAACTTCGGATTCAGGAGAGACATTAACGAAACTACCGCCGTCATACCTTACGCCTGCACCAAGAAGGAAGCGTGACGGTATAAGCAATGTTTCAACAACAACAAGAAATCTAGAACCAGGGAACGACAACTTAGAAAAAAAATATTTATACACTATATTCGCTGCATTGAAAAGCAATTCATCGATCACTCCCAGAAATTAGCAACATACAGGAAGTGAAACCAGTTCTAACAATGGAGCCCCTGATTGTCTTTGCATACCGAGGACTCAAGATTCAACATCATGTATGAGCTATACAGTACGACAGCAATATTACAGTGCAATGCCAAGGGACAACGTTCAAAAAGCGCGGACTTTCGGCGTTTCATCACTCGGGCAATCTCAGATAGCTCGCTTATTCGGGCTATCTCAGAAGCCCGTGTAAGGGAGTATTTTCGTCTTTCAAATTATGTCCTCTACAGATTGCAACGTCCAACTGGACTCATCCGAGCCATGCTCCGACAATGAGGGCGCACCAGAGCGTTACGTGCAAGGTTTAATTCGAACGTCTGAATGTTTGCATGTCTAGTGTCTACATCGAACCTGGAGTTAGAGTACCTATTTGATTTCTTGTATTTTGAAAACCCTCAAAGAATATTATGTTATACGCGGTGACTTTAATGCACGGAACGCGGTATGGCAAAGTGACCACAATGATCCATGAGGACGTCTAATTGATAGTACATTGAACAAGTTTGACGTTGTACTACTTAATGATGGATCGCCCACATTTTCGAGAGGGCATGATTACTCTATCGGCTTAGACCGATCTCCAGGTTGTGCCGGACGCGAATGTCCTATCTCCAGGTCGTGCCGGTAGCGAATTCCCGGAAACATGCGTTCCTGGGAATCCGCGTCCGGCACGACCTGAAGATCGGACATGGAAACTAGGGAAAGAGACCACGTACCAATCCTCATTCACCACCCAAAACTAATCCGCCCCCAAAACCATCGGCTTCTATCTAATACAAATTGGAAAGCGTTCCGCAACCTAAACATTAAAAATATCAACTAAATCACAACAATCAAAAACTCTGCAGAACGCGTTGGTAATAATCTCAAGCGAGAGACACGAAATCGCCCAGTCCCAGATGGCCACATTGGCATAGACAGAGAATACGAACGTCTACGTGGCGATAAGGCGCAGGGCAGAAGGACGATATCGAAGAACGGGAATTCACGAGTTCTACGCAGAGGCGCAACATATTTTTATGCATCGAAAATAGCAAACGCTAGCAACACAAAGATGACGAGAAATATGTACAAACATCTTACGACTTTCACTCCTATACCGATAGTTTGGATTATTTTGCGTAGTCCGCAATCCCCTGTTGTCCATAAAACACCTTTCCTGCCTTAGCAGTAGTGCGTTGTGTCTCAGAAGCGACTATGGTTGGTGAATTCTGTACTATACTCTCGAAACCGGGAGCAGCGGCAAACAGCCCGAATACAGACTATCGTCGTAGCAAGAAGAAGCCAATTTTGACAAGCCTCCCTCAGAAGCGAATAATCAACTGGACTGCTTTTACACCATCGGAGAAATGTGAACAGCACTTCAAACAACACGAAAACACCCTGCCCCTGGTCCGGATCAAGTGACATATGATGCCCTTGCAAACCTGGGTCCCTCGGCAACACCCTTGTTGCAGTTTTTACACTCCATATGGCATAGCGGAGTTCTACCTCAGTGCTGGAAGACGGCGTAAGTGGTTCGACTCTTGAAAGGAAAATAACCATCGTCCCTCGAATCTTAGCGTCCAGTGTGCCACACTGCAGGCACGTAGCAAGGATTTTGTTTCGGGGGGTGGGGGGGGGGGCACCCATGACAAAATGCCGTGTGAGAAGGAGGGGAAAGAGGAGGCTTCAGCAAAACGGAAGATTTCGGGGGGGGGGGGGGGGGGGGAAGGGGCCCGGGCCCCATGCCCCCCCCCCTGGCTACGTGCCTGCCTCACTGGTTCCATAGGCAAGCTGATGGAAAAATTAGTAAACGAAATGCTGCAATGACGAGGTTCTTCCACAGCAAATGACGGAATTTCGACGTCACCGATGCACTATGGACAGGGATATTGACTTTGTCGAGCACGAAATAACTCGTGCAAACATCATCACTATTGTTAGACATTAGGCCTGCATTCGAAACTGTGAGCCATGCTCACGTGCTGCTGGGATTACTGAACCTGGGAATCAAAGGTAGAATGGCTTCGATGGATCAACCATTTTCTAAAAGGAAGAAAGATATTTATTTCTACATCGGACGGAAAACCCCAAGAACATAATATGCCCCAGGGGGTACCACAAGGCTCTGTGTTAAACTCGGCATTTTTTATAGCGCAGTCATGTCCGAAGTATAGGATTTACTCCCATCTTTTCTTCATTTTACGATCTACGCCGACGACATTTGTATTTGCGCCTCGGGTTCTTTTATAGACATTCTGCTAGCACAATTACAGAAGGTGTTAGATGTAATCAAAATTTTTTTAAAAGAACATGGAATGAATTTACGAGCAACAAAATAGGCTGTTCTACCATTTACACGTAAACAGAAGAATTTAAGAGCCAGCGGTTGCCCAAAATACTCAAGGTCAATAAATGGAACAGGTGTCAACAATAAGAACTTAAATAACCCTCTTCCCTTTGTTTCTTACTGGAAAAAAATAATGTTGGAAGTAACGCCATGGAAAGTAACGGATTACTTTTGGGGGCAATGGTCATTTACTTTTATGGGAGGGTAATTGTAATTAATTACAATTTAGCCTTGAGTAATTGTACATGTAATTCCTTACTACGTTTCAGTAACGTGTACAAGTCGGATGTGGTGTGGTGACTTGTGTGTCTTTGGGTGCAAGTGCAACGAGTGAACATTTCTCTCTACATATATGTGCATTTATAGGAACTTGTGCAGAACACTACTAGCTATTGAACAACCTATGTACTTTTCTTCGTATACATATGTATATATTTAATTACTGTAATGGAGTAGCCGGTACTGAACAGACAGTTCCAAAATCTTTAAAAAAAAGATACTCATTTATTAAAGAAGATCCGAAAAGCTACAGAACTCTACCTGCAACGAAAAAAAAAAAAAAAGAAGAAAAACATGGCGTCAAATGTTTTTCTATGGGAGCAGTACAGGTTACGACGGGTTAGAAAAAGCTTTACGTGACGTGACACGTCAACACGTGACGTTACACCACTAGAGAGCGCGGAAATATTTGAATGTCTTCTCTTGCATACCTTTCACTCTTCGTTTTTCTCAATAGCTATTTTTAATTTAGAGATAATGAGTGGCGCGCGGTGAAGACTAAGACCTGGGTATTTCGAAACTGTGCTTAGTTCCGATAGACCGATCGCACTGAGTGTTCCACGCATGCGTGACGTCGCCTTTACTGTAGTTCATTGGAGGCGGGCGCCAGTTCACGAGACGGCTCGTGGCGCCTCAAGCTCTGCTCGCGCAGACCGGCCGTCAGCGGGGTTGTCGCGCATGCAGAAAGACTACATACAGTTCCCAAGATGCATGGCGGCAGCGGTGGCGTCATTAAACTGGCTGTGAGATCGGCCTATTGAGCGTCATCAAAAACCAGTAAATAAATCAGTAGCCTTTAGAAACACTTGGAGCACGTGAAGCACAGTGAAGCGCTGAAGTTATACCACTCGTGCAGCAGGAGAAAGGCTACCAGTGCGATAACCCGGCCGCGGGGTTTTTCTGTCTCTTATAATGGGCGTTTTCTCACCGGTAACCTTGGGCATGTTTCAAGAGGGGTAACTTTATCGCACTACTGCGCTTCCCACGTGCACAGTCTTTCTAAATATGACTGATTAGTGGTGTTCGATGGCGCCCAGCAAGTTTCAAATTGGAACCCATATGTTCATTCTCACTAACTAAAAAGTGACTGAAAAAATGTCAGTTAATTATTCGACTTATCTGGACAATACGTTCCCTATATTATATCCCCCTTGCCTTAAGTCAACTGCAGAAGCCGCATTAATGTAGCTTTCACTGTAAGGCCACAAAACAACAACAACAAAAACCCTGCATATACTCAGAGGTGAACTTGAGACGCCTTGTGTAGGGTTCACGTAGAACTTTCGAAACGCGGGCGATGCAAATACAGGACCGGCAATTGCAACCGACACGGTCAACCGGTATCTGCAATCTACCAGCTTTCCCAATCGCACCTGGCGGTCTATATATTCCAAACGAACCAAGACCAGCTTAGCCAGGATTACCAGCGGGCGCGATCCTGAAGTTTATGAAGGGCGACGCAGCTGGGGGCGAATTGTGTAAGGCAGAAACTACGTTTGCGTAATCTCGCGACCAGGAGCGCATGAAAGTGTTTAAAGTTAGAAAGTTTGGTTTCTACTGAAAACGCGCATTGGGAAATCGTCGATTTTAACTCGAGTCCACAATATGAAAGCGAATATGTCTCTATCTTCTAGATCATGTTTATCGGTGTCTTCATTTCCGGATTGATGATGTTTCTCACAAGCCGCTTTGCAGTAGTTTACCAGAAGATGGCCGCTGGCACACCAGTTTGCTTTTGTGTGGGCAGAGCTTTGCCTGTTGTGGGCAGAGTTTCTCCTGCAGAGCTTACGCTGTAACACACTAAAGTGGTATTCACTGGGTGCTATTTATGAGCTCCGTGCTCACAGCGCATGCTAAGTAAGTGAGAACGAGCCCCCACTTTCCTTCTAAAGAGAACTACCATCTTGTTAGCGTAGTATAGACCGATCTCACCAGCTAGTTTGCCTACGCCACCGCTGTCGCCAAGCATGGTGGAAACTGTAGTCTTTCTGCACGCGCGACAACCCCACTGGGGGTCTTCGTGAGCAGAGCACGAGACGGTTTTGAGCTATCTCGTGCATAGAGTCACTAAATGAGCTGCGCTTAGAGTATCGGCACTCCGTTCCCCGGCATTGTTGTGGGCGCCGCCATTTTGGCTCGTATGCAGAGCAGACGCAACTGCCGATCGTCATGATTCAAAAGTGCGACTTCCTCAGATTTAGGTTCGTTGTTAAGAAGGTCACGCAATATTGATTTGCTCTGTTACGAACTGTTTAAACATTTGTAGAGGGCGGAAAGGTGTTTCCTGTGATTTCAGATAAAGCTTCAGATAACTGGCAACCATGATTTTAAGACACAATATGGCCAAGTGTCGTTACTCTGAAGCGTAGCTTATTTAGTGGCACTACTCGTGCATAGGTGCCTACCCTTTTGTGATCTATACAGTTCTGACGGTGACGCATAGGTGGAATGCTTATTGAGATCGGCCTTTCGCGCGACAGAAGAGTTGTGGAAGCTCATGTTATGATCGCCCTCAGCGTGCAACAAACTCTACTATAAACGCCAGTAAAAAAAAAAAAAAAAACTACTTTAGGATGGCTTCCCTGTGACCTCGTCGTACCGCTCTAGAGGTGATTTCTACTTTCTTTTGACAAGAAAACTTAGCGCTCGGCAGCAAGGTCATCAAAATGGCCGCTTCTCTGACGTCGATGAAAACCATGTATGGGTAATCTTGTAATACACAGTTAGTGGAATTTTATCACCAGATATCCAGATCGTTAGATCAGAGAAAATATGTAGACTGTGTTTTTAGACTTTCGCAAAGCTTTTTACACGGCGCCTCACCACTTATTACTGTACAATTTGGCCTTGCTAAACACAGATTCCAATGTTCTAAAGTGGATACAGAATTATTTAATAGGTCGAAACCAGCATGTTGTTTTAAACGGTATAGTACATCCACACCAAGTAGGGTTACTTCGGGAGTACCACAGGGAAGTGTACTAGGGCCTTTACTGTTTCTAATGAATATAAATGGTATTACCAAAAATATACATTCTCATATTAAGCTATTTGCCGACGATTGCGTTTCATAGAGGGAAATCAACTCGCTAGATGACTCAGATATCTTGCAATTCAACATAAACACTTCATCAAACTGGTGTATAATACTTGGGAAATGAGCCCAAATCTAGACAAGTGTAATCCTATACGTTTCTCGAGAAGTCTGTCGCACAATTTCCAATGCTACCAAATTAGCGGTACGGTCCTGAATTCTGTCTTAGAGTGTACCTGCCTAGGAGTACTATTTGCAAACTCTCTCAAATGAAACAGTCATATAGAACGTACAACACCAAAAGCTAGCATGATGCTTTATTTTACCCGTAGAAATTTTAGAACCTCGTCTCGGAACATTAAAGAAACGCTACTTTTCCTTGGTAAGAACAATCCTAGATTACGCCTGCGTGGTATGGGATCCGAGTTATGATTTTCCTATAAATAAGCTCGAAAAAGTTCAAAATCAGGCAGCACGATTTGTATATAATAGATATGATCTTTAAGCTAGTAACAAAGGCATGAAGGCTGTGTTGGAAAGGGAAACGCTCTAAAATAAAAGAAAAAAAAAAACTAAGGCTAAAGTTCTTCCATGATGTATTTTATAACGAAACAGGGATCGATAAAGGTGCCTAGCTTTGGAATAAAGTAGCTGTAAACAGCAAGAGAGTGGAACGACCTTCCGGATGAAGTTGTGTCTATTGAAGACAACCACGTTTTCTTTTCTTGTTTACCACAATAAATTTGGAAAAAAAAAGAAAAAAAAAAAAGAAGAGTCTACCCCACACCGGAAAGGCCGATGGCCAACGTACGACGGGGGGGGGGGGTGAGAAGAATTTAATGAGAAGAGACCTCGTGCCTTATGCTTTTCGTAAACTCACAGTTTTGCCAGTGTCATCTTTAAATTTGATTTGTTTATATGTCTACTTTGGGCCCTGACCTGATGTTATAGCAGAAATTAATATTACACTGCCCCGCAACGTGCTCGCCTTTTTAATAAAACAAGAGAGCAAGTAATCTGTCGTCCCCAGCTCAACATGTCTTTCAAAAAACAAACAAAACAAATTTAATTTGACAGTTCTTGAATTTCTCACAATTGTTAATATAACATTCTGAACAAATACTCGTTTTTCAATTGTGATATTTTTTTGAAAGAGAGAATCCCGAGCTCTAGCTTTCTCTTTGGAACTTGCTCCTAAGCGAGAGTTTTCGCAGCCGGCATGCATCCTTCAACGAATAGCTCGAGGTTGCAGACTGGTAGCGAAATTGTTGTACATTACAAAAAGGAAAGCAAAATAAACCGAAACAAAGGGCGAATGAACACAAATAAGTATAAAATGAGTGCATAGGTTAAAAGAGCAGAGCTACTTTTCGAGTGAAAATGAATCGACGAGATCAGATCACTATGACACATGTCGTTTCTAGCGCTATAGGGACATGGAAACCGGAACTCGCAACCGGTCTTCTGCGGGCCGCGTCCCAGCCAGTCGCGGGCCGCACGTGGCCCGCGGGCCGCGTGTTTGAGACCCCTGGTCTACAGTAATGCCCCCAAGGCGCTGTAGGTACCTTGTAAATAATAAATAAATGGTTTTTATCCACGGACAACTTTCTGTGAGATTTCCGACGCGGGAAGAGGAATGCGCGTGCTCAGCTTTAATCGGCGTTTAAGCACGCGGTCTCGTACTTTTAATGGCATAGCCACAGAAAGTTGTCCCAGGACATATATGTCCCAATTCTAGCTACGGTCGCAGGTGGAAGCGCCGCGTGCCGGACTTGGCCGGACTCGTACGATCGCGACGGTGGTTGCTAGTGCGCGGAGGAGACGCCCCGCGGCGTCACCCCGAGTCAACACGGGGTCCCTGACCCCCGCACGGCGCGGAGGACGATCCACCGCGAGTCGATTATCGCCGGAGCAGTCGGGCATCCATCGCGGGCTCTCGCATGCATCCTCGAGCGACGCCTGCCCCGATGCCCCCACCGCGACGGGCGACCCGACCTCTCCCCCAGCACAGAGACGCGGCGTGAAGAACTCATTAACGGATTTCGCACGAGCAACCCGGACGAGACCGCGCTAGGTTTCCGAAGGGGGGTCCATACGTCTTCGCGTCTCGCCAGATAACACTCGCGCTGTCATGTTTACGCCGGGCTCCCGATCGGCAGCGGCCCGAGCGCGCGGCGGGCTCGGCCGGGAGTTCACGCTTGTCACGTTGCGCGCCGAGATTAAAGGTTCTCCGAGGAAGAAAGAGCAGAGCGTCCGCCCGGGTCCGTGGACCCGGCAGACTCGGCATCGGACCATCATTGGCGGCCGTGCATTCGGCTGATGGCGACGCGGCGGCGATGGATGACTCCTGACCGTAGGGGCGTTCACCTCGGCACCTCGAGTGGTCGGGTGCTAATGCGGCCGCGCTGCATGCTGCGGCTGCGGCGGCGTTGTCGGCCTGCGGGTTAGCAGGATGTTGCGGTGGCTTTCGCTGACGTCTTCTGGACGGGCGAGAGAAGGGCTCGACAGGCGCGCTGATGACGACGCCGGTGACCTTCCTTCTTTTTTGGGTTTGTTTTTGATGCGCGTGGCGGCGCAAGTGACGATTGGAATGCGCGAAACGGAAAGCGTGGAAAATTGAGCGATGACAGCTCGGGGATGTCATGTCGGGGTCGTGTTGGAGAGAGGGTTGTCAGAGATTGGAGGCTTCAGGGTGGGTTTAAATGTTCGCAGGAAACATACCGCGAAGAAGTTTATTCACTTAAGTGAGCAGGATGTCTGTTATCGTGGTTTTGAGGAATAGGAAGTTTTGCGTAATCTATCGTTCCGCGAAAACTCGCGAAATCTGCGGAAGACACGCGTGCATTGTCATAAAACAAACTGTACGTGTCGTGAGTTTGAAAAAAAAAGAAAGATATAAGGAGCAGCAAAATCCTTGGGTTATGCCGCACGACTGAAGTGAACTTGAAATGGGAGAACGTTGCGTTGCAAACAACTGCCAACCTACTGAGGTGCTTGGTGCACGTAACATGCTAAGCTAAGGGGTTAGATCACGAAAATTAAACTGGTCGTTTGGCCCACATAAATAAACAACGTATCGCAGAAATCTCAATCTCTGTGAGAATATGACGAGCGATGGAGAGAAAATGGAAATTTTAAGCACATACCGTTACCTGTATAAAAAAATTAAAAAAATGTGAGACGAGGTACGCCTATGATTCATTTTTATCGAACCGAAATATGAGGTTATTGGCGTCTGTAGTATTTATTTTCGGGCGAAAGCTTATCAGTTAGAGAGACGATATTGTTAGCGTTCTTAAGGACACGTTTTTTTCACTGTCATCATTGCTACTGATGCCCACAATCTCTAATTTTGGTTTGATTAATATTACGCCTTCACGTGGAAGTCGGCTCATAAATAAATTTTGTTTTTCTCTTGTACATTTTGATCCAGGAAACACCATGTGCTCAATCTGCAAGCTTTCACATTCTATCACCGCCGCTAAAGTTTGACATCCTCATGGAGTTTCAGCTTCCTCCGATGTGATGTTTATTTATCTGAAAAAAAAAAAAAAAAAACGGGTTTCATTTCTTTGATCTCACCTGGTACATTCCCACCGCCGTCGGTATACGATCGTCGACTGTTCACACCTCCCAATACCACCTATGAGGTATTGCACCCCTCCCCATGTTATAGTGCGCCCATGGTTTCCTGTAACAGGACTAATGATTTGCGACCTTCGGGCTACTTTTTTAAGCGTGAAATACGCTACAGGAGAGGAAAAGGCGTAACATCCAGCGTCGCAAATAAAGTGTCGCACGAAAAATCCGCTAACATTGTCAGGTGAAGTCGCGGACGCCAAATTTAGCCGATCTCGTTAAGTTGGCACATCTCCACCTTTGGTGACCATTGCAATAGCGTCGAAGCCGCAACAAGGCTCCTCCCACGGGCGGCGCCTCACTTCGATTGGCTGGCGTAAGTGATCACGTGATCATATGTAAAAAAAAAAGGCAGAATCCGGTGTTTAAATTCCACGAAGCAGGCAGCCTTTGATCATTACCGCCAGGAAGCGTAGTGAACATGATTACAACTCAAATACTAAAACAAAGTTGTATTTTTTTTTGTCGTTCTTTGTCGTTGTTTCACCAAATATAAAATTAAACAAAAACAGGTTTACACGGTATGAGGCGCTTAATACAGTCACTAAGTAGTCTTTGCGAGACAAATTGATTGAGGCAGGCTCAGCCCGGTTGGCTAAACAGTTCCGTCAGATGAAACAAGCTCCCCAGCTGCGCGTGTTTCCATTCCAGTCATCCTCCAAGTCGTACGAGCTTCAAACAGAGAGACGCACTCGTCTTCGCTACCCTGGAAACGCCTCTAAAGAAACAACGGGCCGCCCCTACCACACACACACACGCACACATGAAGTGTGTATATGCAATCGGTCAAATAATCACACGCAGAAAAAAGGCCAGCAGCTGTGCCGAAAACAAGCAGTCTCTCAAAATTAACATTCCTGCTGCCTGTGCCCACCACCGCCGCCGATCTTCTTGCTCCGATATTTGACGTCCCTACGAATTAGAGTGGTCGTACTCCCACTCCTCACTGCCGCCCGTCCTGTCTGCGCGGTGCAGCCGCGCAACCATACGACTCTCTATAAATAGAACCAACGCAAGAAACAAACTTCCGAAGAGGGTGTGGCGCTTTTCGGGCAAGCCTTGGGAAGAATATCCGGCCCGTTCCTCGGCATCTGTGTACCTCAACTGTGCTGAGTCACGCAGGCGTGCTGCTGCCTCAGACGGCTTCCCGGCTCATAAGAGCGCGACGAAATGTAAACATCAGCTGCAGCGTGCAGCAAGCAACAGCATACAGCGCCCGCCATTTCATTATTTGCTTAATTTTTTTGTTTCTTCTGAATTCGGGCGCAGCGGCAGTCCGCCCCAGATGTCAATCAAGGAGACCCCCAAGAACGAGCATAAAGAGCCCGGGACGGTAATTATTATCGGCCTTTTCTTCTCATAGCTTCCCGCCCAACCGTTGTTGTCAGACGAAGAACAAAGGAAGATAGGAATGAAAGATAACGAACAGTTTTGGTTTTCCTATTTTTTTTCGGATTCTTGACCGGTTATTTTTTCGCAGTAAAAGAAGCGGAAAGCGGCTTGCGTAAACGATTTAACTCAGGCTCGCGCCTTCAGTCCAGATTTAAAGATGCGGCGGGAAGATGGAGATAAGGTACATCTGCCCGGAGCTCGGCTCGCGTCAATTCACCTCTTCCGTTCATACCCGCCTTGTTTTGCGTTACTGTTTGGCTGCTTTCGTCGTTCTCGTATTTTGTTTTTACAGGGAGCGAGCGGATGCGAGAGTGAACAGTGTTCCGGACCTGGTTTTCGTGGTCTCACGTGTAAATGCGGACGGCGGCGGAGCAGTATGCGAGCCTTTCTTGTTTTTGGAATCCATTATGCAGATGCGGGAAGATGTGTGTGTTTAGTGGGTTGGGCGGGAAACAGGGAATGGGCGGTTGTGGCTGGACATGCTGGGTGGCCAGCCGCAACGAACAATTAAGTGACAAACAAATAAATAAATAGTAAAAAAAGCGAGCAGCCGCGGATGACGGTGTGAACAAGATCGGATTCTGCAAAAAGCAGAAAAAAAAAACTACTGTCTTTTTAGGGAAGAAATTGACAGAACCAATGGGTACTATATATATATATATATATATATATATATATATATATATATATATATATATATATATATATATATATATATATATATATATATATATATATTATGGGTGCTTGGACTTGGAAGAATATAAGTCGAGAGAGAACACGAATCACAGTTAATAGAACAAGAAAAATCATAAGAAACAACAACTATAGACTAGAGCTGCCGAGTCACACTATGAGACATTGTAATATCGGAGAAAGTATTGCTGTGTTTTCTATATTTTTTTATATATATATAGCAAGGCTGTAATTTCGAGTTAGAAAACATCCAGCTTTAATCATGATGTTTAAACTCTGAAGCTGGAAAGGAAACTTGAAGACAAGGTTCACGAGACAGGAGAAAGTGGGCAGACAGCGTGCTTTCTACTCTGTCCCCAAATTTCCTTCCCAGTCTCGGTTGAAACATGCGCCAGCTCGCCTGCCTTTTGACCATTTTTCCTCGCTAATTCAGTTTTGTCGCGCAACACACAACAATTTACGAGCGCGTCCACAAAACAAAAGTCCGTAATTGATATCTAGACGGGGCTGCAATTACAGGCGGCTCGAGCTTATTCCCCCTCCCAATAAACGCTCATTGCCCTCACGAGTCCTCCGCGAACCGAAATTCTGGTGTCCCCACGCGGCCGTGCACGCCCGAGACTTGGGACGCATCGCAACCCCGAATTACCCGCGACAGCATCGGTCCCACTAAAAAAAAGAACTTCGTCACACAACCCATAATTAAGTACTTCCTCAAACAGCATGCCCACGAGACACCCGACGCCTCAAACAACAACACCAACAATATCGGCGACATGTTTGCGTAAACGCATCTCTCGTCGGTGCGTATTACACATGCCCACGCAGTATACACTATATAGTATAGGAACCCGGGTAGTTTTCGGCCAAGCCATCCTCCCAGCTCGGCAAAGACCCCACAATTAGCTTACGAGGGGGATCTGCGCCGAGGCCGCAATCAAATCAACGACACTCGCGTCGCCCTGCAATTGACACCGCGTAAGTTAATAATCCGGCGGCGTCTCGACCCCCGTGCCGTTGCCGAGCAAGAAACAAACAAACAGGAAGACGCTGCTCCCTAACCCGTGCCCACTCACCAAGAAAGGGCCGCCCTCCCTCCTTCGTTACTCGACAGTGCAATTTCCTCGGGGACGGTTCCGGCCGCCGGTCGACGACAACACGACGGGGGTATAGAAATGTATATAAGCAGGGCGGGTCCTTTGGCGTGCAATCGGGTTGGCCTCGAATATCGAGAATCAGCGGCGGCTATTTCGTATTGCAGTCTTCATCGCTGCGAACGCGGCAACTGGTTACCACGATTGAGTTGTTTGCTTCTTAAGATGGTGGGAAGTCAGCGCCAGTGGACGTCCGTAGATGAGAGGTTTACCCACGGCTGGCCTGGGGACTTTAACGTCCATCATATGATGCTCATAGATCGAAATGGGCAGGGGTGGGGTTGAAGCAATGCGGAGTGCAAGAATCGTCTGCTTCTTGCACGGGGGTTGCGATGATGTCAGAAGGCAGAGCTCTGATTGGTCCTGAATCAAGGATAGTGGGTAGACCTCGAGGCATCAAGCATTGAGGGCTACCCACTATCCTTTCAATAAAAGCCAATCAGAACTCGGTGTCGTTCTGACGTCACCGTAACTCCTGCGCAAGAAGCAGACGATTCGCTCTCCGCATATCACCTACGAGACAAGGCCTGAGCATGACGTCATTGCTAGTGAATAACCGACCCGCCTCAAGCGGCAAGCACGCTGAAGCTCTATACGAGAAACGTTGCCAAAAGGTACACGCGTCTCTCCTGTCGGGTGCTAGCGTCGCATTCTGTGTGAGACGCTGCGCGACGCGCTGGCAGCGATGCTGACGCAAGATAGGCGGTGATGCGTCACTAGTGATGACTTGTAAGGGGGGGGGGGGGGGGGGGGGGGGAGGTACAATGTAGGGAGCTTTAGGATACGCTGCCATAATTATACGGTACTCTCAACAAATAATCAGATTACTTGTAGTCGATTACTTTTTGGAGTAATTTTGAAATAATTTGATCGCATTTATAAGCAGGTAATCACAAGAGTGATTACTTTTGGAACTACTCGTAACCGTTACTTTTTTTCTCTCTCTCTCCTATCCCTAATAACGGCCTCTGTTCGTACAAGTTTCCCACCAGGGAATCCTCGAACCAAATCTTTGACAAGAGGATGGTTTACCGAAATTGTTGGATTAAGAAGAAAAGGAGTGAATTCGATGATTCTAATGCGATAATAGAAAGTAGGAAAGATCCATTTCATACCGAAAGAAAGCTTTGTAGTTTAGAAAATCTAGAGCAATCGAGTGGCACCTTTTGGCGGGCTAGTTTTTCTTTATGTTTTAAAACCAAGCAGGATACATGGATCACTTGCGCTAACTACTTCGCCACCGTGGCTACATACAACTCCCGGGCTTTGACGTATTGTCTAAAGCGGAAGATCGTCCCAACGCGAAATCAAAGTATATTCGGTATTCCAGAACCTTCCCTGGGAGCGCATCAAGCGCATCTGCAAGATCATGAAGTCCGAGTCTGCGGACTTCATGATGTGTCGTACCTGTTTCTGCCTCTGTCCTGGGTCTTTGCGGAGTTTATTCTTTTTTTTCCCTGGAGCAATCGGAGAAGTAATTTCGTATCGAGTAATCAAGCCAATCTATTTTAATACTTTTTAAGCTATAGTAATTGTAATCAATTACCTTTTTTGAGTATCATGTACAAGACTGGCCCCAACGCTTGGGGCCCCCAAAAAAGCTTTTTACGTCGCACAGGAGCAGACTGTCTGCGCATGCGCAGGGGGGGGGGGGGGGGCAGATGACGATGTTTATACTAAACCGAGAAGACCCAGGAGGTTGGGGTCTCGTATAATTAGGGCGGAGGAAATAATTTATGAGCTTTGGACATCGATCTCGCGACGAATGGCGCTCGAGGAGGACTTCTCCGGCTGCTCGCTCATCGCCGAAATTGTCCGGTGTCCGAAAGGAACTTTGGAGAAAAGAGCGGCGGGGGGAAGCGGAGGGTAGGGCCGGGGATAACTCGATTCTGGCTATCGCTGATGGCAACGCGGATTCGATCTGCGAGCTGTAAGTCAATTAGGAAAGGTCAACAGCATCGAGGATCGGCGTCGGCGGACGGTGGACCCCCGGGAACGAGTTGGTCATCGAGGGAACACCTTGATCTGTTTGTGCGCGTGTGTTCGGTTCTAATTGAACGACCGCATGTGACTGCGATATAAAGCTCGTGGTGAAAACGATCCTTTTTGGATCGGGCTGGTTTCGGCTGTAGGAACAGCCGAGCACTTGACTGGGAAGCGATGACTGGAATTGGAGTTTGCTGACTCATACTGGCGACGGACGTGGGGCCGCCACTTCGAAACTTTCGTTCGTGGTACCCGCCAGTCGATCTTCAAGCGCAGAACAACGAGTGGAATGTATATAGGTGCGAAACAATCGTGCGGCAAATGGTACACGCCACTTCGCCGTTGTCGTCATCTGCTTCACGCGCCGAGGTAGAGGAGATGAAAAAACAAAAATTAAAACGAAAACGCGGTCTTGTGTGGCTACGTGACTTCCGGCCATGAGCTCCTGTGCTCGTGTTTCGGTTTCGAGCAGTTGAGATCTTTGACTTTATTAAAGATATTCGTGACTCTGCGGCAAAAAAATTGATTGAGCAGTCTCCCAACACCATTCGAAATCGCCGGGCAAAAAATATATTTACACTTTTTTTTGTTAGTTGTTAGTTGTCAGACGCCGGCCAAACCAATCACGCAGAGGGGAAAGCGCTTGATTGGTTGATTGATTTAACCGGATATATCGCAAACGCACAACGACGACGAGCGTTGTTACGATGCACTTTAGGCGCTGCATGATTGGTTCAATCTGATGGTAAGTAGAGCGTCGGCAGCGGTCGGACTTAAATCCACACGGAGTATGGTCATATGAAAAAAAAACAAAAAAAAACACTGCCGTGGGTTGTTGAATACTAAAGCATTAAATGGCAGCTTCAAAATATATATCTGTATTATTTGGTAGTCATTAAAATGGAGCATCTTATACGAATAAAGAAAAGAAAGTGCCTTAAGATATCCAAAGTGAAATGTCGGGACGAAGTGTGGATTTCAGGCTCTCCACACTAATATCTCGCTTACTTAAAAAAAAATATTTTTTTTCCCTTTTTTTTAACGTTGGGTTAGAGGCATATTTTCTGGTCGATCTTTATCATCTGATTTCACAACCGTCACGAATTTATATGCAAGTTCGGATCAAAAAAGATCCAATTGAAGGTTCTGCGAGAATCGGTCGCTCTCAGTAGTAGTACGCCGCCCTTATTTGAGGCAAGCGGGGCGAAAAGCAAGAATTCTGGGCCTCTCGAGCAAACATTGTGAAATCTGTGGCTTTGCGTCCATCTTAGATCTGACTAATGAGTTCATTTGACTAATTGGGCGCGAACATGTGGAAACCGCAAGAAGCTCAAAAACAAACGCCAAGTGGATTTTTTTTAAAGAAATCCGGTGGTTTCCGTCATTTACGAAAGCATTTATACTAGCGGCGAATATTTATACGATACTACGCGAGAATGGGGCGACTAATTGCGAATGCGAGACGCGGCGTTCAAGTGGTTCACATTTTGACGTGTTCGCAGTTAGGTTTCCAGTACGTATTCGCTATTCCAGCGACCAATAGGGGCTGCCAACATCGAATAAATATGGCGTTAAAAAAAATTGTTTTGCCGTGCAATGTGTTAGCTTAACGCACAACACTCTGGCTTCAGCGGGCAAACATTATACTAAAAACGGATTGCCCCGATTTTTATTCACTACATTTCAAACCTGCGGCGATGTGTTTGGCGGCGAGCTTGCAGAGGCTTGACCTTCTTCGAGAAAACGATGGAAGAACTGCGGTGCTAATGAACGTTGATAAACGCACGATGTTCGGTTCACGCGGTTGCGTGGGTTGCGTTCAGGGTGACCTGGGCAACTCGCTGATACGACATTATACCAACGGAGTCACCCGGACAACTGTTCCATCGCACCAACCGCCGACAACATGTAATCGTGGAAGCCGTAAGGGACGATCAAAAAATGCGAAAGGAGCTATTCCGTTCAGTTCCGCGTTTTCCCGCAAGGTGTCGTCCCTTTTGCTGGAGTCGCGGATACACGCATGCACTCTGTATAGTTCACGTGTTTTGTAAATCCATCGAAATCGAGGAACGTTTAGCGTGTCACAAAAAAAAAAAAAAAAAAAAATAGATCGAGCAAGATCAATAAATCTGACAGAGACCAAGGAGTATTGGAAACATCGTGTTACTGATGAATGAAAGCATACAATGGATGACACGTATGAAAAAACAAACAAATATAGTAAACAATAAAGACATTCTGAAGTGGAAATGAAGAATATTGAATGTAAAACATGTAATGATAACTTGCAGACAGATTTACGATTACCAAAACAATAACTATGCGCCCGTTTGTCTAAACAATCTCCTGCACGACATAATAATCTTCTTAATTTTCATATCGGCTTTCATGCATGTATTCCAGCAAAGTATAGTTGAGACTCCCACGGGCGTCGACCATCCCTAGCTGCCTTTCTCGGTATTCGGAAGACGGCGTGGATTATCGACTATAGACAAAGGGCGTGTCACTGTGCCACCGAGGAGCGGAAGTTTAAATGACAGGTGACGAATTTCCTGGAAGTGGCCGGACGGATGTTTACCGACGGGGAGGCGCCCCAACCTCCACGGCCGCCATCCTGTTTCATTTTCGTTCCGTCTCTCAAGACTCCGAGCCAAGCGTGCGTCAACTCTGCCCAACGCATCACTCACGCAACAGGTCGACGCGTGGCTGTCGTCTGCGGGCATAATCTCACGCGAGTGTACAGAGAGGGGCACCGGGGGTAAATAGTCCGAGTCGCAGGAAACATGTGTCTATAGTTTCCGCCCCAACATGCGGGTGGTGACACCGGCGTCAGAAATCGGGTCACTTTTTTTCTTCTTCCTCCCTCAGGTGGATGACGCCCTTTCTGAGAGAACGCCCCTCTTGGGGATATGCCGGCGAACGGATCTGCCTGGCTTAGCGGTTTAATGATAGTGATTCGGGGCTTCGTTTATCCCGCTTTCCATAGAAATCTTACATCGGATGTTCGTAGGAGGTCCTTAGTGGAAAGGGGCTAGCACCTCGGCTCATCCTTTTTCGTGTGAGCCGAGATTTCCCATCTCTCCAAAGCTTTGATCCCTTAGTTAATGACATGTAAAAACTTTGTAATGAACTTAGGAGCCGTAGTTTTTTTACCTCGGATACAGTTAGCTGTGCACTGGGAAGATCTGAAATAAAGGCACAGTTGCCAACACTGACCAAAGGTCTATTCACACGATGCATCTTGTTGGCGAATCTTGTGTTGCGAAACTAGGTTTCGGGAAACAGATGAACGCGACCGAAAAAGTGCCGCGCCTCCGAAAAACGTGGCACGTGTTCCTCGCTTCTGGAGCACTTTTTTGCTGAAACCTCACCGATGCCTGTCAATCAGCTGAAGGAGAAACGCGGACGCTGCCAATGGCCGTTCGACTTCGCCATGACGTCTGACCTTCGAGGTGGAGCGAGCTTTTGAAGGAGTCTGGTTTTTGGCCGATTCCGTATCCGAGCCAAAGCCGAAAAAAGAAAAACAAACAAGGCGAGCGACAAGCGGAGAAGCGGTGCGTACGGGCGATGAGTCTTGGTGGTACTCGGTTGCAAGTTTGTGAACGGCGCTTTAGCAGTACGGGTTGGTGGCGCGGTACAGATTAATCAAGAGCCGCGACGAGTGCAAGCACCACATATAAACATGATAACTGGAGATCACTTCTATTAGCGGCGCAAAAACGTCTGAAATGCTTCGAGATAATCCTCTCGTTCTTTGACGTTCGCGGTCTTTTCCGGGTTTAACAGGACTCTACTCTATTTCACCTTATGATGTACCGCAGAAAAGGCTACAAGCGCGAGCTCCTTGCTCTAGGGCACGTCTCGGCGGCACAAAGCTCCTAACGCCATGAGCTCGCGCTTCTAGCCTTCTCTTCTGTACTACATAAAGTGAAACGGAGTATAGTAAACCCAATGAGGCGAATCTGACGAAGTTCATTGAGTGGTATTAATAAAACAGACTGTCTCTTCACACTGTCCGTACTTTATATCATTTTGATGCGAAACGCTTGATATTCCCCGTGCAGATGACAAGGATTGGCGAAATTCTCGTGAGTCAATACGTCACATGTTTTGCGCGTCAAACTCTACGTCTGAACAGGCCGTTTTCGCGAAATCTCAGTTTCGCTAAACTGTGGCGCGTTGAAAAGGTACACCATGTGAATAAGCCTTAAAGGGGCACTGACACATCAAAATCATATTTTTTTTTATTATCCGAAACGATTGAAAACGATGCCGGGACATTACCCTCAAAATTTGAGATTTGGGAATTCAGTATTCGTGAAGTAAAAAAAAACAATTTCCAAATGCCGAATTCGAAGTTCCCGCGCGATCGGCGCCGGTGCCTTGACGTCAAAAATTGAGGAGACCTGAGAGTCCACTTTCCTGTCACCACTCCCTGCTGTTGCCATGGCGACCCAAAGCGAGGAGGATCGGAGCGAGCGCCGGCTAGCGCCGGCGTTGCGGCGGACCGGTTTTGAGCGGTGTCGCCTGTTTTCCGTTGGAGGATACAAATCCAGGAGACGGCACCACAACGAACTCCCGATTTTTGGTATTTCAAAAAGAAGGGCCGTAGTGCGTTCGCAATTGCGTTAAAAAACATGTTTTAGGATTGCCGTAATTAAATGTTATAGAGATGTCGCCTACAAAGCTTCTAAATTTCCTGATTTTTGACGTCACCGATCAAAAGAAGCGAGGAGGCGAGAGGCGGGAAAATCAAACGCCAAAAATAAAAAGGCGCGCGCGCGCGCGGGAAAATTTTTTTTCGCGATGCGGTTTTTTTTGCGTGTCTATGACTACAACTTGCATCGTTTTAGACAATAAAAATAAATACGACCTTTGGGGTGTCAGTGCCCCTTTAAGAAGCTGCCTAAAACGACGCTACGAAATCACTGTCGACCGAAAACTGGCCGTTCCTATCCCCCGGAGCGCAAGACAAACACTCGGCCGCTTCCGTCGCTCCAAACATGACGTCCTGTCGAACAGATAACGACCCTCTTGAACTGAAACCTGGAGACCGAACGCCCCGAACGAGCGGGTCTCAAAACGACACTCGAGGGTGACACACGCTTCCACCGCTGTGGCAGTTTCCGGCAACGCACCGGCCTTTCTTATCACCGGACATCTGCCGATAGCCGAAATGAGTGAACGATAAAGACCGGGGTTAGGGAGACCCTTCAGAGCCCCGCCAACCGGGTTTCAAGCGCACAACACACACGAAGAGTGGGGATAACCCCTCGACGTCACACCCACAAGTCGAATGCCCGATAGTCGGGGGGAGGGGGGGGGGGGGGGGGTAGAAGACCGCAGGAGGAGACAAACAACAGTGGCTGGGGGCGGGTGGTGCTGGAGGGACTGCGGGCCTTGCCTGTGCCGCCTAGAAGACCAGGCCTGAACATGACGTCACCGTTAGTGGATATTCGACCCGCCACTAGCGGCAAAATGGGCGGCGCTGCGTGGATCCACTAGTGATGACGTTTAGTAGGACAGTGTGCAGGCCTTATCTTCTAAGTGGTATTGACGTGACCCCTCGTCGGGCCACCGGACCTTGTGCTGCTGATGCTGCTGCTGATGCTGCTGCTGCTGGTGCATCACGCACCGCCTGGTTGTCTTCTTTTCCCGGTGAGGGAGCGACAGACCAAGAATGTCCCCGGCGAAGATAACGAGAAGGGTGTTCCCCTACGGTCTTGCGGGTGGCCCCCCTCGAGGTCTTGCGATCAGAAGAAGGGCGAGCGTTTGTCCCTTCTTTCTGCCTCGTGGTGTGGTTTCTTCTCGGGGGGTGCAGGCGGCGAATCAGCAGCTGATGAAGTCTCGAAGTTACCGCCGACTTCCAAGCGTTGCTGTCCCAGCTGCTGTTTTCACAGATATTGGCCAGCTCTGTTCCGCTGTTGAACCCTCACCGTCTGCGCCGCCCTCCTGTCCTGACACCGAGCGAGATAGAGGCGAAGACTGCTGACGCTTGGAAACATAGCAGACAGGCGTGCTGCCAGACCTCGTTGTGTGTGTTTTGTTGTTGTTGTTGTTGTGTTTTTCAGGTTAAGAGGACATAGAGCCTTTTCAAAAATCCTGGCCTCACGAAGCCCACCATTTGACTGGCTGTTGAAAAGGGTCATATCTGCCTGGGGGGGTACAAAAGGAATGCCGCTTGCATATCCAGGCACAGATTCGCAAAATATTTATTGTGCCATGTCGCATTGTCTGAACACCGAAGCTGCTTATGGGTCGAACGTCTCAACGGGTGCGCGCGACTCGCACTATCCATAACTGCCGTCTCTTGCAATGAATGAACTAGTTACAATCAGAGACGCTTACGCGCATGTAACCTTGTAACCTTGGCATACCTTTCAACAGCATTTATGGAGTCGCGGACCTGCGTGCTTAATCTGCGCTCAATGTCTTGACAGGTGCGCGCTACACTGCACAACACTGCAGGTTGTAGGCAATAAAAAAAAAAAAAAAAAAGAAACAAGGTGGCACGGCGGAAAAATAATTTACGAGATTTTTTTATTTTCCACTTCACCATAAGAAAGCAAAATATAAATTAGTTACTACAAATCCCTTAGCTAATATAACATCATAAGATATTCGAAGCTCGCTGGAACAACTTCACCTGTCCATACAGGTAGCCGCTGACGTTTCGAGCCACTCTATACGAAGCTTTTCGGCTGCTCTTTTTCAAATTAGCTAATCTAAAAATAATATTAAAACATAATTACTGCATTAAACAACTAAATTGTGAGGGCGTTCTTTAAGTGAAATAAGTTCCTTCGTTGTTCCTAAATCGCCATATCTCTCTCCCTATGTTGTACGTTGCAAAAATTGAAGACCAAGTTTTAGACGTACCCCGAACAGAAAAAAAGAAAAGAAAGGAATAAGTTACGCTTACGCAAGTAGATGCACGTAATGTGTTGTATCTAATCGATTGATCAAAGTGTTAATGTTGTCACGCTTGAAATCAATATCCGTAGATATTGCTTTTAAGCTTGCCTGGCCTCTGCAGAGGCCAGGCACACGACAATGCCGCGGAGAATAGAAACGTTACAACAATTTCCCACCGAGGAAAAAACAAAAAAAATAGCGATGAATGCAAACAAATAATTTTTCGGGCAAATCAACACGAAAGGAGCGGCAGAGTTTTACGGGCCAGCCAGGATCATTGCGAATACGCTCGAAAATACGTAAAAAATATTTGTCCCAGGACGGAAAAAAAGACAGTTCGAAGGAGTCACCGCCATGGATGTTCGCTCAATCGGCTCACGTCCGGCACTGCTTCTTTTATTCTCTTACGCTCTGTCCATCGGTTCCTTTTTTTGCTTTATTTTTTTGCGCAGTTTTATTTAATTTTGTCCTGCCCTTTCGAGTCGCTTACTTCTTGAAGTGTCCTCTGGGGGTCGCTTCCATCGCCACCCGGGCGGACCAGCGGTTGGCACCGGAACTGGGCCGCGTGAGTAAATATTTACGTCGATGTTGTCCATTCGGTTTCCTCTCTTCCTACTTCCTCTGATCTAGCCATTTATTCGTCATTTTATGTTTTGGTTACAAGCAAGTCCGCGCCGAGGAACGGGACATTTCTACATGTGGGAAATGACTTTTTTTTTTTCTTCTATTTCATCTCTTGGCCCGGATGCTCGAAGAAAATTGAGAAGGTAAACAAGACTGCGGTCTTCATCCTCGTTTTTCTGTTTTCCAGGGTGCTCTTGCTTTGTGAGAGCCTGTAGGAACAACGTGGGAGGCTGACAAACTCTATTTCATTGTCGCTGGAGATAATGATGAAGAGCAGGAATGTATAATCATCGTCGGTTCAGATCACTCTGCGAAGCAAAGACGAGCTTCTCCCAACATCGCATGCAGGCTCGCGTCATTTCCGTGCTGGCTGCGGGGCCATACGCATGGTCGGTAGAAAATTGGTCCGGGCAGATGTTTGCACGAAACCGAATCTTTCCATCCGTTCCTTTCATCACTGTTGTAAATTACCATTTTCGATCAGCTTTGAATCAGATGTGGCAGGCCGGCTATGATTGGTAAACTGAGGGTACTAATCTAGGGGGATTGGCTTCGTCCGACTCGATCCCATGAAGCCGCGTTAATGTAAACGCGACCATCCTGCAGTGCCGACCTAAAATTAATGTCACAGTATTGGATTTCTGGCACCAAGATGTATTAGGTAGTGCAATTGCTGCAGTACAGAACTACGCCATGTTATCGCTGTGTTATCGCTGACAACTTCAAGAACTACAGAAAGCAGCTAATATGTAACGACGTTCGTGGCTTGGTTCCTGATCGTTATGAACGAATAAGACCCATCTACTAATAGCGCTAACCTCACTCTGCAGAGCTCAGACGCCAAAGAAAAGGCAGTGGCTCGTACCAGGAACCCTGATTTGCCGCACTACGTGATGACGAGATGGTCTCATAGATGGGAGACACAAGGCGTGGATTATTGCATAGTGCTTGACTTTGCATGCTTGCCGCGTTTTCTAATCCTTGCTTCGGCTCAAATTCGTAGGACCTGGCTGAGTCGAAGACGTGGAACGCTGGCACACTCAAAGGCCTCTGGCTCCTTTTCAAAGAACGCGGTTCTGGACGCTGCCGGCTGCCGGCTGCCGAGGCCTCGATGACGCCAGGAGCCACGGTGGTATTGACGACGTTTCCATAGTCGTTTGTCGGTGAAGGACAAGCGGTTGATCGATCCGAGCACCCACATATATGTGTCGGGAGTCCTATCGCGGGCTCCAACGCTTCGTCCAACTTTCGGGAAACCGCCACCGAACGAGATCGCCCCAATTCCGGAGAAGTATCCCGACATGACCAAGCCAAGAAACATCAATGAGACGCCAAAGCACGATGTAACGCATCACATTCTCACGGCCGGACCGCCAGTTCAATGCAGCCCACGTCGCCTTGAACCAGACAAGCTGCTCGTTGCTCGTGAAGAATTTGAGCATATGCTTCAACTAGGTATTGTGCGGCACTCATCCCTGGTGATCCGCCCTTCCCATGGTGCCCAAAAAAGTCCTGCGACTGGCGCCCGTGTGGCGACTACCGCGCCCGCAATCACCGCAACGGTGCCGGATCGCCATCCCATCCCAAATGTCCAGGACTGCACATCGTTTGTGAAGGGCACCTGCCATCTATTCCAAAATCGACCTCGATTTTGGAATGGATGGCAGTGCAAATCGATAGTCATGTTTCCATACATTTTTAAGTATTTTTAAGTATTTTAACCAGCATTTTTTGTGCATCCGATTTTATTACAAATCTTGTATACCTTGTAATCACGTTTATTTTTTAGATCTTATTGTATGGACAATGCCAAATTGATATTTTTATATGGGCCTGGAATTTATTAATGTGTAATCTAGTCTGTTCACTTTTACCATTTTTGCCGAAAGTGTTTTTTTTATTTATTTATTTTTAGCTTGATGTCTTATATTTTATATTTTAATCTTTGTTTTTACGACAATGTTTACATAGCACACAGTAACCGGTAACCGGTAACATCAATGTGTGCTAGTATTCCTTCTTTACAATTTTATAATGCGTGTGCATCCATTATCTCGCGTGTGTATGTGTGTGTATCCATTATATCTTGTATCCGTATTTTTTCTCGTGTCAAGGTTTAGCTCTTAGTGCTGTTTTTGTTAGACTACGCTCCCTCCCCCTCCGTTGGACCTTAGTGCCCAGTCAGGCGACACGATCTCCTTTTTGCGCCAAGGTACCATTTCAAGAAGTATGTACCATTGAAAGAAAAAAATAAACTGATTGATTAATTGATTGATTGATCAAGGCATACCATCAGATCCCTGTTGAGCCATCGAACATACCGAAGACCGAGATAACAACAGCCTACCATCCTGCAGCAAACGACCTCGTGGAACGCCTTCACAGGCAGCTAAAATCAGCACTTTGTACGCAGTCGTCCCCCGATGCCTGGGTCGACAACTTACCCATTGTGCTTCTTGGGTTGCGTTCAGCGCTCAAACCTGACCTTGAGAGTACAATGGCTGAGCTCGTCTACAATGCTCCGCTCCATCTGCCTGCGGACATGATCGAGCCGCCCACCATACCAGACAGCGTGGATCCCGCATCCTGCATCCACAAGTTAAGGCAAGCAATATCAACGCTTCGCCCAGTTCCATCACGCCATCAAACGCAACCGAAGGTTTTCCAACATCCTGCACTTGCTGAAGATACACACATTTTCATCAGCAAGGATGCACCTCGGGAGCCTCTGCAAAACTTGTACGATGAACCATTTCGTGTCCTGGAGAAATCACCAAAATACTATACCTTGCTGCTTCGAGGCAAACGCGAAACCGTTACAATCGACAGGCTCAAACCGGCTTTCTTCTGCCGCTTCAATTCACCAACGTCCAGGCCTCCGGACACCAGATCAAAACCCACAGAAGACAAAAGAAATTCCACTCAAGTGCCACAGCCACTTGTCCAAGGGTGAGCACCTGTAGCCCCTCGAGCTACAGTGGTAACAGGAACGACAGCGAGAGTGGTGCGTTTCGGCACCGCGCGATGCTTGTCTTGTGCCACGAGACACGTAGATTCGGGGTGACGTGGTGCCTCGGCGTTCTACGCTGGCCAGATCCTGCCTATGAACTAATACCCATTTGTAAATATAAACGTAGTTACATAAATCAAGTTCGCTACAACGGCTAATCGGTCCAGACGAGCGTCCCGTTGAGGGTATGCTAGAAAAGTCCTAGTCGTCGTATACATACCCAATCTTCCCCTCGCCACCGCCCGCTTACTCTCTACGAGATAAACGAGGGATGACGACGCCTTGAATAGTTCTTAAGATGGCAATGAATACAGAGCCTCAAGAAGAAAGTGGGGTTTCGATGGGGCGCCCTGGTGGCCTATAGGCTAGCCTTCCCATGCTGGAGCTTGCTTAGTCTTCACGAGATAGTCAAGGGCTGGCGGCTCCCTGTGCAGCAAGATAGACGTCGGTGAATACAGTGCCTCAACAAGGAAGTTAAAGGAGCGCCCTAGTGGGCTTCCGGCCTTCGAAGCACCTGGTTGAATGACAGCTCTTTCTTCGGAAACCCGGTAAGGAGGTCGCGTCAGGAGGCATTCCAGCGGCGAGTATATATTGTGCCGGTTGGCCGCCCGGACGCCGGTCCGCCACGCCCCCGCAATCGCTGACGTTACAATCGAACTAAGCGGCATGCAACCCTTATTTACTGTCAGACCATTGTGCTAAATTACGATCCACCCGTTCGGAGATTCTGCTTAGTTTCTTCGTAGTTCTACTGGTTTGCTTTGTGTGTGCTTAAGCTTTCATAATACCGGAACATGTTTCTGACCTATTTGATATCATGCGTTTTTTTTTTAAATATTTTAAGGCAGCCTTAAATCTATCAGTGTGCCCAATTTTTTGTTCTTGCTAGCAAGTTGACGTTTTAGTTCGCTAGGAGTTTGAGGGGAAGCGAGAGCAAGAATGCAATTATCTTACAAACCCCTTCGTCTCACAATTGGATCATCGTCGTAAGGATCAGTTAAACTAATCTTTAAAGCGAAAACATCCACGCAGGGAGTGACGTGTAAAGGTGGTATCTGTGATGTGATTTTTCCTGGGAAGTAGACAGTTAATTTATAACTGCAACTTGTAGCAAGGGTTGCATTCAACCGATGAGTGAATGAGCGACGGGATTCACTATCTCTAAAGCAAGTTTTCTTCATTCACCTTGTTTATGCTTGCAGACGCCCTTAAACATTTTTAGATCGCTAAATCTAACCAAAACGGTGGCGGGAGTTTGTGTATCGTAACTTCACGAGGCAACGGTTAAAATATAGCCTCGTGAAATATTTAGACCCAACTCCAGCTCGGCAACGCACGCAAGTTGTAATCGTTGAGCGCCACCAGCTATCCTCTAATCTGTTCCGGTCCCCAACTTTTGGATTTGACACTCTAACGTTTCTATTTTTTCTTCTTAGTTTTGATTTTGACTACTTGCGTTTGTTTCTTTCCCTCGCCCTCAAATAAATCAAAAAGTTGCGATTTAACTGATCTTCAATACAAACAGTATGTTTCACAAATTTAGAAGCGTCTTCTACAGTGCAGTGAGCAAATATTTTTGTATGGGGTCAGGCATTACGCCTTTATCTCTGCCCCTTATGTGGAAATATATCCGCAAGTTAAATTAAAAAAAAGAAAAAATGAGCGTAAATTTCCGGTGTCACCTCAAATCTACGGGCCACTCTGAGTTAAATTAATAATAGAACCAGTGCTGTACCGAACGGCGTTCCCGGAACGCGTTCCTTTTAGGAGGAACGAAGGAACGCCGCCGTTCCATCTGGCATAGGTGGAACTGGAACGGGAACTCGTTGCGTTTTTGCACAAACAGAAAAAGGAACGGCGTTTCTTTTTGTTCGTTCAGTGAGGTAATTTTTATTTTATTTCTAAGGGGGCACAGTAAGAAGTATAAAAACATTAATATTTTTTTCTACGAAGAACAGGATTTCGATTGCTATTTTGTTGCTTAATTATAATGTTTATTTTATGGGGTCCTCGCTTGGCAGCAGTCGGGGCAGGTGAGTTGGATGACAATGATTATTTTTTTTCAGTGCCCAAGACTGCAGCACAAAAAAAAAAGAAAAAAAAACTTTTAGTAGAAGGAAAAGACACGAAAAGAGGGACGTCTCAAACTCATCTACTTTCTTTAACTTCCACAAATCCTCAAACACCCAGAAATCTAAGGCCGACTACAGCGATCACTGAACTTCCACAAAGATGCTTACAGTTACAACAAAAGACCAGGTTACCAGACATCGAATGCACCCTTGCAGCTCGAACATCGGTCAATAAAAGATACACAAAAATTAACCGTTATTCCTTCTCCCCTTGTCCTATGATCACCTTCAAACTGAACAACGAATCCAACTTTCACGAAGAAGGACTGGTAGTTTTTAAGGCTAACCTTCCACGAGCCCCACCCTGTTCTCCGCTTGCTCGTCTTGCGGACAGCAACATCGAGAAGCAACTGTCGTTAAGTTCGAACAATGGACTATGTGAGATTGAAACGTGTGAGGTTGTTGTAAAACGCTAGTGGAATGTGGGATAATTATTTAATAAAGAACAATAAAATTAACCCCCTTTTTCCTTCCGGATCATGGTGCATTTTGTTCTTCTGAATCGCCCACTACGAACAGGAATATGGTAAAGCTCTTGGATTTTTAAAGGTCAATATATCAACAAATGGCACCTTCCTTCAGATTGTTTTCTTTTCCTGGTGTCCTTCGCACCACGGCTTTCAAATTCGCATAATGTCATTTGATGGGACATATATAAACATAAAAAAAACTTGGTTTGATCTAACTAAATATGATAATTAGCAAAATCCAAAAGTAACGTAAATGTAACGATACGTTCCATTTTTTTTTAACGGTAACGGGAACGAATACCTTTCTCAAAGATGAAACTTGTAACGAGAACGCGTTCAAAAATCAGACGGAACGAGGAACGAACTTTCGTCCCTCTTTTTGAGGAACGTGTACAACACTGACTAAAACCCACTGTTTTTTCCCCTAAAACGGTTCCCTAAAACTCCCTACTGTCTGCAGACTTCCTTCTGTCGGATATATTATCAGCGCGACCGGGGCTTTACGGTCTTGCCCTCGAACTGTCGCCAGCTCTCTACACTACTTCTCTTTCCTCCCAACCAAAATCTCCACTTCCGCGACCGGGCCACCGCCATAACGGACGAGCCCATTTAGGTCGGGAGGGGGGGATGGGCAGAGGAGGGGGGCAAAAGCCATCGTGTAGTCATTTGTGACCCTTTACTTTATTCCCTCGGCATCGCGGGTAGGACACACACACACGCAACTACCGCGCCGCGTCTAGTCGACAGCCCGACGTCTAGTTGATGGTGATGCTGATGACGGCGACGGGGGCAACTCCGCAAATCGCCGCCACCGAAACCCGGTTCGCACATCGGAAACGACACTAGTTCAGCCGCGCTTTTCCGCCCGGCGAGGTTCCATCGCGGCAGCGTCTGCGAAGCGAGGACATTTCGCTTCTGGGCCCCGCAAGGAGGACCGAAGAGGTGTTCTCTCCCCCGGCTCCCTCATCGTCGCCATTAATATCCATAACAATAAGCAGCCCGAAGCGCCTTCCGCCGTGCAATATGAGTTTGCACCGACGATATGGAGATTGATGAAGAGCAAACGCGTCGCATCAGTTTATGGGACGATGCGTGTGGCCGTACTGCTGCTGCGGTGGCGGCGACGACGACGAGGAGGACCGGCAACACATGAGACCCAATGCCGAGGAGGGACTCCGGCAATAAATCTTCTCGCTTCTGGGGACCGAGCCCCGGTGCCTGCAGCGGTATAGGAGTCTTGCTCGGCCTGATTGCGTTGGCCGTCGAAGTCGCTTATCTAAACTCGCGCAGAGGGCGGCCACTTGGTTCCTCCGGGTTGAAATCGCCGCTTCGTTACACCGGGTTTTCGAGGCTGGATCACTTGATGCTCCTTAAAGAGTCAGCAATAGAAATAAAAAAATTAAATTAAATTAACATACAACGAGAAGTGGTCGTGTGAACCGCCTTTCACAAAGTTATTTTTATTTATTTTCTTAATTGCGAAGGGTAATCGTACACAGCACAAGGAAAGAAGACGAATCATTTTACGCTCCTACAGCTTTCTTTCCCTGGGGAATTTACCGCTCTGTTTTTGTAAGAGTCGTTCAAGCATAAAATAAATCAAAACCCTAAGGAGCACAGCTCACCCGTCACGCCGAGAAACCCAAGAGACGAGGGTTTCCTCCAAGCCTGGGGGTAACAGGGAAAAACCGCAACATCGCCGTCGTTGTCCCCTGTTACGTTCCGAAGTCTGGGGTTTTTCGGTATCACAGTTTGCCCGTTTGCCTGATCCGTAACTGGTATATTAGTAACAAATCTCACGTCGTAGCGGTCTAAAGCACTCGTGGTTCTATTTATGATCTCCGATGTATTCATTGGCTACAGAGCACAAAGATGGCCCCCCGCACTGCAGCAGGCAGGCGTGCCGAGAAAATTACGCAACTCCCCGCATAAAAGAACGAAAGACACGGAAAGGTTCTTCCGCGAAGAATGGAAACCAGGACCAAGAATCTTACGGAGAAGAAATAAGAAAATCATAGAAACGCATAATCACCATATCACGTAGATTTGGACTCCACCGCGAGCGCAGATTCGAGGGAAAAAGCTTCGAGGCAATCGTGGCAACCCAGGCGACGTCCTGCGCACGACCCGCGTCGGGTCACTCCCCACTACAAGGGGATAGGCGCCGGCCGGGGCGCCACTCATGCCTTCGGCTAATGACATCTGCCCGTTCTCAAGCCGTCGGTTCGATCGTTTCCAGTGGGCTTCGAACCGGAAGGCGCGTGGGAGTTCTTCAGCCGTCCATAAAGCGCCGGGGCCCTCCGAGCAGAGGCGTGTGCTTCCACTGCACCAGGACGACAGACGACCTCGCCTGCAGGGTTCGATGCTCAGTGTGGAGCGTGACGACGTGGTCGGGGGGAGCGAGCCCCAGGGTTGCTTGCTCGCTCCAGCGCGGAAGCCTAGCTCGCGTCAGCGTCGTCGACAGCGCGTCTTGCTGCTGCGTCTCGGAACGAGTCGTTCAGCGTGTTTGCCGGGTCCTGGAACCACTTACGATGACGTCATGGGTCGGCCTTGTGTTCTGGGTGGTGTTAATTTTTGTACAGGTTACTCGAAAGAAAAAAAAAAGTAATCGATTACAATTACAATTACTCGAGGTTAAAGAAGTGTTACATTAGATTACTTAATTACTCGAGAAAAAGAGTCTTTGGTCGTTACTGGGGCAAAAAAAGAAGGTAACCATTACTTTTCCGATTACTTCAGATTTTCAAAACGACCGATTTTTTCTGCCGATTTAGAAACGACTCTTTCGTACTGTCCATATTAGATTAAAATCGCCGAATTATCATCTGCTCTTGTTCTTAATCCACCACAAATATTGGGAAACCAAGCTCCCTTCGGAGATTTCGTTCGAGGATACCTCGGTAGGAAACATGTAGAAACAAAAGGTGCCATTAGAAAAGGGGAGAGAAAAGTAGTAACTTTTACGAGTAATTTTAGTATCTTCAAAGGAAACCATACAACCCACGCGATTAGTTCCTAATAAAAGTAATCAAATTATTATGAACTTACTCGAAGAATTTATCGATTCGGTACAAGCAATATGATTACTTGTAATCAAACCGCACAAGTCCGTGTAACTGACCCATACCGCCTAGGCAAGGCCCGTGTAATACGTCATTATTAGTGGATCACCGGCCCGCCGGTGGGGGTGCAGATTTTGTGTTGTGGTGGTACTGGCTGTGCTCTCGGCAGTGGACGTCGTGGCTGCTGCCATTTCCGCTGCTCGTCGTGGGAAAGCGATCAATCCTGGCGGGTTTCGTGGTGAGACGAATCGCACGGGGCTTTTGGGGAGGTCTGCTACTACTTGACAAAGAGAAGCGATAATGAGCCTGTCTTCTGGTCGCAGATGAGGCAAGACCTTGTTAGCGGAGGAACAGCTCGATGCAAGTTCGATGTGTCGCTGTTTTTGTAAAGTGTTAAAAATGTAGATAACCTGATACGAGAAAACAAATAATTTTGACAGCTTTTGTTTTTTAACAAGTTGACGGAGATTGCGGCTTTTGTTTTCTGAAATACTACGGAAACGTAAATTCCGCAAAGAATTAAAAAAAAACAAAAAAACTCCTCGACCTGTGTCTTCGTTACATGTTGTCAAGAAAATCTCGTGGCGTGATGCGCATGGTTGTTTACTGCGAAAAAGACCAGCGGTGCCACAATATATACATATATATTTTCAGGCTAAATGTCATGTTTCGAAAATACCGTAAGAGCAAAAAAACTATATATTTGTTGTTAGAGCAAGAAGAAAACAAATTTTAACCATTGTTTATAATTTTATACGCTGCGCGAAGTAGTATTTTACAAGATTTGGTTACCAGGGAAGACACGATGCTTTTGATGTTTGAAACGTCTTGGTAAAACAACATAGCTAATTTGAAATGAACCTACGGCTTAATTTACCACGTAAAGTGGTAAATCAGTAACGCTCCACGAGGAAATTGACTTTTTTTGTTGTTGTTTTTTACTGTGGTTCTTGAGGGGAATACAAGTATAGGAAGCAGGTTAATTTAAGGAGCTGTGGTAATTTTTCTTATCAACCTAAATTTGGGAGAGTATCACAACAATTCAACTGAACCTTGCTTCACAGCACGGGAACAGCTTTCAGTGCCGTGCTCTGAAGTGTTCAATATCTGAGATGTGCAGTCTAAGGCATGCAACAGCGTGACTGTGTGTTGTTCGCATGCTTGCATCACGGATTTATATAGGCTATTAACGTTGAGAAAATTCTAGAATAGAGCAGTGCCGCGACAGGTCCTAAAAGTAGCGCGGCTTGGAATGCGGGGGCATACCCTCTTTTCAACCTCAAAGGATCACAAAAGCAACAACGTATATTTCTCCAGAGGTTCCACGGTGTTGTCTTCAGTCTACAGATACCGCCTTCAACAGCCACTGAAAGACAACAACCACAACAACGACAACAACAACAACAACATCTGTTTCTTCCGTAATTCTAGACGATAAACAAAGAACGTTGTCCTCTCGGAGAAGCGCATCCAACCTAGACCAGCTTTCAGGGCGAATCCAGTTGGTTCCGTTGTCTAACCTGCCGACGGAAGTGGGCCAACAAACTTCCTGGCAGACAATCACTTCCCAGGAAATCCGTCCCTCGCGCCACGACGAGTGCGCGAGACAGAGGAAGAGCAGCGCGTCTGCCATCTGTGCCGATGCCGTGGGCACCTTTAACAAGTAACAAAAACTCAACGACAGAAAAAAAAAAAAAAAAATCATTTACGGGGCATTTGCGGAAAAAGACATTACTTTTCTTGACCGATAGCCGAACCTTGCTCTCCCTAGATTTCTTATTGTTTCTTTGACGCGTCTTGGAAATTGACCCCCACGTGTCTTCCTCCGCGCCAACGGTAGCCCACCGAAACGACTTTCAACTGCTTTCTAGTGAACTATACTTGCATGACCTTAAAACCCGTAAAAGAACTACAGTGTAATCCACTTATAACGATACCAGATATAACGATATATCGCTTATAGCGATCAAATTTTTTAGATTTGATCGCTATTTTTTTAGATTTGATTTGATCCAGATATAACGATAATCGGCTATAACGATTGGATTTTGCGGTTTTCTCAATATCGTTATAAGTGGACTGCACTGTAATACCACTTATATATATATATATATATATATATATATATATATATATATATATATATATATATATATATATATATATATATATATATATATATATATATATAGAGAGAGAGAGAGAGAGAGAGAGAGAGAGAGAGAGAGAGACAGAGAGGGAGGGAGAAAGAGAGAGAGAGATTTGCGGTTTTCGTAGTTGTAGGTTGGCTTGAGTTTCGTTTGAATTGTTGTTTCTTTTCGTGTTTCCGGTATGTTGTGTTTTTTTGTTTTTTTTTGTGTTGGCGAGGTTTTTAGGAAGACCTCTAGAACTCGCGGTCTGCCACTGCTTTGCATAGCAGAACAAAGTTTGAGGAATTTTTTTATCCTTCCGATTAGGATAGGGCGCGTTATGTTTCGTGAAATCAATCATCACCAATCATAGAGACACTGTGTATTAAAACATATCCTCTCGGGTATTTTAAACCAATCTGTGGTAATAGGCCCCATATTCAATTGACGAAATCGAAGTAAAAAAAAGAGTACTTTAGTTTCTTCGAAATATTGAATGTAGAAAGACCTCCCTTTTATCCACTTTTCACGTCTGCAGGTCTTGACTATCAGATGCTGTGATATTTTTGTACCATCGTCACCAGACCTATGCTTATTTTAACACCCTCATAGTTTTGGAGACAAAGGTGGAACAGCCCTGATTGTGTAGAGCACGAAGCTGTCACAATAAGTAACTCTATTTATTCATGACAACACGCACACACAAAAAAATTAAAACAAAAACGCAGTACCCGGTGATCAAATAATAATAATAATCAAGAATCAAGAATAATTTTTATAAGGTGTCCAGGAACGACCATGCGGTCTTGGTACTGGCACACCGAAACTTACACATTACAAAAAAAAAAAAAAGAGTGGGGAAAAATTAAACATTAAAAGAAACTGAAAGCATTGAGTAAAACTGTAAAAGACATGATACATATAACGCATGCTGAGACAAAGATACGACTTACACAACAAGCAAAGAACAGAAAACAGGGTACAAACGTAGGGTAGAAGACTGCGACAAAAAACGAATATACCTTATTAAAATAATATATATTCACATCACAATCACGCAGGCACAGCCAGGATTTTGTTTCAAGGGGGGGGGGGGGGGGGGGGGCGCCCACGACAAAATGCTGTATAAGGGGGAGGGGGAGAGGAGGCCCCAGCAAAATAAAAGATGAGACGTGTACTGCAACGAAGCAATTGTCCGTACAAATTTCGATAGGCTTTAGGACAAGTTTATTTAAACGTTGCAGTCCAATATTTGCTCGATTACATCAAAAGCTCACATGCATGAACCGACAAATGAATGGCTTCATTGTAAAATGTATGGTGCAGCAGTAATAATGTCTATTAAGCATAAAAAATGTTCTTTGTGTCTGAGAATCGGTTTGGAGTACGCGGCAGTGCGAGTAGAAAATCTGCAAGGTAGTAAGTACACGGTAGCGAGTTAGAAACAAAGAAGTATCCGCGTCGGTCAGCAGCTGTTTTGGACGTGGGTGCCCGGCCGCACGAAAACACAAGCGAACGTCCTTGTAATTTTCTAGGTCGGGAAGAAACAGAAGCTGCACTTCCAACCAACGATGACTTCCCGGCAAAACCTAGAGGCCCCCCAGGATGCAAAGCAAACAAGACGAAGAAAGAAGCTGCCACCGCATGGCCGGCTACGCAGCCGTTGGTGTCGACTTGGTCGGGACACGAGCTCAAAGGCAAGCCGGGGGCGGCAAAGGTCCAGATTAGCCGTATCTAACGTTTTTCCGGAACGCACCCGTCGGTCACGTGTGGTGCAGCGGGGGGAAGGACGTCTTGGGAGTTCCAGATGACGACTCCAGAGACCATACTCCTTCCAGATGTGGCGAAGAGAGTTTCTGGGGGGCGGGGGATTGGAACCACAGAAGCGGGAAGTGTCAAGAAGGAAACGCGGAGAGGGGGTTCAAATTCCAGAAGGACCCCGAGGTGGCTGATGCATGTAAACAAAGAACGGTTCTTTTCTCTGGTCTGTGTCCATGAGTCTGTGTCAGAAGCGTTTTTCGTCTGTTTGAGAGACTGTCAGAGGTGAGAAGTGCCAGGAGCTTTTCGGGGTCGATGATGTTAGCGGTTCTGCTCGTATATTTGAGCCGTGCTTATTTATTTGCCCTTTGACACGTTTACGGAGGAAAAAGGGTCCTAAGCTCCTTCGCGGAAAGAAAGTAGATAGAGTTGGAACCGTTCAAAGGGAGCTGACATCTCTGACGCAGAAACTGGAATGCCGGGCAAGGGCTCACTCGACAAAAGCTCACAGGACAAATGCTCACCGGACGAAATTTCAACGGACAAAAGCTCACCGGGAAAATGATCACCGGACAAATGATTAACTGACAAATGCTCACCGGGCGAAAATTCACCATTTTTTTTTCAGACCCGGACAGATACTCATTAGCTTCTCCACGAATCCGAACAAAACTTCACCGGAAGAAAAATTTATGTGGGTATTGTCTCGAGCTAGCTTAGGTGCACGGTTGCGGCCCTCTAAAAAACGTTGAAAGCACTTATTTGACTTACACCTGTTTTTTTTTAATAGGATTGAACACAAGTTTATTTATCTGTTCCTTAGAAGCGAATAGGCTCCCCTACTGCCCCCAGCAGTCTTGGAAGATCTCTGTGCGGCTGGAAGCGATCGTCTTCGAGTGGTTCTGAGGGCGCTTCTGAGCGGATTTATCTCAAAACTTCCCATTTGAATTTTGTCCCTTGCGAGCCTATTTGTCGCCACCGACGTCAGGGAGTAAGTTTAAAAAAAATAGACAGCTTTTGTCCGGTGAGCTCTTGTCCAACTACCCAGAAAGTGGCACCAAATTGAGACCTCTCTCCGACAAACGGAAAAGAATGAATCGGGAATAATTCTACTAACTTAGGACATCATAGCTCCCCCCAGCACTGCGGCTTAATGATTAGTCTTTCTTTTTAGTATTTAAAGCAAAAAATAGTAATTTATCCGAAAGCGAAGCGAAGCAAACTCGTATGCATATACCTCATATTTCACGTTGCTCCGTGAACAACTCCCCAAAATGCACTCCTATCTACAGATTTGCGTACGATTTCGCGCAATACAGAAACGCAATGCAAACGTTCCCCACATCGGAATTAATTGCAGACCGGTTCCACGCTGTGCACTTTCCGTCTTTCGCAATCATCGCTTGCGAAATGTCCCAACTTTAGCAGACAATACGGTCTGTGTTGCAACTAGCCTGTTCGATTGCAGCATCGTGCTCGACAACTGCATCAACGAGAAAACGATCTACGGCAACGCCACGTGTACAAGTCCTGGAAACATGAAAGCTTGTCTTTCCGAGCTTTTGTGTCGGCCGACTTTTTCTTTTTTTCTTCTTCACACTGCGAACAGTAGCGCTACAAATCGTCTCGAATCTCTTTCGCCGCGAGAACTGCGCAACACCGTACGGCAAAAGTAATGGAAGGCGCAGGTCTCGAACGCGCGCGCGCCTTCCAAAAAGCGCGCCCGTGGAATGCACCGAAAAGACGACGCCACCATCCACCGACGGATTTCGTTAAAAATAGAAAACTTCTGGCAATGAAAAAAGAAAAAAAGTAAAAAAAAAAAGTGCTTTCACGACTTTCTTTGGCCGAACGCGGTTTTGGAAAAAGACTAGAACCTTCGGAGCATTCTTGCCGTTCCAAGACACGAGTTGCGCATCTGAAAAACGACGTTCTTTGGTGTTAGAGATGTAGACTAGCAAAAAGTCGGAGTTGGTACGAAGAAAGTAAATGCTTCGTTCTCATTTCTTTCTTCTTTTTTTCTCCTTTTTTTTTTCTTCTTCTGGATCTTATTGTGACGAAGGCGGCGAGTCGGCGACGATAAACTGGCACGTTTCTCCCGGCATCGTGGATATCCGGGCCGACCTTTCCATCTCAGCAGTTGAACTTTTGCCCCCAGCGACCCAAAGAAACTTCAACGCCCGTGGAAGACGGGTCGTTGTGAACCATATATAGTTGTAATGTCATCAGTGTGCGATTATATATCGTACATACTAAATGTATTTTAAAGGTGTGAGCGCATGATACGTGCAGATAATGAATGACCCATGAAGCATATTATAAACCGCGAAATGTAAGGACGCACACGAGCGAATCCAGAGACTGTGTGTCCATATCCTCGGTGTCCTGTCCTTATTTACGCATAACACATTTTTAATCTTCTTATTGTGTTCCGGAGTACCTAAGAATCGACCGATAATGTACAGTGCAACGGGCGACACAGTGAGCACAAACACGACATCCATTTGTTTACTTTCTGTTTTTCCGTCCAATCCTCAAATACTCTGGTTATGGTGACGATATATCAAATTTCACGCCCTTGGTTGCTGCTGCGCATAAGCAGATTTCAACACACTGGAAGTTGAGACAAGAAACTTCCCAATATAAGCAACAACATAAAAAACAAAAATAATCCAATCGCGCGTTCGTGTTAAATTTGTCATACTCTTCATTTTTCTGAAGTATGTAGACCGTGCATAACCGAATACTTCGTCACACGTTTCTATCCTCCGTATCTACGATCGATCAGGTCTCGTGGAGAATCATCGACGAGTCCCTTTGAAATTAGGTTTAAATTCATATATTAGACCCACCCATATTTTTTTTTATTTCTTTCTTTATTTACTTATTTACCTTTCTTTACACAAGGCTGCTTTACCAACCCATGTCCGGAAAGGTAGCCTTTCCCGATCGTTAGGAAGCTCCCCATTACAAGCAGCAGCATCGAAGTCAAAGGCATCCTGCAGAATTAGGGCCTCCGGGGACCGCAACAGGCCCGCACCATCGTGGGTCCGAAACTCCTTGGGCGAAGCCACAGGAGCCCGGGCCACCAACAAAGCCCCTGTCAGATTGAACTTGGAGCATGAGGAGACGCAGGGTGAGGGGAGATGGAACATCCCTGCGCTATTTCCCTCACCCTCAAGCTGACTGTGCGGGAGGAAACTAGGCGTTCGCCGGACCATTCAACAGCCTTCATTTGATCACGTGACAGTACCCTCTTCACGTCGGCGTGGGTTGGAGCGTGATCACCTGGCGAAAGATGGACGCGTGACTTGTCCAACGAGCACGTATGCCTTCCACGGCAGCTTAGAGGGCGAACGGAAAGTAGCGATCGCCGCTGCATCCCCCGACGTGCATCGGGAACGGTAAGGATTACGGGACGACGAGCAGGCACCGTGGGCCAGCGCAATCCGGGGGCTGTTCCCGAGCAGAACGAGGTATGGAGCGAGAGAGGGAGAGGCCGCAACGCAGAAATGGGATGGCGCCGACCCGCACCTGGGGTCCTCGCAATCCTGAGAGGGGATCGTCTTTCGGGTCTGCCGGATGAACGATGGACGCGCCAACCTCCCTGGGCCGAATCATCGCGCGGGAATTCGCCTCTTCTAATCTGATACCTACATTTGGCGAAGCGCGTTTTTCTTTTTCGGCCTCTACCAGGTCCGCACCACATGCAGTGCTAGTCATCTCGATTCAAGAACCCGGTGAATAGATCTTTCTTTTGTCATTTCGATGGAAAGTGTTTTCCTTTTTTTGTTTTGTTTCTGTTTAGGGTGATCTTCCAGAGGGACGAGTTTTCGGCGCCAAATTCAGAGCCTGAAGATGGTAGGGATTGGTAGTATAGCGTCGTATGGCATGGCGTCGCGTTTTAGATCAACGTGATTTTTTGTGTACTTTTTTTTTTGGAGGGTGGGGGGGGGGGGGGGGGGGGGGGCGATTGGACGCAGCGATGACGGATCGCGGCTCCGAGGTATGCGTGCTGCGCTCCGAGTTTCGGGAGAAAAACAGGGTGGGCGACTTGATAGATGGGGGCAGCAGTGGGCCGCTGGAGCGAAGAAGAAAGGGCGAAGGCTCGCCGCCCGTTAGGTGGCCGATGCTGACAAGGGGAAGTGATCCTTTAACCGCGAGCACAGACACGCCGGAGTTGCCCGTCGATGGCCGCTGAAGATCTCCGGAAGTGGGTGACAGCAGGTGCATTCCGCGAGGCCTGCTCCGCGCAGTGGCTGAAGCTACGTGGTGCGCGTCATCGACAAAAGAAGCATTCACGATCTGACGGTGCAAACTGCTCTTCAGCCAGAACGGTTGAACTTATACTGCTTCAGCGGCATTGTGCTGTAAACATCAGACAATGCCTTGTTTTAGAATGACTGGGTCCCGTGCCTTTGTACTTGCATGCCATGTCTTAAAGCAAAACAGAGTCATTGGTTATTATAATTAATTTGTTTCTTAACTTCGGCGCATAATTGGTACGGAATGGCTGAACTGTCTAGAACTGTCGGCGGAGACACGAGTTGGAGTCTTTTAAAATTGAATACGCAGCGCAAGTTTGTCTGCTTCTTTTTCAGGGGTTGTGGTGACGCCGGAACGCTGAGCTGTGATTGGCTCTGATTAAAGGATAGTGGGTAGACATCTATAGCAGCTTTCTTTGAGGTCTACCCACTATCCTTTAATCAGAGCCAATCAGAGCTAGATATTCACACGTCACCACAATCCCTGCAAATGAAGCAGATGAACTAGCGCTCCGTATAAAGCGGATGAAGAGCAAATAAACTCCAAATGTGAGATCCAATAGGAATTTATATTCCTTTTTTTTTTATCCGTTAGCCTAGCTATTTGTTGTATTCTTTTGATCATTTGTTGGCCTTCGTCAATTACTTGAACTGTCAACATCTTGAACATCAAGGACTTAGGAACAGAAAGTGGACAAATTACACGCACAGGTACTTGTGTGTGTGTTTTTCACTTTTTGTTCCCAAGTTTCGGGTGTTCAAGATGTTAAAAATTTCGCCAGCTCGCCTGCCTGTTCTTTGTTATTTATATTTGAACTCTTGATTACGTTAAAGAAATAAGTCATAACGCTCGCCGGCGACTTAAGACGTTTTATTTAAAAAATGAATAATAAGGCGTTCATAGGGGACATTTGCAATAAAGCACAAAATTTTCTCTTGGAGGTCCAAATTTTTACATAAGGAGTGGAGTCGTCCTGCTCCAAATAAAACGAAGATTGCTCATACTTCAGCTACTGCGATTCTTTGTGACGTGCGATGTTACAGCGAGAAAAAGCAAATTGCTGCTTCTGTGAAGTCGATGGGCGATGTTGGTTGTTTTAAAAAGCACGGAATGATCTCTAACCGCTCATTCACACTGGAAGCGGATCCGCGTTCGCAAAGCGGTTGTGAACGCGGTTGTATAAAGATTCAGTACAATTCCACGTGCCCTCGATGACATCAAGTGCGCGTGCAATAGCACTGGATCTTTATACAACCGCGTTCGCAACCGCTTTGCGAATGCGGATCCGCTTCCAGTGTGAATGAGCGGTAAAGGAGGCTCACTTTGAGAAAAATGCACCAATCAAGACTGAGCTAACTAAAAGCTGGACTGGTAGCTTGAAACGGTCGTGCTCATAGCTGTTCCTGTTCTCCTATCGCCTTCCTTTCGTTTTTGTTTTCAATCTCTTCGTTCATTTTGTTGAACATCCAATCGCCTCTCCAGTGCGCCCTATGTGTCTTCTCTCCACTACTCACGGCCGTCACTACTTTTCCGAAAGTCGCAGTTATACTGCTAATAAATCATATAAAACTAAGAGACAGCCTGGTCCCCTCGTCCGAGTCGTGTTTCTTCCATGTTCTGAAGGTCACATTGGTTGTACAAAAACTATCCTTAGACATGTTCCAGACATAGATATACATATGGAACAAACGTGTTTCGAACGTTTCTGAGGCGCGTCAGTTTATAAGTCTTTCATCGTGTCTTACAACCCAGCACCGTATCTTGCATACGTTGTATGGCAAGTGTGACTGAGGCTTAAAATTCACGCCGTGACGTACTGGCAGCCATCACCCGAATATCCACGATAAAACAACTTTCCAAAATTAAAAAAAAGCCTTTTGTTTGCGTACGTTTAAAGTTGAAGCCATCAAAGTAGAGACCCAAAACCGCACTTACGGACAAGGCTGTATCCGAATTTCGGAATTGTTCGAAGAAAACGACCCAGTATAGATATTTATTTATTCTCGGTCTCCGAAAGCTCGCACCTTCCTTCTCGAACGGTCCAGGCGTTTCCACTGTGTTGTTCCGTTGCTCACATTTTATTTTTTTTTCTATACCATACTGTTGAGAACGAGTTCAACGGGCTTTTACGACCGCAACTGTAAAAATTCATCGTCCTCTACAAATCCAGTCGGCGCGCGCGGCCACAGCCAGGAACGTTTATTTTTATTTTATTTTTTTCTGCTGGTAAGAGTTTCCTACACGGGCTTAAATTTCCGTCCTGCCAACCGAGAGTGCTCGGGAGGGACAAAGTGAGGCGAGTTATGGGTCGTAAGATATAACTTGTGTACTCGCTAAGCGCCGCTCGGATCGCTGAACTCTTTAGAGAAAACGCAGATGGCGGAGAGCTTCGCCGCCGCCACTCGTTTTTGCGCGATATTTTTACGCGCAAACTCGCGCGGTTCGCTCTCGACTCGCGCTAGCTGTGACGAGGGCGACGGCGGTCGCAGGGAGCACACAATCTTGCACGAGAGCGCAAACGCGATTCTCGCAATCGCTACGATAAATCTCGATGGAACTATATGCTGCAAGCGGTCGAAAGAGGGTCTTCTGGTGCATCGCTGTTCGTGTAAACACGGGCGTGATTTACAGTCGCGCTAGTGTCTTCTGGTCTCGGCAAGTTTTACGAAGCGCATTCAAAGGTGACATGCGTACGTTACAGTAAAAAATGACTATAACCAGTGCGTTTCTCGTTACTGAGGTTTATAAGGAACGCGTTGCATCAGCTCAAAAGTAACGGATTCTTTCTTGTTACTTTGAATTGGTCGTTTATCTGACGTGGCAGCAATCATCGAATATATCAAATTGTTTGTGGTTAAGAATGGGGGCCTCCCTTCTTGACCCGATTCATGGGCCTACTGATATGGTGATAATAAATGCGGCTATGACGTCATACTTTGTGCACATTTTTTTTATCTTGCCATGAAAGTCAAACGCGTGAGCTGGTGTAAAAAACAAATTGCGTAACTAGTGTTGCACACGTTCTCCCTCAGAAGTAACTAAATGGCTTCAGTCACTATGCTCCATCAAGAAGTAAAAAAACAACAACATTACTCGTTTTTTTTTTTTTTTAAGCAGTTAAGTTTTTGTAATACCGTAACCGAACAGGTAACTAGATACAAGTAACGTGTTACATGTAACTCGTTGCGTACAAGCCTGATTAAGAGTGGTAGAAACATCGTCAAATTTTAGCCGTTTCGCGTGGAGTCATGATTCTTTTAGGAACTTGCGATTTTTAATAGATGACGCCCAATGATTGTAAGTACCACCGGCTAAAGTACCGCATCGGAATGATCGGGCACTTGATCTCACTTATGCACTGTTCTCCGCCTTTTTCATACGTTTGGTGCTGAGCGCGTGCAAAAAGGGAACTTCTGGCAGTTCATATGCTTAAGCTGTACACCACCGGAATCGCCATTTTTATAAGTCGATAATTTACTTTAGCCCCAACATCATAGAATAATGTCGTGATAAATACTCTAGAACCCAGGGCATCAAACAGTGTTCACTGCATGGAACGGTTAGTTTTAGCATCCTAAAATTATATTTTTGGAGGGAGTTTTCAGGTAGGCCTATGAGGTTCGGAGGTTGGGGATGGGGTTTGGCGTTTGGGTAATAAAAGGTACTGAAGCTGGTTCTTTCAAATCCACGGTTTGCGTTTCTTCAGAAATATTATTTTGCGTCATTGACGAACAGCGAACGAAAATCCCAAGTAATTGTTATGGAGTGAATGAGTTGTTGAACAATCCCCAAAGGGTCACGAAGTGGAAACGATCAATTCAAACATAATCATGTCTTTAGCCTATTACAAACAGACTTGTATGGTACTGATTACAAGCAAACAAATTAACTTGTAATCAGTTACTTTTTGGAGTAATTTTGTAATGATTTGAATGTATTTACTACGAATAAATCACGAGAGTAATCCTATTACTTTTGGAGATACTGAAATTACTCGTAGCCACTGTAATTCCTTCCACCACGTTTCTCATGCCCCTTTCTTACTACAAGCTTCCTTCCGAGGAATCATTGAAACAAGTCTCCGAAAGGCTGATGGTTTACCAAAATTGGTAAATTAAAAAGATGAGTAGTTTTATTTCTTTATCTTTTTTCAATTATTTCACTTTATTAACGGACAGTATACGAAAGACCCCTTTTCCACTTTTTCAAGCCGGAGGAAAAATTTGTTTTAAAAGTCGGAAGTAATCGGAAATGTTACGGTTATTTTTTCAGCTAACAGATGATTCTTTTACTTTCAAGTAATCCAGTAATATAATTGAACATTTTTTAACCAAGAGTAATTGCAACTGTCATCGATTACCTTTTTTGAGTGACGTGTACAAGACTGGTGCTCACGTAACAGTCAAAGGTCACTGATACCTCAAGAAAAGCAAGGCGTGGCGAATCTTTTTCGTATTCTCGCAGATCAAATCGCGAAGCAAGAGGCGTGAGAATTTTATTACAGGTCCTGCGTTTCTCAAACTGTCAGCGAGTTCGCAAATTGGCTATAGCCAAATTTGATGATTACCCAACGACATCGAACGATACTCAAATACCAAAAATTCAAATCGCGGTAAAACATCCGAGATTGTACTGAAGCCCAGGCTCACTTAGGGCATCGCTATTAAACGCTGCGCCTTAAACCCGAGCCGTGCTGCAGGTACCATCGTACACCGACTCGACTGGAAAGTTTGCAGTAATTTTAGAGCCGTACGGTTTATGTTGTACTTTTCCTTCGACATCCAAACTCAATTAAACTTTCGACACTGTTTTTTTTTCTTATTTTTGTCGTTCGCAGCTTTTTCAGGTTACGAGTTCGTTATCGCCCTCGCTCTAGCCCCCCAAACCTAACTCGCAAAATGAATCCCCCACACCTCCGCTATCTATAATTGGCTGCAATCCCGTTTTACGTCTTAGGAGCCGCGTCATCGACCATTACGATGGGGGCACCCGTTTTATCCGACTGACGTCACACAGCCCAACCCCCTTGCAGCCTCGGGCTCTAACCCCGATCCAGCAGGACCAATGACACAATCCCCACCATCATATCCCCCCCACTCTCAATCCATGGCCAAGCTATATATGTAGAAAACACTAGCCGAATCATCGCCGGTTCTTTGTCTCGTCCCCGTAGTGCAGCGAAGCCAGCGAGGACTGCCGAGCCCACTTAATTTGACTACATGCCCGCGCAACGTAAACTAGGATTATACACCGGGCGGCCTCCCAATTATCTTGAGCCCCTTCGCACGGTAATCCGGGGTCCATGTGCTCTCGCAAAAACAGTAGAAGCGAGCTTCAGCGCCGTTCTCGGCATCCCCCAGCCCGATGACGTAACCGCTTGTAAAGTCAAGAGATTTACCTCAGCCGCAGTTGGGGAGGGGGACGCCACGTAAACGCTTACACACACAGACAGAAAACAAGCGCACACATACCACACACACAAACACACAGACAGGCAAACATACACACACGGGTGTGCTTCCGCGCGGACACAAACACACACACATTCACGCACGCACGCACATACATTCACACACCAGAAGAAGAAAAAAAAAGTTCCTCGTTTTTAACAACGGCTCTCTGAACGAACAGCGAACAGGGTCCTAGCCGGATGGCATCGTGCACTTAACCGAAATCATCGCCTCGGCTTCAAGAAGGGCCAGACGCGTCCACGATCTCCCGCCAATTGTCGGCAGGGGTGCCATAAAAGACGCACGTGGACTGCGCGGGGAACCGTCGCGCCGGGGTCCGATCTGCTGGAGGGAGCAGACGACTCGTTGTTGGAGGCCTCCCCCACCCACCCAATACGATTCCTGCTTGGGCAGCCAGCCGCCCGCAGCAGGATCGGAAAAGGACCGCAGCACCGACATGACCTCATCAATAGTCGTTAGGCTTCGTTTTCGGCGTCGGAGTATACTCAGCAACGAGGGTGTGCGATTCGCGCGAATAAGTATTCATTAACAACGCCATATTAAAAAAAAAAAAAAAAAAAAACTGGTTCACAGCGTGTGCTCGAAGCAAAATTGCTGAAGCGAAATTTGGATTTCACAATGGGGCTCCGAAAACCCCAAAACACCGCTCATAAAGAGATATCTCGAACGGATGGACGCATTTTTGTAAAATAAGGATGCAATCGAGTGAGAAACGCGACGTCGCGTTTCCTGCAGAATAGTTGAGGAAGAGGGGAAACAGCCGTGCTTCCTTCCCTCTTCCCGTCCTCGCGGAGTCAAAGCGAGACGAGGAGAAAACGCGAATCGTGACGTCACGGGCCTTTTTGGCCTTGTTCCCCCATGCGCGCTCTTCTTTCACAAAAATACGACCATCCGCTGGAGATCGCTTTGTGCGGCTTTTGGGTGCTTCTGTTTAGCTAGTTGGTTCAAACTTCTTCACGTGGGCACCAGAATTTTACGAAACACGAAGGTAAAGAATTGTCGAGGGAACGACGTTAAGGCGCGTTCACACTCTTGCAACCGAGTACGACCGAGAAAGACTCCTTGGGACCGGATGCGCTGGGTGGAGCTGGTCGTAAGAGATCGCAAGAGGCTTAAAAACCGGTTTGGTCTCTCTCGGTCGTACTCGGTTGCAAGAGTGTGAACGGGCCTTTACAGTTTGACGGTTTCAGCTTACGACGGTGTGACATGCACCAGACTCTGAGATGAAAAGGCATACAATAACGGACAACTCGACGTTTTATTTTAGTCCTCGTTATCTCAGGTTTCAGATTAAGATGCTTCCTAAAGGTCGGGGTCACACCGCTTATACAGGGTGTCACAAAAGAAAATTTACACGGTCTTTTTTACAGCAAAAATAAACTAGGCATCGCCGAAAGCTGGTTCTCCGCCCAAAGGTAGCGCTAGAGGTCACAACCATATGGCAAAGTTTCAGCCCGATGCGATGCCTTAATCAAAAGTTATAAGTGATTTTCTGAAAATTTCAAAGGGAAAACGGCGGCCGACAGAGTTTTCGAACACATGGTGCTCTATGGCACCAGAAACCGAAAACGGGCAAAAATGGGCTCCAATTTCCCATTGAAATTTTCAGAAAACCAGTTATAACTTTTGATTAAGTTATCGGATCGCGCTGAAACTTTGGCATCTGGTTGTGACCTCTAGCGCTACCTTTGCGCGGAGAACGAGCGTTCGGCGATGCCTAGCTTATTTTGTAGCGTGAGCTACACTGGCCGAGATTGAGCAGTTCCGCGTGGCTCGCATAATGAACCGTCCAGTGACATCACACGCCACACAGCTGGCGTGTCGGAGCCGCCGCCGCCGCGGGCTCGCCGCCACTGCGCGCGTCTCGCCGCCACCGCGCGCGCCTCGCCGGTCCTCGCATTCCAGAGGAGTGACGTCATAGCCGCGGCAGACGCACTGGCGCCGCCGGGTGCTCAGCTGTGTGCCTCCGTTGCGCAGTAGCCAAGTTTGTTGCTGCACCGGAGCCGCTTGATAGCGCCTCTCATTTTGTGCGCAAAAGATCACGCTACGTATATCCTGGCATAGCCGAGCTAAGCCACCGCAATTTTTGCGGTAAAAAAGACCGTGTAAATTTTCTTTTGTGACACCATGTATATCGTACTAAAGACAGTCCGCAAATAGATTTGAACCCGAGTCACCGCGAGATCCGGGCTTCGAATGCAGCTTGGCATCAAGTTCGAGGAGAAACTTTGCACGCGGCATTCGAACCGAGGATATCCCGGTGACTCGTCTTTGCAGACAGTTTGTTTGTATGATGTATGCGCAGAGTGAACCCGGCTTCGCAAGCTCGCCGGTATATGTCGCGGCATCCAACGTTTCGAAAGTGTTGTCGGATCTCGCGGTCTGGCTCACCAGTAGCCGGTTCAGCTATGGCGTCCAGTGAACGTTGCCTAGAGGTATTAATTGCGGCTGTTCGATGTACAAGATGGAGGTCTCTCGCACACTCATACATAACACAAAAGACGCGATGTTTGCTGCAGATATGGTGATGAAATTACTTGCGGATTCACCTCAGCATGTTTGCTTCCAACGTGTTAAAATGTTTGCAGAGAGGTTTTGTATGGTCAACGTGACAGGGCCTTTATACAAGGAAGAAACGCGGCTCAAACAGTGCCTGCGAACTGTCTTTTTTTAGAGTGTATATGCAGTGCGGCTTCATTTTGTGCGTAAGCCGGTTGCCATGCTGAAATAGGTAGCTGAGTTGGAGGACAAGAAATGAAGTAAGTAGTTTGAACCTATATAACTACAATAAAAGCGAAAAGCCAGGGAAATGTAAAACTATAGGCGTTCGAACAGCTTAAATTATAACGTCATCCACTCGAGAAAGAACGGCGTATAAAGACCATGGAACAATTTTCTGACTTGTACGCTGCATAAAGGTGACATTTGTTGCTAATAATATTCGCAACCTGTGGCAGCGCTGTCGCCTCTTAGCTTCTGCGTAACTAATCAGAGAGAACTGAGCAGCATTGAATTTCTTCAATTTTCAACAAGAACGAGAGCCCGTGCGATGTGTGACGGGTTGTATTCCAGCGATGATTTTTATACGGTACGCACGTAGTACTAAAGCAGGAAATCCAGAATCGTTGCGTTGAGGAGATTGCGAGAGGTCGCCGATTTCTGTCGCCGCAGTGATCGAACACGGGTATCGATCCAAACACAAACGCGGAACGTTGATTGTCCGCCCCACGGAGTACATCCAATTCATGAGACGTATTCGGTTATTGTCGCTCAGGGAAGCCGCACGCTTCACTTTAAAGCAGCATATCCAGGACGCCAGCGAGCGTTCCGAAAGAGAGGCCAGCAGAAATAGTTATCGTTTCGGATTAGCATTATACTGCGAAAACGAAGCTTCGTGCTCAATAGCGCTGCATGTCTTTACTGTAATGGAAAACTTGCGTTAGTATGCTTTATGTGTCTTTTTTTTTCATCTTTAGAGCTATAAATACGACATAGGATCACTTCATCACGTTAATAACTGAATAAACTTGCCCTAGGTTTTCTTTCTAGGCAATGGCAGTCGCCCAAAATCTTCGAAAAATATATGCATCGTTCATCACCTCAACTCGAAGCCAGAACAAGCGGCCACGGTGGCCTGGTGCCTATCCTATGCTGCCAACCTTAATCATGGCTACGCGCTGGGGTTGGCAAAGAAGAAAACGCGCGCTGAGATTCAGGCATTCTTAGAGTTCGGCTATTTTCATTACCACAGTGGTTGGACCCGTCACACGAGTCAATACCCGAGTCAGGCACGTAGCCAGGATTTTGTTTCAGGCGGGCCCACTCATGACAAAATGCTGTATGAGGGGGAGGGGGGAGAGGAGGGCCCATGCAAAATGAAAGATTTCGAAGGGGGGGGGGGGGGGGGGGGGGCGGGCCCCCTGGCTACGTGCCTGACCCGAGTGTCCACCGAGGCGTTGATTGTTACGAGGCGAAGTCGAGTGCTCACGCAGTTCTCGTGTCCAATCCATGAGTCACGCTCGATTGTCGTCAGGCGAGTGATTTCGATCACATAATTACGTCATCCAGCTTTGCAAGGGCAAGACTAAAAGAAATAGTTTCCATTTATCCTCACAATCTCACAGCGCCAAAGAAGCTTCTGAAACAGTGGCGGTCTGTGCGAGTATACTTGGGCCATATATATACTAGGACCAGCACGTCCTCTGCAAAGTCATAAATATTCCAACCCGCTATCGTTTCATGATCCCTTTAGTCTGCCGAAAGCTCGCTTTGGCACGTGCTGCAGTTCAAAGCAAAGAAATAGTGATACCAATGAACTCGCCCTATTAAAATTCGTAAAATGCATAAATAGATATTCATTCTTCTTCTAAGAATGGAGTAAAATCATAAGTCACTAAAATAATTATCTGCCATGAAAGTGTAACCAATAAACACCTACCAAACAGCCATGTGATACCTGTCGGCTAAATCCAAACAGCCTTGGGAATGATACATAATGCGGCTCTTTTTAGGTACACACGAGCAAGCTATCGCTTCCAGATACAAAGAATTGATTCTGCGTTCCCACGTCTTGGTGACACAATCAAGGAATATATATTCGCAAAGAAAAATACGAGAATGTCCATGCCTTACATCTAAATACGTTTTGTGCGTCTTGTCGCAACAAAAATGTCTTAATTAAGAATCAGTGCAATGTATCGTACTTCCCAAAAAGTGATTTCCAAAGTGAACAAGAACAGGCGTTCCTTAGGAGGTGGCTTATTTTCTAAATCCTTTCAAAGAAAGCAACATGTCGAGCAGATGAAGATGCCGCGCAACAACAGACGGTTTGAGGAAGCGACACCGTCGTGTAAACAAACGCTCAAACCAACGGGGAAGCGACAAAGCTACTCTAAAACTTCAGTAAGGGTCGCCGTTCCAAGGTCAGAGCGTCCATTGTAAACAATTTCCCTACGGCTGAGTAGCAGAAGGCCCGACGCCTCCCTTCTGCTGGCCACCACCGACGATCACGGCGAAGCCACTCTCCGTAGGGCCTCGCTGTGGCGGTGGGTGATTCCGGGGAGGGTGCGGAGAGGGTCCATGGGTGGCTCTCCCAACGCAGCGGCGAGCTCAGAATAGGGCTCATAACAATATCACAAAGTAAAACGAGAAACAGACCCCAGTAGGGGGCGTCGAGCGGTGCGTAGTGAGTTAGTAGATCGTGCGAGGGGGTCAGCTCGCCTTTCTTCGCATCTTGTTATTTTTTTAATCTCCGCCCGCGTTGGCCCCTATGTTTTCTTCCGAAAAAACAGCGTCTTCTAGCTAAGAGGCCAACCCCCTCCTGGCTGTTTTTGAGAGGAGGTTTGAACAACATTTCGAGAGCACAAGCGAGCATAAATCGAAAAAGAAAATGAAGGCGAACAAAAATAAGAGCGGTGGGAGCAGTCGGGGTCAGAAAGAAAGGGAGCTCTGGGCGGCACGGCGGTGCTGATGAAAAATGAGGAGCACCCATCGATAACCCGGCAGACCTGTCAGGGTTTTCCGAGTATCCGTTAGGGGTTTTGGGATAGGGGGTGGCCGAAGACAAAGAAGGCTTCCCCCTCCCCTTCCTTCTTTCTTAGTTTCGGTTCACCCTTCGTCCTCGCGGTTTCCTTCTTTCTTTCGTCGTTCGTTGGCAGCTCCCGCGGCGGGCTCCTCCTGTGGCGAGTAAAGCCCGGTTATTTAGAGCTAATGATTTTTCTCCGGGGACTCGGCAGGGGCGGGAAGAAAGACCGTGTTCCTTTGCGCTTCCCCCTTGTCGAAACTACGGCACCCGCTATTGTCAAGAAAGAAGGGACGAAAAAGGGAAGCAGAGGAGGAGGAACCGTTCTTCCTAAATCCTGAAGAGGAACTTGAAAGATTTTCTACGTGTGTGGCTTTTTTTTTTTCGTTCTGTTTGCCGTGGGGTAAAGGGAGAACCGCATACATGAAGAGAGACTGACACGAGCGCAAATTAGGGAACGCTGCGGGTCGGGAATGGGAAGCGGGGAAAGAGGGAAAGGCAGGAGGGGTTCGTTATGTCTTGCACGTGGGCCCTGGGATACGCGGCGGCTTCTAAGTTCTCACGGACTTTGCCTTTCTCCGGGAAGGAGTGAAGAGGCCGAAACCAGCTCGTAACGAGCGTCCCTTTAGCGAGAGCCTCCTGTGAGGTCCGCGAGTGACCAAGGTCTGGCTCCTGCCCCTGGAGCTGTCCCCGACAACATTTTAAAAAGGAGCACGTAAAAAAAAAAAAAAAAATCCGTTCTTCTACAGACAGTTTCGTTCGCAGGTGTCCGTTTCATGACCTGCTTCCACAATGCGAGACGTGCTAAAAGTTTCCATTGGCAAGGGATTACGACTTCAACGTTCAAAGGGCGTCTGGACTCAACTGCTATGTCCATGTGGTAAACTGTGCTACTCTTGTCATGGCTCGAGGGCCCCCTTCGACGAGCCTTGCAGTCGTGGATAGGCAAAAGGGGTTAGCACTGTGACCGTACTCCACAATGCTTCGGACATTACAATGCTGCTGTAATTTTGCTCATGATTATTTGCCCATTGATGCTTTGACGCCCAGTGTTGCAGGGTTCGTGAATTGACTAGAATATTGCCAGAATCGTAAGTCACTTGACGGATACATTTGTTATTAACCTAAGAAGCTTTTACCTAACACGAACATTTTTTCGGGCGAAAGTGAAATAATTTTATGGTGAAATTATGCAACGGGAAAATATGCTATAAATAGCTTTATTTCCCGAAAATATGATAGAAATGCAGCTTTTCGCAAAATATGCCACAAATAACGCGATACAAATAACCTAATCTGACCAAATAAGCTCTAAATAGCAAATTTTGCCTAAATAGCTTCACGGCACCATGTTTCACAGGCCAACATGGAGTAATTGCAGCCATAAACTTTCCAATGCGTCACAAACACACACACAGATACACAAAATAAAAATAAGTCGAAAAGAACTCGCCATTTTTCTTTAGCATAGTTTTGTTTAACCCGAGACTGGGGTATTTCGGAAAAGGGACGAGAAGAAAAGAGGCCACAAGGAGGCGACGTCTTGAGACGTCGCCTCCTTGTGGCCTCTTCACAAGGAGGCGACGTCTTGAGACGTCGCCTCCTTGTGGCCTCTTTTCTTCTCGTCCCTTTTCCGAAATACCCCAGTCTCGGGTTAAACAAAACTATGGTTAACTTCCACCAGCTCGCCTGCACCCTTACAATTTTTTCAATTTCTTTAGCAATCGTCGAGGTCTTTTATCTTTTGCAAACAATCTAAAGACAAAAAAAAAAAAAAAGAAAAAAAACGTTTGGTCGTGACTTGCTATTGTGTCGTGTTGTGTACGTGCTTTTCCGTGCACAGACATCGGTCCCCTAATTGATCTCTCTCTCCTCCCAGGTTGTTCCTACAGCGTTCCCAGGGGCACATCTCGTTACAAGGCTCCTGCTGGGCTGTACCGCGTGTGATGCTGGACGATGCTCCACAGGCAGACGATGCTCCCCCGGGGGGAAACGGGTCGCACACTTGCCGAGAGGCGTAAAAAATGCAATCTTATCTGAACGCCATCTGCAAAAACCCCATCGGAGAATGGCGCGCCGTTCAAATTCGATCCCATTGTCATTGTTTCTGCCAACCTGCTTTGCGGACCGTACGTACTTTACGGCGCCCTTTACTGTCAAAACACCTATTATGGTCCGTCTCACCCCCAAGCTTACAGTGCGGTGATAGCTATACGCTCTCGCTCAACCAATCAGCAGCCTCCCTTTCATCACCTGAGCACGCTCCATGCGCGTGCTTATGGGCAGAGCCAGGAACACGTGACTGAAGATAGACGTACGATTGGGTGAACGGGCAAGTAGCTTCCACCGCACTGTCAGCTCAGGGGCGAACGGAGTATGGGAAAGGACATAAAAGGACACGAAAAAAAAAATCCACAGAAAGCCAGCAGCTTCTACTGCCAGAGGCAAGGAACAACAAAGGAAAGCAGATGCTGACAAAGGCAAAACAAAAAGTAGGAAAGAAAAAAGGTTGGAGGCGCATTCCGCTACCGCTCGAAGGCAGGTACGTCAATAAAAGCGGGCCGGCCAAGGAGCTTATTCGAAGGGCCGCCTTCGTTATATTGTTCGCGTGTGGTCTTTGCTTTACGACGGCGACCCAGCTGGTGTGGGGACGTTTTTACGAGAGCCAATTTATTAGCGTTACCGGCGTCCGCGCGCGCGTGTGCGGACACGAGGTCGCGGCTTCATTAGGTCCCCGCTGCCGTCGCCGTAAAGAGCGCGCGATTAATGAGAAAGCGCACGATCACGACGCACGCACTGCAGCAGCGCACGGCCCGGACCAAGGAAACTGCGTGCGGGACACACAGGCCTGCAAGCTGCAAACAGACGCTTCACCCAATAAGTAACCGGGACAGTGCAGGAAGCAATGAGGAGAACAAGTCGTCTGCTTCTTGCGGAGGAGTTGCGGTGACGTCAGTAAGATGGCGAGCTCTGATTGGCTCTGATTGAAAAATAGTGGGTAGACCTCCATAGCAAGTTACCTTCAGGTCTATCCACTATCCTTCAGATCAGAGCCAATCAGAGCACGGCGTCTTACTGACGTCACCGCAACTCCTGCGGAAGAAGCAGGCGACTTAAGCGCGAGACACATGCGCGAAAAATCCATCCGATCCGACGTCCGATCCGGCAATACGACTGCCTGATCCGAAAAATTTGGTCGCTTCAGACGTCGGATCGGCGATCCGACGTGCGTCCAACGCGCCAGATAGTTTCGCACGGCGGACGGATTGTCGGATGCGTCCAGCCAATGACAGCGCAGCTAGCGCGAACGTCATGATGACGTACTGGGTGTGGCGGGACGAACAATAAAACGGGACGGGCGACGGGAAGCCCGACGCGTGGATCCCGCTGACCCATTCGAGAAAGATGGCCCCGGCAAAGAATGCACGCGCTAAGAACGAGCTTCTAACTTCGCTCGTGTGAGCTAAACCGTCAATCTGGGACCAGAGATCTGTGAACGCGGACCTCTGCTGGAGCGCTTGGATCTCCTGGGGGCAGCCGAACGGATCGTCGTGTCGCATGCAAGGTCGGAAGCGTGTGTCTCAAACTGTCGCGTGCGGCGATTCGGAGCGGCGTTCGGACTGTCGGATCGGACGTCGGATCGGACGATTCTGCCGTCCATGTGTCTCGCGCTTTACTTGCTTTCCGCATACAAAGACAGAGGGGGCAAGTGGAGAAATGTCTTTCAACTCCTTTAAAGGCGGACCAGCAGAAATATTCTTCCGCCTGGCGGAAAGTCCTCCTCGCCCTCTTTCTTTCTTGTATTGTGCACGGCGAAGCGAGGGGAAAGGTCCCCTTTTGCGCCGGCTTCTTCTGAGAGGATAAGCCGAGAAAATCCCCATTTTGAGCGACGGGCGATGGGTGCGGCAGCAGCGACCTCGTGACTTAGAGGTAGCTTCAGATCCTGTCGCGTAATCTGCCCCATTTTTTGGCGCTCACCAAGCCTAGCTTCTCGGGTGTAGGTTTTACGGAGCTGCAATCACCGAATTTCAGCTGTCGAAGGTCTTTGGTTTAGCCTGTGGCAAAATAAACACATACTTGAGAGCTGCGATGCATCCCCGCACCCATTGAAGGAACGTGTCATGGATATTTTTGGTTCATCAAGGAGCTCAAAAGACATGCGCGAGAAGTGGTGACTTGAATATGTAAGGATGACTTACATCTTCACAAAACATTCCATCTTAAAAAAAACGGCTTATCACGCTCAAACCTGCCTCAAATTGGGATCGATGGAAAAGAAAACGATGCACCAGGCGCGGGAATCTTCTAGAAGTTCTCTGTTTTCTAGCAGAGAGCACAAATTATTGGAGAACTTTAGCAGACTATGTTTTCAGGCCACATATATTTAGCGGAAGCTCGCGCTGCCACTTCGATGCATTCTCTGAAGCACGCGCCTGAAGTGGCAGCGGGCCTTTGAAAACGATTTACTAAAATGCCCTGTTGTGTGCCTAACTCGCGGAACATGATGGCCAGCAAAATGTATGAAATTCATATTTACACATTCCCAACAACCACCTGAGGTGAGAGGGCATCAAGGGTGGATGTCAATTTTAGAAAGTTTTAGTGGGTCACTTTTAGCCACTTAGATAACCGTACGGTCCGTACCCCAGAACGAAATGTAAGCTAGATTCGCTCTTTACATTCTTTATCGAGTGTGGCTATAGAGCGGAAAAGACAATATTAAAACCCTTTTTGGCGAGTCCAACGTGTCGTGTTATGGTTCAACGTTGCTTGTATCGGTACCATAGCACGGGCCGCCACTTCGAAGTATTTGTGTGTCTCAAAGAAACTAAAGCAAAAGCAGACAATTTTTTTTTAACGTGACACAGAATTGTATTTAGCATTGTAAAAAACTTTTAGGTACCCTACGCCACGCAGTTAGCACAAACAAACAATCGCCGGTGTTTCCCACTTTTTTTTTCTTGTTAGAACTGAATGATGTTTAGGAAACTGTTAATGCGAGTATCCCAGCTAAGCGGGAGAGTTTAGTGCGAGTCGATACATTGCTGGGGAAAATAGCAAAAAGCGCCGATGTCGTGTTTGCGCTAACAGTGTCGCGTAATGTACGCATACCGCTGCACAATCAATGCTAACGGAGTGAATCAGTAAATTTAGTGGCCCCCAAAGAAGTGGTGTTATTTTGTTTTATTTTTATGGTTGAAAAGTTGTTATTTTTAAACAAGCAATTCGGTAAAAAGAGTGCTTCCGTTGGGCACCAACTTACGAGGCATCAATTTGTTCTACACTAAATTCTGCATGGCCCTTGCGTAAAAATGTCAATATTGTGTTCGTGCTAGCTGTGTCACGCACAGTAAGAAGACCAGCTCATTGCTCGAACATTTAAACAAGGCCTTTCTTACGTTTCCTTACGCCAAATAGACGTTTTGCGAGTACGCTCCATTACTGGTGGTTCATAAAATAACCTACGTTGTTTATTTAGAGGAAGGAAGTGGTGGTGAGGGGGGGGGGGGGGGGGGCGGATTGAATACAAAAGACGACCCAGGGAACCTCGACCTTTGTAAATATTTCGCTCAACCTATAATCCTGAGCTAATTAAATCACTTTTGCTTTGACTGTTTTAGAACTTGTTAACAGTCGCGCTAAAGGCCAAGATGAGCGAAAAGTCAGATGCCAATGTTTATTTGAGCAAGAAGCTTATATATGCGAGATAGAACTGAAAAAGCGTACGAGTGTAACCGTAGCTATCTCCGACCAAGCCTGAACCTCACTTTTTCGCCATTTTATAGAAAGTCGTTTTATCGAATGAGTGGACATTTCATCGAACGCCGTTTCATCGAATCGCTAAGGGCCGTTTCATCGAATTTCTCTGTTATGGCTCTGTACCGAGTTTTGGGGCATAACAGTGCTTTATAGATGTTTTACCTTGCATTTGTTAAGACTAAGGTAGTCACTTGTGAAATTGTTTTGAAGGTGGTGTCAAATTACTAAAGATAAAAGCAATTGGCATAAAAAGAAATAAAAACAATTGAGTATGCGACTTACTGAAAATCTTTACTCATATACATATATGACTGAAACCACGACGCTGCAAATAAAGGACAGACACTTAGAACACTTTTAAGTGGCCGTGCTTTCTGTTTTTGCCTCATTTTTAATTGTTTTATGTGACATGGAGAGGGGTCAATGTTTCATGGAGGCTTCTTCTCGAAGCAGGAAATGTTCACGATGGAACTTATCTCGTCACTGCACCCAGTGATATAAAAACAGAAACAAAAGAAGAAAAAAAAGGAGAGAATTAGATGAAGTTGTGTATAAAAATTAAAGTAAATTCCTAAATATTACACACGGTAACGTTGTTCGATGAAAAGGCGTTCGAGGAAACGGCTTCTTTGAAACGGCGTTCGAGGAAACGGCGTTCGATGAAACGGTGTTCGACGAAACGGCTTCGATGAAACGGCTTTGATGAAACGGCGTTCGATGAAATGGCGTTCGATGAAATGTACGGACGCACTTATAGCGGTACGCGTGCATTACGTGGCACTTTTAGCCCGAACGTGACATCGGCGCTATTTACTATTTCTGCCCAGCAACATGTATTGTCCAGCACTGAGCTCTGCCACTTAGGTCGGATAGTTGCATTGACAGTTTTCTAAACATAATTTATTTCTAAAAAACAAAATTAGAAAGACCGGCAATAGTTGTCCGTGCTGTGTGGCAATATACCTAAAATGTGTTTGCAAAGACAAATTACAAACGCGTATCATGTTAAAAAAAATCGGCTACATTTGATTTATTTATTTTTTATTTTTAATGCCTCAATAATACTTTAAAGTGGCAGCACGTTCTATAGCACCGATTTAAGCTACTTTGAACTATAACACCAGACGCTTCGATAGCTGCACTCGATCAAGAATGCTCACAGAAAGGTTATAGCTTATATATTGTCGTAGGGTGCGGTTATCAAAGAGCTGAAGACGATCCACTAAAACTTTTTAGTATCGACCCACACCATTGCTGTCTTCTCACCTCATGTGGTTGCTGGGATGCGTAAATATAAATGTCTCGTACATTCGTTGGCCATCATATCGTGTAAGTTACGCACATAATATTTGTGCTCGTTGCTAGAAAATAAAGACCTTCTAAAAGATGCCCGCGCCTGGTACATCGCTTTCTTTTCCACCAATCTTAATTTGAGGCAGTTTTGAGCGCGATAAGCCGTTTTTTTTAAGATGGAATGTTTTGTGAAGATGTAAGTCATCCTTACATATTCAAGTCACCACTTCTCGCGCATGTCTTTTGAGCTCCTTGATCAACCGAGAATATCTATGAAACGTTCCTTCAATGGGTGCGGGGATGCATCGCAGCTCTCAAGTATGTGTTTATTTTGCCACGGGCAAAACCAAAGACCTTCGACAGCTGAAATTCGGTGAGTGCGCGGGCGCAGCCTTGCAGCTCCGCAAAAACCTACACCCGAGGGGCTAGGCTTGGTGAGCGCCGAAAAATGGGGCAGATTACGCGATAGGATCTGAAGCTACCTGTAAGTCACGAGGTCGCTGCTGCCGCACCCATCGCTCGTCACTCAGCATGGAGATTTTCTCGGCTTATCCTCTCAGAAGAAACCGGCGCAAAAGGGGACCTTTCCCCTCGCCTCGCCGTGCTACAATACACGAAAGAAAGAGGGCGAGGAGGAATTTCCGCCAGGCGGAAGAATATTTCTGCTGGTCCGCCTTTAAAGGAGCTGTGCAACGATTTTAACGTTGAAAGAATTGGCATTTTCTGCTTTTGATATTGTTCACTGTGTCACAAATGGCAGAAAACACACCTCCTTTCATCGCAATGTTGCGATTCCGCCGCGTAATAGCGACGCAAAACTTGGAATATTTCCCGACCTGCAGCCACGAGCGGCGGCCATGAGAAACAAGCGGCGTGACGTCACTTGGGTCGTTGTAAGAAAGATAGCAAGTTGTGCGAATACCTGCTCGATAAAAGGTAACTCTTTTTACAAATCTTGTCGTTCCAACATATATATAAATGCGTCAACACCCTGGTATCATCCACAAAACTTTTATTATATGGAGTTTTAGTGGCGCCATCTATCCTAGGTCCACAAAACCGCGAACAGCCGCCAGAAGCCGGAGGGGAGGGGGACAGCGCCGGACGGGCAAGGACGGGTGGTCACGCGGTCGGCAGCGGATGAGTTCTCGCTGCTCGCTGATGGTCTGAAGAGAGAACTTTTCCGGAACTCCGCGCCTACTCTAGTGACGTCACTGTGCACGTGACCCGGAAGACGATGCACGAGTTGAGAGGCGGCGAAAACCTGGATCTTTTTCATTTTTTTAAGTAAAAACTAGGGTATCCAGGCAAAATCTGTTTTCTGTAGTTCACTGCAGAAGTGTCAGGCATCAACTTCCACAATTATTTAAGCAAAGCCCTGAAATTGTTGCACAGCTCCTTTAAGCTCGAGTCACACAGCTCATGTATCATGCGAAATACACGGCGTTCGCTAGACATGATGGCAGAAATGTTCTAAGCATGTTTGCTTCTTAGATATATGTATGCTTCAAGCATGTCTGCAGGCAGTTTTGGTATAACCATTGTGACATCACCGACATACAATGAGACGTTGTATGTTTCTCCCCTTCTTGGTCCGTTGTCTCCGGTTTTATTATTTTTTTTCTACAAATATGTGTATCAGATTGAGCTCTTTTCTTTTTTTCTTCGAGCGTGGCTTTCTTTGCTCGTGGCTAGTTATATTATTCGAGGCTGGCTGCGCTTACGTGGCACACAAAGCGATCTCGTTCGAGATATGTTCTTAAATTGCTTTACTATGGTTTTTCTTACATCTAAATCTGGTTATAATGCATCGCGAGAGTTTTCGTTTATTGCCCTGACATGTAGCTTTAATTTCATTCATCGTAATTCCTCAGCCCGAAGGACCAACTCTCAAGTTGGAAAAAAGGGAGGAATTTCATCGAAATAAGAATAGCATACCTAAACATTGCCAGTCACTATACCATAAAACTATAAGCCTCCGCGCCTACTGCCCCTATATACAGTGGCGTAGCCAAGAGAGGGAGAGAGGGGGGGGGGGATTGAGCTCCCCGTCCCCCGAACCGACCCTATAATATACAAATTCATTTTGGCTCTTCCCTCTTACCCCCCCCCCCCCCCCCCCCCCCCCTGAAAATAGTTCCTGGCTACGCCACCGCCTAGATATGTATTAAGATGTAACGTTACGCTTCGGCTCGGCTCACAGAATTTAGAGCAGAGCATAAGAGTGCACTGACATTAAAAATTCTTTCCGCTCGCACGTTTCCTCTCAGCGCAAAATTCGTCGCCCCCGAACGACAGCCGGTCAACGAAAGTCAATTTCGGCAATCTGTTGCGCAGGGCAAACACGAGAAAGCCCACGAGGACGCACACACGCCCACTGGCACACCCTGGCGTAGGCCATTTGAAAGCGCCAAAATGACGCCTTCTCCCATCCCGCAGCTGAAAGGTGCGAAGACAGAAGCGTCCAAATTACCCGCCCAAGAGTGGCCCGCACTCCGACAGTTCGGCGATCGGAAAGGTGCGCGGTAGGAAGGGAGATTGCCGCAGCAGACTCGCGCACCTAGAAACTCCCGCAGAAAAAAACTCGGTACGTAAAAAGAACGAGCAAAAATAACGAAAACAAGGCCAATCGTCCCAGTGCCGGCACCCACCCAACAGCAAGCAACACACGGCTAGAGAGAACAGATGTCGGCCGCTCGGCAATTGTCGGCTTTCCTTTGCAACACCTCCGCAAGCAGTCACGCATTCAGGGACGCGCCGCTCACAATGGGAGCGGGCGAAAAAGAAACACACGGGGGCGAGCGCGGAGCCTATTTCTACCACCGGTCTCTCTGACTCTCTCGGATGCCTGCAGTCGAGGACCGAAAATCAACGAAGATTGGTTTGATGATGGAACCCGTGGCAAGGAAAGCATCGAAAGCAAATCGCGTCAACAGAAAGACAAGCCGCCGCCTTCACCTTCCGACGAATTCGTTGCGTTCGACTCACGACGCGCCGAGCTCAAGTTTGCCCACGGTCTCTCCGCCCGTGTGTGTGTGTCTACCCGTCTGGCCGTGTGGATTTAGATCAGTGGAACTGCAGCGAAGCATCGAGGCCCCGACGAAGTTGCGATGAAAGCGCTCGCACGGATGGGAGGTCCGCGGCAGAAGAAGGCTGTGGCGCCGTGTGATGCCGTGCAGAAAGGACGAGTTAGATACGGATGCCGACGCATGCCGCCTGCACAAAAGGTTCGCAGATTACGACGGAAAAGCCCTGCGCCCTCCCGAGCACATGCAGCGTGGAAGCCGGAACGCCCCATCGTATACGGCGAGCGGGCCGCGGCGCGGAGCGTTCGGATTATGCTTGGTTTTCAAATGCGATTGGATAAAGAAACACTTCCTAGTGCAGCCTGACTCGCCGTGACGCTTAAAGACTCGTCGTTTGATGTCCCTTCGAGTGTGAGATTACGGAACAGTATAACTTCGTTTTGTTGGAAGATTTGTTTTCGTGCGCTTCGAAACGGTGCCGAGGAAAGTGAAGAGAAAAAAAAAAGAGAAAGAGGCGACGACGTTGCTGCGCGTAGCATGCACGCGTAACGCAACAATAGCGATCATTTGGTGGTGGAAACACGCGGACACTTCGCGACGAAAGCGGCGCTCCATTATGCGCGGTGCGCGTGTGCGGTCCGTCATTGGTTTTAAGGAAGTACAGCGTTTCGATCTGAAGCCGCAAGACAATTCGCGATCAAAGCATCGGGGTCGCTCGACCCGCGCGCTCCCCTGCACTGCCCGGTTTGAGCCGACGAGAGCTCTATAATCACTCGTAAACGGGACAGCGCGCGCGTAATAAACATTTGCGGTAGAAGCCCGACGGTTCGGTCTCAGAACACGGCGTAGCCTACGCGATTAGGGGCGCTGCCCTCGGCTAGTGTACGAATCTAGTCCAGCGGCCAGACCTTCGATCCCAAAGACAATCCCAACGAGAAACGAGTTACCGAGTATACGCGTGTTCACGCTGACCATTGGCGCGTCTGCCGGGGCTCGGGTTTCTAAACACGCAGGAAGAACGCGAACATTGCCAATATCACCTAGAAGACAAGGCACTTCCCAACCCCAAACGCCATGACGCCATCCCTGAATGAATGGATAGATGGATGGATGGATGAGGCTGAACCATTTGAATCGGGCGGCGACTTGCGCCACCTAGCGTAACCCTATAGTGGATCCACGAAGCACCATGTACCTTGCGTCCGCGTCGCCGCCAACGCGTCCAGCAGGGTCTGACAACGGGTGCGGCGCTAACACGCGGCGATGCTAAGGCGGACGCGTCTGCCGCCTTGCGGCATCTTTCGTAGAGCTTCACCGTGTTCGCCGCTTGGGGGCAGGTCGGGAATCCACAAACGATGACGTCACGCTCAGGCCTCTTCTTCTAGGTGGTATCGACATTGCTCACACAATACAACGTGATCACAAGCAGTGTTGCCAATTTAGCGGTTTTCCCGCTAAACTTAGCGGTTTTTGGTTCTCTTTAGCGGGATAAATTATTGTTTTGCGGGCGGCGGGATTTTTAGCCGGTTTTATGTAATCTTGGCGGTTTTTTAGAGATATAGAAGTTTTATATCAATTTACTGTTGACTATGCACCTTTCATATCCATAATAATAAGAATAATAAGCCACAGTCGTCTTTGCTGACTCTCAGTAATGTTCTAGTTTGTGAGAGTAACGCCTGTGACGTCATCAAAACATTAAGACGCCGAATATCGGAACACGCCTCCCCGTTTTGTGCGCGCACGTTTGAACAGCATAAATGTTTCAATTTTCCTTTGACGTTTTTGTCACTGTTTCGTGAAAGGGGCGCGGTCAAGTACGCTCAAAAGTTTAGAAAAGACTGGCTATAAGGGCGCTACTTCAAAACGGAACTATCTGCGAAGAATGTGGATTTGGTCATGCACGCTGCAACGAAGAAGTATGTTTCGGCCGCCGCACCTTTCTCCTCTGGTAGCAGACGACTCTATAAGTTGAACGGGTCTGACTAGTCACGCACTGCTGAAGGGTCCCTTGCCATGTTCGTATGCGCTCACTCTGCAATTTTGGCTTCGGAACACCTGGGTGAACTGTGGCGTGGCGTGAGATTTCTAGTCAAAACAAAAGGAAAGCTTCCTTTCAGATGGCATTGATATGATCTATACTGTTATTATACCTTTGTCAAGAATTAAAGAAAAAAATAGTTTAAAAAGTCGCTTTGCGCTGTGTTTTGGATTTAGCGGTTTTTTAGCGGTTTTCGGGATTCCGACTGCGGGTTTTCAATTTTTGAGTTGGCAACACTGATCACAAGTGAGCGGGCAACAAGGGCGTCCAGAGGAAAGGTATGCCACGCCCCGCGGTCCTCTGAGAAATCTGCGAGAGTCCTTGGAAGGGCTCGGCTCGCGTCGTGCCTCGTCCATACTGCCCTGAAAGAATAATACCAGAACGGCGAGCAAGCAGCCCGTAAAAGGGAGCTGCCAGTGATAAAACGGTGAGTCGTCTGGTCACGTCGTGTAGCGGCCGTACTCTTACCTGCAATCTTCTACCGGCAGATGATTGATCAGTGCCGGCCAATTAGCGATACGTATTCCGGAAGTCTTTGTTTGTATACCTTCTCCGAACGGTTTCGAGGATTAGCCGAATGGTCTCGCTCTGCCACGAAGTCACGCTGATGGAAGGGAAAGCTGAAGGTAGAGCGCGAGCGTATATGACTCACATACATCCACCATGTAGCATATACATGAGCTGACAGTGCCGTAGAAGCTCGGACCAGTCGTCTAGTCGTCTGTCTTTCGCCACCCAGTCACGTTCCTGCCCATACCCACGCTCAGAGAGAGGAATCAGGTGATGAAAGGAAGGCAGTTTATTGGTTCGTCGAGCGGGTAGCTTCCTTCGCACTGTCCCCTTAGAGGTGGAAGGACTATGGTAGGCGTAGCTCCACGATAATGGCATTGGTTGTGTTGAGCAGAGTAATACCACATCAACTGTGGCTGGAAGTGAAGTGTGGCGGAAAGACAACGCGGAACTTCACCGGAATGTTTCTGCGTGGTTGGACAAAGTTAAATGCGTTGTGTGACGTGTTCGCGATATAGGTAAGATACCTACGTTGCCGTGTGAGAGCCATATGTACGCTTCTTGGAAACATGGCTAGGAGTCGTCGTTACAGCCGTCTGGTATTTAGGGAGGCAATCGCTGCGCCGATCTATCGCTCCTTCTGACGAATACTGATCCATCATTGATGGCAGCACGAAGAAAATTTTGCCTTGTCCCTCCGCTTCTGAAACTTTTTTTTTTTTTGAGCTGCGCATTTAGTAGGTTTTTTTTTTTTTTTCGTTTTGTGAACGTTTTGTTTTAGTGTTTGCTGTTGGTGTCTTTCATTGTGCACCTTTTCCGCTGGGATCGGAAGGTGTCGAAGAAGGCATGTCGACAGAGTTTCACCACTGCTTGGAATACTTAAGGAAATAAAAAGTCTTACAAATTCGTTTCCGGTGCGCTGCTGCATTGAAGATATAGTCTGAAAACTTTGACTGATCGGCGTGAGTTCCCGTGGGAAAGTAACTTTTTTTTGGCGCGGAAACATTGCAAATTATTACATGGTTAGTCATTTCAGCTAGGGCATGTCTTGATGTGTCATCGGTGCATTTCTGAAAATTCATTGATGCGTAGGTCGCGTTTTTTTGCTATCTCTAAGAAAACAACGAATCAACAAGAGTCTGGTTGTTGGGTTTCACTAAACGAGAAATTCCGAAGCATGTTCAACTCGACAATGCAATCGCCCCAATACATCCGTTCCGATCGGATGTATTGTCGACTTGGAAGAACCCCGGGCTCGACTTTTCTTGAATGCTGGGCCTGATTCGAACTTAATTCCAATGTGAAGTTGCGGTTTGAGCCGGCCTTACGTCAATTGCGCTAGCAAATAACGACAAAGCAACAGGGCTATGTTTCTGCGATGCTTCGCTGCAGGCTCCGTCTAAAATGCGATATAGCATTACTTGCCATCACGCTATATTATGCATATTACGCTGATTAAATTACTACAAACCGCGTGGCAGAACGAGAGCGCCTTGCCTTTCTCTTTCTAGCCAAACGTAGCTCCTCCGACGTTTCTTTGGCACGTCGAGCAAGCCCATTGCAAACTCGGCACGTCGCAGCTTCTGCTAATTAAGCCGTCTCTTCAGTGGGCTTCTTCCTCTTGCGAGGCAATACGAAGACTGCTGCACTTTCAGTGAGCGCCTCGTTCCGCGACCCACGCATGCGGGCTGAAAAGAGAGGACGACGATGACACGTGGACACCTGACTCTCCGGCAGACTCGCCTCCGCTTCCATGTGCAAAGTCAGCCTGCCCACAAAGGCCGGAACACCGAGCTGAGTCTCAGCGTGTTTCCAAAACGACAACAGACGTTGACCTGTCCCATGAAATTAGTGCATTGATTGGAGCTCCATGAGTGACTTGTTCAATCAACTGCTCTCAGCCTGCTTTAAAAGTTCGAGTCAAAAGTGTTTTTTTTATAGTCTAAATAAATATATGAACGGGTATGCATCTGCCATCATATCAGGCGATCGTTTCATTAAACAGACCTTCACAACCTCGTTATAAAAAAGAAAAAAAAATATTGGCAGCTTGACTGTGTTAGACATCGACCCATACGCTCTAAGTTCTACTGAATTCACTTGGTCAGAACACAAGAACGGGCCACCAGGGAACAATGGATAATGTGAAACGGTGCGAAAAGTAAACCTAGTTGGCACAGTACGCTAATGTACCAGCAAACTCAACTTTCCATTCTCTTTATTTTTTGTTTTCCTCTTTCTATTCATAAATCAATTTAGGCGCGCTTATGGAAGTTGCTCAAATCTATGAGGATGAATCGGGATAAGTTCGGACTCCCAAGTGGATTCGAAACCGGACAGGGATCCAAGCCTCTCACGTCTAAAGTTGAGGCTACAGGCGTTGTGGTTTTCTACGGTATTATGAATTGCTGCTGTGTACTTCATATTAATTTCATAGTCATAATTCTTGAATTTAATCACGTGCAGTGGGTCAATAAGTGTGTAACCAATACCGGCCAGTTGCTTCTTTTCAACGAACAGTGACTGACTTGCGCTGATTTGCCGCTCGGACCTTTTCATTGCTGAGATCCTTTAGCGAAGTAATATTTGCTCGCGCTTGGTATCTTACTGATGCCAACATTTCAGGGAGCCGCAGGACTCCAGAACAACCGAGTAAACGTGAGCGCGGCACAGAACGTGCAACCTTTTAGTTCACTTCAAACAGAGAGTGTTTCGACTAGTGATTCAATACGTTGTGTGTTTCCACATCGGTATGTGAAAACATGCTATTTTTGTTATATTTAATGTCGTTATCGTATCAGCTTCTTCTATTATAATTAATATTTCCATTCCAATGCAATGTTTTAAACAAATTCAATGGGCGCCGGCACAGGGACGAGAAAACGTTACCCAACTTCCGGTATATTTGCATAACTGATGGTGCTACGCATCGAGGCCGCCAAAAGAATTCCGAAACGCGGGCATGCCAAACAACACCAATATAATTATAGAAGACAAGAACAAAAACAAATGACTTCCTCATCCCACGAAGGACGTTCAAAGACGTATATACGACGAGAAGCACTCACATTTACAATCACGTTCAACCACTTCGTGTAAAATAAAATAAGAAAAAGTAAAAGTAAAATTAGTTAATTTATTTGGTCTTCCCCAGTATCAGAAACAACATCGACACGAAGAATCGAAAGATTTTCATCGGCCGCTGCCAAATGGAGCCTCTGTGTTTCAATATTTCTCGAGTCATTTCTTTTGATTCGAGATTCGCATTAAAAGTGCTTCGTTCCCGGCTGTGTATAGAGAGAAAGGCAGACGCGACGACCGAACTGCTACAACTCCGGCCTTCGGACTCGCAGGAGAAATTTCGGACGAGGCGCCGCGCAGGAGCATTTGTCATGGTAATGAGACGGAGCTGCTTGGAATGAATTTGCATTTTTCAGTGCCGCCGCAGCGTTTCGACCACGCTCGGTGGCGTTCGAAGAAAAGATACCACACTCTTGACAAGTGTTTCTGGAGCAGAAACGCGTTGATGTTCATCTGTAACGAGAACATTTCTTCGTGCTCCTTTTTCTTCTTTCAAATTTATTTTGACCCAGTTTATTTTTTTCTCCCGGGAAAAATATTCAAGTTTGTCTTCTCACGCATAATCTGAAAACTGCGCTCGAGATGAGAACATTATACCTTTCGTTGGAATGTTTTTTTTTTTTTCTTGCGGATTTTGCAATGCGAAAAGCGTTATGGATTGCGCAAACAAAAATAATTTAGGGCGAGTGAATAACTAGAGAATATGGAACTTTTTCCAAATACAAACGGGAAAACTTGTCTCGGAAATTGAGTGTGCGCATACCAATTCCAAAAAGAAAACAATCCAGAAGGATTAAACTATAACGCGCGCGCAAACCCCTTCCTTCTGAGTCATCACTATACCTGGTCGATACTGCAGCGAGCTGCAAACTCTTTCTGAAGCCGTTGTCAGACTGCTCATACAGCGTATGCAAAACCATAGCCTCCTCTATACCGACAAAGCCTGGCAGAACGCCACGAGAAGCGGCCACCGAAATGGAAAAGGTGGAGCGGCAGACAACGGATGAGAGGAGAGCCACGTGACTGCAGGCGCCCCGCTGCGGCGAGACGCCGAAACACACTTCTCCCGAGCGAACAAGTGTGTTTCGGGTCCTTGCAGCTGCAAAAGCTGTGCGCTGACGTCCAGGTTCCCCAAGAAATGGCTATTTGATGCTCTGTGCTACCAAATCCTCGCGCTCCAAATCTGCGACCGGACACTATGGCTCCGTCGTCGAATTGCCAGACTTCGTGAGTCTAGAGTAGGCTATGGTATGACCAATGCGACAGTCATACAAGGAAGGCCTGAGTCAGTGTCTGCCGGCTGGATTCTGTGTGATGCATTAGCAGCGTGACCGCGGCAGAAGTCTGCAGATTATTCGACTGAGCTGACATCTGCGTGGAATCATACATCCGACCCCCACCACACAAGCTCGGGTGCAAAAAAAGAAAAAGACGTCATGTGTTAATCACATCTTACTGGTGTGCCATCGAGAAGGGGACGTCATTAGAGACTACTCAAATGAGTCTGCAGTATGGATAGATACATATTAAAGCTTCTTTTAAGGACGATGTTAAAACGCGCTTTGAGTGGCTGGCTAATTTTGGTGTCCAAGAAAGAGGCTACGTCTTTGGCCGGGGCGAAATCCAGTTCTGTCGATGCGAGAGGACGGTCGCGAAGAGCCAGTGAATATCATAAAACTTCCAAGAATGTGTGAATTGGAGCCATGGTACTGATGTCTGTGGGATTTCCATGTATGTAGCCAAGACGAGAGTAATTGCTCGTACAATGGTGGCCGTTGCAATTGCAATTAGTTCGTTATTGCTGGTGAAAGAGCCATGGAGCTTTCGTCCCAATTTGGTTGTAGCGGCAGCCTGAGTGAGATCTATATGATTTCCATGTATGTAGTCAGGACGAGGCTAATTGCTCGTACGATGGTGGCCGTTGTTTTTTCGGTTAATTTCTTGTCGCTTAAATCTATTTGACCAATGAACCAATAAGGTTATTGGAGCTGGTCACGGCTTGCCGCTCATCAGCTGCCCGTGACAACGGGCTGTCAGGACGGCTTCCATGGATTCATATCGGCAGTGTACTTAGGATATAAATCTATCATGCTTATTTCATTAGGAGGGCGAGTGGTAATGCTTCCCAAACGGAACGCAATTTCACTTTCGACAGAATTGGAGCACAGTTCTACCCGCCGCCTACCCGTCGTTACACTAATTAGAAACTCTAATCAGCTTAATGAGTGAAGAATGCGGCGGTCGGTGATTGGTGCGCAGAGCAGACTGCGTCACAGGAGTCAGCACGCAGGCATTTCTGAGGGTCTATCGCACTTTACTAGAGCTCTCGTTAGTTTCGCAGGTTTTACAATCTTTTTCCCCATTACAACGCTCAGACTCGAGTAGTACCTTTTCGTTCCACGGAACGGGACATCCCAGAATCTCGTGTCGTTCTGGCTTAAATACAAGAAAACACTTCTACTATCTGTGCCATGCGCGCGAAATTTCCAGACGAACAGAAGTTGCGCATTGTCGCACTTGCCTTCCTCTCCTAGCCTGCCGTGTACAGACGCAGACACTCACGGCTTAAAGAAAACAAGAATGAAACTCGCGACCAAAACCAAGATCCGCCAGGCAGCACTGCGAAACCCCGTTCTTCTCCGACCGGGTGCCGGAGGGGCACCGGGCGAGACGCGCGAAACCCAGTCAACCCGACCCGGGGCTGAAAACGAAGGAGGGAAAGGAGGCGGGGACGCTCATCAGTCAGCCTCATTACTCAGGGCCACCGGCAGCGCCGACGAACAGCGAGCCAAGTCTCAGGTCGCCAGACCACACACAGGCTGGAAGGAAGATACGCAGCACACGCCGGAAGCGGGTTGGGGTTCACCCAGCCAGTGGCGCTCTTCCTAGAGGCCTCCCACTTTCTTCTTATTTTCATCTTCTAGGGTCGGAACTTCGGAGGTAGTATCCTGGGAAGAGCCCGACATAATGTGCCTAGATTTTAGAGTGTTTCCAACTGTTTCGATCGGGGTCATGGGGTTTATGGTCTGCATTTGCAGTGCGAGCTGAGAGGAGGGGATGAAAGCGATGGTCGCCTGCAAGCGCCAGCTTTCGTCCTATCCACAAAACAACGCAACGCATGCGCACTAGCGACGAATGCGGCCAGGAGGCGTCCGCCATTAACTTTGCAAGCGCTCTCCGTGGTGTCTGTTGCTTCCTCTTTTAAATCTAGACACTCTAGTCCGCCTCCGCCACCACCGTCGCCGTTGTGTCGTATTCGGTCCGGAGCGCAGCGTCGTATCGTGTCGCGCGTCCGCATCGTTCATGCGACTGTCACGGGCGTCCGTCTCGGAGTAGACCGGAAAGAGAGATCCTAGACGCGCGTTCGTTCGGCCCGATGTCTAGACGCAGCGAGCATTTTTAACTCGGATGGGAGAGACGGAGATGAATCGCTTCACAGCACTTTGGGAGGTTGTTCTTAACGCCTGCTGCTCTTATTTCGCGTTGCAGCTTATAGCGTTTATTCTGCATAGGCGCCTGCGAGCTTGACTTGCTGTTCGCTGGATGTCATTTTCAGTTTAACTCGGCGAGCCGTTTGTCTGGGGATTTAGGGGGATATTTAACGCGATATAGGAAGAGTGGAATTTTTTCTACCGCTATCGCTGCTATGTATGAGTTATATATATATATATATATATATTATTAGAACCTTCGATACAATTATAAAAAAAAAAACAGTGTACTGACCTAACTTATATAAAAAAATAGATCCGCAACAAAGTTGTCTTGAACTGAGAAATAAATCTCCAACTCTCTTAAAGGTATGGAGAATTCACGGAGATGAGGAGATCCAGAACCGTAGTAAAAAGAAGGTCCGACTCGTCGTGGAGCATTGCTAGTTCCCCTCTATGTGGTGTGTTAAGATATATATTTACGTAGGTGCGTTTTAGACTTGATGCACCTTATCCTTAATTGAGGGGACTCAATTAAGGATAAGAGGCGTACGATGAAACATTCCAAAGTACGACGGGACGTGCTTTTCGAGAGACGCTACCTTCATTATGCGGCAGCTTTCCGGCATCTGCGAATACGCGTAACGAACGCTCTCTTCCTCTGCCTAGCGATTGCAAACTCCGCAAAAAACGGATACCGAAGCTGTCGATTGTGCTGTCGCCTGGCTGAGTGCAATTTCCTCACACCGGAAGCCAACTCCAGCTTGATGCGAAAGGAACGGCCCTGCCACACGTGACTGTGATACGTCTATGGGTCTTTGTCAGGGTTTGAAGACCGTTTACGCCCGTTATAAGTTCGTTACAACCCCAAGGACGAATGGACAATTAGTCGGCCGTTTCCGATCACCAAGTTCGTAAGAAACGGACTTTCACGGCAGCTCGTTCGTGAGAGCGTGCAGGTCCAGGGGGGAAAACTTTCGCACACGCGAGCGCTTTTATGTAAATAAGAGGCACAGCTGTTGCGTATAGAGTCGACAGGGGACGGGCACTTTGAGCGTCTACGAATGTGCGGATTGGTCCAAAGAGGGAGGTGAAGTGCCGGAGTAGTCGGCCGTGACGAAAACGGTGGCCAATGGAAGGCAGGCGGGAAATAGGCGGGAAGTGCGGACCGCGTCGCATTGGTCGCGTGAGGGGAGCACGCTGATTTTTAAAGTCGGGGAAGCAATTCGTAGAGAAGGACAACGTCAACGACAAATAACCGAATGGAAACTAGCAGCTCGTCTTTTGGTGCATCTTCGGTGTATATGTACATCGCACGCACAAAACAAAATACATTCATGCATCAATAATTTTTCGTCTAATAACACGCAGAAAAAAAAAAGAAGAAAAGCGCGTGACTGATTCGTCGGTGATAGGAAATGCACAAAGATCACGAGCGTCATGACAGTGCACTTTTGAGGCTGCTTGATTGGCTGCTTCGAGTCGTAGCGTCGACTAAGGCCCTACTTAGCAGTGAAACACGGTATAACCGTGTATGTCAGACACGCCATCACATAATGGTGGCTTCTAATGCATCCGCGAATATTCGACATAAAGACGCAAAGCCTACCCGTTATTAGCCACGTGATATTAGTCTGCAGTTAAAATTATGTAAGTATCCACCTTAATAGTAAAAAAAGTACTTTTGTTTGTGTGTCTTTGTCAAATAAACACTGTAGATTTAATGAAAAAACAGTTAGAGCGCCGACAAGCTGGTTTAAGTTTACCATTTTTTTAGACCACCTGAGAGTGGGTTGAAGAAACACGACGACGTCTCAAAGCCTGCCTCAGGTACAATTAATGAAAAAAAAAAACAGTTAGGGCGCAGTCTTCCACCCAATCTCAGGTGGTCTAAAAAAATGGTAAACTTACACCAGCTCGCCTGCGCCCTAACTGTTTTTTTCATTAATCGTACCTGAGGCAGGTTTTGAGACGTCGTCGTGTTTTTTCCACCCAGTCTCAGGAGGTCTAAAAAAATGGTAAACTTACACCAGCTCGCCTGCGCCCTAACTGTTTTTTCATTAATCGTACCTGAGGCAGGCTTTGAGACGTCGTCGTGTTTTTTCCACCCAGTCTCAGGTGGTCTAAAAAAAAAAATTAAATCAGTGGTCTCTAAACATTTTGGGTAAGGAGCAGGGTAAGCGATCTGTCACAGTCTCGGGAGCCGGGAAAAAAAAAAAAGCAATTATAAAAAAAGAAAAACACTAAGCAAACTAACATCGAGAAGCATTTAAACACCGAAATTAATGTTAGAGTACGTATTAAAAGACCCTAAGGTGCACGAATACACACGCTTCAAATTGAAATTTAATAGCTAGCAAATTCTGACATTACACAACGTTTGTGACCAACAAAATTCACCGGGCATAGATTAAAGAGCGTGGCAAATTTGGCACATTCGCGCAGTACAGGAGACTAATGAGAAAGATAAAAGTAATGCTGACAATATGCAGCAGTTGTGACAGAAGACCCCCAAGGGCAATGTACATCAGAACGCCGTGAAAGTTTTATACATGCAGTTACACAGTCACGAAGCAGGGGGACTAACAATGGCCATGCCAGTGACGACAAAAGCTCAAATAAGTAATAGGGCGAGACGACCCGTGTAACGATGCAGCTTCTCTCGTTCTTTCTGCTGTCTTAGTTCGCGCATTTAGAGCGCGTCGCGGCGTCGTTTCTTTAGGCAAACTTCTTTCTGCGCCGCTTGCCCGGGTCTGCTGGAGCCTGGAAGCGAGCAGTCTTGGGCAGTAACTAGTTATTTTTTCCGGTAACTTTTACCTGTAACGCGTTACTATTTAATACTGGTAACTCGTAACTGTGGCACTGTTACTTTTTTATTGGGTAACTGTAACTGTTTACGCCGTTACAGTTACTTATTTTTTTACTATACTAGAACCCACTGCCGCGGAAGGATATAACACGGAGAAATTTCCATCTTTAACCATCTTTCCATTTCCATCAAACGTAACTTTTCGCTTGCTCCTCTTTCGTTAAAACTTCTCCTCTATTAAACCCTAGTTCGTCCTAAACTGGAATATGCAGCTTCTATCTGGAGCCCCGGTATCACCCTTGCATCAGCTGTCGAATCTATTCAGAATCGTTCTGCCCGTTTCATACTCTCGAACTATCATCGTACAGCCAGTGTAACTTCCATGAAATCGTCCCTCTCCTTACCTGATATCTCTCTCCGAAGAAAAATATCTCGTCTATGTTTATTTCACAAGATTTATTACTCTAACCCCGCTCTCCGTCAAGCATTGTTTTTAGAACCATCGTACATATCATCACGTGTAGACCATGACCTAAAGGTAGGGATTCCCCATTGTAGCACATCCACTTTTAATGCTTTTTTTTCTACCCCAAACCTCCATTGATTGGAATCGCCTTCCCGCACATATAGTCTCAATAACACAGTTTATTTTAAAAATGCTATTACCAACTTTTTAACAGATGATGCGTAACGCGTGTTTTTGCTGTGTGTGTGTGTGTTTTTTTTTTGTATTTTTGCCTCGTTCAACTTTGTTATTTTTATCTGTCGACCGCCCACTCCCCTCTGTAATGCCTTCGGGCCCTGAGGGAATAATAAATGAAATGAAATGAAATGAAGTATATTTTTCTCCAAACTCCTCGCTAACAAAAGAAAATAAGAAGTGCTGCTACGCATTAAACAAACAAAAAATTGCCTGGTTTAGCCCACGACCGAGAATGGACGACGGACGAGTCCGCACGAAACCGGGAAATAAAGGAAGCGGCGCCCGCGGTGGTAGGGGCGCCAAACGATGTCTCTTTCACCGACTTTGGCTTACTCTTTCTCGTGGGGACCATCTGCGGGTGTCGGTGCCTCGGTGGTCGTGCGATGCGATGTCTCCGAGTGTTCCGTCTGGGCCGTGCTGTCATTTTTACACCCAGCTGTTCGCCGTTTCCTCATTCCTATTAGTTTTCAAGACAGCCGTCCTTATATTGTGTAGAAAGCCGGAGCTTCTTTAACTTATTCATTCTCTTCGAGGCCGCTCGAGTGAACGCGACTTTCACAGTTGGCGTTTCGGACATAGACGCCGCGGTGGTCGCCGTACACTCGTAAAGCACCAGAAGCTAATTGTCTCCGTTCCCCCTTTATTCCGAAGCTGTCTGACCTGCTATGTTTAGGCCTGATCCGAGTATATCCCATAAGTATATCCCATATCCCATATCCCAATTATGTAAGCTGTCCTCATTCGTTTCGGAGTGAAAAATAAACCAAAATGTTCACTGACGCGGGCCGATAAAAATTATGAAAAACGGTTGATTCTAAGTTATAACAATCATTGCAAATAAATTATGCACATTAAAATGCTGAAACGGCGAATGACGCAAAAAAAAGAAACACTCTTCGGGTTTAAATTTTTCTAATTCCTCAGTTTACCTTTCTTCTCACTATACTGTAACAAATAAAATAATATTGTTTTGGTTTGTGATTCCTCGAGTCCAATTATTGTACTGTAACGAGAGAGTAACGGCGTTACTTTCTCGTTACAGTAACTGTAACTGTAACGGTAACACGTTACTTCTCGAAACCGGTAACTGTAACTCTAACAGAGTTACTTTTTTCCCCCTAGGTAACGGCAACTGTAACCCTGTTACTTTTTACTGGTAACGTGCCCATGACTGGAAGCGAGCCGCCGGTTGGGCTTCATTGGAAAGGCTGCGTCCAGCGGCGGACCGGTTGGAGAGATTTCCGCGGGCCACATCTCGCCCGCAAGCCAGGGTTTAAGACCCCTCGGCCTCTAAACTCGTCAAACACAAAGTTCGGACCGAAGTTGACGGAACGCACCGATTGGTCTATCACGACGATGACTTCGCGCTTTTTTCGCCGACGTCAAATCGAAGCGTTCCGCAAACTTTCTGCTACAACTTTGTGTTTGACGAGTTCAGGACCCCCCGCTCTAAATTAAAAACAACGCGATTTGTAGAGTGACTCACTTCGCGAACCAGATAAACAACGAAGTTAAAGAAAAAAGAAAAAGTGTCAACGCTGAAACATGCTCTTGACATGAATCATAGCCCGTGATTGATGTCGGGAAAGGCGTAAACATGCCGATATATTTGTCACTGCTCTTCGACGTCGTTTTCAGATTGTCACTGAACTCTTCGACGCTGTTTCCAGACCGCTCTTCCACTCTGTCAAAGAGAAGCACCATTTCTCCGAAGCACGAGCTACTCCCTCGTGGAGCACCATCCACCTCCCGAGACTCCGGCACCCGAGCCAAGGGCTACACTTCGTTGCACCTTACGATGAACCGCAGATAACGCCACGAGCCATCCAAGCCAATCGGATGCCGTGTGATTGTCACGTGACTGTCGATTGTGGTGCAGTGACGCGTTCACGGCTCTGGATTGGCTGGAATGTCTCGTAGCATCCGCTGCGGTCCATCGTAAGGTAAATTGGAGTCCAGTCCACAGGGCTCTTCTATACCTTCATCCTTTCTACCAAAAAACAACAAAAACAAAACACTCTTCACAAACATGGAGCACTAAAACCCCCGGTCACACTGCTAACACGTGATACAAAAGACAGTCTGAAGACACTTTCCGAGGCATCTTTCTTCTTTGTATGACGCGGGGTCCGAAGGAAAAGCGAGAACGAGAGCGTCTCATGCGGTTAGTGCAGCGGCGGTCGTCGTCACGTGCTCGCCTTCGGGCCACCCCCAACCCTTCGCTAAAAACAGACCATTCCTCCCGGCGTCGGTGGCCGGCAACCCACCCGCATTACAAACGGGCTACCAGAAAAAAAAAAAAGAAATGCTTCTGACAACGACACCGGGAGCGGACGGCACGAAAACACCGTCACCAGCCAAAGATAAAGCGAAGGTTCTAAGAGAAACGCGCGGGGTGTCCTGGCCTCCTGTACCGAACGGGAAGGAAAGCAAAGATATGCGACTCTTCAGGCGCGACGAATTTTACCGCAAACAGGACGGGAGCGAAGCGGTGCTAGGAGTTATTTTTAATTGCGGACGCCAATTTCTGCCAGGGGGGAGGTCTTGTGTTCTTCGGTGCCCTCCGCCTCCTCGGAGTTTCTGTCTGGGCTGCGCTCCTCTTCGCTTGGGCGGGCCTGTGCTTGGCTTTTGCACCGAAACTACGGTAGCGGCGACGAGAGGTAATGTTGTCGTCACGCGCAAGGTAATGCTAGGTGATGATGTTTTAGGAAAGTTACGGAAAAGCTAGGAAGGAGAATAGAAGTTCCGCGTTAACGGAACCAAAAAGAACGAGCTATTCAATTCGTTCCGATAAATCGACGTAACCATATAAAACGAATAAAAAAATACGGCGAAAATTTGAACCTTCTAAAAAAGTTTCGCAGAGTTCCTGGGGAAAAAAAGAAGCAAACGAATTACGCGATAGTATTTTTGTAAAGAAACATTATGCGTACGCTTTTAACTGTACCACAGTTGCAATATACGTAGATGTGTGCAGTGAATACCGACGTTCTTCGAAAATTGTATGCAACAATTTTTTCACGTACCTATTTTCAACCGGAGTTTTGTTAGTCTTCTGCACGCGCAGCTCTTCTTCAAAGCACTGACATAAAATTAAACTAAAAAAAAGTACAGTCCCTTTTATCTATTTAGTAATCCCCAATGACTGCCGATGTGGACTTTACTCGCTTTTCCGATGTGGACATTACCCGCTTTTCTAGTGTGTTAAAAAAAAAAGAAGTATACGCAAAAAAGCTTGAGCTCTTTGTCCAACGTGTATGATCCTACATCTTAAACCGGTGGAAACAAATAAAGCGGTATGCACTACTACCGTGCACTACCGCCTTTATTAACGTGTTCCTGACTTGCTGCTTTCGGTGCGTACACAGAGAGCAACTGAGTGAAACGAGGAGACAAGGGCCTGCGGTGACGTTAGAGTTCAGAGCTCTGATTGGTCAGAACGTCTTACCCTGCACGAGGTGCAGACGACTCTCCTAGGCTGTTCGCTCTGATTGGAGGGAGACAGCGGGTAGAGACGAAGGCAGCTAGTCTTCGCGTCTACCCTCTAATCCTTCCAATCAGAGCACGGTATTCTTACGTCCCCGTATCTTCTCGTATCCTCCTCTCCCGCTGTCTCTCTCCGTATAGTAGGGTACGTTGTTGGGCTAGTTGGCTCATCTTAGTTAAACATATAAAATAGCGTAAAAAACGACAAGGCTATTCGCGACTCCAGCTAAACGGACGCCACCAAGCGGGAAAACCGGGAACCAGCCGGTCCAGTTCGCTCCGCGCCCCTCCGCGTCTCTGGTGGCTTTCGCGGACACGTGTTGTCGGCGCGGGGGCGAACAATGTAATTTGACGAAGGTCCGAAAGTTTGCATGAGTGTTCATTAGTGTGGTGAAGCCTCAGTAGGTTCTTTCCTTCCATCACGTGTTTGAAAGCCCGTTTTCTCCACAACACACGGTCGCGTGCTTTCGATTTCCTGGATGGGGAGGAATCACGGAAAAACGTTTCGATTTCTTGTCTGTCTCGAATCACATTCAAAGTAACGACTACTTGGTAACTGATAAGGGGTTTCTTTATGAGGATGTAGAACAGTGGACTGAGGACGACAGACGAGGTGTTAGACTGGAGGGAACACCAACGTTGCAGTCAAGTGAATGGGAAGGTTCGACAGCTGCTTTTCTTGAGTTTGGTTGTGTTTGATTAGCTTCAAGTTTGTGCCACCCACGCCGGTCGGTGCGTTGGCTATTCATCTTGGCTGATTTTCGCCGAAAAAGCCTCTGAACCACACTGAAGGAGTTGGGCTGATTTCGCAATTACTTGATTCAGGAAAACCTGCTCGCTGCATATGATTAATGAGGGAAATTATCTGCTTTCAAAAGGCAGAGGACGCGTCTCGCAAAGTTAGGAGCTGTCACGGTATTATGATCTATCGCTATTCTAATATTTATATTATACCCCCGTCGAAGCCAGCAGCAATATATGTCTTCATTGCTCAGGTTTACCGGCCTCGCAAAAAGCTAATTTTCTCCGTTCAGGATTCGAGGTCAAGTTCAATGCAGAGAGGTTCTGCGTGAATCTCCGATGAAGACTCTCTTCAGTTCGCCCGCATTCGTCTCCGTGCTACCGGCTAGGACCATTCGGCTAAGTTTAAGTAGTATCTCTCTGTTCCTTCAAATATAATTCAGCTGTTCATCTAATAGCTAGTCGACTAAGCTCATATTTCAACCCAAAGAATAAACTAATATCGTTTTAGTGGGACAGTTCGTAATATAATTCATAACCCGCTCGTCAAAATGACTTCTCGATTGCTACTAAAACCAGAATTGAAATACGAGTGTCAACTGCGTAGTGGGGCGCCAGCGGGTTAAAATGCTCCTCGGCTCAAGAAGCGCTCGCTCAATTTTCGTAATTTTCCTGCAGCCTGTGTTGTTGACCGCACAAAACGTCGATTTCGCGGACAGATAAGTCGCATGGTCGAGGCATGCGAGTTAGCTGAAAATTGCTCTCGGTGGAACAATTCTGTAGTCATCGCCACTTTCCTTAGATGATCAAAACTGATTAAAGTCTATTACCGTCTCTCCGGAGCCCATAGTTTCGGTTTTGAACGAAATCTCCGAAACGAAAGTTTGACATGAAAAGAGAAAAAAACATCGGGAAAACAAAACTATGCGTTGCAAGTTTATCAGCACCGGCTAGACTTAACCATCTCAGTTCAGATACCTATAAAATTTGGCATTAAACAAAATAAAATCTGTTAAATTGAATGCGCCACCCGTTCAGGCAGCCCGGCCGAGCCGACGCGACCTGGACTCAGCCGCCATGTTTGTTTGGTGGTGGCGCCCCCTATAGGTCGCTGGAGTCGCGAATATACTTCTTGTCCTTGACTTTCCCTTGTCCAAAAAATGCAAGGAAAAGAGACAAAGACAAGGACTTCTTGTCCTTGTCTTTTCCTTGACCTTGTCTTTTTTGCGCTATTTTATATCTTTAATCTCTCCGTACAAGGGGCCGTAGAACGATATTGGTTTCTCACTTATTTTCCTCTTTTGCAACTCTTCTCTCTCTCTCTCTCTCTCTCTCTCTCGGTTCATCACTTGCTGGCACAAGAGGGACCCAAGTGTACTGGTACGCCACGCCAGTGACCAAGAAGTTTATTTGTCGCAGCGTAATTTCGAGGTTTTAAAACTGCACGCTTTTATTCCCTTCGCACAACTTGCTGACGAATTTGTGGGGATCGCATTGTTGGCGTTGCCAACAACGTGATTCCCAGGATTTTGTTATCGACCTTCTTGGGATCTCCGCGAGAACGATATTTGAATGCGGCTCACATATAGTGGATACGGGAACTGCATGAGCATTCGTTCTTGGGTTTTTGCTTTGATAAACACTGGAGGTATACAATCGGCTGCCGATTACGTGGCCGCTTGTTCTGGTTGCGAGTTGAGGAAGTAAACGCCGCTCGTTTTTCGCCATATTTTTTTTTTTTTTTTTGCGACTGTTATTGCATGGAAAAAACAAAACAACAAAACAAAGAAACAAACGCGCGTTTCATGGGGAATGAATGTCAATAAATAATTATAGGCGGTAGTTACTGAATGTACAAAAAAATATTGCACCGCCCCTTCAAGATCGCGTTGTCTCGAGCACCGCAAAGCGGCCCAGGAAGAACAGCGACCCCTGCACGTAGCTAATAGGATGCGGTCGACGGTTCGAACATCTCCCGCACCAGGAAGTCCATCCAAGTGCCGAGAACGTGAATAACAAAGAAGAGCTTCTGCTGATCCCTGTCACAAGGCGATGGACGGGCGTACGTGTTTTCGGCCTGGATATGATTACACGGAAGCAGATGAGCAACCGGCCGGAGTATTTTTTTGTATTTATTATTTTGTTACACTTCGCCTAAACCAGGTGAAAATAGCTCCGTAGTTCTTAATCTTTAATCATATTCATTCCTTCAGTCCGTATCTCTTTAGCATAGCAGGCACAATGGGCTCTGTTTGTTCCTTTTCGCTTGTCACCGATGAGTGACAGCAGCCTACACATAGCCGTCCTGCTGACGACTCCGTGATACGTTGTTTGAGTGGCCGCCGAAGAAAGCTTTTGCGTTGATTGCAAAAGGCTCCCCTTAATTTCTGTTCTGATTCGACTTGAGTGCTAACTAGTCGGAACTGCGTTTCATCTAGAAGCAGAGCGTCACTTACAAAACCTGATATTATTTTTCTTGAAAAACAACAAGCAAACGAAAACAAGGTGGATTTAGCTTAAGCTTGCGACTTGAACTGTCTTGTTATTTATTTCTACTTCATTTCTACATGAGTTGTGATTTTTAAATGTCTTTTATTCCACTTTTGTTTACAATGTCTGCGATCGAGACCTCCCAAACTCTCTTTTTAGCTATCAAGGGTGCTAATTTTGACGACATTTCGTTTGAAAGCATATTCTGTGCTTCTTATCCCAAACCAACGTACGTCATCTTGCAAGATCACGGAGGATGACTGAGGATCAGTTTCGGTCATCTAGACATCGTTAACATGCTATCTAAATCTTACGTAAAGGGAGGCTACAGTGCCGAAAGTTACGTCAGATTGTAGAACTCGCCTGTATGTACCACTGATCTAGATAGTGGTATAATAAAAAAATAAAAGAACGATATGTCGCGGTTGCTAGCAGTCCAGTCACTTATTAATGAAAAGTTAACATCGCTCATCGAGCAGACTCATCCAGTTAAAACTTTATTTTCGGACGACCTACACCTGTGACTAGCTGTTTTACGGTGAACTTGTTATCTTCAACGAACTGGTCGCCGACTATTTGTCCTTCGGCAAATTGTTGGAATCCCAGCCACTAGATAGTACTTACGCTAGTTACCAACGCTAATGCCCGAGTCCCACGAGAGCGACAGGCAGAGACAAAAGACAGCGACAAGCCTCAAACAAGAGTCTTTCGCGATTTGACAGGCTTTGTATAATAAAGGAGGCTATGCTCAAACACGAGTATCATGCGCGCGAGGGTATCATCGGCAAGCTTACAATCGCTCATGCTTACTTCACGAGCACCGAACGACTAAACACCTGTCAAAGGTGCCATCGCGAGCATGCTGCATGGGTCTGAGGCTTGTCGCTGTCCTTTGTTCCTGTCTGTCGCTCTAGTGGGACACGGGCATAATGAAGACAGCGTTATTTCGAATGAAGACCCTAGGATAGCAGTTCTAAGCTTACTTGAATGCTTTTACAACAAAAAATACGCGATCAAATGGTCCAATTCACACCGTAGAAACATTATTTTGAGCAACAATAGTAGTACATCATGGCATCTTCTTTCAAACACAGGGGTTTCTTTCGACTTTTCTTCTTCGCGTGCTCCTCTCGTTCCCAACTTTCTTTTTATCCGTTACAAAAACGAAAAAAAAAAGCGATTCAGCGTGGCATACGGAAGGCCGTGCAGTGGAGAGCTAGGAAGGGGGAAGGGGAGGGCCTTGCCCAAATTGAACGAAAACCGACCCTCGGTCCCGACTCCGGGGTGCGGGGGTACCGCGGTTCGGCCGTGTCCCTATTATCGGAAATCATTTAAATGCAGATTCCCACGTGATAGGCTCGTGTCTGGGACCCTTCCGCGGTGCTACTTCCGATTGATTTCCATTCTGGTCTCCGCATATGCCTCGACTCCAACTCCCCCCCCCCCCCCCCCCTTTTTCTTTTGTTTTGCTTTCTTTTAGTTTTGTTTTTGTAATGTCTTTTATTTTCTTCTCGTTTTCTATCTTTTGTTCTATGTTTGAGTTTCGCGTTTAGGTTTCGCTGGAGATATCTTAAAATGTGGTCCTTTGTTTGAGAAGACGGACTCGGCAAGCATGGGAATGAGCTGCGAAGCGAAGGCGCGGCTATGCTGGTAATCGTTATCGTATTTTTGGTATCATCTTCTCGCCGAAGACGAAAGAAAGGCAGTTGCGTAAGGAAAAACGTCTGTTTTCGTCTAACCTTTATGGACGGGGGATGGTGTCTGGTTTATTTCAATGACAACTAGAAGTGACGAGCACATTGAGTCAACAAAAAAACCTACCAGATCTTTTTTTTTTTTTTTTTTTTTACGTGGTTTTTGTGGGTAAAGTTATTTGTTTTGTTCCAGGCTTGAGCGCGTGCCTTACTTTTCGTGGTACTAAAATGACGGCTGAGAAACACCAACAAACCGTAAAAAATAGTTAAATATTTTAAATGCCAACGGTAGAAAAAAAAAAAAAACACGATTGGTAAGATTTCTTGAATATTCTCAGGCGATACGAACATTTCAGTCGTCCGCGAATGGAAAGTTGGAAATCATATTTGGGACAGTTCATCTGGTGCGAAGAGGTGAAAATGATTTTGACATAAAGCGCTGCCTTATACTTCTACAGGCAAGCGAGTCAAAACGTAGCTTGACTCAATAGTGAAACCATCAGGTTACCCCTGCGCTAGTGGAACGGCGTTGACTTCGAACCACCGAACTTTTACGTTTTTATTAAAAGCAGAATTTAAGTAAACTAACGCCAATTGGAAAATATGGCGCGTACTGACACTGTGTGGTCAAAGCATATTTTTTTGCTTTCAATGTCACGAAACAAGCTTCCTATTTTTTGCTGTTGTTATTTTGTTGGAATGATTTTTTTAGATATTAATTACGAAACGTCTAGGAAAGAACCGAGACGCTCGTGTGCCGGAGCGCTACGAAATCTCACCGAATCTGCCAACTCGTGGTTTGCACCACTTTAGTACACAAATGGAAGAAAGAAACTCTACTTCGCGACGGCAACGACACCGGTCATCCAGATAAAACTCGATAAAATGTTAATTTCTGGCTCTAAAAAAAAAATAAAAGAATAAAATGGCGCTTGTGTCCGATTTATTGCTACCATTTCCCCATACCCATTTTTGCCTTCCATCCTCATATGTAGGTACACTAGGTCTGTGTCTTATCGTTCCACGGAAAGTCGGATGCCAGCCCCAGAGAAACAGCCAACTCTCGAGTGCTGACAGTGGCGTCAATTTGCCAACTTCGTGACGCGAATCTTCACGTCGTCATCGCGTCGCAGCGGTCGGTGCACACGGCAAGAGAAGAGAGACTGGAAAGGACTAACAACACCGCGGTTCCTAAGCGCCCCAAATTTGGACCACTTTGCCACAAGAGAGACGGCCGGGACTCGGTCACGTCCGTCAGCGAAATCTCGCCCCAAAAGCCCAGTCAACCCAGAGAAGCGGACCATCCGACGATACTGCCGCCGCCCTATAAATTCTCAGTTGGCCGAAAACACAAAACGACAATAACAACAGCAAACGTTAACGAAGGATCTTTATTTTTCGAATAATTTTGCTGCGGCAGATCGTTCTCCGTCACGATGCTCCAGAGAACCTCGTAAAGATAAGGCAAGCCAAATCCGGAGATGAACAACAACAAAGATACACAGAAACACAAACGCACACAAGAAAAAAAAAAAAGTCTAAAGCGTTGTATAGCGAAAACAGAGCCTTCTTGAGCGTCACAAGCCGTAGGTAGGTAGGTAGGTATGTAGCATACCGTCGGCCGAATGTTTTCCCTGCCGGGCCGACGGAATTGCAAGAGGCACCTTCGGGAGGGGGACTCTATGGCGTGCGTACCGTTCATCAATGTTTCGCGTGGAGAGAGAGGAGCAGTTTTAGCGGGGCCCAAAAACCTTTTAGTCGAATGCCGTCGGCAGAGAAGTAATGAGTCTGAAGACCCCGTCCAAGTTTTAGGGGTGTAGAATTATGACACCCTATACGCACGCGTGCGTGCGTGTGTGGTCCTTTTCTTTCTTTTCCTTCGCCCTTAGTAGGCGCCGCGAACGCCTGCGGCCGCGAGCCGCCCATGCCACAGGACGTACCTGCTATATCCCCATAAGCTACACTGCGTTCCGCTCCCACAAAGGAGATTCCACTAGCTGTCTTTCTATCTCTACAAAAGACGCTTCGGAGGTCGTTTTCCATCTTTGGAGAAAAAAGAGGAAGAAAGAAAAAGTTTCGAAAGTGCGCGAGGAACACGTTAACCCGTATCTTTGTTAGAATTCGTTTAAAGATACCTCCGAGGGTGGTCTGCATTACATATGCGTTTTGTGCAGAGGGCGGCTTGAAGTCTCCGATAACAAGTTTGCGACGGCCTGAGCAGAACATGGGAAGCGCCCGAAGGGGAACGATGATTCGTTCGTTGGGACGACGAGGCTGGGACAAGGAAGATTGCTGCCGGGTCGGATTAGGCGCATGTCTACAGTGTATTAACATCGACGGGCGTCGGGGGCCTGGATATGGCGCCGGTCCTGATTAATCCGCCCCGAAGCAAAGTTTGCAATTTACTGGTACACGGGGAGGGCGGGAAGACGGGGTGGCTGGACGGTGCGGTTGCAGGCATTCGGAAGTTGTAGCTCCATTTGTCGTTTTGTCGTAGGTTTCTTTTTATTTATATTTTTTTGTTTGTGTTTGTCGCGAGATTATAATATTGCGTGTTCGTGTTCAGGTTGCCTTGATCCGCGAGATAAATGGACTTGGGTTAGTTTGGGTTAGTGTGGAGAGGCTCCAAAAGTGGTGGCCCTTTACACACGCACACACAAAGAAAAAAAAAAGACTACTTAAAAAAAAAAAGGAATCGAAGGCACTTTTGCTACGCTGCGAATTCAAATACGTTCACTCCTTACTAAAAAAAAAAAATTGTGATATTAAAAAAATAGATCAAATTTATTTGACTTAAATCAAAATGATTTGATTTAAATCATTGTAGCCATAAATTAGTGCTTTTTCATCGCAAGAGGTATATTTTTAAACATGACGGATGGATTGATCAATTCGTTCGATCACTGAGACCAATGCGGAAGAAAGAATTGCTGTCAGTTTAAAGCACAGTTTAATTAACAACATTTTATTAAGAAAACGCGGCAATAGTAGAACAAACATGCTTTTTTGCGTACTGATTTTATCGCGACAGAACATGACTTTTCTAGTCCTAGTTTCTTTCTTTGATATATTCTTATTTACTTGTAATAGGATGTTATGCACCTCTCGAACTAAAAGAAAGGTAGAAAAAAAAGAAAATGAATGGCAGAAGGAAAGAAAGATTTGCACAAAGACCACTGCTTTGTGATCGCGTTCATTCTAGTTCATTCTTCGTCATTTATTGAGTAGCTTACAAAAAAAAAAAAAAACACATATATACAGAACATTGGTCACATGAAAGCTGCCTGCAGACATGTATGAAGCATACATACGAATGGAGCAAACATGCTCAGTGGGACATGATTGACGCGCGTCCACAGGTTATTCTGTCGCCATGTCAGCAGTGAACACCACACACACACACACACACACACACACACACACACACACACACACACACACACATATATATATATATATATATGTGTGTCTGTGTGTATAAGTCAGATATGCGTACTGTCGGAGTTACTAATTCGAAGTTTATTACGACGTTTCGAGCGGGGATCGCTCTTCATCAAGAGCGGGGACCGCTCGAAACGTCGTAATAATCTTCGAATTAGTAACTCCGACCGTACGCATCTTTGACTTATTAACTTTTCCCGGTCCATTGTTTTTATATTTACCTTACCTCACCTATATATATATGTTTCTTTTCTGTTTTAAAAGGTCCAAACTAAGCCACTGTAATAAAATAATCCCCGAAGTTGCTTTAATGAGGCCGACTGCAGTTTCAAAATTAGGTGATCATAAGACCGATTCATCGGCGATTCTCAACACTGTATTTATGTGGCCGTCAATTGGCATGAAAAAAGGGGCAACATTCCCTTCAGAATTCATCGATCGCAGATAAAAGTTTTTTTTTTTTTTTTAAAGGGAACTATACCTTACTTGGCATCTCCAAAGTTAGTTTCCTCAGTGTCGGGAATCGTGCGATTTCTAAATGAAGCACTTATCGTTTCGCCGTAAGGACATGTCTGATCCCTTACTCAAAGGTCACATTTAGCTCTACGAACCGCTCAAAAGTAGGCCACAAAGACACACGCTACAAGGGTGGTACGCCAAGGAATAACTACCGTACGCAGTATTCAGCAGACACCGACAATTATGCGTGTGGCTAAGTTATAGCTCGTCCATTGTCTACACACGGTAACACCTTTGGAAGCGATAAACGAGTCTTGGCTTCTCTTGTCAGCGCGCGCTCGGCAATGAACACACGCCCAACGGGCAAACATTCATATACGCGCCGTGCCTTACCATATAACTCAGTGCGAGTCCGCCTTAACATATATACCGCTACCAGAGATTGAAAAATGGTCAGATATACTAATGTTCCTGAGCGGCGCTCGAAAAAAGGCGGTCGCGAAAAAAGGGTCGCTTTGAAAGGCCACGACCCCGCGAATCGATACATGTGTGGGAAAGGCACGGCGCGTTTCATGTGATCCGCCACGAAGAGTTTTTCAGCCGGGGGCGAAGGAAGGAGCGGGAAAAGGGCCGAATATGCATTCCGGTCAGCGCGTCTCTCAAGCACGCGCACGTGCTCGCTAAAGAGGGCTTCCCGCACGTTTCATTTGCATACAAACTGCTTTCTCCGGTTTCACGGCGCTGCCTGGACACTCCAACCGTTAACGCGTTTGCCACAGTTTTATAAAGGCCTACGCTATCGAACTTCAAATTTTTTTACCCTCCCCCCCCCCCCCCCCCCCGTAAGTTTTAAAGTATTTTTATATATATATGTACAGATATATATATATAGATATATAAATATCCGAAACACCACAAAGGTCATAGAACAAAAATGGAACAATGGTGGATCGATTGATTCAAGCAGCAAGGAGAGCGTTATTCCATCTAGTTTGCATTTTGCATATGCAACGATGTGGTCCAGCATGAACAAGAACATCGCATTAAGAAATTTCACTCGCTTAAAATATTACTTTTCTATTTTTTCGCGCCGACCTCTTATAAGTAACGGAATAAGCGGACTGGAATCTTTGAGTTATGATTGTAATAACGCGCTCAGGAAAACGGACTCGGATACTGTTTCCACACTTCGGCACTTCAGCAAAAGAAAGATAATGTAAATACAATGAAATTAACAACGCTCAAGATAAGGAATAAAACTAACGAGGTTTTCCGTTAAGATAAATAAGAAGGAAAGAAAGAATGGGTGCTTAATATTTTCTAGGCGTCGAGGGCCGCTCTCAAAGAAATCGAACCCCTAAAACTGCTCGAAGCCGTTTTTTTTTTTCGCTCTCTCTCTCTTTCAACGAAGAGTGGCGGGAAGAAAATCGGTATTCCTAAGCCACACGCACATACCAAACTACGAACTCGCGGCGTTACCAGAACAACGAGCGTGTAATGTTACATAGGAAAGTGGGTCTATTGAATAACCGACAAAAAAAAAATGCGTAAATAGAAACATTCCAAATAATGGTGAATATATTCATAAGAAAAGGTGTAGGAGCGAATAGCATATAGAATTTCTCGACCCTTCGAATGTTGCCCCATCGAGTTGACTTTCACTAATGTGCCTGTGAGTGATTTCGTTTATCAATTTACATAACTTTGAAGTCGGCACATTTCTGCACGTGTATGAATAACAGACGTGATGTGCCTTCAGTGGGCTCCGTCTACGGGTAGCCCTATCTAATTAAGGTTAAGTTTGACATAGACAATCACCCCAACCATTTAACAAAACGAAAAAAAAAAAAAACGCGGATAGAAAGCAATATTTTCGAAGTATATAGCCATGTTGGTTTTTTTTTTTCTAGGTACATTCTGAGAAATTTTATTTAGATAGTATGTATTCTAGGCAGATTTGTGCGGTACTCATTACCAGTAATCACAATACTTGTAATCGATTAATGTTTTATTAAGTGTAATTCTAATTCTCATCGATCACATTTGTACAGTAATGTGTACGAGGCTGATTCTAGGCAAATTTTAGCGCACGTGACATGTGACTGCACTTTGTGGAATTTGTTTTTGTACTTTCGAGGCTGCAAAAGCCCTTCACGAAGCATATCCATCATTAGAAACATCACGTGTCCACACACGCCTTCAGTACCTCGCGTTTTATAAATATCATTATGTGCTGGGTTTGGCCCATGAAAATTCGAAACGGATTTAACAGCACAGATTTCAAACGAACCTGCCACCTCTTTCACTCGACCGTGTAATTTGCAAGAGGGAACCGAGAACATGGGAAGTTCAGAACAGCCCCGTAGACGGTAGTCGATGCTGCAGCTATAGTAGCGGTAGCGAAGCACTCAACGAACGAAAACCGACAGGCTGTGTAGGAAACGAAATTGGAAACCTCCGGACCGATTGTCAAACAGCGCTGAGTCGCGTGGGGTTGTTTACAACGACCGGCGTATCGACCAAAGCGCCACGGAGCTCACATCCCGAGACAGAACTGCAGTCACGGAGCGATGCAGGCAGACCCTAATGCCAAACGCTGCAGGGGGTCCCAATCTTTAGCTCGCCCAGTGGGAGGCAACGGAGTCGGCGTTCCCAATACCAGCTAGGTCCGCGAAATTAGGCGCTATTCTTAGCAACCGCTTCTGCTATCGGCGGATTCCGGCTCTCGAAGTAGCCGTATACATGCACGCATTCAACGGGTTCGCTTTTGTTGCAGAGTTCGTTCCGCCGTCTAGCTGGATTTTTGGGACGCGCATAGGATTACTAGTTGCTTCTTGCTAAAGCTAGATACGGCCGTGTATTCGTATCGGTCCCCTGTATACGATATCCGCTGCAGCCGCGCCGAGTGGATTATGGCATTCGTGCTTCGTTGTCTCAGTACGACGAAAGATAGCGCGAGGAATCAGTAGCAGATTAATTCTTCGATGCTGATCAGGGGAACGAACGGAGCCGTTACGATAGGGCACGAGGGTGGAAATCAAATTAAAAACACATTATTCTAGTTGTTGATCTAATGCCGTTGATATTCTTAGTTCATAGCGTACTCTGCATATAGTCTATTTTAGTTTTTATGAGCTCACAACACCATGCTCTTTCCTTTGCCGCTGCCACTGCCCTGTAAGGGAGGGCCGAGGGTCACGTGAAGCTGCTTGATCAGCTTTTTTTTCCTCGTACCCCCCCCCCCCCCCCTCCCCCCCCCCTCCCCGACTTTCATGCGGAAATGGAAAATAAAAGAATGCATTAAGGGGGAATGAATTGAAATTTGAATTTCTGAGGTAAAAAAACAAAAAACATAAAAGATGCGCAAATATTTTTACGTGCATTCACTTCACGTCCGAACCGCGTCTCAAAATCTCAACTATGAGCTTCACATTTGATTTATGCGTTACGTTCTGAGCTTTTGTCAAGGTTTGCCCGAACGACCAAACCGCTTTCGAGGACTAGATATCTCGAGCATAGCACGAATTTGTAGTGTTCATACCATTATATCCAAGTTGGAAGATTAAAGTTTAGATTAGCAGTCCCGAGATAAAACTGTGGTACGAGTGAAAATTACGTCAAACTAAAATGTTTTTGATTTGATAAAAAAAAATACCGACACCAAAAGCGAAGGCTGTGTTAAGCATACATTCAGTAAATCTTCCAGGACGTAAGCGCGTGGCTTAGGGTAAACGCGTCTTTGTCATTTTATCTGCAGCACATGAAAGTACCGCCCGGCTTGTTTGTATGTCATGGCTTTGGCTGGCACTTTGCGGTAGTTTCAAATTGTGTCGTCTCTTCGTATTTCTTTTGTGATTGTTTGTCGTTGAAGTCGGGTAGTACGAGGAGTGGCACCAACCCTAAAAATAGAATGCTGAGGCACTCTATACTTTCCGTCTCTAGCCTGCTTGTCCTGTGAGAACTGATCACGGGCTGCGAGTGTAATTTTATTTTGGTCTTCGCTTGCCTACTACCACTTCAGTAACAAGAGGCTGCTGCGTACTCTAAGTCGCGATCTGGAGTTCGGCGCAATCGAAGCACCACCGAAAGCAGCGCGCTCATTTTCAGGGGTACATGAGTACGAACAGCTAGTCCAATGTTTCTGAATATTCACTGAAACTAACACTATTCTGGTGAGCAGGTGCAATTATAGCGTGCATGTCTTGGGTCAGAAGGTCTGTATAAGTTTTCAGTAATCGCACTACCTTAGCGCATTTGATACGTACAGAAAAAGAAACGGGAACTCGGGGGCATCAGTACGAGCAAAGTACAAAATCAGGAAAATGTGTTAAAATGACATGAAATATAGTTTTTCACTCCATTACAGGTTCAGACTGCTCATTTGAGCTCCATAACCAAAAACAAACTGGTAAGCAATCTGTTTCCTGATGGTGCTTCAAACGACAAACGAAGACAGGCCTCTATAGATTGGGTTCTTCTTCCTGGTCCAGGGCCGAAGATCTTTTCGCATTTCCTTTGCTTGCTTCTTGGGCAACCGGATGGGATAGGCTCCGGTTGAATCCCAAGAAGATCCCTAGAGAGAATTAGCTCCCCAACGGTTTCAACAGCGTTGCCCCTGTACCCGATGTCTTCCGTGTCGACTAGATTGTTGCTCTACTCGCCGCACGGAAGACAGCCTGGTAATCGTTGAGGCTGGAGATGAGTTTTCCTGTCTGGGCACCGCTCATACAGGAAACGTACGACGCGTGCGTCACCTCAAAATCACGTGACGAACCAAGTTTGGTAGTAAAAAGTGAAAGCCGTTCACAACTCCCTGTAACGCCAAATTAGAGCGCAGCTCTTGAGGAGGAGGAGGGAAGGGTACTGAGGGGGGGGGGGGGGGGTTACGTGACCTCGGGGGAGGGGGAGGGGGTGACGTGACCTCGGGTTCCCGAAGGAACCCGAGGTCGCCGTCGGCGTAACCCGCGGTTACGCCGACGGCGACGCCGAGACCGCTCAAGCCGGAAACAGGCGCCTAAGAGCTGCGCTCTAAAACAACAAGAAATCACGTGTTTTGAAATGAAGTTTTGACGCCTTTAAGAGAGTCCTATCGGTATGGGACCTAAGAATTAAATGCGAAACGCATATTTTGAACAAACGAACAATCGTCTCTGGTTAGTGACTGTGGCGCCAGTAAAGCGTCTTTGGCTGGTGAGTTTACCGCGTCATCAAAAGTGGTCCCCCATGATGACGTCATGAAAGTGTCACGCTGTTTCCAGCCGCACTCCTGGCGGTTTCACACGAGCGGAGATGACCGCGGCAGACGCCTGTTCTGCTGCCGGTCGCTTTGCAGCCAGACAGCCTATGGAAACCAACGCACACACGAGCCGGGACACTGCGACGGTGGCAAACCTCGCGTCTGCTCGCTTTTTCCGTTGGTATACGCCTCGCAAGTGGGCTCATTTTCGTCTTCTGCGCATGAGAAAGGAAGTAGCGGTGACGTCAGAACGCCGAGCCCTGATTGGCTGATCGCGCCCCCCTATCTGAGCGTCGTCTGCTCCTTTGCAACGTCGTCTGCTCGCAACGTCGTCTGCGTCTTTCTCACCTTTCCTGCGACTTTCAGAAGTGCAGGTCTTTACATGCGAGCTCGACTTCGCCTTTCACAGAGGGCAGACGAAATAACTCGAGCGGTACGTTGTTTTTGTCTAGCAACTAACAGACGCGCATCAAGGAGGGAATTCAGAGGACTCACTGGCGAGGTGTCCCGAGGCGCCGAGGTTTGTTTACTAAGAACCGGGAGGTGAGCGTGCAAGTTCCCTCCCAAATACTTTGTCCCTCCTTTCGTGTGCGGCGAGACCCCCCATTCTTTAACAGCGTCGGCGGGTTGGCGCAGTTGACGTCGTCTGCTCTACGTCTGCTAGTCAAAGCGATGGCTGCTTTACCTTTCCTGCGTCTGTCGGAGATTCACCGCTTTTTCACCGGCGAGAGTCACCGTGGCCTCGGGAAACAAGGAGATAACAAGAGGAAGAAATTGACAGCTCTTAATCCAAAAGTGAGGTCAGCGATCAAAGTATAATACGGGAAGGGTTCACAAGGGTCGCGCGGGCATATTCCATTCAGCACGCCAGCCGGTCGTGGGCAGACGGTCGCCGAGTCCGGGAGTGCCTGCTAGGCCTAACTGCCGTGCTCGCTTGGTCGCGTTCGGTGGAATCATGGCCGTTGGAGCTTTTCCCGGGTGTTTGTGGATCCAGCGTTCTTGTTCGTCGTGGTCTGTTTCAAGTACTTTTTTCTTGCTGCTTGAAGTCGGGACGCGTGAGAAGCGCACATAGAAGAATAAACGTCCGTGGGTCGTCGCGACCGCGACGCTGTCGGCCATGCTGATTTGATCGTAAGAAGTGCGTACGACAGCTTCAAAGCTGTCGTAGGATTTCGTCGTAACCTGCGCAAAACTTGCGAAAATTTTGTTTCGTGAATACAAATTTGTTCTTAAGTTATGGCTTACGCATATTTTTTTGGCGTAAGATCGTTTCCTGCGACTTACGAAAGTCGCAGGAGAGGTAAGACAGACGCAGACGACGTTGCGAGCAGACGACGTTGCAAAGGAGCAGACGACGCTCAGATAGGGGGGCGCGATCAGCCAATCAGGGCTCGGCGTTCTGACGTCACCACTACCCCCTGCGCAAGAAGCAGACGAACTTGCCCTCCGCATTTCTACGACCAACCGCCAATATCACGACATCTGTCGGCGTGACTCGCCGGCTCCTGTGACGCGATTTGTTGACACGTCGGGACCGCTTTCGATGCGTACGAACCCAACACTATGGTAAATACACCAATCGCAGACGCCCTCCAAGGCACCGTACTGCTGACTTAAACAAAATGAGCTTTCTGGAGTACCGCTTAATCAGAAGCACAATAAAAATAAAAATAAAACCTGCCGTAAACGTAGAACGACGGGGTAACAAGCTATATTTACCACGTTATCAAGCTATGGCTGTTGTTTACTCCCTCAAGCCGCATTCACAGTGCTCACACATCAAACCAAGTACACAGTGTTCCCTGTAGACACGATGCCAGAATTACCTACTGACACGCATCATGCACGTTCGAAGAATGTTTCCTTCATACATTTGTACGATCCCAACATTTCTGCAGAAGATTTTTGTATTATGTATTATCAGCGCGAATGCGGCTTTCGTAGGAGTGGATCGAACACATAACTCCCCTTGCCACCACTTTTTTTTAGCGAATTACGGTTTTACGCTTCTTACATTTGCCGAAAGTTCATTTTCCTCCCATACATGAGCTGCGAGTGCGACCGACGGATCGCTCGGGTCGCTGCTTTCTGCACAGCGGAGGGAGCGCGGTTGGGCAGGAGGCCCACGGAAGCGTCGTCGTCAGCGAGCGGTGAGGATCCGCTGACGTTTCACCTCCTAAAAACGGCTCGGGACTCGAAGAGTAATCGCGTCCATATTACTGGGCTGCCCATAGATCACAATTACGCGGGACCGAACTGCAATTTCCTTTCACTTCGCTCTCTTCCTTCATTTCCCCGGTGCCCCTTTTGTGCCCTTTTGGTTATCCGTTCCTCGTTAACGGTCTCTGATCTAGCGCTTCTTTCTCTCCGTCTCTTGATGTGTTTTGCTTCCTTTGGTTTTTGCCGTTTTGACTCCCGCTTTCACAGAGACCAATCTCCACGCCCCCGTGTAATCCCCAGCGCCGCGGTCGCTGCGGACGAGGCAACTGCGTCCCCGGATCCTAAATTCTGGCTTTTGGGAGCAATAGAAATCTCCCAGATTTCGCGCAGGCATCTATGCGCGTATGTATTCCTAATATCGACTTCTATCACCGATTATTACTGCCTTTTTTTTTATTTCTCTAGCTTTCTTTTTTCTTTCTTTCTATCGCAGTTTTTTTTTATTTAGCACGAGGAGTGATAGTTTTTGTTTTGTGGAGGTCAGGGAGAGTCGAGTGTCCGAGTATACGGAGGGCTCTCACCCGGGGAGCGTAATCAAATTGTGCGCAGATGAGAATTCATAGCGGAGACGGCGTGTGCAGCGTACCACGCTGGAAAAGAATGCGTTTACCACCCCGACATGTCACGAGGGAGGAGTCACTATTCTCGCATCATCCCCCACGAGGCCACAGCGAGAGTTGGAGGGGATTTGGTGGCCCTTAGCTGAGGGATCTGAGCAAGCGTCCTCTCGGCGCCAACACGTATGTTTGTATGCTTTCTTCCTTGATTGTATCATTTCTATTTGGTAGCATAGTGAACGTGGGCGGCTGTATTGGCTGTGCATTTCTCGGTGAGGGTGAATTGGCGAGTCGTGATGTTTACAAGCAGCTTATTCAGCGAAGCTGATGGCAGGAACTACAACTGATATCGGAAGGGCTGCGGGGTCAAGTTGCCCAAATTGCCCATGACGGTGCGTCATGGGCAATTTGGTCACTGCACATCGTTTATATTTCTTATCTAGTGGATGTGATTGAAAGTCAAGTTGTGTAATAAAGGCACGCTTTTTTTAGATAAGTAAAACAAAGAAATGTGCGTTCAATTCGCACCAGCCTATAGAGTGCGGGCCTCTTTACGCAATTCTGTTACCTCAGAAAGGACATTGCCCGCACTCTAGAGAGGGGTCGCGTCTGTGGCAATCCAGGTCCCAAAGGGTGGGGTCGGTTCAAGTTGTCAGACGTTAGTTGAGATGGTCAGGCGGGAGCTGCATTGAGACACGAAGCCGGTTTTGATGCACCGGCAACTCGCGAGTCCCTGCCAACGTATACCATACGTGACTCGTGGGTCACGGCTGTAGCTTGCCGCCGCTCCACTGCCGTCGTCGTCGCGGCATCAATCCGCCGTTCCTCTTGTATTATTTTGTGTCGGACTGACAAGCACAATCGCCAACGTATTAGATACACTATAAAGGTCTAAACGCGTTTTGCTTCCGTTCTCATTATTTTTTTTTTCATGTAGACGGTAGGATGTTTCTCTCTCGCTGAACTCGCTCGCATTGTAACCACTGTTCCAAGCACCTGAGAAATAGTTCCCGTCCCACATAAATCACTTAAGAGGTTTCTTCTTATTGTACGTTCCCGTTATTTGCACGACGCTCTCTCCCGAAATGCACTAATGTTTTCTCCGAGAAGGGGCTTCTCATTTTAATGGGGCGATGCAACGATTTTTGAACTTTGGTCAAATAATTGTGGGAGTTGGTCTCGGTCATTCCTAGATCCAAGAACAGAAAACCATTTCTGCTTCCGTGCACTTGTTTTTACTAAGGCCAAAGCCTTACTTGTCCCATCACGCGAAAAAGCGGAGGCGTTGTCCCCGAAAAATGGTCATAAAAATACGTCATCAAGCGTGCTCCTCAGAAATGAAACAAAAAGAAAAGCACAGCAACGCAGATGTCTTGCCACGAAAGCCGTCGTGAGGCCGACGCGGTTCGCCGCTCCTGCGCAGTGCGTCATGTCACTGCCGGAGCGCCGTGTGCGATACAGCAAAACGTGGCGCGCTTCTTGTAGGAATGCGCTGCGTGTGCAAGTGCTGTTCCCTTCCTACACGTAAACAGTCTTAAGTGTCTGTTCTTTTAAAAAATGGCAAGCATCGAAGTTTTCGGCGGCTCTCAATTTGTGAATCGGCGACAGGGTACTTTCGAGTCACGTGCGCAATGACATCTCTGGGGGATCATGTCACTTCTGGATGGGCTCTGTGACCTCTGTCTTCTGGCCCCCCAGTGCTCCTCCAGTGATTCTGAATACCGTGTCAACCATGTTCTCGACCAACATGGCGTCCTGGCGTGTTGGTCTCTGCATACCATGCACACCTGAGGGGTTCCTCGCGCAGTAGACGATGATAGGGGAGACTTTGGTTTACGAACAAGGGACGCCGGTTCGAGCTGAACAAAAGACCGCACCCGGTAGGCATCGCCCGTGATCGCGGCGAGCTAAAGCCCCTGTATACGGAAAAGTAGCGACATCCTTTGAAGAATACCGCCTGCTATCTTGGAGCGATCCAGGCGGCGCTACCATCGACGCGCGAGCGCGAAAGAGCAAAATATAACAATAAGAGTGTGCATGAGGGACAAGGAGGGAGAAGGAATGCCTATGCTGTCGGAGTGCAGTGCAAGCTACGAGTTCATGTTGCCAATCAAATAACGCCTGCTGTGCTACGTCACGGCTTTCACCGTGTTTCTTTGAGCACATTCTTCGAGGCTGGTAGACCGTGACAGTGCGTTTTTGAGCCTGTGTGTATGTATTTTGCGTCTGTTTCAGCCTTTGACTGTGCTTTGACTCAAGTATAGAAAGGCCGTCTGATATCTTGGAGCGATCCAGGCGGCGCTACAATCGACGCGTGGGTCTAAAATAGCAAAACACAAAGATGAAAGGTGTGCGCGTCAGAGGAGGAGGGAGAAGATGTCGCTACCTTTCTTATTCAAGGACATTACGGCGAGCGATACGATCGTACGTTGAGAAACACGATGAAACGAAAGTTCAGTCTGCTCCTCGAACAAACCAACCTGCTAGACATCACTCGAGACGTTGCTGAAGCTCTTTAATCTCTATACAGATATTGTCACGAATGACAATTGATGAGGCGATAATAACTGAAGAAACTAAACGTTTAATGGGCGAACTTGTGCCCAAAATAAAAAGGAAACAAACAGTCGCTACCCCCTTCCCCAAGCCGGGTAGCGACTCGCCCCGTACAGGAGGCCAACACCTCTCCCGGCTTTCCCTTTCCTTCTCTGGACCTCACAAAAAGAAGAGGAAAAGAAGAAAGAAACAAACGATAACAGAGCGTAGCGGGCGTCGAGGTCGGCGTGACAGCAGAGTCGAACGCTGGGGGGAAACAGACTGCGGCTTGCCACACGGAGCCCTTTTTGTACACGCGTGGATTTCTCGAACAATGGACCGTGGAAAGTTCTCGCATCGACCATTCTGACCTCGAACATTGAACAGAGTTCTAGAATTTGCGAGAACAGTAAATTGCAACAATAAATAAAAGACATGACGCAACCAGGAATCGAACCCTGGCCTTCCGTGTAGAAGGCAAGCGCGATAACCGTGAGGCCACGGGCGCACCGCCTACTTCGTCTGCTGCGCTCGCGGCAATATTTACACACGGTGTGTTCTTGGCACCATAGAGTTATTATAATCTACGCTAGAGGTTAAAATGGCGCAAGTGTGCTGTCGCAAATTGATTGAAGCAGACTGCAACCAGTCAAAAATTGACATACGGCAATGAATATGAGAAAATGTGAGTGCATTTTCTTGGTGCGCTCGATTATAAGAGCAAATATCCCGAATAATTCGTACGTACTAAGTAGCTCGGAACGTTTCTCAGTCAGGCAGCCGAAATAATTGGTCAGTTACGGCGTTTTTATTTCAAATTTATTGCATTAAAACGGTGCTTAAACAGATTCGTGCATGCATTTGTGTGCACTGACGGACACTGTTAGCGCGAACACGATGTCGACGCTTTTCGGCATGGGGGTATATACGTGCCAAACAAACGAAGGATATGTGGGAAACCAAGATACACGGCGAGAACTACAGACTGGATCAGAAATTCCCTGTGCATGTACGATCAAAATAAGTTGAAGGCCACGTAATATAGTCCAATGTCCAATAAGTACTAACCACTTTATTCTTTCTACTCTGTGCGAAGATTCTTGTTCTACGTTCAAAACATCACCTGCAAGCTCAAAATCTTTGAGGGCAGGTGCCTGATAAAAGTTGCCCGGCATAGAAAATAATAAAAAAAAAGAAGACACCTTTCATATTTCACGTACTTTATTCTTTACGTTTTGAATGTTTTTTAACCGCTCGTAAAGATGCAAGATGGAGTCTGGCATATCAGCGATATAACGGGTGTTCCATTTTAATTTGAGCTGATTTATTACAGAAAATGCATAAAAAATGCACTAATACAGTTTGGGCAGGTGACTGATACGGCCAGGGGGACATCACATAGGTGGCTATAATCTTTGCGATATGTCGGATAATTAACTAAACTTTTTTAATTAGTAAAAATTATCACATGGTTTCAATTAGGAACATGCTGAGCATAATCGGAAACCACTATATCAGTTAATTTTAGAATGACTTGAAGCTCATGGGAAACTCGGAGGCGTACCAAAGTTACCACTCGGGCAGCAGGCGCAAATCAAGCAGATGGCGAACGCGATGATGATCTAATCATCCGCGTTTTGCCACTGCTAGCTTGTAGTCGTTTATTCGTTCTAAAATGACAGATATGGTAGTTTTCGATTATTTTCAGCATGTTCCTAATTGAAACCATATGATAATGTTTACTAATTCAAAAGCTAATTAAGGAAGATTAGTTAATTATCCGACTTATCGCAAAGATTAGCCACCTATGTGATGTCTCCCTGGCCGTATAACTCACCTGCTCAAACAGTATTAGCGCATATTTTAGGGATTTTCCTTAATAAATCAGTTCGAATTAAAATGGAACACTCGCTATACATAATATATTGTCTCGATAGACAGGAAGCAGAAGCGGGGAGAATCCCTTTTCAAACTGAAAGATTAATGGGGTGCAAACTTCTGCCAAACGGAATAAAGAACGAGCGTCGAGAGACAGCAGACAAGCGGGCGGCGATTTGGCGGCATTAACAGCAAGCAAGAGCGAGAGAGAATCAGTGAATGAATCGGTAATGCGGCGCATGGCACTTTTTCTACTATGTTCGTCGTCTCGAATAGTCGACCTAGACCTAGACCTAGAATGTTCGGGAAAGAGCAAGGGCGAGACTGACTAGGCATCATTCTGGCTTCCTCATCTTTTATGCTCGAGCTAAGATCGAGTATACACGAATCTTCTAGATTAACGGAAAAGCTATCTTCTCGATCATGCACGCGGCAGTATATACTTAATGTTAATAATATTACAGGACTGGCATATAAGCGTCACTGGAATGCTGGGGATCATTGAACACACCATATATTTTTTTTATTGTTATTTTGCTTAGAATCGTCGCTCGTTTTTACACACGTGCTGTGGAACACAGGTTTGGGCCTGAAATATAGCGAAGTTAAACATCGTCCACTGATGAAGCAAAATGCGCCAACTAAAGTAATTGTACTTTTACAAAGTCAATAAAGCTGCATACTATTCGGTACGACCCAAATAACGAAAGGGCTCCATGATATTTTTCGGCGAAGAGACAAAATGCGCGCGCGCCTTACCCTAGGAATGCACAGGAGCATCGCAAAAGATAGCCCCGTTACTGTCGGCTTCAATTTGCGTCACGGAAGTCGGACAGACACTAGCGCCAGTTGAACCTCTAGCGCACATTATGATAACTATATATGCTTGGCGCAGAACGGTACATCGTCAGACCGTTGGGCAGACCAAGCAGTTCGATCATCGCTAGCATGTTGGCTCACGAGACACTTCTTGTTCGTCATCGTTAGTGCGCGTCCATGCACGCGGAAACAAGATGTTGTCTGAGAAGCAGCACGAACCCGGGTACGACGGGGCTGACTTCCGGTAGATGGCGGTACGACAATTTAATAAATTTGAGGGATAATACTAGACTTTTCATGCATTTCTCCACGCTTAACCAACAAGATTAAATAAAAATAAAAATAAAATAAAAAAAAAGCCTTAAGTGAAAACAAAATTTCGCAAATCGCTAACTTACAAAGGACATCCGCCAGACTACATTACACAGTTCCCGTAACCGCCACACGCGGCTGCAGGGCGGAAAATAATTCGTTTTTTCCTTTGCGATTACACACCGGAATCGCTGTATTTCGGGGGAAGGATAAATGTTCTTGTTTACTTGTGGAACGATAAGCAATATAAAAAATAGAAACGATACATCTATTCAACTTTAAAATCGTTGAACTGCCTTTAAGTAGCAAGCTGTACGCAGACGTATTCGTTGTGTGAATATAAACTTTCATCTTTATAACGTGGACATTTTTGTAAGGTTAATTTTTCAACCATATTAGGGATTTTGTATTAGCAACAAACAACAACAAACGTTCCAATTAGCGAAAAATAAAGAAAGCGACGCATATAGTTCTTTTTAATAATATGATAACGCAATTCATGCGAAGGTGCAAGCGAGCTGGACAAGAATGACGAAAATAACCCCTGGAGAAGGAGAACAATTAAAGAACAACCACAAATCTCCAAACACAGGTAAGTGACTGGTGCGCGACCGAAAAAATACGCCAGGTCCTTGTATCGAACCAGGGACATCTCCATTTCCAGTGGAGCTATCTGCCAATTGAGCTAACCAGGAACGGGTTTTATCAGCTGCCACCAGCTGCACTGGTGGCAGTTGGTAAAACCCGTTCGCTCTACTGGCATCTAACTCCTGGTTATCTGAGTTGGTAGAGCCCTCCACTAGAAATAAAGACGTCCCTGGTTGGACACCAGGACCAGGTGGATTTTTTCGGTCGTGCATCATGTCACCTAGCTGTGTTAGGAGATTTGTGTTCGTTCTTTGTCCCCATTTTCCCCTTCTCCTGAGATTATTTTCGTCACGTTTAAATAAAGCGAGATTATTTGCTAGATCCGTTTTTTTTATCGATAGGTGACTTAAATTTAACATATTAAGCCCACGTTGTTAACGTCCTTTAATATCTGCTGCTTGTTTAAGAGACCATCTGAGACATATGGGCTTATTCTTTGATGTCCTATATATACTTATGAAATTATGAATATGTCTCAGACGTTTCCTTAAACATCAGAGGCCAGACTCACGAAGAGCTTCTTAGGTTACGACAACTTAGCTAGGAAGTTCGTAAATTAAGAACATCTTTAAAAGAGGAGAATTCGGTACTCACGAACGCGTTCTCAAGTATGAGGTGGAAAGCGACCGTTTTCGTACGGAAAAAACTAGAACTTCCGGTGTCCCGCAAGCTCCCGATCCCCGCGAGAGCGGGCTGCTGCTATGACGACGGCGTCTTCGACAACACGAACAACCAATCAGAGAGCTCGTGTATGGTTCGGAGCAGTTTGGAGCACGTGGATTTTGAATAAAAAACGCATTCGACCTTTCCGCGAACGCTTGTCTATGGTTCATGTCCGTGCAGTGAAATGTCGACGCTAACACGAATTAAACGGGCCCGAGTGGCGAGGCCGGGATTACCGCCTTCGTCGACTGCTACGAACTCGATCGCTACGAAGTCAACACAACTGTCATCGTTGTTAAAAGAAGACGGCCCGCGCCGATCGTTTGCAAAACGACGTAGATAGAAGCAAATCGCGGCGGCGTTTTTCGCGGCCTCGGAGATGCAGGTGCGAGCCGACGTCCAAGAAAATACGTTTGAACTACGAGAGTGCCAGCAAGAGTCACGTAAATACTCGAAGCGGACACGCGCGTTTGATCGAAGTGGTGGATTCGCGCTGTTGGACCGCGTCTTGGTAAGCGCTTCGCGACCGGTATTTACCGATTGCAACTGGCGTGACACTTGGAGAAGGAAGGTTGAACCGGCATCGCGTAGCTCCCACGGACTGCTATAGCTCGACAGTGTTGACGTACCGTCGTGTCGGAATACAAATGGCGTACTAATAACAAAGTGTACATAGTAGTTTGCGAAGGTAAGCCATACGGCGTTTATTTTAGCTCTATATAAAAAAAAAAAAAAAAAAAAAAAAACCAAGGAGATAGAATCGATGAGAGTCCCTTTTCCACGACAGTGTTCGTCACCGCTGCATCGGAAAACAAGAGGATGACAAGGGGAATAAATTGACCTCTTAATCTAAAATTGAGGTCAGCGATCAAGCTATTCACACGGGAAGGGTCCACAAGGGTGGCGTGGGCATATTCAATTCAGCAAGCCAGTAGGTCTTGGCCAGGTACCGTCGGAGCAGGTCGGAGTGCCCCTCTAGGCCTATATTCTGCCGAGCTCGCCAAGCCCTTGGGGGTCACTTGGTCGGTGGGGTTGCTGTTGTAGCATTTTCCGGGTGTTCGTGGATCCAGCGTTCATGTCCGTCGTGGTCGGTTTCAAGTACTTCTTTCTTTTTTCTCGCTGCTTGAAGTCGGTACTTGCGAGAAGAGCACGTAGAAATATAAATGTCCGTTGATCGTCGCGGGCAAAGTAACTGAGCGACGCTGTCGGTTAGGTTGATTTGATCATGAGCAAGTCCGTAAGACAGCTCCGGAGCTGTCGTAGGATTCCACCGTAACCTGCGCAAAACCTGCAATAACTTCCTTCCTTGAGTACAAATTGGCTCTTACGTTTTGTCGTACGCACATTTTTGGCATAACACCGTTTCATGAACCTGGCCGCAGTTTGTTGACTTCCGTGAACATACTTTATTACATGTGATAATCTACAAAGTGTGGCACATATATTAAGGCAACAGAGGCGCACAATGAGCGCCGAACAGCGCAATCTTTCAACAAGCAATCTCGCCCACGTCTGAATAAGGGTAATCCTAGCTGATGCAGAAATTGACCACATTATAGTTTTTATTCCATTCTTCCTGTGTATCACGTAGGATTTGGTTACGTTCATTGTACCCCAACGTAGGTAAGCGCTCGAACAATGCGTAAGTGCAACCCCCTGCGTCCTTCGTAAAAAACGAACAAAAATCAGAAAATGATTTCCTTATTACTATCATCCTCCGTCACCAATTACTGCACCGTCACGGGAGGATACGCATACCCGTTTCCACCTTGACAATCGCCGTCGATAGGATCGAGTAAGTTCTTCATCTCCATAAATCAATCCTAATCGAGAGCAGGTAATGGTCGGTCACTACTGCAAGCGTGCTGGTGCAAAAAAATAGATCAATAGCAAGAACGAGTGAGCGGCCACAAAAGACCGTTATCAAGGGCACTATCTCCATTGCAGTCCTAGTCCCGCTGAGGGTCGACCATAAGAGCGCATTTAGAGGTTACAGAAATTGGCTCTCATCATGACCTTGAAAGTCTCGAAGGAGCCTGGACGACGCCATCAACGATCTCCCTCGGGGCCCCCACTCAATACCACTATAGAGGACAAGGCCTGCTGCGCCTCCCACTCAAACGTCGGCACTCAATGGATGTATGGATGGATGAGGATGAACCCTTTGAATCGGGCGGCGGCTTGCGCCCCCTAGTCAGTTTTTTTTTTAATTTTTGTTTTACTGGATTTACGTTGCGTCTTGCGGCATCTCACAACGAGTGTGACGCTAGCAGACGGTGTCTCCAAGACTGCGCGTCTGCAGTTTTGAGGCGACTCTCGTCGAACTTCAGCGTATTTGCCACTTGAGGGACATCGGGAAGCCACTATCGGTGACGTCACGCACAGGCCTTTGTCTTCTAGCTAGTATTGCCCCACTACGACGCAACACACACACACACCGTGTAATCCGATGGAAGGCAGAACCACCGCCTCTCGCGCGCTCCTCCGCGATCCTCAAACCTTACACCGGAGGGGGCGGAGCCAGGTCGTGAACCTCGGACCATTTTCTGGGAAACCAGGCCAAAAATCTTGGTAGTATATACAAATTGTTTCTTTACTGCTCCGCCCCCTTTGGGGTCTGACCCGTCCTCCACGGCTGCCAATTAAGCTCATAAATACATATACGAAAAAAAAAAGAAAAAAAAAAACTGTAACTCGAGATCCTGCAGCTAACTTGATGAGGAAACCCCTCGTGCGAACTACATTTTTTTGTTTGTTTTATACAATTTTTTTATGAGGGGCGCGTCCAGGTCACTTTGACGCCGGGGGAGGAACTTCCAGTTAATAATGCGCATCTGCCTCGCGTACCGTTTCAGCTACCCGAAGAAATTATGTGGTTAATAAAATAATAATACAAAAAAAAAAATGAGGAGCATGTTGCTAAGAAGACCGGTAACGACGACTTATAACATGCATTCTTGCGGAGGTCGCGGTTGCGAAAACACGGGGATGAGGAGAAGGAAGCGAGGGGCCTCCCAACAAAAGGAGTTCTCTTTCGCCAAAAACAAAATAGAAAAGTAAATAAAACAAGAAGGCGCCTTACCCGCAATTTGTGGGCGACGACGGCGGAGCGTGATGGATACCGGGCGCATTAAAGCGATACTCGATAGCATAGCGCAGCACCTCGCAGAGACGACGTTTTTCGTCCCCACGCCCCGTCTAATGAAAAGGCGCCAATTAAACGGCAAAAATAAATTATATATAAAAGGTAACCGCTAAACGGAGTTCGTTAGTTTTCCCAGAATCTGGGATCCTTTTTTTCGAACGTTTGGGAACTTTACGACGCCCACATCCGGCGCGTGTAAACTTACGCCCTATAATAAAAAAATAAAAAAAAAAGGGGGGGGGGGGAGGGGGGCTACAAAATTTTTGGTTTGCACGGCATCGAACTTAACGGCGCAGTGCGCGTAACACAGGATGAATTAAATTTTTGGTTTTTTCATGTTTTTTTTTTTTGTTCTGGCGGGGTTCATTTTGTTCTTCTTCCCAGGGATGGCGTCATGTTCCATCATGAGATCCTGTTTCGAGTTCAGGACCCGGTTACGCCCCAGTCTTTGTCTCGGTTTAGGTTGGCGGTTCGTCCAGTTTAGGTTTCCCCGAAACGGGATGTCTTGGGACCGCGTTACGAAACTTTCCGGCGAAACCTTTATGTATATGTATATCTTTCTCTTTACTAAGAGGGGTTAAGCTGGGGGAGGTCACGCGCGCAACACGTCTAGATGAGTCGCGCCGATCGCAGTAAACTCCGCTATTTTATACGCGGGCCCTTCAGTAATGTCACAAAATCGTCTGTCTAATTTTTTAAAATTTAATATATATTCTTAACAACTTTTTTTGCTAGGTTGTCAAGCCTGCCCGCTAATTACAGAATTTCGAAATATTTTTAGAAATACATATGCGGGACAAATAAATACGACACACGCAACCTTTTTTTTTTTCTTTTTCTTTAAAAAAATGGAGGTGTCGTTTTGTTTTTTGTGTGCATGTGTTTTCTTCGTGCATTTGAATGCTTGGAACATGTCTGCGGATAGTTTTTGTACTATCAATGTGAAAACGTCTAAGACAGTGTCTGCAAACTTTTTTTGCATAATGTATTAGCATTGTGACCCCGGCTTGGCGGTACCTGGAGGGGCAAATATGTAGTTAAAAAATGGTCTTTGCGCACAGTGACACCTTCAAAGAAACGGACTACCGAAAACGAAAACAAAACAAAATCAATTTGAATGTTATTCGGAGTAACGAGAAAATAACGCGATACTTTAGGTTGAGCTAACGCGTTCCTTTCGAATCGCACTAACGAGTAACGTACTTTGTTACTTTGTCAGTGAGTAACACGAGTGACGGCATATAGGTAACTCTATTTCAGTAACTTGTCTGGTTCACAACAGCTGGTGGTGGTGGTGGTCCCCGGTACCTTTCGTTCCCATCTGGCCGCTTGGTGGTGGCGACTTCGTGGGATTCAGTGTATTCACTCTTCATTTTGAGCTAGTCCAATTCCCAGTATAACTTTTTATTAAATCGTATACATTATAAATCTAACCTCTTGCGTCGCTGCACGCGCTCTCTCCGCAGAGATGACTACACGAACCTAATCGTGTTCAAGCGGGCGAAATGTCAAGAGCCAAAACGCGCTCTTCCGCCGAATTACGACGTTAGTCGGCGTGAAACGCGAGGCGTACAGGCGTGATTAATCGGGTCTCCATCGATTCTCGCTGATCACCGGTTTCCCCAAGCGCTCTCGGACGGCTGCCAGCAGCGGTCAGTTAAAAACGCCGCAAGCAGCCCGCCAACAAGCGGGCGGGCGTTAATAACACACGAAAAAGGAAAGTTTAGAATAAATTAAAATTCCAGAGACTCGGGTTCTTGATGGCCATGGCTATTAGGGAGAGTCGGTCCTCTCAAGCTCGTTAGCGATACGGGCCGCCAGAAGTGCCGAATTAAACAATGGAAGGACGAGCCGGCTTCCCGACACGGAGGACTAATATACGTGTAGGCTGATGAGCGAGTGATAGGAGAGCACCGCGTCGCGAATACGTCGGCTGAGTGGGAGTTGAGACTAAACTCAAATGGTGGGCCTAGTAAAAACTGCAGCAAACCTACCGCAGTAAAGCACAACCATGTTTTCGTTATTATATAGATAAATATATAATTAGTGCTACGCGGATGTGCGGAACGATGATACGCGATTCCCATCACTGGGTACCAATCGATTTGTCTAGTGGGGGCCCACATCATTCTCGGAAATCTTTTTTTTTTTTATGCTTAACAACAAAACAAAACAGACCTGTACGTGTTGACATTTTGACTTGTAGACCTGTACCTGTTGACATTTTGAATGTTGTAATATGCATGGTTAATTTTTCAGCTGATTTTTCTCTCAGTGTATTGTCAGTGATGATTGTTGCCCACCCCTACAAAATTTCCAATCGGAGATGTAGTATAAATAAATAAATAAATACAATCAAGAGGAGATGAATACTATATGTCTTTGCTAGTAAGTAAATACGTACCCCACACACAAAAAAAAAGTCGTTTAGGTTTTTTCTTTTTTTTTTTTTTGATGAGGGGTAGAGAGTCTGAATTACAGAGAGTTTCCAAGTGCTCAATCGGGCTAACTTTCTTTCTGGGCAGCGTTTGCAATGCGAGCTCCGAGGAGGTGGCAAGAGCGTTGACCGTCTGCAAACGCCTCCGCCTTCCCGCCTGCTTTCCGCCTCGCCACGCGACAACGCAGCGCATGCGCACTTGCGACCAATTTCCTCAGGAGGCGTCCGCCATTAAATTGCAAACGCTCCCCGTGGTTTGAGTTGGACCCCCTCCTCAACCAATAAGCTCTTTAAAGAGGAGGCCCAACCGCCGCGTTTTAGCAGCTCAGCTGTGAACTAAACCCACGGGGACAACAACTAAAGGAATTATTTGATCGTATTTCTGACGCAGAGCTCGGCTGACGTCGTCGAACGTCACGTCAGCGTTTTGCTTGTGTTCATATTGCATCCGCGAAGTTCGAGCACGAGTACCGGCTGACGCGGAGCACTCGCGTCGAATCTGCACCGCAATCGGCCGAGGAACATGACGCAAAGAATCCAGTTCACAGGCCTTGAATTAAAAAAAACGCTGAACTTGGGGGGGGGGGGGGGGGGGGGGGCGGATCTGGAGTTCCTAGAGTTGGATGCCCCCGTCACCGACGACAGCTTAGGAACGCAGGCTTGTTACGTCCACGCTGCTTGCTTCCTGCTTTGTTCCGTGGTGTTCCTATGTCTGAGTCCCACTAGAGCGACAAACAAAAACATCCGTCAACGACAAAATCTCAAGCACGTGCGGCATGCACGCGTAGGTACTTTTGGTATACTTTTTTTTTTTTGGTTTCTTCTGTGAAGTCAACGCGACTGAATGCTAACCTGCCGAAGATACCACCACGTGCTCGCTGTACGTGCTTGCGGCTTTTCGGTGTCGGTTGTTTCTGTTTGTCACACTAGTGGGACCCGGGCATTCCTGTGTTTCTTAACTCTGGCGAGCATAAGCACCCTGTCAGTGTCCCTTCAAAGCTGCCAGTGACACAAGATGTTCGACCCGCTGCAACCTTTGTTTGGTAACTGTTAAACGGCCACCACACCGCTAATACACCGTACAAAAGGCAGTCCACGGACACTGACTGAAGCGTGTTTCTTCCTTGTATGGCAGTCACATTGGCCATGCAGAAACTGTCTGCAGATATGCTAAAATCATGTGCATAAAGCAAACATGCCTTGAAGATGCTTGAGGCGTGTAGGTCATTACCGTCATCATATGTGCAGCAATATCCATGTTTTTTTTTTTTTGTTATTTTTTATGCTGAAGGAACAGTGGGGCTCCGGCTTAAATATTATTTTGCGGTCGTCTGGTTGTAATGTAGTGTTTATATCTACAGCCATTGAACTACTACGAAACGAGATTTTGAGTCCATTATAGTTTCGAGGAAAAGTCTTTACTGCGGCGAGCTAAACAACTAACCTCCACCCGCAAAAAAAAAAAAAAAAAAAAAAAAAAAAAAAATTGTGAATTATTTGCAACATGGTGAAGGGCAGAATGGCTGAAAAGGAAACCGCACAAGCGAGAAAAGTGCGAGTGTATACAACTGTTATACCGGCCGCGGCAAATGAACTAGACAAGAGTTTTGAAGCGAACAAACAGTAAAGGACTCGTTTTATGCGTGGTACATTTTGTTTGACGAGAAGACAGGCGTACGTTTTGCTACATTTCGGTCGTTAAAAAATACGCATGCACACATATAGCGCACAAGAGGAGCACAAAATATTCCGTGCTCCGCCAACAAAAAAAAAAAAAAAGGAACGAAAAAAAAAAATCGTGAGAACCGACACGCTTTGTAAGTTGATAATTATTAACTCAACTGTACCTCTCATAATTACCACGAAATTTAGTAGATAGATACTTCCCACCGGCTAGAACACAGGCAGAAGAGCACGAAACATAGCAGGCCAGTCGAGCGGCAAATCTTCCAGAAATTTGGTTCGAACATCAAAACCGAGAAGACGACAGTGGCAGCTTGTCTTCCACCTAAATTCACGTCGCTAACAAAAAAAAAAAAAAAAAAAAAGGTTAGACTTTATATGCAGGATGGTGAAGGGCAGAATGGCTGAACAGGAACAAAAACAAGAAACAGAAAAAAGTTAGAAGTTATTTGCAGCATGTTGAAGGGCAGAACAGCTGAAAAGTGAACAGCACAAGCGAGAAAAGTACGAGTGTACAACTTCTATACCGGTACGGGCAAATGAACTAGACGCCAGTTTTGAAGCAAACAAACAATAAAGGACTCTCCTGCAGTTTGTTTTATGCGCGCTACTTTTTCTTTGACGAGAGGACACGGGCACGCTTTGATACAATTTGGTCGTTAAAATACACACACCCATACATTGAACGCGCAAGATGAACACAAAATCGTTCGTGCTCCACCAATAGGAAAAAAACAACTGAAAGAATCAAGAAAAAAAATATATATCGCGAGAACCGACACGCTCTGAAAGTTGATATTAATTAACTCAGTTGTACCACTCATAATTACCACAAAGTTTAGTAGATCCCACCGGTTAGAACACACACAGAAGAGCACGAAACACAGCAGGCCAGTTTGAAGACGCAAATCATCCGGAAACTTGGTTCGAACATCGAAACCAAGAAGACGACAGTAGCAGCTTGTCTTCCGCTTCAATTCATGTAGCTGCCAAGAAATAATAAAAACAAAAATGAAAAAAAGATTACACAAATTATAATTTAAATGGCATGAAGACACGAAGACGCCGCGTCAACGAAGCGGCAATAAAATTTCTTTAGGAAAGCGGCATCTGGGAGCAACTCGGCAGTCCATGCTCCTCTGTTGCGCCTGCGAGTGACACCAGGGGGACGGGAGGACGTTCGGCGACGAGGGCTTGGTGCCTATAGCACGAGGACGTTACCCGGTCGTCACGTGGTGCGGGCGTTCCGGAAGGCCGTCTAATTGGATGAGGTTCGGACCACGGGCACCGGAACTGTTCATGCGCGAGCCACGTCTCGCGCAGGAGCTCAGACGTCTTTTGCATCGGCGGCCCCGTGGCTCTCTCGGGTCCGAATGGGAGCGGGAAACGGCGGTTTCGAGTCGCTTGCCTCTTGCTTTGGCTTTCGTAGAACCCGTGTTTTCTTTTGAATTCGAAGCGTTTCATGTGTGTGTTCCCTCTCTTACGTTGCTTTCGTTTTAACCTATACAGCTTTTTCTTTATCGTTCTCATAAAGCGTAATTTGCTGGAAGCCCTATTCTGCGGAGGAAGTTTCTGCGCCAAGAGAACAAGACAGAGAAAGTGAGAGAGCGAGAGAGAGAGGAGAAAAAGAGAGAGTGAATAAATAAATAAATGAATAAAATGTTTTGTCAAGCAGAAATATTTGCCTGAGGTTGTGGCTCTAACAGGCTTCTCATGGGGAAGCGAAAAAAACACACACAAAAAAAATAAACTCGAACTAAAAAAAACAAAAACGGAAATAGTAAAGAAACAAAGAAGTTAAGTGCACGTTTATTGTCGACACGTTGATATAAAGCGCTTAGAGGAACCGCCAGTAAGTTCATATTGTCGAGAAAAGTGAAGTTCAGTTTAAGAGTCGAACGTCAAATTGTTTGCTGGGCCATGGTCCGAGACGTTTGCCAAGATCGAAGGGTTTGCGAGCTATAGGCGGCTTTATACATGGATGATAGGCCGGAGCGCGACTCTAGGACGATTACTCCTCAAGGCAAGATCGCATTTAGCTGCACACTGGAAGCCTTACACAACTTGGCTCGGTGGCTGAAGGAGACATTACTGAGGTTTTAATCATAAATCAGAAAATATCTGTGCGCGCGACCGCGTCACGCTCGTGTAAAGTGGCACCGCGACCACACAAATCCACAAAAATGTATTACTAAAAAAGAGGAAAAAAAAAAAAACAGCTAGGTCGAGTGCAGCTACATTTAAGATATAGTGTATAATCAAAGTGAATTTTAAATAATGTCTATAACTGTAAGCGCCATCTTTAGTTTTCGGGAAAAGGTTTTATAAATATTAATCGAGTAATTGTGACTCTTCGGGTTGTTCTGCAGCAAGACCGCTCTGCAACCAATTTTTGTAGTGCATGCTGCATCATCTTATAAGGTTCGACATTTATGACACCGGAACCAATAAGGCTGCAGCTATTTTTATGTACTTGTCACGAGTCATTACGTAAAAAAGCTAAAAAAACATAGTTCAAAAACCCAACGCGTAACTGCGAAAAAAAAAAAATTATTACCGTTGCATGCACTGGGCCCACAAAGAGCAAAAGCTGCGCACACTCGGCATATATCCCGAGCCGAAAACTGGCACAAAACCCGCTGCAGAAAGACAGTTATAAAAATGCGTAAGCAATCATCTTATTAAAAAAAAGAGAGAGAGAGAGAAAAAAAAAGACGCGGTTGTTTTTGGACATCGCGTTATCCTTATAAAAACAAAATTCTAAAAGAAAAACTGAAGTATAAAGCAAATTTTTTTCAATGTAACTACCGAAAAAACATGTAAACAAAACAAGAAAAGCTGTCAGAAAAAAAAATACCTGATTTATTCTTGTTAATTTAAGTGTCCATCAACTCGGTGGGCAAGCAGAAAGTTTCGCGAAGTCACGGCGACAAGCGGGCGCGCAAACCTACAGCGTCGGCGTCGGCGTTCGTGCCTTCTCTAGACACATAACCACGTGACCGTCACGACCCGAAACTCACGCATCCTGAAACTCGCTGGGCGACTAATTAAAGAGGCTGCCATCACGATCAAGGCGAGATGATGCAGGGGATCTCTCGACGCCGCCGCCGACGCCACCGACGCTGAGGTCACCCTTTTTTTCAATAATGGGTCCCGAGGGGTCGTACGCGCTACACTACGTTCAGCCGAAAGCTGACAGCGCTGGGGAAGCTATACATGCTCGTAGTACGAGTCACAACGCCCACCTTCCGTCACGTGATCACGCTTCCGCCCGTGCCGACGTGCAGGGAGTGAGGTCGGGTGGCGGAAGGGACGCGGTCGATTGGCTAGGCGTGCTTTTAGCTTCCCCCCGCGCTTGCAGCTTAGGAGCGAGTGGAATGGTACGCAAGCGCGCCAAGGAGCGCTCATTTTCTCGCCCCGTCGGTGGTGGTTAGAGAGCGAGATTTGGCCGGGCAGGCCGTCTTTCTTCTTCCCACCGCCAACGCGAGACAGGCGGCCCCTCCACCCACAACACATTTCTCACTGTCTGCCTTCGGACTACAAACGATCTCCGACATTCTTGCTTCTCTGATTCGTTCCGAGCGGGGCTCCTCCGTCTTCACGACACGGCACCGAGGTGGTTTTAATTCGAAAGCGGGGAGTGCGCAACTGCCCCGTGGATTACGGATGATTAGCTAGGGTGTGCGCGTAATGGTATTTATTCGTGGCAACCTCTCCTTGTCCACCATTGAGCGCCGGTTTTCTCTGCCGGCTGAGCGGGGATGTATATGGCTGTATGTCCGAGTATTTCGTTTCTCCTCTAGCGCGAGACGTTGCTTGACCTCGCTTGACCACATGAAGTGGCAGCATGAGTGGAAAGGGAAAGCCGGAAGGTTTCTTGAGACGCTGTAACTGGCAATGCTAAAAAAATTATGTAGCTTACCTTTTTTTCATCTTCAGATTATGCGGGTGACGCCAAATGAAAATTTATCCTTTCGTGCATTTCCGACACTCAACAGAAATTGGGGTCAAAACATTCGTTCACCCTTTGAGTTAGTGGTTTTGGAAACATTAGGCCACATCTTCGGTTGTCTGTACTCGAGTTAAATAGCTTGCGAATGGTCACAGTTCTTGCGGTGGCGGCACTCTCATGCAGCGATGATGTTTCCAGGCGACATAGCAAGGGGGGCTTTCATACACTAAAGAACATTCAGCGTGAACGTCCATGCTGTCAGCAGCCTGACGGACCTTCTGCAAAGTTAATTGAAGCTCGAACTATCATACCAGACGACAACAGGAAACATTTCGGATCAGAAAGAGCGGGTTCAATTTCTTTGAAAAACATGGCCCTCATTGAAACACGTTTTCGCTCCAAACAAACGCGTGAATCGTCCACACATCACACGAACCGCAAGTTGTCGGTTACATCGTATCTCTACGGGGTGATTACCTCATTAACGGAAGCTCAAAAGTCCCTTACGAAGCCTTCGCTGCAGCACGTCAAACGTGACACAGTCTACCTAGGGCGTGTCAAAGTCTGACTTTCTCCGGCCCAGGGAAAGCTCAGTCCGAATGGGCCCCTGGAAACACGAAGGGGCTTCGCAGTTGCCAGCAGCTCCTTTGACTCGATGCGAGAAAGAAGCCGTACCGATTTCTCCATGCAGCTTTTGTTGCGGATCACGCGCGCTTGGTTCGGCTAATGCTCGAACACGGAACTGAGAGGGCTGATCTACCAGGCGTACCTCCTGCGGTCGAGTGACAAAGTTCACTCAGTAGTAGGGTGGCTGTCAGACTTGTACGAAACACGTCACAAGTGACACGTTGCTTGTATTTACGTACTTTTCTGGGTGATGAAATAGCGACTTGGTTATTTTTCAAGAAAAAAAACAACTTATTTTTTGTTACTATTGGATGGAGTAACAAGTAACGATGGTTTATTACCTCTGGAGGGGAACATGTAAAACACAGGTACTCAATCTAGTTGTTATTCCAGCTGGGTCCTGCAATTTTCATGGCGAAAAAAAAGCCCGCTAGATAGACAAAAATTGCACGCAAGGTGTGTCAATTTTGCTGCAGCTATCCTCGAATTAATGCGTTAAAAGGCGAGAATTTAGTAATGATGCCAAATATTGGAAGGCGGCTACTCCTTCACAAAAACGACACATTAAGAGTAACGAAAAAGTAACGCGCTCCTTTTAAATAGCAGTAACGAGTCACGTATTTAGTAACTTGTTGAGCGAGTAAAAAGTAACAATATTTAGTTACTCTATTTTTTGCAATGTGTACATGTGTGCCTCATGGAGTGTAGCTCAATTTGTTTTTCTTTTGTGTTTAGAAGCTCGCCTGTTTGGTGAAAAAATATTGTTATAACCATCTTATAAAAAAATTATAACCCAAACAAGCTGCCTTGTAGAACCAGTGTTCAATGGTAACACTTTCCTCCACGAGGACTTTAAAACCAAAACGTCGTCATGATTATACAAAACGATATTGTAATAAAAGTCTATTTTTCCAATAGAAGCCTCGGTGACCTGAGTGCATATGCAAAGTTTCACTGAAATGAATCCCATGAGCTCCTGACTATTATTTTCCCCAAGAAACGCCGCGCGCACAAAATTCAAGGCTGCAGCGATAGGTTAAACCTAGCGGTTGCGAGTTGACGTTCAATAACACTTATACAAAGCTGTCAATTTACGGTCATAGTCACGCCAAAGTTAACGCTTAGAGTAATAGATAGCTTTTTCAAGATAATGAAATATTAAAAACAAAGCATTCTAAATATTATTTACTTGACCAATTCAGAAAGGGTTGAGTTTATTTTCGAAACTCAGTTTGGTGACATTGACATTTTGTTCAAACATAAGATCCAAATATCAAGAAGGATAGTTGAGGTGTATAAAATAAAAAAGAGAGAGAATCACGTATCAGCAAACCCCTGCTAAACAATAAAACAGTTTTTTTTTTTTTTTTAAAGGAGTCTAGAGTTTTTTTTTTTTGTACTCTTGTGGAAGACTGGAGGTGTCGATTATACCAGAGCAGAAGTGATGTTTTCTTTGTGTTTCTAATAAACATTCAATTGGTAGTAAGCGCTTGCTTCTGTCTGTTCTTGTCTGCGTCTGTTGCCTTTTAGCGCTGTTTCCCATTCTGCTATGTACGTACCAACTAGCCCCACTTTCCATTTTTTTTTAGTTTATTTATTAGTTCATGATCGCAATGTTTATTTCGAACGACTTTTTTTATATTATTAAAAATTTATCTAAATTCTAAAAAAAAAATAAAAAATAAAAAAAAAACATTGGGCGGGTTGAAATTGTGACACGTACCAGAAGGCGCGAGTGCTACACAAGTGACAAACCTGTGCAAACCAAAATGTAAGAACAAAAATGGGAACAAAATTTAAAACAAACAAAAGACGACTCAACTCTACCCTGTCAAAGGTTCTCAAACGATTTCTAAAAAAAGAGGCGAAAGAGAAAATAAAAAGTCCCGATTTCGATGCTGTTTCCGACAATCGGCCGCTGACATGTCTCCGAAAATCGAACGCTTTCAAGGAGAGTCTGTGATCTCCGCTTACAATTTTCCAACAGTGTTCTTTTCTTATTCCTTTCTTCGTTTGTGTGGCTTAAAGAAAAAAGAAAAAGAAAGAAAGAAAGAAAGTGTGTTTGCGAGTTTTGCTTCACGCTCTTTTTATTTTTTACTTCTGGATATCATCAACTCCTGTCTTCAGGTGTCCACATTTGACGACGAAGATAACAGTCAGAAACTAAATATCGGTCGGAGAACATCATTGGCGAAAACGAGCTCGCCAAGATCTTAACCAAAACAGATAACAGCATCGACAACAAAAAATAAACTTTGAAAATTCCAGGGACATAAAAATCAAATGCTTAGAGTATACACACACACACACACACACACATATATATATATATATATATATAAAACTGTTCTTAACGTAACACAAGTGTGAAATCAAATGTTATTAGACCGACGGACGGGATAAGGGGGAGAGCCGATGACAATGACATATTCCCCAGAGTGATTCAGCGGCTGCATCAAAAAGACTGCGTCGCCGGCGGGACACCGGGCATTACCAATTATGGCCGCTCGGTTTCACATGGATCTAACCGTGAATTAGGCCAATAAATAAATAAATAAAAAAGAAGAGCCTGCCACGCTTTTCTTCTTCCCCGCTGCCCGGTTCTCCCGACCCTGGTCTGTCATTAAGATCCTTTTCACTTTTTGGGCGCTCTGAGTACCACCCTTTCCGAACCCTCCCCTCAGTCAGGGATCGAACGCTAGGAAGAGGATGACGCAGCGAAAAAATGGCCCTTTTTCCCGCTGTGAGGAAAGTGCGCAGACTACACAGACAAAGGACGTGGTTAATCAATGGTATTCCAGAGTGTGACGGGGTGGAAACGAACAGATCGGGACGTATCAAAATGTCGCCACCACCGGCCTGCAATGACATGTTCGCATGTCTAAATACAGGTTTGCACATTGGAAAACGACATGTTCTTTCTGTTTTCTTTTTTTTTTTTTTTTGTAATTTGAACGTCACACCATGATTCGCTTGGTCTGTTATACCCTGTATGACGCTGGAACAGCGAAAACGCGCGAAACGGCTGAGGCACTTTTTTTTTCTTTTTCTTCCATTGGGGCGCACAGCGCTAGTGAATTACTGGTTTCGTCACAGCGCGTAAAGATTTTACCTTTTTCTTATAGTGTTTCGCAACAACGGTAATTGCGACTCAGTGTTCGCTCGTCGTACCGCCCATTTTTATTTTTACGGTATTCTAGTCTCGTAGAAAGAGGGACGCTGACTGGAGCTTTTGATTGGTGGTATTTGCGGCGAGAAAGCGGTGCCTGTAGCAAGTAAACAAAGACATTCTCTTTTCTCGTACGTGTGGAAAACGGGTATAACTGGAAAACTTCGCGGGCCCTATGTAATCATGTGCGAAGGAATTCTGTTTCATTTTCACGCTGGTCTGAATTATAGTATAGCAACTTTTATTTCGCTGGAAGCCGTCATAATACTGTTTTCGAAAAAAATAAAATGCTCCATTCGCCAAAAAAAAAAAAGAAAGTTTTTGGTTCAATCGTGTTAACCTGAAATTGCTTCTTGGAAAAAAACAAGCCACACACGTTGATTTTATTTTAGTGCTTTCGGAAGACGGCTCTGTATGAACCCTTGCAGCACACAGAACTACAAAAATTTTTACTCCATTCCTCTTACTATTTTTTAGATACTCTACGCATGCATTTTTCCGTCAAATGCTTTACTTTTAAAAAGCGGCCAATTTTTAATCCACTTTGATCCCCTCTCGTCAACAATATTTCAAGGCGGACTCAAGCCATAAAGCGGTCCTTTATTTTCTTTAAATATTTCTTTAAAAAAAATGTGCACATCTGATTGTTACGCAGGAATTGCTATCTTAACTGAAAGCATTAAAAAAAAAAGTTGCTGCTGTTCCTGATGTGACTTTTTCACTAACCGCTAAACATTGACAACCACCCTCCAAGCTGGAGCCTTGTCAAGCTGCGCAAGTTGGAGCTTGGTGCCAATGTTATTATCTTTCTTGTCAAGCAAATATAAAATATAAATTTTAACTCTACTTTGATATTCCATTCTCAAAACAAATATAAAAATTGAGTAAGCCCAATTATTGTTTGTTTCAGCTCGCATGGACCACTTTGCCACAAAATCTGTCCCCCGTTCTGCCACTCTAATGCATTTTGTGTACAGTTTATTTATTCATATCCTACTCCTGAGCAGTTAAAGGACCAATGCAACAATATTTGTACTTTGCGCAAATACCGCTTAAAACGGATCCCTAACGTTAATGACCTATGAAACACGCGTTCGTTTTTAACCCCACGCAATAGAAGTTCCAGAAAACAATTTAAGAAAAACGAGCAGCGTTCACCCCCTCAACTCGCAGCCAGAACAAGCGGCCACGTGATCTGGAGCCGATTATATGCCGCCAGTGTTGATCATAGCCACGCGCTGGGGTTGGCAAAGCGCAGGACACGCGCTGAGTTCCAGACATTGTTATGGCTCGGCTGTTGTCGTCGTTGCAGCGATTGGACACGGGTCAAAACCCGAATGCTTCTCGAGCTAGCAATTGTCACGAGCCCAAGTCGAGTGCCCACGCAATGCTCGGGTCCAATCTATGAACCGCATTCAAATATCGTCACTTGGGTGTACTGGGACCCCCGAGTTACGTCATCAAATTTTGCAAAGGAGAGATTGAATGAAAAGGATCGCTTTTGTCCTTGAAATTACACCGCAACAAAGGAGTTTCTTGGCCAATGGCGTTGCGTGTGAGTATCCTTGAGTCCCAGGTGTGCCAGTAAGCTCGTGTATAGAGAGATACATTCCAATTGAATATCGTTGCACAGCTCCTTTAACGCGATTGCGACGTCGCCATATCTAAAACTATTGGGGTTGACAAAATCGCAAAGAGATGAACGAATTACGGCTTTACATGGCTTAAAACCCACAAAACCCATCTTCGCAATACAATAGTTTGTTTTATTTCTAGAGAACACATTATACACGCATAAGCGTGCACTGTTGTCTGTACTAGTATCAGTTTTGTGCGCCTTTTAAAACATGATTTTATAGCTATGAAAACATGATACGGTAGGAACGCATGTCAAAACTGTGACTGCCTCGCAAATTCTTTCTATTAAGGTGAGCCTGTGGTTACAAGTTTTATTTACAATATTCTTTCATATATTTAATTGTAAGACCGCTGTGTCCTACAACACACCGGTGGAAACTATACTCTGTACCGCACTCTAAAAAAGGACCCTTCTTGAAGGGTTCTTCGATATCCCAAGGGGTGAATACCCGTCTGGGGTGAATCATTGAGGCCATCGAATGATAATGCACATAAAACGTTCGGGAGAAAATGTGCTGCTGACACTATGGAGCTATTATAAAGCACGCTAGAGGTTCAGCTGGCACTAGTGTGCTGTCGCGAATTGAAGCAGCCAGTCGAAACTTGACTTCCGGTAATGCATTTTTACAGTGAAAAGCGGGTGCCTTTTTTCTCTGCGCTTGATTATAAGAGCAAATATCACGAATAATGATAAACCAGTAAAAATTACAGGAGGACGCTTACGGTTTGTCTTCCAGAGTGGAACGAAATAGCTAAGTATAACCTCCCGCTAGTTCCCATGCCGTTCATACCTGTCTGCATAACATTTGTTTTTTGTTTCATTTTTGTGCGGGACTTTGGTTTGCAACTGAAGGGTCGTGGGTTCTAGCTCGCTCCGCCTAAAACTCTTCAAATTTTTTAAAGTCGAATTAATTACTTATGCGACCAATCGGGATTTTTCCGTCTCACCAACGCCGACACCAGCTTCGACGTCGACACCTACACCAACACCGACGCCGGATTTTCTGCGATACGAGCTCCTGAACGCTATCGCGTTAATGGTTTGAAAATTTTATCAATCACGTAAATGAAAATATTGGTCAGTTACGGTGTTTTTCCGTCAAACCCGTGTAATCAAACGCAGTGCTAAAACAGGCTCATACATGCATTTACGAACACTGTTGGGCACAATTAAGGCTCTGTTTTACTAGGACGTTGGGCGCAGCGAACGCAACGTAGCGCAGAACGTGAGCCTTTCATTGGCCGGCGAGCAGGAGCCGGATGTCTGCGACCAATCAGCATCTGTGTGCGCTGCGCTACGCCAGTCCACTACGCTCAACGTCGGAGTGTAACAACCTCTAGAGCGAACATGGCGTCGGCACTTTTCTGCATGGCGGATTTACGTGTACCAACCGAACGAAGGACATGTGGAAAACCAAGAGACGGCAAGAACTATGCCGTAACACTGGATCAGAAACTCCGTGTGCATGAAGTGGATTAAAATAAAGTGAAGGCCAAGTTAATGCAGTCCGATTTGCAATAAATAAGTATAGCTTTATTTTTTCTGCTTGGGATCATGTGCGAATTAAGACGCTTGTTCTGCGTTCAAAACATACCCCGCACGCTCAAAATCTTTGAAAATATGGAGAAGTCAGAAAACAGGTGCCCGATAAAACCTGCTCGGCACAGGAGATAATAAAAAAGGCTCATTTCATAGCCAACGTACTTTATTCTTTACGTTTTAAATGTTTTTAACCGCTCGTAAAGATGCACGACGGCGTCATGTTCATACATTTGACGGGATTGGCATATTAGCAATATATAAGCGTCACCCGAATCTTAGGGAACCTTGAACACACTGCAATCCCTTCAATTTCTATTTTGCTTATGTTTGTCGCTCGTGTGTACACACCTTCTGCGGAACAAAGCTTTGGGCCTTACATATAGCGAGGTTTAGCATCGTTCACTGATGAAAAAAAAAAGAAAAAGGTTGTAACTAAAGCAATTACAATTTTTCAACGTTAATAAAGGTACATAGTATTCGGAACGACCCAAAACCCAAAAGTGATTCATGTTATTTTCTAGCGAAGAGACAAAGTGCACACGCGTTTCCCCATAGGAATGCACAGGAGCACCGGGAAAGTTTAGACCACCTGCTGCCTGCTTCAATTTTCGTCCTTGAAGTCGCATAGACACTAGCGCCAGTTACACCTCGTACTCATTATAATAACTGTTTGGTTGGCACAGGCAGAGCTCATGAATCTTCATGCAGCAGAGTATACATTGCGTCTAGCATTTTAGCTTCGAACGTTTGAGATCTGAAATGTCCCGTACAAATTAATGATTGGCTTTCCACTACCTGTAATCACCCCCCCCCCCCCCCACACACACACACACACTTGGCGTTCACGGAACCCTCACAAACGTTTGTTTAACAATTCTCCAGATTACGAAACTCGGGTACACCTCTGCCCACGAGTTCTGCGAGAGTCCTTTACCATCAGCGTACCGCACACAAGCTTGTCTCATTTTGTCCTCGACACCAAGGATGCATACATTAGGCATTAAATGCTTCTTGGCTAAAAAAAGAAAAGAGAAATAAAGTTTTTTTTTATTTCATTGTGTTTTTCCTCTAGATCACAAAGATTATGCGATTTGCCTGCAGCTATACAGGGAAGCGCGCGCACGGGGGTAACTTTTTGAATTCGCGATGTATACTCTTGTTCTTTTATTTATCGGAATGCCTTTCGTTCACTCCATAGGGTTATCCGATGTTCTGTGTTTTGTGTGATGTACGAGCGAGCGAGCGTGTGCCCTGAACCATAGCCTCCTCTGTACTCACAAAACCTCGCAGTTCGACGACGGCGCCATAGAGTGCTCGGTCGCAGATTTATAGCGCCAGGATCTGGTAGCACAGAGCTTCAAAGAGCCATTTCTCGGGGAACTTGGACATCAGCGCACAGTTTTTGCCGCGGCGAGGACCCGAAACACACTTTCGGGACTTCGCGTCTCGCCGCAGCGGGGCGCCAGTCGCGTGGTTCTCCTCTCTCACGATTCTTCCGCTCCACCTTTTCCATTTCGCGGCCGCTTCTCGTAACGATCTGCCAAGCTTTGTCAGTATAGATATATAGAGCCACCATAGTATAGAGGAGGCTATGCCCGAACCTAAGGGCGGATAATCACCGCGCGTGCACCTGTGCGGTGGGAGGACAGAAAATCTGCGGGATCACGACAACCCGCGGCAGGAACGGCCCTGGAGCTCGGCATAATTCCGGCCAGCCGACTACCACGTGGGGCTGCGCTCCTCCACCTCCCTCCTGTCACCGGCGCCAGGTCGTCCCATTAGCTTCCCGGCAGAGACCGTTCCGTACACGACCTAATTAATGGCTGCACGATATGGACCGTCAATTAAATTTTAAGAGCGGTATAATTAGGCAAATGGTGTAGTCGCTCTTCCCCGGGAGAGTCAACGCGAAAACATCAAACTGAGGGGAAAAAGAAAAGTCCCTTGCGCTTGCGCGAGAAAACGACGGAGAAGAAGAGATAGTAAGGCCCCGGGAAATGATTAATTCGGTCCCATCGGCAATCTTTGAAGATACTCGTTACTGGAATCGAGTACTATTAATAAAAGATAATAAAAAATAACATATACTTAGTTTTAAATTTGCCTTTACAAGTTTATTTTCGTTCTTGATCTCGTTATAAGAAATGAGCAGACTATTATCGAAACTTCGACGACAGGCTGCTGGGTACGCGTTGAACAGGGATTACTTCGAATAATATTTTAAAAGGGCCAATTGGCTTGACATGTTTGGTGCACGCAAATTGACGTTTTCTGCTCATGATGTTATGTACAGAGTTGCGCAGTCTTTCCTTTCTACATATCTGTAGCTGATTTTTTTTTTTTAATATTAAGTTATTCTTTTTTTGCGAACACAGACTGTCCTTTGCCTCCCAAAAGACTTCCGGTCACTGCTTTTCGGCAGGTTTTCCCAGCCTGTTGATGTCAAAAACTTCTAGGACAATGATGTTCTACAGAAATCACAAAGTTGGCGATCTAGCGAGGTCTTAATGCACGCGGTGCTGTTGAACTTATAAGAGGGAATCGGTCATTTTACTGGAGTATTAAAAAGAAGAAAAAAAAAATTGCGGGCTTCACGGCTTCACGAAAAACGGGTTCACGAAATACGACTTGACAAGATCCGGAGCAACTAAGCAAAAAACGTTTCACGTTAAAAAAAAAAAAATGAAAAAAAGAAAAGATTTACAACAAGTTTTTTGCAAGCCGGTCCTTCAGATACATATTTCGTAAAAGTTGCAAGAGTACCGCACTCTTGTGGGGTTTCCATAACGAAAGACCCGAGACCGAGATTATTTGTCCTCTCATTTTAACGGAAGTTCGCGGGGATGGATCCGTGGCGGCTGCTGCTCCCTTTGAATCGGGCTATAATTTGCTCCACCGAGCCAAATATATATATATATATATATATATTACTTTAGGTTACATATGTTTAATCATTATTTAATCTAAAGTACGCAAAATGCAACAGCGCCTCCTTTGGCACTTTTTTAAAAAAAATGGTATTTAGCGCCTTTAGTTCGAGACCTCAACGGTCCCAAACTGAAGCATCATTACTAAAACGTTACTTATAAAGGAGAATCCGAAGCTTGACAGTAAAAGGAAATAAGCCCAATGCCAGAACTGATTCTGTGACCGGAGAGGTCGTGGGGGGTGCCTACGGATGCGAGAAAGCTTTTCGGCGAGCAGATCGGAAAAGGCAAGCGAAATAAATCCGTCGAGTCATCTCATAAGCTCTAGGCTTCTTAATATCAAAAGAAGATTGAATTATAAACAAATTGAAAAGCGCGAGACGTGGCGTTCTTACAATCCCTAACTTGAACGCGTCGCCGAGTATGGACACCTTTCGGTAGTCTGCTGCCCTCTGTTGGAAGCTGAGGAATCCCTACACAATGCAGGACAAATAGGACACAGCACAGCCAACGCTACGAGACGATGTATGCAAGCATGCAGCGCTAAAACCACAACGTCATGGCGCTCGTCGTTGTCTGCCAGTTCGTATCTTATCATCGGCTAAACCAATCAGACGTAGGCACGAACCGTGACATTACGGTTTTAGCCTGATCGTTTGTGCTTGTGCTTCTTTTATAGTTTTGGAGTTACCCGTTTAGGGAAGGCTGTATAGGTTGCTCCACCCTTGTGCAGTGGTTCCGACCTTCTAACAATTGGCACGTGACTTTCGAAAGGGATTGGCCAAAACGGCCGAAGCAGACACGAGCGGAAGACGTACGCAATTTATTTTCAGTGTCGCAAGGTCTTGCCCGGTTCCATCTACAAAAATGGATTTGCCGCCACAACTCGGTTTAGCAAATCCAGAATAAAATCATGAATGAGAAAGCGTTTGTCGGGCGTCTCGAATTCGTTTTGTGCTCGTTCGGTGGCGAAGAATGCTTGCAAGGAGCATCCCTCGAGAATTCGAGTGTCGACATTCGCGGGCGGCGATGCCTCGTGCCGCCGCATTCAGTACGCCATCATCTCATGTCCCGCTTGGGAAACCGCCCAATCAAAAAGGCGGTTTCACCGCCTGTCTGTCTGTTCAGTTTTATGTTGGCCCCTTGATCGCGTTCCGCCACAATCCCTACACCATACAAAAAACAGTATAGCTGCAGTCTAAGGCGTGTTTCTTCTTCGTTGCACGACATGTCACATTCGTCGCACGAAAGCCGTCTGCAAACATCAGTCACTGCAATGTCCACTCTTCGAATGCCGCGTGCCAAGTTTTCTCCTTGAAATTGTTGCCATGCGGCGTTCGGAGCACGGATATCGCGGTGGCTCGCGTTCGAATCTGTATGCAGACTGGCGTTTGTGGGAAGTGTAAGCAGTGTGAGTTCAGCTCTAGGCTGCTGCCGCTGCAGGGGCATGCGCGGGGATTGCCACCCCAAAGCCCACCTTCATCTCCGCGGCAGCAGCTTCGCTCCGATACCGAGATTTTCTAGCGCCGTACCGGACGGAATTGGGGATTCCGAGCTTCTGAAGAAGCTCGGAAAGACTACATCGATATTTGCGCGGTTTCCAATCTTCCTCATTTCTCATAACTTGAAGAAGATTGGGAATCGCGCAAATATCGATGTAGTTTTTTCCGCCCCCATCAAACTCCCAGGCCTATGTAAAAAAGTTAACGCCATACCAAAAACTAATACAGGCTGCACTAAAAAGCATAGAACCCCATACATACCTTGCTCAGAAGGAGTGATTTATTCCTTTCCCCTTTTCATGCGGCAAACAGTACATAGGACAAACTGGAAGATGCAGAAATGGCAGATTAAGGGAACATAACAACTACACCCGATTAGCGTACTCAGGACTTTTGGGCATTCAATGCCGTGACTGTAAGTGCACTGCGGACTTCAAACATAGCACCGTAATTAGAAAGAACCATCACCAATTAACACGTGAGATAATAGAGGCAGCTAACATCATAAAAAGGAGTGACACTTGTGTTAGTAGTCCATCCATAACACTTACTGAAAAAGAATTGTTATATCTTGACTCTCGAAGGTAATGTGCGATAGATATTGGTGTTTGTTTTGTACAAAAGAAAACGAAGTGGGACGTGACAAATTCAATACCGGTCCGCTCAAAGAAGATGACTTAAGTCAAGATCGGCGAGCGTAAATCACCTTTTCATAATTATAATAAAGACATTTTCCAACCAACCAACCGGTAAAAGAAAAAGAAAGAAGACGAAAATACCATTTCAGTTGTAAGTCAGCGCGACGTGAGTGACCATTTTTCTGGTGTGCGTGGATTTTCAGTGTGAGTCAGTTTACTTTTGCGCTCTCTTACAATATGAATATCCAACTCGCCCGAGCATCCATTCTAATACCCTAGTTACACGGGCGCTTTCAACTGCCATTGAGTCAACTGTCGTTGACTCAATCGCGATCGGCCGGAGTTACACGGCGGCGCCAACTGTCATCGAGCCGCTAATGACAGTTGAGTTCAACTGAGCTCCCCTACCTCAGTTCAACTGAACGGACTTCCCCAACTGAGGTAAAATGGCGCCTGTCCGCGGGACCGCTGCCGCCGACCAGCGTTTCCGAGGCACTTACTGTTTCGGAATGTAGGGGGAGGCGTCTAGAAAGAATCGTAGCAGCAAAATATCCGGGAAGGAATAGCTTTAGGCGTCCGAGCTGCCGCTAAAACGATCCCGGCTAGCCGGCAAGCCACCAAACGAGCGAAGATGGCGGCGGGGCCAGCTGTGTGAATGGACAGATAGTAATGGGTGCACCCATCATAGCGGGTTGTAGCTAGCTCCACCTAGCCTAAAATATGCGCAACTTAGCCTTGCATTTGCTTTGGTACTGATGTAAACGCCGCTAAAAAGCAACAAGGTATTGAACATGATGTACGATATACTTATAGTAAATAAAATATGTTTCTCCGAGTAGATTACTTTAACAATTAGACTGATCACGAGGCACAATAACTAGTTTCGTTTTAGCTTCAACTGGGTTCTAGAGAGCCGTGTAGCACTATCTCAGTTCAGTTCAGTTCAATCACAGTTGGGGCCGATAACTGTGATTGAACTCAATGGCAGTTGAGAGCGCCCGTGTAACTAGGGTATAAGACAGTCATCCGCTGGAGATATGGCTATATGAGTAATGTTTCGTCGTTAATGGCGCCCTGTTGAACACTTCTGCAAGCTTACTTTGTGAAATCCGAATTTCGGTTCAGCATCCCTTTAAAGGGATACTGAACCGAAGTTTGGAGCGCACAAAATAGGCCTGGAGCGACAGGCGGCACTCTGCAGAACCCAAAAACACCACTCATACAGCGATATCTCAAACGGATGGCCGTATTTTCGGAAAAGAAATGCGCGATTGAACACGGCCGACAAGACGTGCGACGTCACGATTCTCATTCCCTCTACTCCCCACTTCGTCCCGTCGAGTTGGTGAACTGAAGCGAGGAATATAGAAGCGAGGCCGCTTCCCCTCATTCTCAACCGTTCCAGGAGGATTGTGACGTCGAAGTCCTCGCTCGATCGTGCCCTTCTTTACCAAGAATACGGTCATCCGTTTGAGTTATCGATGCATGAGCGAGGTTTTAGAGTTCGTAGCGTCCCGTTCAACGTTTCTTCGGCCTTATTTTGCGAAATCCAAATTTCGGTTTAGTATCGCTTTAAGTCTTAGCGTGTTTGTCACTTGGGGCGGGTTAGGGGATACAGAAAGGATGGCGTCAAGCGCAGGGCTTGACGTTTACGTGACATCGGACGACGTCGGAGAGCGGCGGGAACGAGGCACGAAGCCAAGATAACGGCGTCGGCGGTAATCGTATTCCCGCGTGGCGCATCCAGGAGATGATGGGCGGCGCTTTGACCGCGTCGGGACGCGCCCGCCCCACCCCGAGCCCGGGGTGTCGCAGTCGGTGCCGGCTGGTCGACGTGACTGCGCTGCCAGATGAGGCCGCCAGGCCTCGCGTGCCGAGCCCGGTGAGACCGTCTCGGCCGGCTTTTCTCGGCAGAAACAACAGACATGTGCCGAGATTTCAGAGGATTTCCCCAACTGCTCGATAGCGGTCACATGGTTTATGGGTAGGGTTCCGTGTTTACTTTTTAGTTTCTAAATATCAATTTTTGGATGTCAATAAAAAAAAAAATACTGGGTTTCGTCGAAGCTCATCTTTGAAGAAAAAAAAAGATTTCTTAACCTTGAGGGAATATAAGCGTGACTCAAATGAAATGTCCCCATGTCGATAAGGAAAGGAACTGTAGGTGTGTGGCTCCGAAGCGGGAAGAAGTTTCGCGGAGAATTAATTGTGGGCAGTGTTTTGGGCCAGCGCGAAATAGAGCTGTAGACGAAGGTATTCTTCCCGTAGGGCTTAGTGATTTCATATTCAAAGGCAGCATCAATTCGGGGTTTTTCGAGTTTCCCCGATTTTGACAAAACCGGCTACGGGGGTTAATTTTCGGGGTTTATCGGTATTTACCGAAAGTCATGGCGTTCGCAAGCATCTCCGCCTTTCCACCCGCTTTCCTCCTCTTTACGCGACAATGCAACGCATGCGCATTATAGCGACCAATCCGTCCCGTCCGCCGTTAAATCGCAAACACTGTCCACGGTTGGGTCGTTCCATCTCTTCAATCTAGACTCTCCACGCAACGCAACGCCCCGTTTCGCCTTAGGATGGATGGCAGAGGACGCCAACCACGAGCCAAGAAAGCCAGTTCAATGGCGCGTGACCGTCACGTGATCTCCGAGGGGGGCGCATCGACGCGCGGGATGCGTAGTCACGTGATCAGTTCACGGCGCTGGATTAGCTGGGACGGCTTTTAAGGTCCTCCGCGGTCCGTCGCAAGGGGAAAGGCCGTCTGGACACGGTCAGGGCGAGCGTCGTCTCAAATCCCTAGCGCACCATCGGCTCCTTTGCCTCTTCTGCTGTCAATCGCTGAGCCTGATACGGATAGAGAGGATATCAGCCTTCCTTAAGGTGACGGTCGAGCCAGTCGCAGAAAGACAAAAAAAAAAAAACATTTACTATTAATTTTTTTTGTTGTTTTGTTTATGGGAGGGCACAGACGAGAAGATTGCGTTATGGCTTCGATGAATTCCGAGTGCAGGCGTATTCAAGCTCAGAGGTACCTGCGTGCATAATAATCCGCAGTGCATTTGACACGCCAATCGTGGTTCTCAATTGAATCAGTCCAGCCAGTGAGATGGGCGAGGGGTGTGGTGCCGAGTGCAGCACAGCTTTAATGCTATGAGATAAAGAGCACTGGTAGAATTCAAAGGTAACTTAATATATAAATACTGGGTGATTCAAGGAGCGGCCAGGCTCTTTAAATCGACCGCACAATTCGGTTTCTTAACCTATCGCGATCCGATTTTGTACAGCGTTGGCCGCAGGTGGTGCATTTTTTCTATAAAATTCGCAAAGAGAGAGCTTATCTGAGGAAAAACTAAAAAAATAAAAAGGCTTAACTCCCATGAAAACACAGCGAAGCCACCGGTCTTCAAACCATTGGGCGCCCTATGGTTTGAAGGACCAACAACGATGTTCCCCTCCCATCGACGCCGACGCCGGGTTTTCTGCGACACGAACTCCTGAAGATGTCGCTTTAGGCCGGGGTCACATGATACAAATGACTACGTAAACACGGGTCACCACAATATCCGTGGTTCGAATACTGCGTGCCACGTTTTCTCCTCGAACTCATCGCCGTGCGGCATTCGGAAGAACGAATCTCGCTGTGACTTGCGGTCAAATCTGTATGCAGACTTTCTTTTGTAAGACAGACAGTGTTGGCTGCACATATAATTACCAGCCGACATGCCTCATGAATGTTCGAAGCACGTTTGCTTCAGACAGATGTATGCTTAGAACATGTTTGCAGACAGTTCTTGCAAGATCATTGTGACCTTCAGATAGTGTACTATGCACTGGCAGTTTGACTGTGGCTTAAAGGAGGGGCGATTCAGACAGAGGCAGCCGATCGCCCTATGAAATGGGGAATATGCATGGGAAACGTACACGCCAATGCTGCTCTAGGTAAGAAGTATATAAAAAGAAAGAGGCAATCGGAGCAAAGAGGACATGAATCCCACCTGACGCGACGATGAATATGATTGCATGACAAAGTGATACACTTGGCCGGGACCGACGGAGAATAAAACTCCCGCGCTCGAAATATTACACTAATAACGAGCGACTGGGAACGCGGAAAGAGGCAAAACCACCTAAAGAAGAAGGCCTGAGCCTCCTTCCTTAAACGTCACCACTAGTGGTCAACACAACGTGCGCGGCGCTGGCACGCGGCGACACCAAGACGGATGCGTCTGCCGCTTTGCTGCGTCTCTCCTTCAGCTTCAGCGTGTTTTCTGCTCGGGGCGGGCGGGGAGACTTGAACGATGACGTCATTCGCAGGCCTTGTCTCCTAGGTGGTGTTGGGTGAGGCTCGCCAAGCCTCACCCAACACTCGCCAAGCGCCCGGTTGCTCAGGTGCCAACGATGATGACCGCGGCGGCCACACTCCCGAGCCGTGCGAGAGGCGGCCGATGCGAAAAACGTGCCAAAAGCATTGTCGGCAGCACGAGGCGGCAGCCCGCGGGAACAGATCCAGTGCCCCGATAAGCATGCGCCCCGCCAGATTTAATCAGGATTCGGAGGGCGAGAGCACGCGCAGCCCCGACTGCCTCTGGTCGCTGCAATTCGGCCTGGGCCTTCTTCCCAGAGCTTGACTGCTCAGGGCTTGCGTGTTTGAGATCTCTCAACTTCCCGCCTATGTCCTTGACATTGCTGCGATGGAAGCCTCCGCAGTTCGCTTGGGCTGTAGGCCAATCGTTGCGAACTCAGGCCTTGGTTTTGGCGACCCTTGTGGGTTCCTTGTTAGTCACGAGAAACCTAGAGCCACCACCAGATTGGCGAAGAGATGTTTCGCTGGCTCCATCTTATGGTTCCTATCTGTGACTTCACCGCCAGTGTTATCAGTTGCCAGCGACCATTTCGACGATGGGTGTACCAAAGTTTGAAGTCATCGCGTTCTTAAACCGCAACACCGTCAAATTCGGTAATGGGACATTCCTGTTACCTCCGTTAATAAAATCCTAATTCATCACACTCAAGACGTCATAGCGAACGTTTCGCCAATCATGGAAGATTGAGCATACCGACGCTTTTGGTAGCGACGTCGCTAATAGAGTATTAAGCGTGTTCCACATGCAGCGATTTTGGTCCTAGAGCGGCGCGATTTCTGCTGTCACAGCGCTCGTGCAGCTCAACCCCTGGTGCTCGCCAGAGCGCCGCGACGGCAGAAATCGCGCCGCTCTACGGTCAAAACCGCTGCATGTGAAACACGCTTTATAGATGTATGCGGCTAGGCGCGTGATGACAGCGAGCATTTGTCAGATTCCTTTCTCACCGTTAAATCTGTCGTTCATAGCAGAGAGTAAGTTGATCTATAGTATTGCTGACGACGCCTGAATACCTCCCTTTGGCCACGCCGTCGAAAAACGGAGACCAGTGTCCGAAATCCCAGCCATCAGCGATAAAAATGGGAAATAATAATCTGAAACGCAGGCTCTTGTGAAGAGGGGGGCTGCGCATAAAACAATATTTTTGCTTTCTACAACACTCTTGGCATCGTTGTTGTTCTTGGAGCTTTGTTACTATGCATTTCTGACATGCTTGCACTACGATATGTGCGAAGGTTTCTAAAAAAACGGAGTCTCAGAAAACGCGCAGCCCCCCTACTGTGACATGACATCAGCATAAACAAACATGACGGCGCCAATGGAACAGAGCAGACACTGGTCTATACTAGAGCCACTCTATATGGCAGCGTAGCTGCCAGAGTAGCGACACGACGCAAAATTATCTAGATGCACGACGTGTGAAGCGCCAATAGAAATCTCCATTTTGGGCCTGGGAGGTTGCCATGGTAACCGTGCCGCTAGCGACGCCGGGCGGCAGTTTTTTGCTAGTTGATATCTCCATTCGTTCATTCAAAAGTGGTAAAAGACGCTTGGCATGGCAATACGGCACGGGCCTCTCAAGGAACGGTGCCTGTTTCTTCTGGGAAGTAAGAAGATTTGCAGCCCGGGGACTGTCGGGCGACAACAGCTGCTAAGTATCGTAGGTGCACGGACAAGGCGAGTGGTTTTCCGCGTCGCCGGGATGGTGGCCGCTTCGTGGGAAGCACCTACCGTAATTGTACTTTCGGACTTCGCTCCTATGAAAGAAAATCCTAATTACGCCGCCCACGACAAGACGATTGCCTCGGGACATGACTGTTGCTCGACTGCCCCACAGTAAGCGAATGTATGCTTAGCATCATACTTTTTCAAGACCCAATCATTCATTCAAGATGACATTATCTCACCGACTGGCGAGGAGCGACGTCGACGACGGTCTCATTCTCGTTTGGGCGATGAACAGCCAACCGGGTTAAACCAAGAAGGACAGCATGGTGGTCTCAAGAATAATGTTTACGCCATCAAAAGAGACAGACGCCGGATATGAGGTGTTCTTGTCGACAGGCCAAGTGGTCGTCCGGAAGTTTACCGGCATGGAAAAAGTCAATATTTTTATCTGGTGTAGCACACATATCCGAGTTCAGGGGGCCATGAAATGATTTTTTTAACTTTCTCTTTCTTAGAACTAATCTTCAACTCAAAAGCGAAGTGTGAAATCACGCGGTTGTGACATGCTAGGGCATCGGTGCGATGACCCCAAGCTTTCACCGTGCTTTCTAAGCACACCATAGAACTTGGCACTCGCCAGTGATGATAAGTTCCGTCAGTGTACTCAATGGCCACGAACGCGAATTCAAAAATTTGTTGACGAATTGATTGTTGACAACCGCATACGTCCGGGTGACGCAGTTTTCGTGTCCAATGCGCGAGCTGGGGTTGGCTGACGTCATTTTGGCCTTGTAGGATATTTAGAACCATAGACAGATGATGATAACATCTTAGCACACTGACATTAATGAGCACAAAGCGGGCCCAGCTGCAGAAAAAAAATATTGCACGTAAAAATAATTATGTCTGCAACTTGCTAATTACAAAGACGAACACATCTCTGAATTTCTAAGTTTAATAGTATGTGTTAATGCATTGTTATATAGCAGGTCATTTCATATGCGTCATTTGAGGAAACGCCAGCTCGTCACTTGAAAAAACAAACCGAAAAACATTGCGATCAAATGCAACCCATTGCAACGAAAGCACGTTATATCAAAGTCTTTAGAACTGCCAATTCGTAAAATCGTTGATTAGTACAAAATTTAAAAATCGCAGAGCTTCCTCGCTAAACTTTTAAATGATTATGCGGTTACCTGGGGCGGAAACAACCTCCGCAAGGCCCAACTAGCGACTCATACATTCCGTAACGGTTCTCAGACACTCCAACGTTGAAACGAAGCCAAGATTATGCGAAAATTGCATGCTAAGAGTCTTATCGATCCTCGAGCACATCCGGGAATCCGGGTACCACTACGGCGAGATGACTGATTCGATCTTGCGCAGAAAAGGTATAAAGTTTCATTCTTTCAGATCTTCACGTTGTACCCGCATCAGAGAGCACGATGAAGTCCGAAATCGTCGGCAAGCAGCTGCACATCAAGACTCCGCACACCGAACAAACTCGCATTCAGCAGCTCTGGCTGGTGCCATCTTACCGATGACATCACGGCTCTTGCGAGGTCACGTGACGAGTCGTCACTCGGTTGCTACGGAAACCGAGCCAGCTCACCTCGTTGCTATGGTACCGCGTGTGACCAATCGCGGTGAGAGGCGGCACAGGGAAAAGCGTGGCGCTACTCTGGCAGCTACGCTGCCACATAGAGTGGCTCTAGTCTATACTCCGTTCACCATTAAAGGGGCGATGCAACAATTTTTGTACTTTGCGCAAATACCGCTTAGAACGGATCCCTGACATTAATGACCTATGAAACACGCGTTCGTTTTTAACCCCACGCAATAAAAGTCCCAGAAAAAAATTAAAGAGAAACAAGCAGCGTTCACCCCCTCAACTCGCAGCCAGAACAAGCGGCCACGTGATCTGGAGCCGATTATATGCCGCCAATGTAGATCATAGCCACGCGCTGGGGTTGGCAAAGCACAGGGCACGCGCTGAGTTCCAGATATTGTTATGGGGCTCGGCTATTGTCGTCGTTGCAGCGATTGGACACGGGCCACTACCCGAATGCTTCTCGAGCTAGTAATTATCACGAGCCCAAGTCGAGTGCCCACGCAATGCTCGGGTCCAATCAATGAACAGCATTCAAATATCGTCATATGGGTGTACTGCGATCCCCACGTTACGTCATCAAATTTTGCAAAGGGAAGATTGAATGAAAATGATCGCTTTTGTCCTTGAAATTACACCGCAACAAAGGAGTTTCTTGGCCAGTGGCGCTGCGTGCGAGTATCCTTGGGTCTTACTAGTGTCAGTAAGCTCGTGTAAAGTCAAAAACATTCCAACTGAATATCGTTTCACAGCTCCTTTAAGCAGAGACTAGAAGCTCCGCCTTCAGCGCGAGCTCGCTGGCTTCCGCAGTACTTAGGTTGCGCGTGCCTGGGCGTTCACACTTGTGCTAGCAAGGGCAGAAAGCTCGCGCTGAAGGCGGAGCTTCTAGTTTCAGCTTAAGGGGGAACGGAGTATAGCAGCTGCCGCTGTAAAACAAACAAAACGACACGCCGGCTGCGCTTCAAAGCCTGCCTCTTTAAGGCAAATCTGCGTCCATTTACCGAGCGACCGAACTCCCTCAAACGCATGCGCACAACAGACGTTTCAATTCAAACATTATACTAGCTTTTTGTTCTATTCACTCTTTGAGGGCGAATGTTACAAACTTGAAATCACGAATAAACACCACACACAAGCACCAGCAAAAAAAAGATGTTTACTTTGGCGGCTGGACTGGTACATAAACGTGTAAGCCAAGAAAAGGGTAAACAGAAAAAAAAAATAATTTAAGCGCATAGCCTCGCACTTCCACAGCGAAATTAAGCAACCCACACGTGAAATCGAGGTAAGTGACCTCCAAACACCAGAAGGCAGCATGCCGTCTTGCAACTTGACAAAGAAAACATTCAGCCCGCCGCTAAAACACACGTCAGTTCCAGTTTGCGAGTCGCCGCCTAAACCACATGCCCTCGGTGTTGAAACCCAGGCCCTAACACACAGCCAAGCGACAGCGCGTTTGGGCGTTCACCAAGCTGTGCTCCCGTGTCTCACTCTTTTTCATCTGTTGTTTTCCTCTCTAACATTCCCTTCGCAGAATTGCGTAAAAGCTCGGGGAAAAACAAAAATTATATTCGCGTCCGTATAGAGATGCTGATGTACCGCTGCCCGCCGCATGTACACCATAGTCTGTATAACCTTACGATGGACCGCAAAGGACGCTACGAGCTTTGGAAGCCCATTCCCGTGCCGTCCGAGCGTCACGTGATCTTCGGAAGAGGCGTAGCGGCTCGCGGGGGACCCGGTCACGTGACCCGTTCCTCAGCACTGTATTGGCTACGATGGCTCGCAGCGTCCGTCTATTGTACGGTGAAACTTCGCATAGCGTCAGTTGACACAGTAGCGGGTGACGAGGGGGAGAAGGAGAGGGCATTGGTCTCTCAGTGAGTGCAATGGCGAGCACTCGAAACAATTATGCTCAGGCTCCGAATTGCATAACGAAAGAGAAAGAGCTTGTGTCTACGCCGCGTGTGGTTCGCAGTCGACGTTTGCAGGGGCTTATATTGTACCGCCGAAAAATGGGAGCCGTCCCGAAAACCCCGTAAATAAAACCCGCTATCGGACGACGACCCCAGCGCTTTCATGCGGTCACCCGTTAAATTTTAAAACAGTAAAAGAAATAACGTACTTACGTTACTTATTTCGAGTAACGGGTAACGTTATTTTACGTTACTAATCACATCTTCTCAAAACTTTAATATATATATATATATATATATATATATATATATATATATATACGTGATTTGTTTGTGTCTTTCTAGGCACTAAGTCATATGTACTTTTGCACTGATTCCACATTCCTTCAAAATCTTACCTCTCATTTTCCAAATGGAACCGTAAACAAGTTAGGGTAATTATGTTAAGTTCCTGCATGGGCATAATGTTTCTCGAGAAATGACGCTTATGCAAACTTGTTACGTCAAAGCAGTAAAACATATGAAAATTCGTAAGTAAAAAAGTAGCTAAAGTTGAAGCCTGGGCGAGTGGGTATAACATACTTAAAAGTTTAAACAGCGCAAAAAACGACAGGGTAAAGAAGGACACAGACAGAGCGCTGTCTGTATCCTTCTTTACACTGTCCATCGCTTTTTGCGCTGTTTTAACCTTTTAAGTAAAAAACTAACAAAAAAGCAACGTGCGTTACTTTTAGCGATAACGGTAACGGCAACACGTTTTTTTTTAATTTCATGTAACGTAGGTCGGTAACGCGTTCTTTTTACTTGCATGAAACGAGGAACGCATTTCGTTTTTCTTTTTTGGTAACGACTGCGCTCGTAGCGTCCACTCCGGGCCGTGGTAAGGTGAAAGAGAGTAAACACAAACACCCCACTCCGAGGGAGTAGATTTGGTGTACAACGCGAGTTTGCGTCCCGCTGTGAGTGTCCGCGTGCTCCGCCGAGAGTTCGCTCCGGCGGCCGTTGCATCCACGCAGCGGCGGGTTCTTACTCTGACGGGCGTTAATTGCGCGTCGTTAATATCGCAGGGCTGCCAACGTGCAGCCTGTCCATCTCTCGCAACGTTCGTTCCGAGTTGCGCAACTCGTCTTTCCGATGCACGCGCGTCCGCTCGGTCGAGAGGTTCTCTACGTCCCGGACCCGTAAAAAAAGAACACTCAAAACCGACGCCTGTTCCGAATATGCCAGGGCCCAGGCGGTGTATATACCGCAAGCAATCCTCAAGGCAGCGCCCGAGTGCAGCTCTGCCTTCCCGCTTTTTACATCCACGGTGCTCGCGCTTCTAAAGAAAACGAGAGAAATAAAAACTTTTACTGCTTCTTCTGTCCGAGGTCCGAGCGGTTTTTATCTCCTACCCGGAGGGGAGCTCGTGCGCTGCCTGTGACGCGGCCTTCGTCCACCAGTCACGAACTCGTCCCGAAGCGCGCTCCGCCCGATCGACAGGCAGGCAGGCACCGCCGCTCGCGGGCCCATGACGGGCCGCTGCGTCTCGATCGCTTGCTGCGGCAGCGAGGCAGCACCCGTGGAGCGAGAACTCTCGACGACCGCTGCCATTAAAAAACAAAAAATAAGACCCACACCACCCCTCTGTTTCTGGTGGTGGCTGGCCGTCGACGCGAACTCCTTTGTACCGCGCGCGCTGCGTGCCCGTCAATCTCACCGCGGGGCCGCTGCTTGTGCACGCTCGCGTGCGTGCGTGTGCGCGAGCTTTAGTTTGGAAGGAATCCGTTCCGTGTTTCTGTCGTCCAGTTCCCTTTGTGGCTCGGAAGGTGGCTGCCCCGACCGGAGGCTTTTAGCCAATTTGAGCGGCAGGCACGTACTATAGCAGGAAGGGGAAGAGGGGGGGTAGACGTTGAGTCGAAACGTCGGGCCTGCCGAGTTGCGGAAGTGTTCCCTCGCTCGACGGCCTTTCAAGGCTGGAATGCGCGCGCGCAGCAAAACTATATAGCGGCGGCAGGGTCTTTGTGCACGCCACGGAGAGGGAGAAGCCGAAACGTTGTTGATTTGTCGTGTGTGTACGAGTGACTGCCCGTTTGAGGAGCGTGACGGCAAAGAGACGAATTGCGTCGTGGCTTGAGACGGGGATTTGGACGACGGAGTGGCGAGCGGGCGGAAGATGTGCCCTCGAAGGACACTGCCTTTCTTTAGACATCTGCGTCGTCTTGGTCGGAGGGGAAAAAAAAAAAAGTAAAAGCCCGATGGCAGTCGAAAACAAACACCACGGCAACGGTACTCGAAACTGTCCCGTTACTGCTGTATATTAATTTGAACATGATTCCGCAAGGACTGTCTCAAATAAAGTTTTGTCTGCCTCGGTTAATATCGAGTTGACTCAGGGAGAAAAAAAAATGTCTAGTTAGCAATGTTTAAAGATGACGAACGCTATCATTTAAGTCGGAAACCATAATTTAGGAGGATATATGCCAACGAAGACTTGATTTTGGGAACGGTTCGACAGTTCGGTACTCCTTTTGCATCCTATCTTGGTTGATCGGCGCTTCTTATGGAGATGTCTGATCATGCGGCAGTTGACTTGCAACCTGAAGCTGTAGACGACTGCATTTGAAAGTGAGCTACCAAAGGCCGTACTTTCTCATTATGTGTGAGTTATCGACGACGATCAAAGAAGTAAATCATCCAAGTGGAGCTCAAGAACTGACGTCGAGTCGGTTTTCGCCAACGCGTTGAACAGATGCGTTGCAACGAACGCTGTTCGCATTCAGAGAGGGGAATTCGGTTGAAACGTTCAAGACCACAAAGAACTCACACGGTATACCGTAATTTCTTTAATTCTCGTCAATCCTCGACCGGGACCAAAAACAATGGGATCACGGGAAGCGACCTCGCCCGTATGCACCCTCACAGGTTGAGACGAGTCGAACCAGCACGCGCGGTGGCATTTTCTGGCTGAGTGTTCCTACGTCACGCGCAGCAAGGCCAGGAGTCCAGGAACGCGAAACAAAGGGAGACCCCTTTCTCACCTCCGCGGACCTGGAAGAAACAGAAACTCCTCGAAATCGTGCGAGGGGTGCGGGAAGGGGGACTTTACGGAGAGGAGAAAGCGTCTCACGTTTCCAGCGATGACCGTCGTAAATAGTGCACCTGAACTTGCCGGGCAGGCTTCGGCGTCGGTCAGGAGCGGACCCGACCTCGTGGGTACCTCGCCCAGCGGCTTGGGACGCCCGAAAGGAAGACTAATGGCGTGCAACGTAATCCTCGGCCGCTTCTTGGTCCGTCGCTGCTGCACCGCCTGTTTTGTAGTTTCTTTTTTTAAGGCAACGACTCTCGCCTAGCCGCGCAGCAATGCGGCCATGGCGCTCGCTCAGAGCTCGCGTTCCCCCGATCTTCAAAAAAAAAAAAAAAAAAAAGAGATAAAATACGTGAGTTTACTTTCCTGCAGCACACGAAGTCAGCTGACGAAAAATGGAAGGATCGCAGCGAACGACGAAGTTCAAAATGCGATTAAGTCTGAGAAATGCAATCTGCGCACGTATAATGAGCAAGTGAAACGTGGAGTGCTCATTACCCATTTGGAGTGCGCACATATATATGTATATATATTTTCTTTGGTAATATATTAGCACTTTTTCCGAATTCGGAGCCATCTGGCGGCTAAAATATCAGTCTACACTATTCTATGCTAATGGCGGTTAAAATCTAGTACCTATTAATCAACAGCGGAAGTACGAAACTTACGGTGTTCTTCGCTCTACGGGCTTTTCCCTATTTGTTTAATTTTCGATGACGTAAAGAAACTACCATTATGTACAGGACAATGAATTTAGTAAAACCCTTCGTAGCATTCATGTCTCGTCACGACGACAACGAACAACAATACAACGACCTAACGTCTGGAATATTCAAGCTCCGCATAGGTGCCTGTCTTAAAATTCTTTATTCAGTATCCACCAAAAGGCCATCATTAGCGTGTAAAAATACACTTAGGTAATGTTATTTAGCAAAGTGGTCAGACTGAATTTCGGAAAGGGTCTATTCTGAGCTTCGTTATTCGCTGGAATCCAGGGCCGGCTTCCTAGAAACAGTGTCTCTGCTGAGGCTGGGTGAAAGAAAGCACCGCAAAGGCTCGGGGGCGCGAGCGTCTTGAGCGTCCAGCGCACGAGCATCCAGCTCCTGCGCTGGCTTTGGCAGTGCTTTCTTTCCATCAGTCTCAGCCGAGACGCTGTTTCTAGCAATCCGGCCCAAGTATTGTTTGCCGTGATTCGTTGTCTCATGTTATGCCATGAAGTGAACTAATCAACATTTCATTTAGAGCGTTTTTTTTTTTTAATCTCGCTAGTTTTTTGCCAGGGGTACGGTTGGACGTCCAAGCTCCGTTTCTGTCTGCGACGCTATCAATCTCGTGACGTCGGAGCAAGTTGCCCCAATCATGGCTCTGTGTTTGGAGTGCTCTGCATCACAGCTCACGTACAAAGAAATCTGTTGCCCGTTTTTAGCTAAAAAGTCTGTGTCTAGACCTAAAAAAAAAAGATACACGCTGCGGCATTTTGCATGACGTGAGCACGTGAAGCGCCGTGCTTGGTGTCGCAGTTCACTGAGTCCAGAGAACTTCAGGCTGTCTTATAGGGGTCTAAGATATCTTCAAGCCCCCTAATCGGCGAGCTCCTTCGGTAGATTTCAGCGACTGGCGCTCGGGATTTGCGGGAAACTAGATGCGCTCGAGTTTTTAGAGTATTCAGTAAACGATCCTGAACAGGCCCTGCCAAAGATGCGCCTGAACTGAGTCACTCGCCCGCGTCGCTGGAATGAAGAGTGAATACATGCGCACAAAGACTTTCGCTTCGCTCCAGGTCCATTTGAAACTGGGCAGGCTACACCCTAATCTGGACTCCAGCAACTTGTAGGGGTCGCCACTATCGGGGAAGTATGGCGGTCTAAAACAGGTCGTGTCGTGCCATATGCCAGCTCAACGTACAACGCTCGGGTTTCAGCGGGCAAACATTGGGCTCAAAATGGTTTTTCCCGATTTTTACACACGTTTCCTACCTGCGGCGATGTGTTGGCGTGAGCGAGCTTCTAAAAGATTGACCTTTTTTGAGAAAGCGATGAAAGCACTATGGTTCTGATGAACGTTAATAAACGCACAGTGCGTCTGATTCACGCGGTAGCGTAGGTTGCGTGCACGACCTGGGAACACGTTGATACGACAGTATAACAACAGATTCACCGGAACAACTGTTCCATAGCACCAACCGCCAACAACATGTCATCATGCAACCAACAAGAGACGAGCAGAATTCGCGACAGGAACTGTTCCGTTCAGTTCGGTGTTTTCCAGCTAGGGGCCGTCCGTTTTGCTGGAGTCGCAAATACCCTCTGTGATCTGGCGACTTTGGCGCCGCCTCTCTTTTAAGGGAAAGGCGGTCTCCGAATATTTTTTTTTCCTTGTTTCTTTTCCATTTTTCTTTTTTTCGGCAGAGGGTACGTGTGGTTGACGTTTTCGATTCGCATCGCAGATAGCGGCATTAGCGCTCGATCGCGACATCGGACTTGAATTAGAGAGAGACATTCTTGCTTTTCCTCGCCTGACTTCGGCCGAGCCACGAGAATCTTTGGATGAATTTTGTTCGATGCTGTCCGGAGGGGGTCGAGGAAGAAGAGGCAGACGGGGAGGAGGGGGGCTTTACTTTCTCTGGGCCGAGACGGCGACGACAACGCCGACGTCTACGCGATTCGGATCACGAGGTGGCGGGGCCGGTCGGTGATGGACGAGGCGGCTCCTCGGGTTCTGGTAAAGAGATGGTCTTGCGGAAAGATTGGAGTCGCCGACTTGGCTGCCTGCGAGGTTATACAAGAGGAAGAGACCCGCGAAGCCGCCCCGACGTCTTTGTGTGGCGGGAATGCGTCGCTTTGGCACTCATATTTCAAGCTCTCGCGCGACCTCGACGGAACGGACTCTGGTCGAAATTTGACGGAGCGCATGAAGGGCCTCGTCTTCGGGAGCCATTGCTGTAGTGACGCCGCCGCGGGCCTGCGCAAGCGATACAACCTAGAAGACAAGGCCTGCGCGTGACGTCATCGATAGCGAATCTCCGCCCCGCGCCAAGCGGCAAGCACGCTGACAGACATGCACTATAACCAGAGTAGCCGCAAGGCAGCAGATGCATTCGTATTGGCGTCGCCGCGTGTTAGCGTCCCACTCCTTGTAAGACGCTGTAAAACGCACCGGTGGCGATGGTGACGCTGGTTAGGCGCTGCATGGATAGTGATTGTGTTAGGGGGGAGCGGTGCGGGCTTTGTTTTTTAGTTGGCATGGACACAAGCCCGCCTTATTCTTTATATAGTGGTAACGGTGGTTGAATCGAGCGAGAGAAAGAAAGGCTAATTGCTAGTTACAGTTTTCGCTAATTATTATTAAGATTAATTCTAGTATGAGATTGTGTTAATATTATCATTAATCGTAAGGTTGCATTGACCTATACCAGAGTTCTACATGTCAATCTGCACATTCTTGCTATTCTGTCACGCACCAGTATCAACGTGCTTCTTCTGCCTTTTTTAATTCGCTATGCTTGTTCCTGAATCCAAAGATGACAAACATTTTGGGTGACGTAGCAATGTTTTCGATCACTTTTCACATATAGGAGACGTCCGATAAAGCTCAGCGAATAAACGCCGTAAAGTGGCCGTTTTGGACTATTTTTAATCGCACATTGGCTGTCCGCGAATTAATATAGTCCAGTCGAGGTCAACCGCTGCCATTTCTAATTTGTATACGCAAGCAGGACGGGAGGAGAGTTTCGGTTACTTCACCCCTCAATTAAGTTTGGATATTTGTAATGGAAGCGTCTCTCACCTGGGCCGGTTTTCTCGAAGCGATGGTAAACCCATTTTGGTAAACCACGTGGTGCCTAGGAAGGAAAAGTACCTAGGTACTGTAATAAACGGCTGGATATAGAATAATAATTATTTTTGATTGGGCAATAAGATGCGCCATCTATCGGTGAAACAAGCCAGTCATTTTGTTTATCCTCTTTTTCCGCTGGTTGTTATCGATCTAGAATGGCATTTTAAGTCAAAATATAGTAATGTTGTACTTGAAGACCAATTTATTTGCTTCCCATAGTGCGAAGAAATTTTAGCTACTATACCAGAGCTTGTCGACGAATATTCGGAATGTAAGAAACATTTCCTTCAATATGTTTCGCCATAAACAACGCATAACTTTTCCGTGTTCCTTCCAGTCTGGCAACGCCGGTGCTGTAGTCTCGTTTTTGTTCCTTGAAACGCACGTTTCTGCGATTCCTGCTGATCTCAACTGTTTGCCGTCTCTTCCATTTGCCCAACCGATCCACCGGTGACGAGAAGCTAAGCTTCTCGTCACCGTTGAATTGCTGGCCTCCGGGGACATGTAGAAACCTCGATGCTGTCGGCATACTGTCGGCGCACTGCGAACAAAAAAAAAAACAAAAAAAAAAACAGTACAATGTCCGAGCTGTTCACCAGGAACGAAGACTTTATCGAGGATAACGCCCTTTCTCCGCAAAGTAATCGCTGCTCACGAGTTGGCATGCATAGTGTAACAAATTAAACGTGTTAATATAAATATATACCAACACTCGTTCGCGAAACATTTTTTACTCACTATAAAAACACTTGCAAGGCTTTTGTACTGTCATATGTCTTGGATCCCGGACTGCTGAAGAGTGATGCGTTCGCGGAATGCTGCCGTCGGTTAGTTTAGTAGTCCCTCTGAACTACCGCTTTGCTTGACGTGCTAATAGGTTGATGGTGCGTCATTAATATAACAGCCGGATCGAAATGAATGTTCAGCAAAACCAAGCAGAACTATTAGCCCTCGTTAAGCGACGCCGCGGCCATTTTGCTTGTAGGTACTGCTCCTCCCTCGGCGCCCCTGCTCTCGAAGTCACGTGACCTACAATTCCCCCTTCTATAGGGAAAATAGTTAACTTTAACCGACGGTTCGCGTTCGAGAAAACGGGCCCTGCTCTGTGTTTGCTTCTATAGAGCGCGCCTCCGACTGGTGAGTGTGGCGTCCTATTCCGACGGTGCATCCAAGGGGGTGCCGATGTGGTAACGCATTACGTTACAGGTACCGGCATGTCATGCTGTCAGGCTGTCGGATGTACTAAACGTTCGAGGCTTCCTCTAAACTGGTTTCAGCTCAACTAAACTGTATACCTCCAAACTCGGTTTCAGCACAAGAACCCCGGTAACGAAAAGATCGGCTCGCCGACCAGCGTCACTACTTCCCTCCTTAATGTGGGGGACTAGCCACTTCGTCCATTTGCAATCGTTGATTCGCGATTTGATCAAAACATGCTCGTTTCAAACACAAAAAGCATCGCTTTTTTTTGACTATCTGACAATTTTTTAGGCTATTTTGCGCAGCGAATAAACTTATGCGCCAAACTCGCATTTTTCCTAAAATGAGCACGAGCGTTAAAAGGTTATATGTTTCGTTGTGATAATATAATCAGCTTTGCTTCCTCACCCGTAGGTATTTTGTGGTGCATTTGTCAAAGCAGCTTTACTGCATACGCCATGCGCGGAGGACTTGTTACGGCTACCATGGGAACTCAAACTCAACTAATTAAAATTTTCTATAGCTAATTTGGATATTTCAAACTAAATATAGTGCTAGAATATTTCGGACACAAACAAAGTAAACATATATCCTAAAAAAAAAAAAAAAACTTTCATCTTCTTTTTTTTTTTTAAGCTGTCAATTGTTGTAAGCCCTTATGTCTGTCGAAATAAAGCTTCATGAGAACCGACAACAGTTCGGGAACGCAACGCAGCTCGACCGTGTGCTTCAAACGCGCAATAAAGGAGAGAGATGCCGCACCACTGTCGGACAGCCGGGGGTTGACGCAAAGAGCAGTCGGCGTTCCCCCACCCCGAAGCTCTTCCGCGAGCAGCGCAATTCTGTCGTCCAAAACCGAAGACAAGGAGGAGAGCCTCCCCGGAACACAGAGGAACACACGCGCGTACACAGAGAAAACATTGTCCCAGTCTCTTCGCGAATTCCTTCCTCGTCCGCGAGCGACGACCGACGATTTCTCTTCGTTCCAGTGATAAACTGCATCGGGCGGGTCCGAAGCGGTGCTGGGCGAACGCGGCCCTCGCCCGACCTCCCTCCCCGGTGGTCGTCGGGATTTGGTTCCCTGTACCAGGGAGCGACACCACGGGGCCCTCCTGGATCCCCGACAATGACCCTCGAGTTTTTGCTCTAATCCAGCGCTTTCCTCCCTTTCGAACTCCTGCGCGCGAGCCCCTTTGGGCTTTGATGGCGATTCTGCGGATGGTTCTTCCTCGTTCGGAACTGCGCACTGCAGCCGCGACTCGCAACTCACTGTCCCTCGTTGTTGTTCCCGGGGATATACTGACATTTGTTTGCGTGTGTGTGTTTGTGTTCCAGCGTATGGCTGGGGGGTCTCAGCCAGATCGCTCCAGACAAACGGCGTGCTCGCGTCGTTCGCATTAAGCCTAACGAATAGGGTCGTGTGACAGGGACGCCGTCGTTCAGAGTAGCCTGCTGTTTAACGAGAATGCTTTGGCTTTGGAGCGGGACTCACGCAACTTGCCTACAACAGTTTCCGCGGTTCCAAGTTAGAAGCGAGCCCGAACCCGGCTCTCGTCGGCGGAGGGACCGAGGCTTTCTGGACAAAATACTCCTGAAAGACGAGTGTCGTTTGCTGGTGTCTGGGTATAATGGGTCTTCGAAGCGTGCAAGCTAGAGTTCCTGTATAGGCTCCCAACGGGAGCCAGAGTTGCGCGTTTAGCCACCTTGAAATCCTAAGTTATGCGGAAAAGCCGTCCGTAACGGAAACACTCGCTTGCGGGAACAAAATTAGGGTTTACTAAACACACACGAAGCGTGCGCACGTCATTCATGTGGTCGCCCACTTGTGCGCACAAATTGACTCTGTGTTCTTTTTTTTCTTTTTTTAGCGCGACCGGTGATTGAAGGTGAAAGCTCCTGAAGCTTGGCTGCTTACTTTAAAGACGGTTTTAAAATTCGAGAGGCATATAACAGTTTGAAACCTCCGTTATGGTCAATTATTGTATCGCAACTCTCAGTAGTGGCTCTCATAGCACGTCATAAAGGCCAATGGGCACCTGAAAGCGATAATTACCACTCAGGCAAGAGGCTAACACGTGCCACGTTTGGTGCAATCCGGTATCCGTGGTGCCCGCGTTCACAATCAGTCTCTCACCTTTATCCAAAAATTGTAAAAAAAATTGACACACGCAGATTGTGCAAAAGTCGACGAATGACTATTTTGAAGCACCGCCACATGAAACGAACATAGCAAGTGAAACGACACGAATAAGAAAGATAAAAATCGGGGTCTCGCGTGAGAATACGCAGAGAAATAAAAACAAACAAAATCCGAGCACGAGTCACACGTCCCCGTGGGACTGTCTTGCTTCGCAAGGCATGCACTCGGCGGCGGAGTCGGACTGAGCAGTCATGGCCAATGTAGCACCAGTCGTCGCGAGGAGTCATTAAGGAAAGAGACAATAGGTTCGAAATTCCCATTCCAGTATTGGACTCCACGCCTTCTTCGGCACCAGCGAAGTAAGTATAGAAACAAGCAACGCGACGCCGACGATTCCAACGACAACAACGACAAATAAAAGGCGCGTCGTGTCGAAGAGAAAGCTCTCTTTCTCGTGCGAACTTGGGACAGTTTGCGCGCTGCTGGTTTTCTTTCTCAATTCCCCCGTTTTTCCCACGCGGTCGTGAAGACGACAACGCGGCGAGCCGAAAATTTTAGAGCGGCTTACCTGGCTGCCGAGAGGACCGAAGGCGGGAGACACGTTGGGACGGTCGGTCCAGGTAGGGAGAGTGTGTGCCCAACTGGGCGGAGACGCACTTTGGTAGCAACGGATCCACTGCCGCCGCCGCCGCCGCTCCTGTAATTGAAGACCAAAAACGAAGTTGTGGTTATGCGCGCTGGCCTTTGTGGAAAATGGAAGTTCCCGTGCTGCTTGTTCCTTCTTTTTTTTTTTTTCTTCTCCCTTTTACGATAGAGATGCGAGTCAATTTAAGAGTGCTTTTGTTTACTATTAATATTTTTGACTCGGGCTTTGCTGTTGATTTGTTTCGATTGTATTATGTTTTGTGCACTGTATTCTTTTTTGCCAAGGAGAAAGGACGAAATGCATGTATATTAACTTGAAAGATTTCGTGAAACTCGGTGACCCCATTCGTCTTTTTTAATACTTATACATAATGATTTTTTTTTGTGTTTTTAAGCTTGACATAATTGTTCTTTTTAAAATATCCGTGAAAGCTGCACTAATGAGGTTTGTGCAGGCGAGTTGTACGGCCAGGGGGACATAATAGAAGCGGCAAATCGTCAAGACAAATAGAATAATTAACTAAACCGTGTTAATCAACTTTTTTAATTCGTGAGAATAGTGGTTCCAACTAGAAACGCATTAAGCGTCGTCAAAAACCACTAAATCAGTAATTTTTAGAAATACGTTAAATGCGTGGGAAGCGCAGTAGTGCGCTAACAGGCACCATGATAAGAGACGGAAAAAGCGCGCGGGCACGTTACCGCACTGTAGCCTTTCTCCTGCTCCACGAGTGGTAATTTTATAACTCCACCGTGCTTTCCTCACGTGCTCCAAGTCGTCCTAATATTCCCTGGTTTAGTGGTTTTTGGTGACGCCCAGCACGTTTCTGATTAGAACCCTATCTTTATTTTCCATAATTAAAACGTTAATGCACCAATTTTACTTAATTAGCCTACACATCGTTACGATTAGCTCATATAGTATATACCCCTGGCCGTATAACTCACCTGCATAAACCGCATTAGTGTAACTTTCACGGAAATTCTTCAAACAAATATGTTAAGCGTAACAAAAAAAGAAAAGAAAACAAAAAGCATTGTATTTGATTAAAGCGACGAGTCGCTGGAAATGCGGGCTACCTTTTGAAGTTTTTATCTTGAGACTGGGCACGTTCACGAATTAAGAGTGCTCGGTAGATTTAGTTGAGGACGGAGTGCAGGCCTTTGTATTTACATATGCGCGGTACTAATGATAAGATATGATTTTTAAGAATGCTCGGTAATGAATGCATTAGCAGTTCCCCCCCCTCCTCCCCCTCCCCCCCCCCCCCCCCCCCAGATGTGGTGGGAATTCGGACTAAAATGAGCAATGCAAATATATTATTTCTTGACAATTCGGTAATGAATGCATTGGTAGCTTTTGTTTCCCTATATATTGAGAAAATTCAGGCCGGCACTAGCTTATGGGACGTTTTAATCATCATCGTTACTTAAACACACTTAAAAAAAAATAGTTTGATCGGTGCGAGCTTAGATTCCTGAGTGTGGAAATGAAGAAGGAATTCACCCTTGATCAAGCTTCTGTATATATTGTGAAGAGAGTGAGTCAGAGCTAACTTAGACCTAATCGCGAAGATGGTGCCGCGAATTGAGATAGGATTTAAAACTCTGTACTCTCAGTGCTAAAAACAAAACAAAAAGAAACACACAAAATTTTTATGTTTATCCCTCTTACCCCGGAAAGATGAAAACATACTGCACAAAAATTCTCCACCGAATAAAGCCAGCGAAAAAAATAAAAGTAAAGCCCGAAGACATTCAGAATGTAGCACCTGCGCACAAGAGAGTATCGTGTTTTTCGCCACTTTTTCTTTTTTGTGCCAGACGCGTAAAGCGCACTAAGGCACGACGCCGCCAGCTAGAGCACGGCGTCAATGGCGCGAAATGATAATAATGATGGTAATAACACAGCGCTATACCCGGAAAGCGATCAGCGAGTGCCATTTCAGAAAGATGTCCCCCCACGTAGAGAAAGGAAGAATCATCACCCCAAAAACAAGGGAGGCGCAATCCAATCCTCCTCCCCCACCCCCAACTCCCCTAAAAAAAAAAAAAAAAAAAAAATAGAGAGAAAAAAAATCGTAAATGACCGAGTTGTGGGCACTATTGGTTAAGATTTTTTTTTGTCCTTTTGTTTGTTTGTCTTTTTTTATATAGCACGTGTGAAAAGTGGTGAAACTTTTCAAGGAAGTGGAGCGGTTGTATTAAAGTTTACAACATGGCTGAAAAGAAGAAAAAAAAAAAAAACGTAGCTGAAACGTATACTCCAATTTTTATTTGAACGTGCCTTTCGGATTGAGTGAGATGCTTTTGTACCTGCTAACAAATAAAAGAAAAAAGCATTGAGCGCGTGCCAGTCTAATTTAAACCACCACCATTGCGATATATTTTCACTCGTTTTATTAATTATAAAACCAGCGAAAACACAACTGAACAACGAATACTCTTATATTGATTGTGTTAATCATATAGGAACAAACGTATAATCGCAACCAGATCTTTGCCGTTTTGCTTCAAACACCACGATGTCAGAGATATAAAGAAAAATTTGATAGAACAGGACTTGAGCATGAATTCTACATTAAAGCATTTGTTTTAAATCGAAAACAAAAACGAAAACTGAAATTGCATTTAGAAGCAGAAACACAGACACAAAAAAACAGTCTTTTTGACACTTTTGCCCATTTCGCTTGTCCACTTGTCAAGAAAATTAAAACAGCTCCAACAGGAACAACTGAAAGTCATCACGCTTCTAAAATATGACGCGGAATTGCTTTTGTTGCTACGGTGTTTTGACTCAGCCAGGAATGGGAATCGCAACTTCCAGACGGTCCGCACACTGTTTTGTTCGAAGAGCCAATCTTTCCCAACGGAAAGTCGGCGATTTCGAGCAAACGGCGCCGTCGCTGCGCCTCAGGTTTACTCTGTTCCGTACGTTGGGCCATAGCCTCCTCTGTTCACACAATGCTTAGCAGTTCGACGACGGAACCATATAGACTGCCCGGTCGCAGATTTGGAGCGCGAGGATCTGGTAGCACAGAGCATTTTTGGGGGAACCTGGTGGACAGCGCACAGCTATTGCAGCGGCGAGGAACCGAAACATAGTTTTCGAACCCGACGAGAAAAGAAGTGCGGTAGCGCGAGGAACGCGAGGAGCACGAGCGGGCATTCCATCGCTCGGGAGAAGTGTGTTTGGGCGTCTCGCCGCAGCAGGGCGCCGGTCACTTGGCTCTCCTCTCATCCGTGGTCTGCCGCTCTACCTTTTCAATTTCGACGGCCGCGTCTTGTGGCGATCTGCCAGGCTTTGTCAGGATAGAGAAGGCTATGGTTGGCCATATCGCGGAAGCGAAACAATGTGCATACGGCCCTACGCCTCGGTGCCAGCCAGTTTAGAAGTAACGCCATCGCCAATTCGAACGTGTTCCAACGCGGAATCTCAGAACTTATCTCATTTTCTACAACCAAATAATTTTTTTTTTTTTTTAGGGTTGGGCCAATAGTTGTTTGTTTGGAATAGAGTAGCGTCATTCTTAGCTTCAATACTGCAAAGAGAGCCCGTATGTCGTCCGTTCCCCACGCACTGTTAAAAGGATACTAAACTTTAAAAAAGCTTTTTTTTAAAGGGCTGAATGGTACATAACATTTCATACGTTTTTTCACAAAGAAAAAAAAACACCTTTTTTTTTTTGTTGCAATATTTACGCCGTTAGCCGCACGCAATTTACTAAAGGGTATAGCCCAGTATAGACTGGTGCTTAGCTAGCTAAGCACCTTTTGTAGGCTCTCATTGGTTAGAGAGGTGATTGACGTGTGAAATGTTCGTTGAAAAGTTGTTTCTCGGTGCCGTGGTAGCCTTTTATTCATTTTTTATTTAATCTTTGATAAATGAATTATATAGATAGTCATCATTGTTTTCACAAATATCGTGAGATCGTCTTTTCCGTTTTGCTTTCAAACGATAACAAACATGGCTGCCGGCGTTTGTGGCGAGGTTTGACACACTGTGTAGCTCGTTAAGCTCGCCTGTGTTTTTTTAGTTTTTTTAATTCTTTTTAAGTGTGCAAGCCGTTTTTCGTTCCCCGAGGTGTTTAGCGAGAGATATACTCAACCGAAGCAGTTCGCAGCGGACAACTGTCGCAATTACACGCCTTCGGAAGCGCGGTGCGGGTGCACTTGTTTTCGTAGCGAGACTGGCGCAAGCCTATGCGCCGAGAAACTGAGGGAGAGGGGGAGACGAGAGCGCGGAGGAGACGGCAGAACGCCGAGCTCTGGTTGGAACGATTAGGGGGTAGATCTAAGGCTATAGCTGACTTCGTCTACACTGCACTCGTCGAACGGGTTAAGGCCCGTTCACACTCTTGCGACCTCTTAAACCTAGGTTCCTTACAACTTCTTAAACCAGAAAACACACTGGTGCCATCTATTGGGAAGCAGCGTAAACTCGGCGTTCCGGCATATTTTTTTTATTTCTCGCGCATTATCCTTTCTTTCTTGGCTCGAAAAACTTTTGTCAATGTTATAAACGAGCCTATCTATGGGTATTACGCACATTTGACCTCGGAAATCCCGCAAAACCTTCGCTCTTGTGAAATGCAGTTCCAGGGTCACCGCATAGATGGCGCCACAATGCCAGTTTGTTCCCTCATTTTAAAAACATTTAACAAGTTTTAAGAGAACTCGTCTCTCTCAGTCGTACTCGGTCGCACTCGGTCGCAAGAGTGTGAACGGGCCTTTAGAATGCGGAACGCGGGCGTCCGGTGTTTGGCTCTCTGAGAATCGTGCAGCTGTCGTTACGATCGTGGTTTTAGTACTGAGAGGTAACCTATTCAGGTAAGAATTTGTGAGCCTTAATTGTGTCTAGAATAAATCGGGTGTTTGTCTCGCGTCAGGATTGTCTAGGTATGTTTCCGTCATTTCGCTTAGGAAGGCATATGGCTCTTAATTTTTGAGCAGTACGCCTGACTTGCTAAAGAGAATATTTTACGTCGCGCTTTAATTGTGCGTCTTGACGCTCACCGACCTTTATTGCAGATGCCACTTAGAAGAAAAAAATAGTGAACACCCGTGGTAAAGCTAGAAGCACTGCATATGTATTATAATTATTATTATTTCTTTAGTCATCTCGGTCGCTTATTACCGCACATCGACAGACGCTGACAGACGCTTGCATTGGACCGTGGTTCGTGCATGACAAAACGCTAGAACGCCGCTTTCATACTCGCGTCTTGTGAGCGTCGCAGGAGTTTTTAGACGGTTGCGGAATAGCAGACGGACGAAGGCGAAAACGGACGCCGACGAGCGATTTCAGGTCCGTGTCCTACGGGCATTGCAGACGGCATTAGACGAAGGTAGAATATAGCAGCTGACACCGGAGAGGGCCGTGCGCCTGCTCGCACGACTATAGCAGGTGGTGTCAGACGCCAAATTAGACGCACCGGTTATCGCGAAAGCGAGACACTAGGCTTGTTAGTATGTTCGGCCAAGCAGCCAAGCAAGTCCAGTAGTAATGGGCGGGGCCACTGATCTGTGGGCGGGGCTTAGAGTGGGTCGTGACCTCCACCTCGATTGGGTGTAACAGCGTTTGTATTCCACGAAAAAAAAATTAAAAAAGTGTCCCATCTAAGCCCTTTAAAAAAAAGTTTTATTTTTCATTTTAGTTTTTCGTTTCCTTTTTTTTAAGGCTATGCGTGACGCAGTTCTACTGGATTCGAACCGCCCTTCGCTCACCTCTAAATTGCTATTCTAATCTGAATCCCATACTAAGCTAGTAACCAAACAAGCGCACAAATAAACAAATCCTAACGCCGCTGAGGAAAATTCCGACGGCGATTGGCTCAACTGCAGAAAACAGCGTCCGCCCACATGCGAAGAATGCCGTGACGTCTGACATCCCTGGAACCGGATTGGCCCAAACCACCCCGTAACTTCCACCCCATTTTACGCCACCAAAACAAAAGTCTACCTATAGTAACCAGGTGTCAGTTCGGTTGCTGTTTGCTCACCTGCCACCACGACCCCCTCGGAGGAGTTTGGATACAATTAAAAAGAAGGCTGTGCTTGGTGCTCTTAAGAGTGACAAAAGAGGCCCACTGTGAGGTGTGTGTGTGTGTGTGGGGGGGGGGGGGGGGGGGCAACGCCGCGGCCACCGCGGGCTATTAAAACTCCATCCATCCACGCCACGGGCGCTTCGGCGGGACCCTCACGAGGAAAGCGCGACCACGAAGCCCAAAGCGCGGTGCACGCGAATAAAATAAGGCACGTCGTATCGGCCGGTCCGTGGCGCAGGTGCCCGCGCAATCACCCCAAATTACCCGGCCGCGAAATAATAGCGAGGATTATATCGGCGTCGAGGGGAAGGAGTGTGCGTGCGCCGGTTTGGGCGCCATTTTCGTGCGCATGTGTGGCGCGCCGCGTTGCAAAGTTTTGACACCGCCCGGACGGCTTCTCTCTTCTCGGACGCTCGGCAAAGCGTTCTCGTGATGGATGGAGAAGGGAGTCGTAGAGAGAGCGTGAGCGCGAGGGATGCACGCAACGGCCCTTCACGCGAAGGCCCTCGCGCTTTGCGGTCTCGGTGTCCGCACCGATGATGAAAAAAAGAAAAACATACATAAATGAAAAGGTGAAACGCTAGTGCCGCGGTCGAGCTTGTTTGGCTATTGTACATGGGGTACCCGCGCTCGGGTCTTTGCGCTTGCGCACGCTAATCCACAGGGAGCTGGCTAGCTGCCTTCGCGAGGGCCGCGGTTAAACGTTCGATCAACACCTGGGGGCGCTAAGCTGGGAGTTTAGAAGAACTGGTAAGAAGGTACGCGGTTCACGCAACAGAACATAGAAGTGAGAACACCGCAACAGAAGACAAGAGGTAAGAGACTCCACGTGCGGATTTCACAGGAACGACTGCATCTCCTTCTGTTATTATCGGATAAGGCGAAATAAATATATAAACAAAATCTGCTTTCCTTGTTTTATTGTTCACGTTGTTTTTATTATTTTCGTCGGAAGGGAGGAGCTTATAGCCAGGGGGCGTTCACACCCCTCTAAGAGTGGGCGAGAGCTTGGTAGAGGGTTTCAAAGAAGAAAGTGCCTAAGTCATCCGAGATTTCTTCGTGACCAACAGCACTTCTGCACGGTTTTAGAACCAAAGTGATGGCGTTAGTTAATTGTTGTAGGCGCGCAATGTGCACAGTTTGCGGTAACCAAATGTAACTAAAAAAAATAAAAAAAAACACAGCGAAGATAAACTTTGGTGAACTGGTAAATACTCCTGTAACGCAATAAACATTAAAAAAAAAATCAACACTGTAGTCTGATGTAGCTCGTCGCATCTGCTGAAATTGTATTCTCAACGGACACAGAATAAGTGACAGTTCCAATAGCAAAAAATACAAGATTAAGAACAAGCCTGTGATTAATTTTTATTTATTTATTTATTTATTTTCGTGGGGAAGGGGGGCGATGAACGGCCATAATTAGACAGCGTGAATAATGAAATAGAATAGGCTCAGAACCAGAGTGTCGAACCGAAATTATCGGTTCGGTTCGGGTTCGGGGTCACGGCTTTTGGTTCACTTCCGGGGAGCAATAATAACGGTTCGAACAGATTCGAACCGGTTTGAACCGCTAAATTGAAAATATCCCTTCCGAGTTGTTTTGGCTATAGGCACTACTTTAAGCGTGAAACGAGAAACTAGCATAGCTTTTTGTCATTCGTACAATCCACGATTATTTTCAGACACCAAAAATAAAAAAATGCGTCATTTAATTTTAACGAAGCAGTCAAAGAAAAGCTAGATTAATATACAAAACGTCGTGTTTATACGAATCAACATCTATTGGTTTACCTATTTTACCTGAATCGAAAGGTTATCCGTCGTGTAGGTCGTCTGAAAGAGCCGTGATTGGTACAACTTTGCGTCACAGTGTTCGAAGTTGAATCCTAGTTGGGCTCTTGAACTTAGGAATTAATTACAGTGCCTAAAATCATGAAATGGGCACCTCCTCGCCATATATATCGTAAAATCTCGATTATGAAATACATTTCACAATATGTATGATGACGCAACTAAGCTAAAAAGCAGTACTGTTTGCAAAAATGCCGCGAAAATGTAAAGACAGGCCCTATTCAGTCCTACTTTTTACTCGGCCTTTTTTGCTTGGCAACAAACTCTGTGGCGCCATCTTTTGGGTAGTCCCGGCACACCCCCCGTTCACGTATATTTCAAAATTTTCTACTCATCATTCTTTCATCGTAAGAGTGAATTGAATCTGACAGTGCTAGAAAGGGCCATTTCCAGAAGATAGTGTGTAGATTTGATTTCGCAGATACTGCGAAACCAGCCTTCCATAGACGGCTGGTTTCGACGACTGGTTTCGCAGTTTTTGCGAAATTTCCGCTTCTGAACTATAGTTCAGAATCGGAAGTGGTTGAGTGCTATTTGCACACTTGCGCCACCACGTTCCAACTGACGCGAGAAAGAGCGAATAGAAAGTCTGAGCGGAAATCACGAGCCTTGTTTTCCTGTTTCCTGACCAACATTGAGAGCCAGTGACAAAAGCGCCCGGTGCGCATACACTATTGGCCCTCCCTTTCCCCCCAACCTCTTTCACAACGCTTCTCTCTCTCTCTCTCTCTGACCAACAGTGTTTACGCTCAGCATCGTGATGCAGGCGAATGATCACGCAGAAAAGGGTAAAATAAAGTGCACACTCTCATCTATACGCATCTTCGTGCTTTCATCAAATCTGGCCCTGGCGCACTCAAGCCAACATTTTAGGCATAGCATGGCGTTTGAGGTTTGTTCTGTACAAGATGCCTGTCAATTCAATTTGCAAATAAGCATCACCCTTGCTAATTGGTGATTTTTTGTTAAATAGAATGAAGTAGTATTTTATACCCTACTCGGACATTGCGACTACTAAACTGGTCACTTTTTTGACGGTCTGCGTGTGAAATTCTCCATAGTTCGTCACACGCCCCTGTGTACTTTGTTTTTGTCCAGCCCATAGACATATAAAATTGGTGTTCATCACATAAAAGGGGCAATAACAAACTTCTATAAGTTTGAGGAGTTAAAGTTGTGCAAGGAACCCATAATTATTTAAATCAGCTTCAATAAAAAAAATGTCTAAGGCTCTCCCAAATCACTTATAAAAAACGCCGGTCACTTTCTGGCGTTCTTAGTGAGGATAAAAACGCCAGAAAGGATTTGCAGAGCATATTTAAGACAATTTGGGCGCACATTTACTTATGATATAAAGTTTTAAGATGATTGGCCCTTTATTTACGTCGTCAAGTCTTCGGTCAGTAGCTAAATATACATTTCTCACCATCAATAAATTTGACAGTATGAAGTTCGCATAACCTCTTGGAGACCGACACGGGAGGACGATATTCGAAAATACGCCCGCTGCGAGTCTGAAAAAAACACGATTTTTTGTTCGCTGTTTGGCGGTGTGGAACACCGGGTCACGGGGTATGTCAAAAAGGACTGTGTGGTCACATCATAGATCTGAAGGCAAATACACGAAATGTTCAGAAAGGGAAACAAATGGTATTCTTCTTAATAATCTCGTAAAGAACGCCTTACTGCAAAAAGAAATACATAAAGATGCATGCAGTGATATCCGTAATTACACATAAATAGCGCGAATGGCAGATAATATATTTCTAATATAAATCATATTTGAACATTGGCTTGCACGATTTCGAAACCTCGCAAAATACCGTCTCAGGAGGCTAATGTTATATTCGGTTTTACGTGCTGTTGTTTTGGGCCCTCACTTTACAACTCTGTGCTTTTTCAGTCATGCGCGCTCTAACATTTCATTAGGTTGCCGCAGATCACCGCGAGACTGTTATATATATTGCACAACTTTACGATTTGGACATCCTCTTTTGCTAGTGTTGAGAACATCGCATTTCAACAGAAAACCAATCTGTTTAACATGGTTTGCACGTGACATCGTTGCACTATATGTTGGTGGTCTTTGCGATTTCTTCTTGCTGAGAAAATCAAGTCCGGTCGCGCAAAATGCATGCTGGAGAAGGTTCGCGCTCAGTGCAAGTCATGTATCCGAAAGTCATACATTATTCTTGCTTGGTGCAGCGTTGTGAGAAACGGCGCGGGCGTTTGGCACCACAAAAACGCACTTTACGGTAGGAGTGTTTTTGCAAAGAAAGTAGTTTCCTGGACCACGTTTTCTGGTATGTACAGAAAATGCGGAGCAGAGGAACCTTTACAACACAGTAGGTTTTAACCCCCCCCCCCTCTTCCCTTTTCTTTCTGAGGGACTCCCACCCCCATTTGCGGGTGTTACTTTGAGAATTATATTTTTGTCGTTTGTTAACAGTAATCCTCCATTTATTTCATTTTGCACCCAAAAACTGTGAAGTTTAAACAAAATACGGAGGTAGTCAAAGCTTAGTAAGCTTAGGGGAGAATTGAGAACGACACTCCTGTGAGACGAGCGGCTGACAACGTTCGGCTGTCCCTCTGAGGCCACTAGGATTTTTCTTTTCAGGTATCGCTCCCGTACACACGTGTAGGTCTATTTATCGTTCGATTAATAAGTCTCCTATAATCCTTTCAATGCTTTCATTCTCGGGGACAACTTTCTGAGACAGTTCAGCAACAACAAACACATGTTTTGGTGCCTGAGTGATGTGTACATGTGAAAAGGGTCGTGCAAAAATATTTTTGCTTTCATTAAATACCGGTAAGCATACCTCGGCAAACCTCACTCATGAGGGCCCTCACTCACCCTCACTCACCCTCATCCTCACAGGTGAGGTGAGGGTGAGTGAGTTTCTGAACCAGGAAACTTCATGAGTGTGAGGGTGAGTGAGGGCCGTGAGGGCTGTGAGGGCGGTGAGGGCCGTGAGGGCTGTGAGGGCGGTGAGGGCCGTGAGGGCGGTGAGGGCCGTGAGGGCCGTGAGGGCCGTGAGGGCGGTGAGGGCCGTGAGGGCTGTGAGGGCGGTGAGGGCCGTGAGGGCGGTGAGGGCCGTGAGGGCCGTGAGGGCGGTGAGGGCCGTGAGGGCCGTGAGGGCGGTGAGGGCCGTGAGGGCTGTGAGGGCGGTGAGGGCCGTGAGGGCTGTGAGGGCGGTGAGGGCCGTGAGGGCGGTGAGGGCCGTGAGGGCCGTGAGGGCCGTGAGGGCGGTGAGGGCCGTGAGGGCTGTGAGGGCGGTGAGGGCCGTGAGGGCGGTGAGGGCCGTGAGGGCCGTGAGGGCCGTGAGGGCGGTGAGGGGTATGAGGGCCATGAGCGCGTGAGGGGCGTGAGGGCGGTGAGTGGCGTGAGGGCCATGAGCGCGTGAGTGGTGTGAGGGTGGTGAGTGCGTGAGGGGTGTGAGGGCCATGAGTGCGTGAGAGCAGTGAGTGGCATAAGAGGCGTGAGGGCCGTGAGGGCCGTGAGGGCGGCGAGTGCATGAGGTGGTGTGAGGGCCATGAGTGCGTGAGGGCGGTGAGTGCGTGAGGCCCCCTTCAGGTCGAGCATCTTTCTCAGCAATTTTGGTGTTAATGACGGGTTGTTCTCTAGCTTTCCCTAGATCGACACGAATTGCTGAGATCGGGTCCGGCTCGAAATAAGCAAGCAACTCGGAGCAATTCGAATACGTTTGAAGCGGCTGCATCCAATCAGGGACGCAAAATTTTCACGTGATACCTCGTGCCGGTGATGATGACACCGAAAGACTTAGTTCTGGTTTGAAATCGATCGTTTTTTGGAAATAAACTGTTTCAGAAAGGTGCATTAGTATTGTTAATGGGCGGTGAGTGGCGTGAGGGCGGTGACGCCGGTGAGTGGCGTGAGGGCGGTGAGTGGCGTAAGGGCCGTGAGGGCGGTGAGGGCCGTGAGGGCGGTGAGGGCCGTGAGGGCGGTGAGTGGCATGAGGGCTGTGAGGGCGGTGAGGGCCGTGAGGGCGGTGAGGGCCGTGAGGGCGGTGAGTGGCGTGAGGGCCGTGAGGGCGGTGAGGGCCGTGAGGGCGGTGAGGGCCGTGAGGGCGGTGAGGGCCGTGAGGGCGGTGAGGGCCGTGAGGGCGGTGAGGGCCGTGAGGGCCGTGAGGGCGGTGAGGGCCGTGAGGGCGGTGAGTGGCGTGAGGGCGGTGAGTTTCGTGAGGGCCATGAGTGAGTGAGGGGCGTGAGGGCTGTGAGGGCGGTGAGGGGCGTGAGGGCCGTGAGGGCGGTGAGCGCGTGAGGGCCGTGAGGTTCAGTGAGGGTGAGTGAAGGGCTGAAGGTGAGTGTGACTGTGAGGGTGAGGGTGAGTGAGGGGCTCAAGGTGAGTGTAGCTGTGAGGGTGAGGGTGAGTGAGGGGCTTAGGTGAGTGTGGCTGTGAGGGTGAGGGTGAGTGAGGGCGACCTAAAATGCCGACCTCTGCCGGTAAGAGCTAATCCCTGACATTGATAATTTGCAAAAGCACCCATTAGTTTTCCTCAGCACTCAATGGCGGACGCCAGAAAAATAAAGGAAAGAAACAGCTTTCCCCTCCTCAACTCGCTATGAGAAAAAGCGGCCACGTGATCTGACGCTAATTGTAGTACACCGTCGGTGTTCATCACAGTCATGCACGGGGGTTGGCAAAGAATAGAGCATGGGTTGAGCTTTAGACATTGTTAGAGTTCGGCTATTCTCATCTTTGATTGAGCACGAGTCATTTATTCCAATGTTTGGAGGTCTGAATGCGATGAACCCGAGCACTGCACTCGGGCTCATGACTATCAAGTACGTAACGGTGTCACGTGACTCGCGGTGAGAAGTCGCGATGCCTTGTGACGTCACGGTGTCAACAACTCTAATAAATCTAGTATCGTTCTCAATTTAAGTTGACCTGACGCAGTGAGCCACGCAACTACGTCACAGGGCCACGTGGCGTGACATTACTTGACAGCACGTCTTTAAACCATGACGTCACGTGACCACGTGACAGATAAATAATCATAGTGCCCATACAAAAGCACCAAGAAAACATACAATTTCTCACACATTGCAATGCGGTATATGACAATATGATCAGAACAAAAAAATGCAGCTGCCAATTTTTATTTCTCAAAAAATTCATTTTGTAATAAAAAAAAAAAATTACCGTGAACCATTTTGAACCCGGTATCGTTATGCTTTTCACGGTCCAGTTCCGGTTCAGCTAAAAATAACGTTTCGGTTCCGGTTTTCGGTTTGGTTCGGTTCCGGTTCAATACTCTGCTCGGAACTGTCGAATTCGAAGGGCCATGAAGCTAACATTTTATTGCGGGCTTATATTTCCGAGTCCGTATAGTTCGCCGCTATGGTCATTGTCAGGGACCATGAAATTAATTTTCAACTCTTCCTCCTCAGTTTTGCTCCGCAACAAAAAAGCGAAATGAGAAATAATCACGTAATAGTGAAGTGCCTCTGCACCGAACGCGATGACTCCAAGCTTCCACTGCGCCTTTTCGAGCGCACCATGGAACTTGTCATTCTCGAGAGATGCCAAGTGCGGTCACGGCACTCACTGGCCACGAACGCGAATCCAAATATTCGTCAACGGATTGAAGCGCGTACGTCCGAGTGACCCAGTGCTCGTGTCCAACGCTTGAGCTGGGCTCGGCTGACGTGCTTGGACACTGCGGATGCATCGCAGTGAAAAGGCGGAGAGCTGTGGAATGAAAGAAGGCACGAAATAGTCCGCTATATTTTTGACCCGTCGTACCGAAAATCACATTTTTTTTCTTTCTCTTCACTCGGGTACTAATCTTCATTTGGCGCACTAAACGATATGTGATTAGTGAAATCCCAGAATATCCCATGGCCCAAAATTTATTTTATGATCTCGTTAAGAAAACGCAGGACCTGGCTTCATACGTTCACGCGATTCGTCCTTCACCGTTATCGGTTAATACAGCTCTCCGATTGGCTGCGGAGCCTTAGTGAACTGCTCGGGAGTCGACCTGCGTTTCTTATAGGCTGGCAGTGACATCCATCTGATCAATAGTTCTCGAAATATGTAAAATTAGTTTGCTGAATTCTTTTTTTTTTTTTTTTGTGCAGAGGGGAATGAATTATTCGAATCCTTTTTTACTGCTTTACTGATCCGGATGTAAACGATACGGCCATTAAGCAGTGTGGCCTGTTAACACATTAAAAAATAAATACGATAAAAAAACTGTAACTGAGGAGCAGTGTTGTCTGACTGCACTGGGTGCACTGACATGGAGAGAAAGACAGGGAGGAGTTTTCAGTTTTCACGCTTCCAGCGCGAGCTTCCTACTTTCGACCTTCGACAACGCTTCGGAGTCTCGTGCACCTCGAGCGATCTCGTGCAGCCAAAGCACTGCAGAAGGCGGTGCAAAAGCACTGCGGAAGGGAGCTCGTGCTGGAGGCCGGGCGTTCGAAAGACACGCCAAGCAGTTCTCGTTCTGTCAGAGACTGTAGTGTACCCTTTCCCTTGTTCTGGCCAGCAACGGCATGAAAATTGTGGAAGGTTACATTTCCTCCGCATTTTGCTCCTTTCGAAATGATCTCGTCACACAACAACAACAACAGCAACAAAAAACACAAGTGTACGTATCAAATATTCTTTCGGTACAATATATGAACTGCAAAAATCACACCACCTAAAAAAAATAAAATAAAATATTATTGCAGTTTGGTATTTAAATGCGCCGAGACGCGTTGTGCACTAGGCAAAGCTTCGGCCTTGTGATCGCCAGTCCTGGAAACAAGTTTCTCTGGTACTGCAACAGACATCTATGCATTTTTTCGTCACTCTGAATAGGTGGCACTTGGCTCGTTGTATTTTTCAATGGTGATCGAATGGTCGATACCGTTTTGTACTTGGTGCCGGTACATGAGGGAAGCGTTCTTGGCCCCCTTCTTTTTTTAATCTACATTAATGATCTCCATCATTGCATCACTTCTGAAGTACGTTTGTTCGCCGATGACTGTGTCATATATAGACCCATTCATTCACGCCACGATCAGCTAACCTTGCAAAACGATCTCCAACTTATAATTCAGTGGTGTCATAAATGGCAAATGGCTTTAAACTATAATAAATATAAATCGCTATCTTTTTCCCGCAGTTCACATGTTCTATCCTCCTCTTACCACTTTTCTGGCATCCCAGTAACTGCTTGTTCATCGTATAAATATCTAGGAATTCATCTGACATCTGACCTGTCATGGACCACTCATATAACAACTGTCATCGCCGATGCTAACCGCACTCTCGGATTTCTTCGCCGTAACCTCAGACAAGCTACATCCCCCGTAAAACAACTAGCTTATACTACCTTGGTCAGAACTAAACTAGAATTCGCCTCTTCCATATGGTCACCGTGGCAGGCATACCTAACTAACAACCTGGAATCCGTTCAAAGCAGGGCCCTCCGTTTTATTTATTCCGACTATTCCCCTTACGCAAGCATATCAGGACTTCGCCAATCAGCTAACCTTGACACTCTTTCTCACCGCCGCAGGGTGTCTCGTCTTTCTCTTCTTCATCGGATCTTTTATTACAACAGTCATCTCAGACAAAGTTTGTTATCACCTCCTTACCGCATTTTCCCTCGTCTCGACCATTCTTGTAAACTCCGTCCGATTTCATCGTCAACCGTCACTCACCAAATGTCTACTTTACCATTGGCCATTGACGACTGGAACTCACTGCCTGACGTAATTGTTACCTTATCTGATACTAAGAAATTTTCTGCAGCCATTAGCTTATTTTTTCTAACCCATAACTAGATTACAGCGTGTTTTTGTTGATAAATTGTTTTGTTACTTGTTTGTTTTTTAAGTGTTCACTCCCTTGTGTAATGCCCCCTGGGCCTTCAAGGAATAATAAATGATGATGATGATGATGAGTGACCTTGATTTTTGCGTAAATATAAGTAGTCTATCGAAGGGAAGCCCGGGGCTCGTATGAATGCGCCGAAGAAAGTAATCCAACAGCTTACTTTTAAAGCCTCGTTGATCCATAAATGCAGGCAGCAGATATGTCGCTTAATCTATCGATGATGTTTCGTCTGTCCAGTGAAGAACTTGCTGGCGCGCCCCACGCAACAAATTCACAATCAAATCATAAGTTACCTTATCTTAACCCGATATAATTCTGGTCGATAATACATAGAATACACTCGAAGTGTCAATAACTGAATCAAGACTGGTAACGTGTCACTCCACTCAACTTCGTGACTCCATTGGTTTTCTGCGTGTCCTTACTGCTACGGATATTGCACGACTGCTGACGACAGGTCACACGGCAGGTGCCGCTTGAATTTGGCTTGTCCTGTCATGTTTTCAAGCATCGCGACAACATTTTTATATAAAATCAGCAACAGCTCGCCTTTGTATTTCTAGACGATAACAAAACCTACCAAGCTCGAACATGGTAGTATTGTCGGTGCAAAAAAAAAAAAAAAATAAGAAGAAAGAAAGAAAGCATGCCCTTACGAGCATTTTCTGACGATTGATACGATCAAGATCGTCAGTCTGCGACATCTATGAATATATATACGTTCTTTGCTCGGCGCCACGACTGAGAGACCCCCCACGCGATAACCGAAACCCGCCTTCTTTACAATCCCTAACTCGGTATATATGTATATATTTTATTTTTCAATCCCTCCCGCCACCGGAATGCGCAGAACTGAAAACACAGCTGCCTGAATAGCCCACACTAGGAAGATATTATTGTATAGAACCAAGTTGTCATTGGGTTCTGCGCGTTCTTCTTTCACTGCGGCCGTTCTCTCGAACCTCGAGGGAGGGAGAGACCGAAGGCACGTAAAATTCCAGCCCACCACCGTACAATTTCAAACAATTGGTTCGGAACACTCTACAAAGAAACAGAATAGAGCGGGATTCGACAAGTGCGAGCACACACGGGAGCGTCTCGAACAACAATCATCGTCGTCGGGGAGAACTTTTTACGCCTATGGGACATCCGATGTCGAGACTGCACTAGAGAAATTGAGAACGTAAGTGTACAAATGCCACCAAAAGAAAGTGGGATGAAAGGGGGGGGGGGGGGGGGGGGGGAGCACGCATGGTACAGATCCAGGGTTGCCTGCAATCCTTATAATAATCAAAAAGTAAGACGAGTGCAGCGGTGGAAGAGAGAGCCCAGAAATAGCAGCACCGGGAATGTAAATCGTTCGTCCTTGCCATGAAGAGACGCTCGTTCTCTCCGACGGCGCGCACGCTCGCAATGGCGTCGGAACTCCGCGGCGCCATCTGCTGGAGAGCGGTCGAGAAGCGAAGAGGTTTATTCGAAGAAAGCAGATGCCGCTCCTTTCGCGTATCTATTTGCTTCCTGCCCTCGTTTCCGTTTCATCGTCGTTCTTGATGTCTGTGTGTGTGTGTGTTCCTGAGTTTTATGATATTTTATTTCGACGCCGGCGAGGCCCAAGACGAGGGGGTGAAGGAATAAGGAAGGGTGTATCGGGAGAAGTTGGAGCGCAGAAACATAAATTAAAAAAGAAAAAACGAGAAAACGAGAGGAGCACTGTTTTTGAATCGTAAATTTCGGCAACTCCTAACAAATCAAGGCGTAGCTCGTTCGGGGGCTTGCAGCCATATTTCTCGGATGTCTTCTTGGTTTACCGTCACATAACGCTGATTTTTATTTCCCTTCGCTGTATCTCTGAGCCGCTTTCTTTCTCCTGCGGGGGAGTCTGCGAAAGGGTCGTGAAACCATTACGTAGAAGAGAGATCATTGCGAGTCTTAGACTTCATTTTAAATTTGTCAAATGCCTTTTCTCGCCTCACGGGGCCTCCGGTTTGTCGAGGCTTTCACGAGGCAAAGGTGTGGTCGTAACGAGCTTTCGAAGGGGTTTGCCGCACTGCTTGAAACATTATTCCAACATGCAAACCGTTGCAACAAAATACGGGAACTGAAGTGAGAACGAGCTCATTGAATTGCCTCCCCTACAACCTGATTGTAGGCCCCGGTTACTTATTGCTGCTGTTTTACACTGCGTGCTTGCCCGGGACAAACGTGCGCTTGAAACTACTTCACTCAAAAACTTGCATTGAAAGCAGAGGCTACGAACTCTCGAGTTGCTTAGCCTACTTACAACAAATCATTAAGAAAAAAAAAAAAAATAGCGTGAGAAAAAAAAAGGGGGGGGGGGGAAACCGGGGGGGGGGGGGGGGGGTCTATCCGTTTTCTTTACAGGTTGAAGATGTGACTGGGTGCAACGTGATTGTGTAATGGATTTAGTTAATATTTCAAAAATAAATAGTTGAAAAGTTGCGGTAAGCCTTTAAAATACGGTTAAACGACTTTATTGGACACTTTTGGATATACTCTTCGGCATTACCTTCCAACTGGGCTTGAATTTAGTTTTGTGCTCCTCGAAAGCGTATCTCAGAAAATAATTGACAGCGACGTTCATCATTTAAGTCTTAGAATGCACGAAACTAGTACTCAAGCCCCTTCCTTGGCTTCACGTCACGTGACCACGTTGAGTCACGTGAGGTGACGTGACGTGACGTCACGGCCATGTCGTGGAGTTATGGAACGTTAATTTCTCCGCTAAGTTTTACAGGAGATAACAAGCACTAACTTTTACAGGCGATAAATGACGGATAGACAGACAAACGGACGGACGGACGAAGAATATACTTAAACTAAAAGTTTCGTTTAAAGGGAAAAAAAAAACATATTTTATGGCGCGTTTAAACTTGCGGATTCGCTGGCGGATCCGCGCGGGCGGAAAATGAATTACGGAGTCGGGTGGGAAAAAATCGACTCGTCGGTGGCGGAAAATCTGGAACAGTCCTGGACCCCTATCAAGATTTTCCGCCAGCGACGAGCCGATTTCGCCAAAATCCACTTTCCTCCTGCGCTGATCCGCCTGCAAATCCGCAATCGTGGACGCGCCATTAAAGGAAACACGTCCGCTGTTTTTCAGTACCGCGTAATGAATCGTGAGCAGTCTGTCGAATGGTAACAGGACTGAACCGGTACTCCAGTGACAGAAGAGAATCACTACTCAGTTCTGGAATTGAAAACTGAACACGGAGTCACTAATATGGATGTTTGTAACTTGGAGCGTTACGTCACGCCAGTACATTCACGTGCAAGCTGTCTTAATTACTTTAAGCGAGTAACTTACTGTTCAGTCATTTTGTAAGTGTATGTTCATGTAAGCAACTCTGTGATATTTAAGTGGAAATAGCCGGAGCCGCAACACAGCCACAGCCACAACAACACTCACCCTCAGATTCTTTCTTACAGGCAAGCGAGAAATGATAATCAACATTGTGTTACGGTTTCTTATAGGGCGTATTCATCGGACGTCATATTTGAGGGCGGTGCTTAGAGCGCATGCTCAGAACGAGCTCACACTAATAGGTTGCTAAGTCCGGCAATCTTGAAGGCACGGGATGCACGTTGCAAAATACGTGTGGAAGTTCGCCGTCAGCACTCGCTTAGCAGTTGTGCACACAACCATGGCCGCCAGGCCGCCAGGGAATACTCCCTGTGCAGTGGAAGGCCAGTGGCGTTCAGACTAATCTGAAGCATAATTTGTGCAGTGCAGTTCGATAACTCAACTGAGGCCTTTAACGTGCCTCACACGACGTACTACACGAAAACACACCGACCGCACCCCGTTATCGAACCGTCAGGAGCCGGAGGGCAGCTCCTGTGATATTTAATGTGGAATTTGCTCGGTGGATTTGGAGCGATCAAAAAGTGCCCTATGCTCGCGCCTTTAGTGCGATATAGATGAGAGCGCGCACTTCCACCTTCAGGTAGACAAAAAAGCGCTCCTAAGCCGTTCCAAATCCGTCGAGGGAATTCTCCCAGAAGTCTGCATGAACAATGAACTTTTGCTCTAAGCTGCTGCAGTACGACGGTGTGCCAACGCACTCGGCCAATGTGCCTATCCAAAGGGCAAGACGGAAACGCCAAATCAAATACGACGGGCATACAAAAGTAGTGTCATAAAAGGCGGTCTCCCACAGTGAAGTGTTTTTTCGAGTGTGGTAGTCACTCTGAATTCAATGGACAAACTTCTTTTTCAGCACGTGCCTAATCGACGAATTCGAGGAAAAGGGAGGAAATGAGCCTGAGTACTGAAAACCAAATCGAATCCGCCGCGCGAAGAGCGCTCGATTCCGTCGGGGGCCTTGTGGTGGCACGTGGTACCCCGGTGAGACAAAGCCCGGCTCGTGCAACAAAAAGAAGCGAAGAATAAAATTAAACGCGTTGAAAATCTAATTTGAACTCAGGAAGGGCTGGAGGATGGCGCAATGTGCAATGGAAGTTTCATAATTTCGAGTAGCTTTTAGGTATTCTACACTGCCCGTTCTCGTGAAGGTGAATTGATATGGTAAGCCTGGTCCTACTTAATAATAATAATGATAATAATAATAAACACTACAAATATATTGCAGACCACACACAACATAGTTAGAAGTTGAATGTTTCGAAACCTCCAACTTATTCTTTCTATGTTTCCTCTTTTTTAATAGTTCCTTGAGTCTTCGAAAGAACGTAAAATAATTCAATCTTCCACCTGGTTTTTGGATCAATTTAAGAAGAAAAATCTTCATTTCAGGCTCCCGAGGTTCATAAAGTGGTCGACTCTTGTGACCAGTAAAGCACTCAATCGTTCTTTATTTTCTTATTCGTGATCTACCCGTCTTACTTTTGTCCTAGTTTATTATCTCCACGTTCCTGGAGTAGCGACAATTGACTGACCTATATTCCTCGGCCTCTTGCGGAAGATTTATTTGACGGTATTTGCCCTTTGCACTATCGTTCATCAAGACAGCAACCTCTCTCGTCAGCCATTTGTAACCAAGGAGCAGCTGAATTTTAGAGAATACCGCAGCAAGTAAGTTGACCGCATACAAACGACCGTTTCGGACTCTGTGAAGATCGAGAAAACAGATCGCCAGAAAAGCCTAATAGACGCGAGAGAGAGAGAGAGAGAGAGAGAGAGAGCGGCACAAATAACGAAAAAAAAATAAGAAAGAGATTTAAAAAAAGATGATTGTAGAAAAGAAGTGAAAACGAAATGAAGCTAAGAAAGCAGTATAGATCCTTCCTTCGCGGTGGTATACTGGCTGCAACGACGGCCGATCACGAAGTCAATTCGCGGACCAAGGCGCAGCTGCGGCTACAGAAAGAGGGCGAGGAGATTCCACTTTCGTCGGCGCGAAAATTTACGCGGCCGCGATCTTTTTCCGCGATTAAGGAGGCTCCCAGCGGTAAGACAATAATGGAAGACTAAATCAAGTCCAGTCGGCGACGGACGAACACCAAAAGGGCGAGTCGTTGGACTGAAAAAGGCCGTCCTTTTTTTTTTTCTTTTTCTTTTTCTTTTCAGCGGGCGAAGTGTTCATGAAAAGTGACGGCTAGACAGCAGAGAAAACTCTACAGCAAATAAGGCGCGGACTGAAGAAGACGGGAACGCGTCATTGCAGAGTCAGCGATAAATATAAAATGAGCTGGCGACGACGGGGGTCACCGTGCGCGCGCATGTGTGAAAGGGATCTCGATGAACGATCGCCATTTACCTTTTCTGAGATTACTGCCAATGCAAAAAGCACAGTCAAGTCGAATGACCGAGGCTTTGTCCCGGTTAGAATTCTCAGACGTAGTGAGAGGGAATGGCTGCGATCACAGACACCTTAGTCAAGCTCCACCAGCCGGACATAGCTCTTCATCTGTTTTTCATTTTCGAAACGTAGAATACAAATACATATTATAAGTAACGAGCAAATTGGACAGCAGTTATGTGAAGCAAAGCTACCGATGCGATCAACTTCACTGTGCCACGCGTAAGGGTTTTTGCCTATCTGCTTTGCCTGGCACGCCGCCGTGTGCGCACCAATTTAAGCGCAAATAAATCACTCACTCACTCACTCACTCACTCGCTCAGTGAATGCCACTGATAAAATCACCATCGGCATGCCGTCCTCATCAAAACAGAAAAACAAAACAAAACATTATGTCTGATGCCATAGACGAGAGGTGAGAACGAGAGGAAGGTACAATAAAAAAACGGGAAAACTCTAATCCCTCATCGCAACAAAAGCAGTTCTATAATCCCTTCGTAATATCAGCGTCATTGTGGTTTAGCGGAGCGAGCCAACTTGCTGAACCTATTAATATCTGAGCCCGACTACAGCCAGGAACGGCGAAGGCCGGGAACCTTGACGATCGTACGAACAAAAGAGCCGATCGCCCCAACGACACCTTATTACTGGATGTCGTCGTCCTCCCTGGCATCGCTTCGGGGGTCCGGTGATTCTTAAAGCTTCCTAATCCTGGATGATTCAAATTGAGGGCTCAGAGAGTCCATGTTGGAATGACGACCTTGAGGAAAGAGAGAGAGAGAGAGAAGTTTCCTCAACGACTCGGTAGAAGCGTTCTCAAAGGCGACTGAGGAATGTGTTCGAGCAAAGTGGAGACCACAAAATTCCCCATAGACGACGATCGTGACCGTGACCAAACACCGCCTAAAAGAGATTCACGCGAAATGTCGGGGGTGAGGCGCCTGAAAAAGGTCGAAACGTGCCAGCAACACCAGATATATGTATATGAAGAAAAAAAAAAAAAAGCAATGAAACTACAGTTGGGCGGAAAGAATATATGGGCAGCATAGTAAAGAAGTAGAAGTAAGAGATGGAAAACCGAAACGCAGTCGGTGACTTGGCAAGAAGAGTGAAATGCAAGGGCGCGTCTCCATAAAATTCGGATTAAGTTTGGGAGCTTCGCGTCCTGCACTTCGCACTCGCGCCTCTTTCCTCTTCGTTGTTTTTTTTTTTTTTTTCTCCTCTTTGTGCCTCTATCCACTCTAGAGAAAACGTCGCTGACAAGATGGAGCGGATGCCTTTGGAAAAAGGGCCCAAAAAGCCCCCCCCTCTTCCCGAAGATTGAAAAACAACGCCAACAGAGCGAACGTGCTGCGTGTCGCGCTCGAATGTTCTATCGAAATTGTGATTGATGAGCGAGCAAAAGGCGAAGATTGCCCCAGGCCCAAGTCCTATCATCCAAAAGAAGAGGCGACGTCGCGTCTCGACAGCATCGCCGAACTCTTCCGAGTAGAGAGGAAGGTTGGCCGCGCCGGCTCATGCATGCATGACTCCGTGCTTCTTTGTTCAGCAGTCACTGAGCGCGGTTCGCGACAACGGTTTTGGCGCAAAAAAAGGAACCCCCCCCCCCCCCCCAAGCACACACGCACGCACGAACACACACACAAGCACACACAGACGCACACACGCACGCTCACACACACACACACGCAAGAACACACACACACACACAAGAAAACGTTACGCGGTTTTAAACTCGCCGGAAAGAGTACACGGTTAACCCTTATCTAATATCGACGGATTTCGTATTTTACGCTTTGTGTCGATTGATGTGGAAAGGATAATAAAGCGTCTCGGAACATCCCGACATCACAATGAAACTCGACGACAATCCTCGACTGCTTTCAAAATGTGTTCATTTTATATTTCGTTTTCGTTCGAGGCTCTTCGAAGTGAAGTACTACTCGCGTTGCGGCCTTTTCGGACTTCGCAATACAATGCGCGCCTCAGCAGGTCGTGCTATGATTACGGTGTTTCGACTCGAAGGGGGATATTTCTTCGTTTCAACAATAAGGAAAGAAGAAACACTTTGCGGAATTTAAATCTGGGAAATATTTTTCCGGTTCATAGATGCCATTTGTCTACTCTACTTAAAAAACGACGTGGAAATTTTTTTAGAGCATTGGGTAAGTTATTTTTGATTTAACAGTGTTTTATCGCCTTCAAACCTCTCGGTTTACAGTGTGGTGCACTAAACATACATGGAGTAAAACCTAAAAATACAGGAAACAAGAAAGTTGTATCAATAAAAGTCATGCAACATTATCGTAATGCAAAAATTGATAATTGATTAATTCACAAACATCCAGTCACGAAGATTTAACATAAACTCCTGGGTGGATAAAAAGATGTCGAGGTTAAATTTCTTTGAATCAGAAGTAATTTGTAACCTTGACAATGGGTTTACAGTGGACATGCAAGTTGGATAAAAAGTTAAAATGTTTCGACTCGGGCGAGCGGGAACATGACGATCAATAGTTTGTAATAAAGCCGCCGAACTTACCCTGCCATGAACAACTTTGTGAAGGAATAAAAAATCTCTGTACTGCCTTCTCAAGGCCAATTTATGCAGCGAAAATTTACGAAGCAAAGTTTCGTAGTGATAAAAACATCTCCTTCTAATGTAGCGGTCATATAAAATTCTTACCATTCGTTTTTGGACATTTTCAATAGCTAGCTCTTGCGACAGAGTCAATGAATTCCAAATGACTGAGGCAAATTCCAGTCGCGATCGAACTAGAGACTTAAATAAGGGTAGCAGGCAACGGGGAGTTGAAAATTGACGATAAATTCTTGAAATCATTCCTAACGTCCTCAACGCTGCATTTACGGTAGTGAAGACATGATTGTTGAAAGAAAGTGAGCTGTCAAAATACACTCCAAGGTCCCTGATAAAGGAGACAGAAGGAACTAACACGCTATCCAGATAATATTCAAAACAAATAACATCACGCTTCCTAGATAATACCATTGATTTGGATTTCAAGGGGTTAAGGAACAAGCTGTTTTCTAAACACCATCTCGAAACACGACTTAGATCTGCTTGGAGAAGAGAGCAGTCAGATAGTGACTTCACACTTAGAAATAACTTATTTATATATATATGTGCATAGATGATTGTCAAATCCGTCGTAAGTAAATCCACGCTCTCGATGTTCCCAAAAAGCGCTTTACTTATCATTCGCCGGTCCTTGGAGCAACCAGGTTGAATAAATAGGTTAAATATTATCGAATTACTGTTTTTTTTATTATTTCTGCTGGTTCAACAGACACGACTAATTGATATTTTCCTAGTATTATGGTGTATAACTTCGGTTAGTTTTCTCTCGTATAATCAATGACAAATAGCAAAAAAAAAAAAAAAAAAAAAAACAAGACAAAACAAACAACATAAGCAAGGGGCGTGGCTTAGCAGCTAAGTGATCGGCTACGAGACGATAATAACGTGATAGAGACTCGACAAGCCAGCGTTCGTAACTTGTCAGTAACTATAATAAAGTTTATGAGTGTTTGTATAACTTTGTGTGTATGTGTAATTTGATTGTAAACAAGAAAATAATAATATGAGTTTTCTCCTAGATGAGTTTATATAATGATTGATGGTCCGGGTCATATTTTTTTTTGTTTCTTTATGTAACACTGTATATCTGAATGCCACGTTCTTGGGAGGAACATTCAGCTTAATATAAAACGTCCGAGCTAATTAGATTTCTTTTTTCTTTTTCCGGTGGTATAAAATTGATTAGCCTGAGGCGTGGACATTGCCTAGGATTCAATATGGTACATTGCACAGCAGTCAATTTCACACCTAGCCTTGCATGAAGCGATGATTTGTTTCATTCATTTTATGAAAACTTTACAACGTGTACGCGAAATATTAAAAAGTATGACCAAAAAAAAAAAAAAAAAAGCTACGACATGCGTCAAGTAGACACGTTTAAGAGACATATTCACGAATTATTTACCAACAAACTAGTTCATACAAGACGCCCTACGATATATCGAAATGCGCGTTTTTAAATGCGTTTCTCGAGTATGTAAAAATTGTATTCCTAGCCATTTTTTTTGCTTGTTATTAATGCAAAAACGTAGCGGACTGCTGTATACAAACAAAAGTGCATGCCATTATTTGAAAATATTTATATATATTATTATTATTATTATTCAATTTATTTGAAATGTTTTCTTAATAAAATGTTCAAACATTTTATTAAATGCTTTAACATCTTTTCTTAACCACTTGCAGTGACTTGAACTAAGTTGTGACAGCAAAACATCGAGTAACGTATGACCTCCTTAGAAAAAAACGACAACAAACCTTCACTCTCTTTAAAGGGGCACTGACACCCCAAAGGTCGTATTCTTTTTTATTGTCTAAAACGATGCAAGTTGTAGTCATAGACACGCAAAAAAAAACCGCATCGCGAAAAAAAATTTCCCCGCGCGCGCGCGCCCCTTTTTATTTTTGGCGTTTATATTTCCCGCGCTAACCTCCTTGCTTCTTTTGATCGGTGACGTCAAAAATCAGGAAATTTAGAAGCTTTGTAGGCGACATTTCTATAACATTTAATTACGGCAATCGTAAAACATGTTTTTTAACGCAATGACGAACGCACTACGGCCTTTCTTTTTGAAATACCAAAAATCAGATTTCGGTGTGATGTCGCTTCCTGAATTTGTGTTCTCCCTCGGAAACCTTGGCGGCGCTCGAGCAGAGGCTTATCGCCGAGTCGGGGAAGAAACCAGTTTTTCCCCGCGCCGGCTCCTTTCTATCCCGCCTGCTCACCTCCTCCTCGCTTCGGGTCGCGGTAGCAACGGCGCTTTGCTTCACAGCGTGATGCGGAGGTCCGAAAGAAAGTCAAGTCGCAGGAGAGCGCAAAATTTGACTCACTGCGCTGGCGCGGATCGCGCGGGAACTTCAAATTCGGCATTTGGAAATTGTTTTTTTTAATTCACAAATACTGAATTCCCAAGTTTCGAATTTTGAGGGTAATGTCCCGGCATCATTTTCAATCGTTTCGGATAATAAAATAAATTACGATTTTGATGTGTCAGTGCCCCTTTAAGCTAGCTTACCATTATATGGGCTTTGCCGCACGACGTCGGCACCACAGAGATATTTTGTAGAACCGACAAAGGCTATATACAGCGGTGCTACTGTATGATAGAGTGTAGGAGGTCATGCTGTCCTTAGATTAGTTTTATCTTTGTGTTCCTTCGCGTTGCCTCCTTAGACACCCTTCCCACCCCCCGGCCATTTTGCTGACGAAGGAGTCTGAGTGGACACCGCTGCTGCCGGCAGTTGCGCGAGCTGTGTGCACAGCACATTACTGTACATAGTAATGCACGCAGACATCGTCGTGTACATACATTACTACGCACGCGTATGAGGAAGGACTGTCACCGCGAAAACAACACGAGGAAATTGACATCTGTAAAGTCGGTATCTTGGTGTACAATATATTGTATGATGGCAAGCAAACAACAGTTTACTATTTTTAAGGTTCAACCTCGGTCCATACCTTTGATTTCGGGATTATGACTGTTTTTAGCGCAGTCAGCGTCCCTGAATTGCAAGGTGTAATTTTTTTCTCGTTATTGTGCATAGTTTTAAAGACATCGACGCCTCAAAGTCTTGTTTGAGGCGCGGCCAACAAGATCGAAACTAGCCGCTTGAGGCCTCGGCAACAATGGAAATCAGCCGCTATGTGAACATGACGTCAGGATCGTTCTAGCTCAACGAGTACGCAGGCCGAGCGGCACCTACCTTTGTTGCGCTAGCCGTCTAAAGATAGGAAATAAGTTGATTTTGTTTTAATTTCGTGTACGTGGTAGTTACCCAGCATATGTAGCAAGAGTTAGTGCGTATACCCAAAAGCTAGCGACTGGAAAACCCGTGAACTCGTTCGGTGCCGTACTCGGCGGCCGCCGCCGTGCTCGTCGCTTGTATACTTAAAAACTAGCGACTAGAAAACGAGTGAACTCGTTCGGTGCCGTACTCGGAGGCTGTCGCCGTGCGTGCGGTCTTCCGTACTCGTCGCTAGGCCTAAATTGTCATCGGGGCTCCGTGGATGGAGCGGCGTTGCTCTACGCCGCGTTGCCAGTGACGTACAGTACTGGGGGCCCTCTCGCTTTCGCGCTGCGGGTCACTCCCAGACACGAAGTTTTGAGGCTCTCCGGCGTGGGCCGTGGTGCCCGAACACACATGTGCTGGGCTGTACACGTCAGCTTTTTCGTTCTTTTTTCCTCTGGCGCGTAAAAGCCGAAGTCCACAGTCCACTCGTCGAACAGCGTTCACCCACACCTCCAATTTCCGGTCCGTTGGAAACTTGTGCAAACGCACCTCCGGGTTGCGCAGCGGGTTGTTTGAGCAACCCACAGCGCTACAAGTTGTACTCGGCATCTTTCTAGGAACAGCTGGGCAGTCTTGGGCGCACCGAGTTGCTCGCTAAAACGAGTCTTAGTCCTCGCAAGCAAATAAACAAAAGGCTGTACCGAAGCTACACGGGCTACAGATAAAAGCAACGGCTAAACACGCCAATCGCAAGCCGAAGTAGCGGGGGGTAGCGGCTCAGAGAAGCGCACTCCGCGCAACGCCCGAACCGGAGGAAAAAAAAGAGAACGATACTGACGTCACGGCCCAATGTTGCTTCTGCAATCGGCCACCCGCTGGCCGCCCGCTAAGGAGCAGCCGCTCGCGGCGGGTCCCATTTTTATTATCGGCATTACTAGAGAATGCGGCGTTCCACGGACGTAATATTTTGGCTGGGGTCGTATATTATGTCACTACAGCGATACCAGTAATTTATTTCATTTTGAGTTTTGGCCGGAGTTGCCCTTTAAGTATTCATGCGTACCGTATACGCAAATGCAGAAGGACTCTTTGTTCTTGTTTTTGGGTGTTTCATTGTTAGTTGAAAACAATAAAAGTCATGGTCATATTTGTTTTCGTATTTATCTAAAAGCTAAGGTTGAAAGCCATGTTCTTGGTGGGAGCATTTTGTAATATATGTGAACGCCGTAGGCTAATTCTCTTCCGGAGATATAAAATTGAGGAGAAGCTCGAGGTGGGGACATTGGCAAATAAGATTTCACTGTGGTTCATCGCACAGCCGTCGATTTCACACCGATGCATGCATGAAGTGATCATTTGTTGTATTCATATCCAGGAAGGTTTAAAATGTGTACAGAGAATATTCGAACTTCAATTAAAAAAATCTATGCAAACAAAAAAAAAGTAACGAAACACGTTGAGCAAACATGTTTTAGACATGCCCATTCAGAAACATTATTTACCAACAAACTACCTACTTTATCTAGTTTTTGTATGTAGTCTATGTATACACACTTTTATGTAAATCGCGTGCGTGATTGCCTCTTGGTCGATGCGTGACAACTCGAAGAAATAAGTAAATTAAACGAGAAGACGAACACATGCTCATTGTATTTAAATTGTGCCTGACCCTTGGCTTGACAGTCACGCAAGATTGGGAACCTAAATTCTGTCATATTAGCCTCGGTAAAATATTGTGAAAGCACGAGACCGAAAATGCAGCGTCTAAATAAGAATTCTAAAATGAAGAAAATAACGGGGGCAAAGAATTTTTCATAAAAAATTGATGGCACGTTTCCAGCCAAGATTGGCTGCTGGTATACATGAAGAAAAAAGCGAGAATGGAGATAAATAATTTTTTTCTTTACAAACACACACACACACACCAAAGTCTTGCAACGGCTGCCGTGGCAGCGAAGTAAACGTATTTGAGAAAAGAGAACAAAAGAAAGCGATCGAAAGTGCATCTGCCGTCTTCCGAACAAGGAGCATCAAATTTGCTTATTCAGTTCTTCCCCGGAACCCTATGATTGATACCCGGTTGCTTTGCTGATGCGACAAAGGAAACGGGGAACAAAGAACCGCTTCATGCAAATGACACAGGGGATAAAGCAATAGAGAAACCCTAAAAAAAAATGATCGTACATAAAAGGTTAGCGTTCTTGTTGTTTTCATCTCCGTTTCACGTCCATAAGCTTGAGAAATTAACTTTTTTCCTTCTTGTCTTTTTATCGAAAAGTGAAAGAGGGACAGATCCAGTCAAGCTGACGTCAACTTCTGAAAGCAACATTTTCAATCTTTGACCTTTAGTCGAGATGCGAGCGCAGCTAGAGACATTTCGCACAAGGGCGCCGCCATTTTTAATTTTTTTTTTCACTTCCAGTATGGCGAAAACGTTGTTTTGCCGTCGCCACGCCAACTTATGATATAAGCGTAACCGTCACACATTCTCATTTTGAGTCCCCTCTATTTTATTTTAAAATTTTTTACAGGTTGAAATGTTTTTAATATTTTTTCGTCGCCCATACCGGATATGTTTATTAGGTGGCTGGGGACGAGAGTGCTGAAGAAATTCAGAGCAAATCTCAGGTAGCGACTAAAATTTTTAAACACTGACGAAAAGGCAAACAGCGCACTGAAAACGGGGTCTAACGGAAGTGCAAACAGGACGAGCGCTCACGGCCGTTGTAGTTGCGATCGTTGCCGCTTGGTGGCGTCAACGCGTGACAATCTCACCTAGTAGTAATATCCGAAGACTGTACGCCCTATGGCCACGAGCGTTCGGCTTATCGTTAGTTTCACATTTAAGAAATAGTAGCTCGAAATTAAAAATAACCGTCAGTACCCAACAATGGTGACATCTGCAAGCTATGCACATAAGGTATTCACTGGGTACCATATTTGAGCGCGCTATTCACAGTGCATCCGGGGAATGGGGGGGGGGGGGGGGGGGGGGGTATGGTTGGCCCGGCAGAGGTCCCCGCATTCTCCGGTTAAGATTCTATCTAACGTCGGCGAAAGAAGGCAATCTTATTGGTGTGGAATGCACTTTGCAGAAGCACTGTGGAAGCTTTAGTTAACCAACGCAGTAGACGCATTCGGGTTCTCCGCCAAGCCACATTCAGGACGAAGTAAGTCCACGAGCGAGCCATAATGCTTTGAACTCGCGCTGCTTCCTAGGAACCCATGACCTGGTGGCCTTCCAACGGAGCATCGCAGACCGCCAGAAGCAAATTTCGAAACCTGTTAATTCGCTTTAAAATGAGTTTTCTTGATTTTCTGCCGCCAGCCCAGATACACTATACTAGGCTAGTGTTTCTGAGCTGCCGGCACAATATAGACCACATCTAAACAAAAGAAATAGGTGCATACATTTCGTTTCCGTATACCCCTTTACAACTCAAACACGCAAAAGTTCACAATTAGAAAGTGAAGTGCACATAATGCATGTGCCTTCGCTGCAGATGCACTTTTAACCTTTAATGAAAAAATATCACTAATATCGACAGATACCCAAAGGGATTACTTACACCGTGCGCAGATTGTCAGGCACTTTTTGCGCCTAAAACAAAGTACACGTCATTTACTAATTATAATTGTTCGTCCCCCTTTTTTAACCTCATACTTTCTATTTATCCAGGTGGTCGAAGTCACTTTACATATAAGTATCTAAGCTTTCATTTTCAGTCTGATTTAAATTGGCACAACCCAGATTAATCTCACTCTTGTATCCGCTAACCTTACACTTGGTCTCATCAGGCGCAACCTTAAGCGGGCTCCTGCTCATCTAACAAAACTTGCCTCCATAACACTCATCCGTTCCAAAATATGCTTCGGTCATATGGGATCCAGACCTGGCTTACATAATAAATAACATTGAGTCCCTGTTGGACCAACAGCATCTAGAAACTTAACACCTGCGCGCCTGCTCCGTGACGTCATTATAGCTAGGCCAGCGCGACGTAGCGACGACGACGTAATTAGTCGAATTGGAGTATTTTAAGGTTAAAAGATCGTATAATAGCTCTAACTTTTCCAGTTCGTCCATTAAGTTACGACGCCTGAAAACACTCATGATAAATATTAGTGGCTACAGCCGCTACACCCTTCCCAGACTTATTTAACTTAGTCTCCTTTGTAAAATCAAAGACCCGCATTGCAATAACAAATATTTTTATTTGAAACATATTTTTTGACGTCCATGCTTACCACACAACTAGAGAATATGTGAAATAGTATTTTGCGCCTACCGCGTTCCCAGATGGTTTCCTGAAAGATAAAATAAAAGTAACAACACGCTTTCGACCTCCCACCACCGGTTGGACGGCCACTTTTGGATTAAAAATGAATAAGTGACGACTCGCTAATTAAGGAGGTATTTGGTTTTATTAAAAAAATAGTTTTAATAGAGCGAAACACGCAAATGCGACCTAAAAAGTGACTAAGTGACTACATGTCAGAAGACCATCATGTAATAAATGAACGTGACAAAATGAATAGTTCGTCTTATGAGACAACTTACCTCTTGCCTCCGCTTGGGCGTTTAGTTGTCGGTCTACAGAGATATCGTGGTTCCTTCACACTTCATTTTTAAAACAACGCTATTTCTTTAGGGAAAACAGACAGTTGCTTTTTGGCTGGAGCAAATCCTGCCTTGTGGCATCATTTTTTTATTTGCAGACATTGTTAAGACTAATGTTTCTCGACTCCCCTGTACAAGTGCCCGACTCTTCGAACTCTGGCAGCGTAGCTAGTGTTAGGTCCCTGTTAAATTTTTGTTAATCACGTAACCGCAAGAACTGATCGATGTGCTGGACAGACATAAGCTCGTTCACAACTTCAGCATGCATTATTACACTGACGACCAGTTGTGTTGAAAGGTGCAGCCCTCTCAATTTAATGCATCTGACAGACGATGAACCACTGCAAGCCTAGTCGGAAAGTGTATTCTTTCAAAAGCCAGATGTTTTTTGTGGTGTTTGAGTTTGAATGTTTTCACAGTCACATAGGGAACTATATCTACGTAGGTCACAACATGAGTCTTGAAGGAGAGCGCTGCTAAATCATAGTCCGTAATGAAAAATGTAAAAGCTAAAGCAGAAAGTAAAATACTCTTCGCAGCGCAAGTGACTCGTATGTTAAAACAAACAAAATATTTCAAAACAGTTTGGAAGTTGTACCTCGTTCTAAAAATACTATGCCTCCGTGAGAATGCAAAAAATAGCAGAGTTGCTTACTATACTATCGTCCTTCTCGGCACATGAAATTCGGAAGTTGTACAAAAGTGCAAGAATAAAAAAAAGAAAGAAAGATAAGTCAAACAAGCACACCTTTGAAGAGCTCGCAAACTTTAACTACTGTCTTTGGAAGTGCCTTAGTCTATTGAATACGCCATTGCTCGTCGGCTGGGAAGGAGAATAGTGAACCTTCGAGTCTCTGGCCTAACGTTTCCGACTTCACGGCACACAACACACATTAAGCATTGATCCTTACATTAGCACACACGAAAACACTGGAGGTTCTCGTCGCCGACTGACTCAGTGAATACGCAAGCGTCTCGTCTCCGAATTTCCAACGGTCTCTTTTGTAGTCCGATGAGGTTGCGTCGTCACGTCGCGTAATCTTCTTTTTTTATTAGACCAAAACACAATCTCTTCTTTGACGCTCATACAGAAAGCAACAAAAATGAAGAATCCTTATACCCGTGTCCCACTAAAGCGACATACAGAAACAAAAGACAGAGACAAGCCTCAAACCAGAGTTTTTCGCGATTTGAGACACTTTGTAGAGTAACGGAGGCTATGCTCAAACACGAGCATCATGCACGCGATGGTATCTTTGGCAGGCTTGCAATCGTTCGTGCTTACTTCGCGAGCACCGAACGACTAAACGCCTGCCAAAGGTACCATCACGAGCATGCTGCATGGGTTTGAGGCTTGTCGCTGTCTTTTGTCTCTGTCTGCCGCCCTAGTGGGACGCGGGCATTAAGAAAAAAAAAAAAAAAGAATGTTTCCGTGGGCCATTTAGCTTCGTCAGCATCGTCGGAGATGCTCGCGCTGAAAACCCTGTGCTGGCTCTTCTCGCTTGGCCTAGGAGCAGTGACGTAGCTGACGTAGCAAAACAAAGCGCGCAGGCTTTAGCTTTTAGGTGCTTGAAAAATCGAGCTGCTCGTTTCATTTTAAATGCGTTAGCATTGGAACGCTCGTTTTGACGAAAACCCGGCTGTGTCTTTCATCTGTCAGCGCCGGGTAGAGAGGGAGTGGAAGGGGAGAGGGTGACGCATGCGACACACCCATCGGTCCGAAGCGCTGACGTCAGCACTTGTCAACCTCTTCCTCTCTCCCTGGCGCTGACAAACTGACAGACACCGCCGGGTCTTCGTCAAAACGAGACCTTTCGTTTTCGCACTGACACTGTGGGCGCCTGTAATATCGATTTCAGTAAAAAAAGAAAAAAAACGTGTCAGCAAGAAAGAAAACTATATCCTCTTTCTTGTTGTGAAGTTTTTTTCACTGAAATAGATGGTGTCATTTCGTGTTTTAGCGATATTAGGCTTAGGTGGACGACGGTCACAAAGAAATATCGTTTTACTGAATTACGCTTTGATCCAGGCAACTTCATGTTCTCAAACTTCCGAGTTCTTTCCCAACCGCCAGCGTCACATCCTCATTGAGTTTGAGCTTTCTGAAACGCCTAGTTTATTTACCCGGGGCGAAAACCACGGTATTCTTTTCTCGGAAACTCCCTGTATTATAAATTAATATACTTTGTCCAACGTTATGCACAGCGGCGAGTCTTAGCTGATTGGGTTATTTAACCACGAGTGATGCAGACATCAACTTTAGCCAAATGTAAATCTAAAAAAAAAAAAAAAAATAGCCTTTTAAATGTCACATCCGCGCCGTTATGCTCACCCATAAACAGAACCCATTCACAACAACACTCCGCGCAGTAACTGGAAGCTGCGCGAAGGCAGGCTTCTCCTCCTTGCAAACGCCGTAAACGACGCGAAAACTAACTTCCGCAGTTTCAGTCTGCTTTGTTTTCCAGCCGCCGGATCTTTTCGAATTGGGGGCCCGGAACCAAGAAAAGCAACCGGGAGAAAAAGTTTCGGGGCTTGGGCCCTGCAGACGCGAATGGGTCCCCGCGGAAAACGCAGGAGTGGACAGACTCCGCGGGCTTTAAAGAAGAATGTCCGGGGGGCTGCGGCGCCGTGGACTAAAGGACCGTCCAAGTTGTTAGGAGGCGAGGCGCGTCGTTTCTCTGGCCCACTTAATGGCTCCCTGGGCATTAAACCGGGCCGCCAGATTGGCCGCCACCGCTTTAATTACCAGAACGTGCGGTCGGCGGACCCGGGGTCTCTCTCTCTGCCAGCACGGCGATGATTTGCGGCCCAGTTTCAGATTTCCACCGGCGATTAGCGGCACCCCTTTAGCTTTTGGAGGGAATGAGAGAGGAAGAGATGAAAATAAAAGGTACGAAAGTGGTTGTGACAAAGAGGCGTCACACGGCGCTAGCTCTTGCGCGCGACTAATTTATTCTTTTGTTTACTTATGAACTTTCTTCCGTCAAAGAGAAAGATTGTGAGTCATTAAGAAGTGGGGTAGTAGGGCAGGATAAAATTAAATACGGGCACTCATCGCCTTAACGTTATAAATTGGAGAACGTGTTCGGGTAAGAGATCATCTTTGTCTCTTGAAGCACAGCCTCGATGATACGCGCAAAGTTGGGGTGCGCCTCCTAATGTGCCCCGTGTATTTATGTTTTAGAAGCGCTAGTCGACGGCATATACTAGTGTCACTGAATGGCATATACGTTCAAGCAATAGAGGCGCACAGAGCTGCACAGACTATGGCCTTCGCAGGGGTCCCTACAGTGATGACATTTGGAGGTGGAAGGACTTGTCTTCTATGTGGTATTGGTTTAGCGCACGGTGTACAACAGAAACCTGACGCGACATCCTTCTGCTAGTACATTTGTTGATTTCAGCGTGTTAAACGGCGTAATTGTGTCCTTCTTACTTTCTTGCGGATGGTTTACTATAAAATAAAAGCGGAAAATATATTACCAACGCGGAGTATTTTCGTAATATCTTTCCGCCCTTTTAGTAGCTTTTCAGCATGTTTCTAAGTTAAACGACATGATTATTTTTACTAATTAAAAAGTTAATTAAGGAAGCTTATTTAATTATCTGACTTATCACAAATATTAGCCACCCACATAATGTCCCCCTGGCCGTATTACTCACCTGCACAAACCGTATTAGTGCAACTTTTACTAATGCTTTGTAATAAATCTGTCTGAATTAAAATGCAACAACCGGCATATATGTACGAAGAAAACATCTGTCGAAAGCAGCTCCAAACAAATATAAGAGGGAGGGGCGGTGCTTGTCATCAAGATGGGAAGAAGTGACGTTAGCTTTCCGGAAAGTGCGGCTCTGTTTCGCACTTCCAAATACACGATCAAACTGCGTTATTAGTGTATATCCTAAGGTCCACAACAAAGTTGGAGCTGCGAAAGAGGACACGGCGAAGAAATGCTAACAAACCAACAACGTTGTGGCCAAAAAGTTGAGAATTCATCCACCCTTTCGAATGAAATCGTTCGTGCAAAAAAGAAGAAAAAAAAAAAAAAAACTTAATATTGACTACTTGTTTTTTCGTTAATTGTTACGATTTTATTATGGTGTAGTAACATTACGAGAGGATACGCTTTCCATGGGAGTTATTCTTTGGTGGAGAACAGACTAATTAAAACATACTCGGTATAATTTCTGTGTGTTCATAAGCAGGTGAAGTAACGGAATTATATGAAAAGTACAACAATAGAGAGTTTTAGTAGATCGTTCCCATGACTCCGATAGCGATACCCGACACTCCGCCACCGCCTCCCTTGCACATGCATAGTATCGTTATCGGGGCTATCGGAGGTATCGGAACGATCTACTAAAACTCTCTAATAGTATCCAGCCCCCAAACAGCCTATACTTATATATCACGTTTGACGCATGATTTTTCAAATATAATGTGCGTAGTTCGATTGTTTTGTTTCCTTGTACGAGTTAAACTTGAGTTTTGTAGTTCAGTGTGGAATTCGCTAACAATGACCGACGCTGCACGGATAGAAAGAGTTCAGAAGCGATTTATACGCCTTGTTTACGATAGATATTTTGATAGAAAATGTTATTTTGATCATGAATACCTTCTTAGAGAACTTTCACTCCAGAACCTTTCAAAACGAAGGATTGCTCGTGACATTATATTTTTGTACAAAGTGGTTCACGGCCAAATTGATAGCCATCTTGTGTCGTCTTTAAACTTTCATGTACCGGCCCGAGTCGTTAGAAGCTCAAGCGTGTTTTATAGATCTATCCAAACGAGACCGCCCCCTTTGGCTAGAATGCAAATTTGTTTAAATGAATTTCCGACTCATGCAGACATATTCTTAAATTTTGCTGCGTTGATATGCATATTTTTGGTTTATGATTGTGAAATGTTTTAATTTCGAGAGCATATGTCGGGGGGGGGGGGGGGGGGGGGGGGGGGGTGAGATTGTGTACTGTTTCAGGTTTTTTTTTTTTTTTCCTGTTCAAACTTTTTATGTGCCACCACACTGTAACCAATAGGTTGTTCTGGGGCATTATACAAATAAAGGATTATTATTATTATTATTATAGTATGCACAATATTAGTGTATACAAAGTACATTTTAATTGCAAGACACACTGTAAGAATGATTTAAGCGTGTCATTAGTATAATATGCATACGTATAAGACGCACTCACTTCAAGCATAGCATATTGAAGTGTCTCCACGTAGCTTGAAAGCCTAAGGCCCGGGTCAACACTGCTTATACATCGTTTAAAAGACAGTCTGCATACAGGTCCGAACGCGATTCACAGCGAGATCCATGCTTAGAATGCCGCATGGCGATGAGTTCAAGCAGAAAACTTGGCTCGCGGCATTCGAACCACGGTTATTGCAGTGACTCATGATTGCAGACTGTCTTTTGTACGAGGTACGATCAGTGTGGCCCAGGCTCTTGAACATGTAGTTTCCACTTTAGAAAAAAGAGGGAAGAAAAAGAAGTAGAGTGAACATGTTATCTGGTTTTTTTACTCGTAGGAACAGGCTCAGGATATTTCACAAAGAGACAAAGTTAGAGGAACTCCCAAAAGTACCGACCTGAATCTAAGCTTAAAAGATGACTCTACGAGAAAAGCCCGAGAACAAAAAAAAGGCAAAAAGGCGGCCTCCAGGTTGGAGCTGGAGGCTGAGCAGTGACATCTTTACTCAACGAGGCCCACTCGGTGACCAGTGACCTCAGTAATCGCGAGTCCGGGCCCGGCTGAACGCGCCCGCTCGACCGAGGATGATGACACGGGTGTCAGGCAAGGTTCCGCGCTCCGGGGTTCCCCCCTCTCCCATCACGCCGCAGTCCTGCCCCGGGGTCGGGCCCATTGTAATCCAATTGCGAGTCCGGGTTAAGTGCCCGTATGGGGCTCCCCCTCTCCTTGCCCCATCGCCCCCTCAGGCTCGAGTGGACCCATCGTCTTGGGCTTCGGAATTCGAGGATTAATTCCGGTCGGGTTGCTCTTAACAGGATTTGGGCAACGGTGGCATAAATCCGCTCGACAGACGACCGGCTTTGGTGCTCTGACAGAGCTTGTGGGAAAGATTGGTCCAACCAGGAGGAAGTGAGGGCGGGAAAGTGGATCGAGGGGGGAGTGGGGAAGGGGGAAGGGGGGGGGGGGGGGAAACGTCCGGACGGGGAGAGCTGTCATCTTTTTGGTTTCGATGGTTTGTGGGAAATGTGCTCGGCTGTTTGTTTCGGATGGAACGAGTAATACAATAAAATCGACAATATAAACTGGACGTTTTTGTTTCCAGCGTTGCTGGCTCTCTGCACATAACGTATTAATAAAACAGCAAAACACAGCGCGAAAACAAATAAGAAAATACACATGCCGACCAATGTCGTCTTTCCGAAAAGCGTTTTTCTTTCTGGCCTCGCGCACCTGCGGCCCCACTTCTGACGCGGGACCCGAAAAGTGGGGCAAGAGGGAAGATAAAGTAAGTCATCACCACTACCGGATTACATTCAGAGCTGTCTCTGGACTACTTGTAAGTTATAAACCAAAACATTGTCAATAAATGTTGTAATTGCCCCGTCAGATTTTTTTTGCGAGATAAATTTATGATGCAAGTTAATTACAAACCATTTGTAAGGAGTTACTTTATTTACTCGTTAGGTTTCTTTATCAAAATATTAATATATCATAATAAATGCAAGGCGATAGTATAAACAAAAGTCGCCACATTTCAAAAGGCAGTAGTAACATGGACTGTGATGTGTTTGTGTGGAGAAACCTTGTACACATGTGAAGACCGGATGGCGTGAAGCGGTACTGTGTCGTGCGAAGCGAAGGCGTGAGAGCTCCGTGGATCTCTTATGGGAGGTGCGAACGTGCGGTGTAAATGCAACTTTTTCAGAGCCTGTTCAAGAGTGCGACGCAGTGGGCGGAGCGTGCGGGAAACAGAACAATGCGGCGAGAAACTGATGGAGAGGAGGAAACAAGAGCGGGGAGGAGAAGGCAGAACGCCGAGCTCTGGGTGAAACGATTATGGGTAGTCCTAAACCTGGCTGCCTTTGACTCCACTGTCCTCATCGAACGCGTTAGAACGTGGAACGCTGACGTCCGAAGTTTGGCGTTCACATTCCAATGTGTTCGACGAGTGCAGTGGAGAGACAGCCAGCCTTTGATCCCACTGCATGCACTCGTAAAACACGGTAGAACGCGTAACGCCGGCGTCAAGAGTTTGGCTCTCACATTCGAACGCGTCTGACAAGCGCAGTGGAGACAAAGGTCTGCTCCACTATTCATCCCAAACAGAGCTCAATGTTTTGATGTCTCCTCCTCTGTTTCAGTTTCTCGGCGCATTGGAACGCGGCAGCGCCGAGCAAAGCTCTGGCGCCATCTGGCAGCAAAAGAGAATAGAACACTCACGTTGCAGCTAAGTGAGCGTCTGCTTTGTTTTCCCTGCTTTTCAGCCGCTCTCTCCCTCCCGCTCTTTCTCTGGGGAAGCCCGGAGCGCGCTCGTTTCACGGAGCAGATCGCCGCTGTATGTCTGAACGCGTGATGTTTTACCCCCGCCGGGCATAACACGAGGCACTCAAGGAAGAGGTTCGGCTGGCACTGTTTTCCAGTGATTGAGGAGGCGAGCGCTGTGTCAGCCTTCGGCTGGCAGTCAGCCTGTCGACTTCCGTTACCTAACAGGATTCATATAACACATTCTGTTTGAGAAACTCGAGTATGCGAAATACAAAACATCATGCAGATGCGAATCCAAGCCTCCTCTCCCCTCTCTCTCCATCTCTCTCCCCGAAAATCAATAACAACAACATCTCAAAGAAAAACTAATCAGCCGGGCAAACGTTCTTCCTCAAATGATTCAGCCAATGAGACCACTGCAAAATGGTTGCGGCAGTTTCATTTCTATTAGCGAACGTGACAACTAACAAGGTGTTGGCTGTACGTGTCTCCCTCACCTTTAGTGGCATTAGCAAATTTAGAAAAATAAAATTATTTTACATCTTACGAAGCTCACCTTTACTTTTTTTTAATGTATTATTCTTTTTCGCTCTCTCTCTCTCTCGTTCATATTTGGTGTAATAAATTGCAATCTTCCGTCTCATGATAGCCAGACTTAATTGAACATGTTCTTGTGAAATCGTTGGAGCATCGGTCCAACAAAAACTGCACCAGAAGATGCCTGCGTGAAACGCACACTAAGATTTTTGCCATTTTCTTGCAAAAATCAAACCGAATTAACAACAACCGGAACAAATCGCACACGCGCTGCAAACGACATATTTTCAAATGAGAGCAGAAAATAAGCAAAATAAACAGGTATTTCTTAACCGGCACCACAATCGGTATAACAACTTTTAAACCAATTAGTGTTAAATAAACTGGGTCTAATATGACAAAAAATGCATGGTAAACCAATTGAAAAAAAAAAAGAAAACAAGAAAAAGACAGGGCCACTGGACCAGGAGCGAAGTTGAAAAAGATATCAGCGGGCTTGTATTAGAATCGCACCGGTAGCACACACACTTGCTACAGACGAGTTCAGATAAATATAGAAAGTGTTCTGCGCGCATGAAAGCGAACTTGAAATTATAAAGATTGGCCGCAAAAACAACCAGCCACACTATTGATGTGAAAAAAAAAAAAAATCCTAATACGGAAAATAAACCAAAACTCAGCCACAGTAGAGCCCAGCCTAGCCAAGATTCAGTTTCCTGTGGGGCACGAGCGCACACACACGCGAGGGAGACTCGAGTTCCTGTTCGAACCCCCAGTCAATACCCAGGAAAACCGTACTCGCCCCCTTTGGGTCCACCGAAAAACAGGGATATAGGCCCCCTTCCCTTTCTCGCCCTACGAGAAAGCGCAAGAACACCCGCGAGAAGAAGAGACAGCGTAAGAGATCCGACGGAGAGCGTTACGAACATTAGAATCAATCTCATTTGTTCCCTCGCGTCGGGGTCCGCTGATCGATACTAAATCGAATCGAGACGACAACGTGCCCCGAGGGAAGGGACCACGACACACGCGAGTTCTGACGCCGGCGTCGCTCGCAGTCCTTTCCCTCCTTCCTCCCAGACCGCTGCTGTTTCTGCCAGAGACGGTCTTCGTGGGCAGGAACCGGCTCACCTTACGATAGACAACCGCTGACGCCCTGCCAGTGTCCCACCCAATCCAACGCTGTAATTGTGTCACGTGACCAGAGTCCCGGGTGTAGCTGCGCTTTTCCCGAGGGTCACGTGACACTCCCACGGCGTTGGATTGGCTTGGATGGTGTTGGGGTGTCTTACGCGATCCATCGTAAGCTGGAACGGAGTATGGTTGCGCAGCAATGGGCGCCTCCCGCGCGTCGAGCAGCGGCAGCAGTCTTTCTGCTTCCTTCTTCTTGACGGTGCCTGTTTGGGACGAGTGAACGCGTTCTCGGTTTCTCCTCCTCGGGCCTTCCTTTGTTACTGTCGTCGAGTTACGGTCATCGATCCGATGCTACCACTGGCCGTGCGCGGGCCAAGCGTGACGGTGATGACGACGAAACGCTACGCTTGTGGTTGTCTTTCTGGATGCGTGCGTATGTGTGTGAGAGATGTGTTCGGCTCTTGCATGTTCTTGGGGGAGTTGTAAGCGCTGCTGCTGGCTGAGTGCGACATTTTCTTAATTTTAATTTTTTTTTTTTTTTTTTAATTTATCTAGGATGAATGCTGGTAGAGTTGAAAAAAAAATAGTCTCGAAGGTAGTATGTGTGCGTTTTGGAACGCTCCAAACTCTGAGAGCGACGGATCAGTATGCATAGTGCTCAACGCCGTCCAAGCTAGCTAAAGTCCCTATGTGTGTTTGTTTTCGTTTTACAACTAGCGTCAAATGCGCCAATGCAGGCGCCCCGTGTAGCCCTCGAAAGCAAATGGCGGCGTAGCACTAAAGATAGTTGCAAGCAAATGGCGGCGCAACAATCGCTCGTAGCACGCGTATTTTGCGTTCGCACAAAAGTGGTTGGCAGAACGTGGAAGAAACGCCAAGTGGGAATTTTATAAAGGGGATTTTGGTGGTAGGGGGTGGCTCGAGTAACGTTTAATTTGCCCACGTTTTCGTGTAAATACGGCTGCAAGCTGGTTCGCTCTTTTGCACACCTCGTGTTTGTTTCTGTTGTTGTTTTATCCGTGAAATGTGTCTACGTGCCAATGTTTCCCCTCGATCTCGACCAATGTCGGTTCACGCTTGGCCGCCACGACACTGCGCATCCTCTGCGCGTTCTCGATGTGTTCCTTAGATTTACCTGTCCCGTCCTTGCGTTGCGATGGGCCAAACATGTGTTCTTTAGCACATGCTTGCCGTATAGAAGCGATACTTGTAATCACATTAACATGGACTAACCGCGTAGACCACAAGCGCGAACGGGAAGCTTTGACACGTGCAGTCGAGGCGACATAAAACGTAAGCGCTCCTGCTTCTCTTCGCGATTGGCGAAGGAAAGTATAAATGAAGCCACATGAACGCGCCAGAAGATTTTATAGCGTTGTATACACCTTTTTCCCAAGAGCGCCGCTATTTTGACTAGCGTCACTTCCAGTATGGGCGAAAACATTGTTGTGCCGTCGCCACACCATTGGAAGACATTGAGGATATCAGCGTAACCACCGCCCATTCTGGTTTTGCCTCACCTCTGTCTTTTTTTTAGTATTTGCACGTTTAAAAGTTTCCTTCTTTTTTCGTCGCCCATACCTAATATGTCTACCAGGTGGCTCGGAACGAGAATAACAGAAAAAAAGGTGTATACACCATTACAAAGTTTATAAGTCCACAGCCCAACGTCCGAGCTGCACAACGCAGCGCCCGACCTCCACAGCCCAGGGGCCCTATGTTGCGCTTTTTGGACTTCCACGGCGACTAGGGAGAAAGAAGGGACGTCAAGAACGCAGCAAATTCAGATTGGATGTTGACTGATCTCTCATCAATCAACATCCAATCTGAATTTTCTGCGTTGTTTACGTCACTTCCTTCTCCCTAGTCGCCGTGGGAGTCCAAAAAGCGCAACATAGGGCCCCAGCACGCGCATCCCTATTTTTGAAGTTCATACTTGAGGGTATACAACGTGTAATGATATTGGTCTTCGAGCTACGGGTGAACCATGAGGAAATCGAGGAGATACAGGGTTATTTGAGGTGAACACCTCGAATAACCTACTTTAAGAATGGGTTTCCCAAGACGCGTCTTTAGCTTTTTGTTCCTTGAACGAAGGATGTGGCGCTGTATACAAGGAACACCAATATCTACGTAGAGAAGATCAAGCTAGAATAGCGGAAGAGACCCAGAAATATGGCCGTCCCACAGCGGTGGCATTGCACTGTGGGAGGGTCGTGTCGGAACCCCATTCATCATCCCCGTATGACAGGTTACTCGGAGGCTTTTTCCAAGATCTCCTTGGAAATTTTCGTTTCCACCTTCTCCCGGAGAACACGCGTATACATATATAGAAGCGCGCGATGTTTGGTACTCCCGTGTTCCCGCGTGTGGCTCGCTTCTGCGAACCAAGTAAAAACGGAGACCGCAGCACCACGAGATTCGTTTTCCAAAAACGAGCCAAGCGGTTCTACCGCTTCCCCCCCCCCCCCCCCCCCCCCCAAAAAAAAAAGGAAGAAACAAACTATCATATTTCTTTTTTCTTTGCATGGGTGCTCATGCTCGACGAGGAGTAGCGCAAAATTTAACGCAAATGAAAAGAATAACAACAAAAAAAAAATTAAACAAAGAAACAAGGAATTACACAGACGACGAACGGAGCGCGGAAAAATAATAGCGGTCATAACATATCAGCGGAACAGGAATAAAAAAGAGGGGTGAAACGTGGAGAGGTATAGTAAGTAGAATTCCTGTTTTAGGGTTCCCAAGAGACTGATAAAAGTTTCCGACCGACTCGCTCTTCCCGGGGAATAAAAGAAAGTACAGAAACGAATAAAAAAAGAGAACGAAACGCGACAACAACACAAACGACTAGCGTGTTGCTGAGCCTCTTCTGGACCGGGGTCTTGTTATTGTTGCTGTTTGACACACCGTTTCCGTGTTGTTTCGCCGAGTTTTAAAACACGGATCCGCGGTATTTCTACTCGTTCTATTTCTTCTCCCGTTGAACTAAAAAACAAATAAATAAAAATATATAGGACGACACAAGCAAGCGGAAAAGGACTCTGCTGTCAAAAAAAGGAAACGGCTCGCGGCGTTCGTTTTCCCCCGCAATCTACCGCTTGTACCTCTGGGGCAACTTGAGCGGGCGGCAGTATACTGTCCTCCGGGAGGCATAGACTTCCCGGAAGGTATTGCTGAGACAAACTTTCATATTTCACCGTCGCCAGACATCGCGCAGAACGGCAATGCTTGTCTGGTGTCCAGGGACAAGAAGGGGAGGCGAACGGGAAAAGAAAATGCCGGGAAAAGCGTCGAGGGAAGGGGGGAAGCGGAAGGGAAAGGTGCACAGGGCAATACCACCCGGAAGCTAAGGCCTCCTCATGACGTCATTCTCGGTGGATTCTCAATTCGCCCCAAGCGCCAAAACACGCCAAACGTCATCCACTAGTGATGACGCTTGGAGGGGAGAGGTGGAGGCCTTGTCTTCTAGGCGGAATGGGTAGAACGGGGGCGACCTTTTGAGTAACGTCCTCAGGAGGACTCCCGGTATAACTGCCTTCTCCTCCGGGTTCCGTCTGTCTCTGCTTCTTTTATGGCATCATGGAAATGTCTTTGGGTGTGTCTTTACGGCGTCCGTCTTCGGAACCTGCTGCTGTCGGTCCCTGGACGCGTCCATTGTTGACCCTGGTCCTTTGTACGATGAACTAACGCAATTGTTTTCTTGTAATGCGGGCGGTGTCCCTCCTTCGTTCGTTGTTAGTGGAGGGGTCTTTCCCGTGGAAAAGGATTGCGGCAAATTTATGGCTTCGCTGGCGGCGTCATGCGGTTCGGTCGTTTGGGGGGTTTCCGGAGGAGATATTGTCGAGTAAAATGGCCGCTGGATTTTACGCAGACCGCCCGAGGACTATGGTAGAAAGAGACAACGATTTTGGCCTTCGGTCGTGCCAGCGTTTGTTTGAATTGGTTGAATATAATTATTTTCGGATGTGTCTCCAATGGACAATGTGCGAAACCGAGGCGGCCCTAGCGGCTCAGCCGCAATCTGGGAAACATTTGTCAACGAAGATTTTAGTTTCGGTTCCCTCCATCGAACCGCGGCCAGCCGGGAGCGGACACCGCGGGTTTCCACCATGCCTCTCAACGCAACGTACATCGCCGGGTCGAACAGTAATTGATTCCAGGCGAAGGCAAGCTATGAAAAGAAGACGACGAGGTGGCAGCTACTGGCCAAATGAATCGGGACAATTGAAGTGAAAGAAGAAGATAGCTTGAGAACGATGGAGAAAGCACGACATCAAGACGTTGTGATTGCCCGATGCTAATCTTGGTGCTGGCCCTCCTTGAAATCTGTCTAAATCAAAAACAAACACTCACAATGAGTCGGTGCGTAGAGCAGTGTACGCCGATCGACATTAGGTTTAGCTTCGCTGAAGTGACCTAGCAATCCTTCGCCTTAAATCAGTTACGGTATGATAAAGTTACGAGTAGTATACTTACTACATCACATGCGCACCTATAGGTCACCCTACGATACTCGGCGGGGATGGCTACGTTGAAGGGCGTGGTGTAGGTCCGCGGCGTCCGCTTGCTGCTGGCCTCGGGCCGATAGGGGAAGCCGAAACCAAGATATCTTCGTTGACAAATATTTCCAAGAATGCAACTTAGCCGCTAGGGGTGCCTCGGTTTTGCATATTTTCCGTTGGGAATTGCGGGAAAACATATGCAATCTAGAGCTGGAAAAAATGCGAAGGAAATATTTTGTTTTTGTTTAAAGAAACAAAGGTCTCCTATTCTCTCCATGGTGGCTAGAGGAAATACACTTTTCGAAAGTGCGCGCTATATAGTAGCTGCTGCCCCCAATTATTGGAGTTCCCCATTGTTTGGTGACGTGCTCTGAGCATGCATTGGACACGAGCGCTGCGTCATCATTCGGCGATGGCTCGGATCCAATCACACATTTTGTGTCCAAAAGATGGCGACCACCAGTGGTGCTTAACGGGGTTTTCAGAGCTATATAAAGAGAGTTTGGCCATTCATTGGGAAGAGACAAGCGATGAGGTGCCATTGACCGAAAGCGGGCTGGCTATGTTCCAGGGCGCGTTCACAAATTCGAATGTGGCCGACCAGAAGCCGCAAGTAAGACCCTGGCGGTGGTCACGAGAAACAAAATTAATAAGTGCGCCAGGGTAACTCCCGGTGACTGAAAAATATTGTGCACGTAATGTTTCCATCGTGGAACGTAACCCGTACGTTAGACGCCGAGGGCCGGGCACCTGCCGTCCGAGAAAAAGAGAGTTCGAGCGTCGCGTTCCTTTCTTTCCTCTTTTTGCACGATCATAATTGAAATATCACGTGCACCCTATTTTCAACCAGGAAGAGTTACTGCATTCAACTCTTACGCACTTATTATACGTTGAATGCAATCAAATGTGGAATGCGACCCTCCCCTTTTTTTAGTACATAGAAGTAATGACGATCAATGAGCACCTGTGTTCCAAAGAACTTTGTGGTCGTAACGACGATTCCTGTTCGTTGTCTTACTAGGGCTAACGATAGCCTCAGATGTAAGGTAGAAACTGCATGTAGATTGTTTGCATCGTAAGGCTATAAAAATGTGGTTATTGAAGCGCAATATAAGGCAGGCTCCGTATAACGTTAAATTATCGAGGCCAACTATAGACATGGATGAAGAAAGAATAAACAATTAAAACAGGGACAACACAACCACATCTTTCAACTAGCAACTAGTTGCTAGTTGAAAGATGTGGTTGTGTTGTCCCTGTTTTAATTGTTTATTCTTTCTTCATCCATGACTTAAACCAACACGCTCTTCTACCAAGCAACTATAGAATACTCCTGTGCTGTGTGGGATCCGTATAGCAAGAACCAAATTGATAAGTTAGAAAAAATACAAAGAAAGGCAGCTCGTTTTATCCTTTCGAGGCATAGTCGAACTGACCCGGTGGCGTCAATGCTCAAAGAACTAAACCTCTCTTTACTGTCAAGTCGCAGAGAAATTGTCATACTTAAACTCTTTTTTAAGCCCTCTCGAAACGAGCTGAACATTGACAGCACCCGTTACTTGTTACCACGCTCGACTCGACCATTGCGGGGTGCGCATAACCGGGCCTTTGAAATACAACGGGTAGACAATCACATTTTCAAGTATTCGTTGTTTGTTAGAGCTGTTAAACAATGGAACGATCTACCAGAAGACAGTGTACATATAGAAAATATTGTTGCCTTCGAGGAAACGCTGGAGAAGCGAAGCTGTTTGGTGCTTTGAGTGTGTCTTGTAGTTTCATTTTTCGAAGATTTTCACAGAGCGTGTCAAAACTTCTCAGCTTGTATCCGCGTGGTTGTACTATATATTTTTATACATTGTGTAATGCATTGCTATCTCATTTTCTTTCCCACTCCTGAAACCGCCCTGAAAAAAAAAAGGGGGAACACTATTGATAAAAAAATAAATAAGTGCGGACAAATTGAAGTCTCTGATATGTCACGCCACCGCGGCGTGACTCCTCCCGAACTCGTACGGTTTCGAAGTGTACAGTTTCCGTGCACACACTTGGTGGGGACAAAGTGTACTTGTTTGTAGACAGTTTGTTGGTGTACAGAAACCGACCGTACGGACCAGCACATTTGTGGTGCGCCTTGCAATATTCAAATTACAAATGCACATACCTGAAATTGGGGCACGCAAAGGCCGTTTCGCAAATGGTTTTATGTATATATATTTTTTTTTTTCATAGAGTTCAACTTTGCTAAAGTTGAAGCCTGGGCGAGTTGGTATAACAACTTAGACGTTGCGAAAAAAAAAAATAAAAAAGCAAAAACGGCGGATGTGCATTTTCTGTGTCCTATAGCAGCCTGTTCGCCATCTGCACGCTGATTTGCGAGATCGCTTTCGGCTGGCTTGCTGAACGCAAAAACGCCGAGGACGCTATAGCAGGGACTGGCGGCGAGCAGGATAATCACGATGGGTAATAATTTTAACGAAATGTGCGAGCGATGGTCGTGTGGGAGCAAGCCCGCAGACCATTGTGCAGACAGCGAACGATATAGGAAGACGCCGTTTTTGCTGCATTTTTAATATTTCAGCTCTAAAATATTACACTTATAACTTTTTTGTAGAACGGCGTTTGCGTCTTGAATTTCAGGTATGTTCCTTTAGAATTCGAATTTTTCAAGGTGTGCCAAATGCAAAGGCCTTTGCGGCTGATCCGTGTACACGACCTCGACACAGAGCCACACAGCGCCTGCATCAAAGCCTTCGAACCAGCACGTGCGAAGAAGACACGCCACGCACGCGATCACACAACACGCATGCTGCTCTCAATGCAGACGCTTTGTCCTCCCCGCACAAGGCAAGGACGACGAGAACGACATCCTATGGGGACGGGGTTCATGTACAGGTCGCGGGGACGGGGCAAGAACTGGGCACCTTGTTCGTTAACGCCTCCCGCCGCTGGAAGCGTCAGGACCGCCTGCTTCCGCTCGCAGCCAAGTAAAGATGAAAGCGGGATGAGGCGTTAATCGGCAACTTTACGAGTTTGTTGTTTGCCGCTATCGTCTTCAGCGACCGCGAGGAACGTGCGTCCAAAGAGAGGCTCTCCAGATTTTCGCCGATCTGTTGCGTGGGTGGTCCGTCGCGGCATCCGGGGGTCCCCTTGAGGGTGAAGAGGCTTTCTCGGATGGCGATATCTGCTTATCGCGAGGGGCATACCGGAATGGGAGAGTTCCGGTGTACTTCCAAAAAAAGCCAAGCGCCCCCCCCCCCCCCCCCCCCCTTTCCCCCCTGACCCCAACCAAGTCGGACAGTCCCGTGATATTTATAGACCGATCCAGCGACTGTCAACGGATCGGGACGGCGCATACAGCGATTGGAGTGCACATGCGCCCTCGGAGTGAGTTGTTCTACCGAGAGCGCACTCGGAGTGAGTTGTTCTACCGAGAGCGCACTCGGAGTGAGTTGTTCTACCGAGATGTGCATTTCCGTGAAGTAAGCTTGCAGATATTTCAGCACAGATATTAGAATGAGTCGCAAAAATATATTTTCATGCCCTAAAAAAAAAAAAAAAAACATAATAAACACGAAAACTTTTTCTGCGCACTGATTCTTTCTGCAAATGGGACAGTAATTGCGCCGAAGCGGTAGTTTTCTTTTGATTCGTTTTTTAACTGTTTTTTTTTTTTTTACTTTCAACTATAATTCTTAAACACGTAAGAATGGCCATTTCGTGTAATCTTTTATTTGCTGTGGTGGCGTATTTTTATACTAGTTGTTATGTTAAGGCTAGTACATATATGTCTAGCAAATTTACCGGCCTTCTCAACGAGCATGTTCGAGCTATAATAAAATCACCTTGATTTAAGCACAGCTTTCCGAAAATTGCTCGGCAACCACCAGGCAAATGAAAAAGCAAAAAGGGACGAAAATGAAAAAAAATAAGAGCATCACATTAAATTATGTTGAATGAGGAAAACGACTGAAATATGCCCCTTGGTTTCTCTAATAACAGAACTCGAGTTTTTATAGCATTTAGGTTGTGCGTTTAAAAACGTTCAAAATAAGTAGACTTCGGTGCATTCGTTTTCTGTTTTCTTAGTTGCAGGTTATCTGTAGGGCTGTTGCACCATCAAGCGCCGAGACCGTCCGACAAAAATGAAGTTATTAAGCCCTGCAACACGAACCTAGCCTCCGCGGCGCACCTCTCGGGCTATTTGAGGAGGGCCCTCGACCGCAGCACTTGCGGAACACGCTCGCGGCAACCGCGGGTGCCACCGACGTCGAAAGATCCCACGAATGCAGCAGACGCCCTCGGGAAAGGCCAGCAGCGAGCGACGCCGACGGTCCGCGGTCCCCCCGCTTCTTATTTTTCGCAGACTCAGCCTTCCACTCAAGAATGCCAACCGCGCAGGCAGTTTTGCCGCCGCGCGACCCGTGCTCTCAACTCGAGTCAGCAACGAGCCCCCAGACGTCTTCCCCTCTTCTCGCTCGCGCACATGCACGCGGACCCACGCTAAAAAAAGTTAAATAATAATAATGATAATAAAAGCGAACAAAAAACGCCTCGAATGTCTCGTCGACGTTCCTTTCCTTTGGAGCGCGCACTGCGCAGTCGCAATCCAAGCTATCGTTGTCGTGGAATTCTGCACATAGCTCGCCGGCGTGGGTGGCCGGACTCTCCGCTGTCGCGTGGTTGGTGTGACATCGACACTGAAGTTGTTCTAGCGGCTGACACAAACAGGCGCGACAATGGCCGGGCAGGGAGATCGGCTTCGGTCTATTCTTGCTGTGCCTGCCACAGTCACCGACAGGGCGGGAACGGCTAGCCGTTCTAAGAACGGCAGCGAGGAGTTTCAGTTGTACTGCTTCCAACGCGAGCGTCCTGCCAGCCTTCTATTACACTTCGGCGTTTCGTGAACTTGGAGCGTTCACACGCATCCGAAGCACGACCAAAGGCAATCAGAGCGTGTATGGAGGCCGGGCGTTCGAAACAGACACCCTGCCGTTCTCATTCTGCCAGTGAATACAGGGAAAGCCACCGCGTATCCTGGGAGAATAGCGCTATTGCCTTCCCTGCCTGCTAGCAGGGACACAAGCACGTTCTAACGTACGGACGACCAAAACCTCGCAGGGTGAATGGCGGAACGGCATCTGCATGTTGCCGTGGCAATTGTCATTTTGGTCCATTTAAATATGCGAAGCTTTGAAAAAAATTCCGGAACTTTATTTTCGCAGGTTCAATATATCACGAATTTTGGAAAGTGTGGGTTTCGGGAATATTTCGGTAGCACAGAATTTCGCAATTGGTAGTGATCTGCTATCTATTCGTTATCGCGGGTGGTACGTTCGCGAGGTCATTTTTTTTTTCCTTTGGGAATATTTAAGTCCCGATATTCTCGAAAACTAGGTTCTCGCGAAAATCAAGTCCAAGTAAGCGTCTTTAGGACTGCATATACAATCAACTAATCAATATTGCTTACCTTCACAGATCTATTAAAATGTTATTGAGCTTCGTGCGTATTTCACGACAGGGACATTATATTTTTAATGCCGTAAAGCACCGACGCTGCTTGGGGTTGCGATGCTAAGATATGCACTTTTTTAGAAGGTGTGCGGATAACGAAACCACGGTACACAAGAAATGTCTTGAAAAGCAACCTGCCACCGCGCATTTGGAACCGCTCACCACGACTGGAAAAGTCAAGAAGAAACCGATCCTTCCGCGGACCCAAATGACGACCATAGAAACTAAGCTCTACTTTCCAAGGATCCAGCGACTTTAGTTATAATAAGATGCAAGAGAAGAGTGATGAAATCATCCATAATGACTGAGTAGGCACGTCTCATGTATGAACCCTTGATATAGACGCTTTACAGTAGCTGTGCATGGGTGCCACCATAACCGACCTTCAGTTTTCGTTTCTCCTTTTTCTGTTCACTTCATCATTACTCCGGCAGGGCAGGTTATTGCCATTTTAGAGTCTACCGTGTCCTTCTCCCCAGCATTGGCCTTTTGCGGATGCTCGTCAACCCACGCTTCGTTGGCTCAGAATCTCGGTAAGACAATGGCGGCTGCAATCTGGCGCGCGTGTAAAGCGTGTATATGTGACTGGAACAAGTGATCTATGATGACCTAATTTTTATTACGCTTTATTCAGGGCAGCATCCTTTGTGCCGACCAGTTGTTTTGTTGTCACCATCAAGACTAAAACGAATCGTAAAAAAAAAGGAACCGTGTGCTATCGAACACCCCCCCCCCCCCCCCCCCCCGCCCCGTCGACCGTTGACATGTAAGCGTGACGGTGTCCGTTAAGCTTGTATATTTTTCTTATTAACGCCATTTATGCAACACAATTTTACCGCAATTTGAGCAACTACATAGGAACGAATTTTCGAAAGGATCTATCGCGTGATGCACGTGAAAGACCGCAGTTTCGTAATCGCATTGCTATGATAAAATCGTCTTCTGGAGCGCCAATATAATTCTGGGCATTTCATAGCACCACAAATTTCCGGAGTATAACATATTTGTTTTTATAGAAACAACCGGCAATCACGTTTTCGTTACCAGCTAGCGTATTTGAAGCATAAGATGTGGGCTTATCACAGGCTGCATAACTGTTGTGTCAGCCATCCCACTACGGCATTTAGTTTGTGATTGGCATTGTCTAAAACTTTTTTCTTTTTTTATTCCGTCTAGACAGGTTTTTGCATCGCGTCGACAAGGTACACTGCTTCGTTTTATTCAGGCAAAACCTTCCCATAGCTCTTTTTTTTTTTTTTTAGCAGTAGTATTTATTTGGGCGTTTGCAAGGTAGAGGCTGGTTAGAATGATCGTAACCCCAAATTCAGAGCTTTGCACGTGACGGCGTGGCATCCTGCTGGTAACCAATCACACTTGTGCTTGATGAAAAAAAAATCAACTGCGTCAAATATACTCGCAGAACATGCGCGCTCTGCAGCAATGGCGCCAGAATGGCCACTGATGAGACGTCTGTGCAAGCTGGGCATACAAATCTGACCGTTGACTACAGAATGCAACAGCCGCAAAAAAAACAAAAACAGCAGCAACAACAACAACAACAATGAAAAGAACTGAGAATAGTGGAAATTCAGGACGCAAACATGCTCGTGAAGATTGGAAAAAACAGAACCAAAAAGACTGCAGACTCGAGGTTCTGCTATGTTGGGTATGTCGTCCTTTGCTTACCCGTATACGGGTAAGAAAAAATCTTCACACACACGAAAAGTTTAAGACTTTTCGCGCGCGTGTCGTCCATTGCTTACCTGCAGTCTCGGAGTTGTGTGGAGAATGGCCGACAAAACTTTCCGGCGACCCCAGACTTTGACAGACTGTGAACAATGAAGCAAAGCAAATATCGGAAGATTTTTCTAACGTGAAACGGCACGCGTCTTTTGCTCTCACAGTCGGCATTGCGCAAGAGCTCGTGCATGTTTAATAACTTTGAACCCTCGTCGCTTCTGGAAAATGATTTCCTGGGCGGAATAATATGCTTATCCGGATGAATACTTTGCCGAACGATATTTAAATAAATGTGAATGCGACACGTTACGCAAGAGAGACATCACTTGAACGCGCTCAGAGCATTAAAGGGATTGTCCGGTCGAAACCGGAAGTACTTAAGTTCTTGCGCTCGTTACGTCGAGGGAGCCTTGATATAGACAAGCGTCATTTTTATTTTGATATATGATCTCCCGTTACTAATTAAACCTTTCATGATCCTATGTACGAAACTGCACCCTGAATTTCGCCAGTGTCAATGGCTGATACCCGTAGGTGCTGCGTGACGTCACAAAACGCAAAGGTTTGTCGGATGGTCGGGATAACAAGCGTTGGTCGATGGATATCTTGCATTTTGTTTCAAATTATGTAGTCTCCTAGGCAGTACCCTACTGAAATACGGTTCTTTTAATACAGTTCCAAAGCACGTGCAAAAAAAGTCGCGCCTTTTAGCAGGATATTACTCGCAGACAGCCATAAGCTTCGAGCAAACGTATGCCGTTTCGCGCAAACACAACTGCGACAGACGCCGATCGAACTAGGGGCGCTTGCAAAGCAAAGGATGGGATGCAGATTTCGCCTCTGAAGCGGCACCTATAGGTACACGAAGCGGCATCATGGGTACACATTTCGGCGGATCCACTGGATCGGTGATGAGGCTGCGGGTCATTCCCTCAGAGGCGACGTCCGCGGGTCGAAGGCAAACGGCGAACCGTTCAAATGCATGTCGGACTCGTCACTTGACTTCGACGAGCTTGGTGAATCGTAGCTACGCTCCATTTTCACACGCCGGTCAAACAGATATCGGGCTGCACGCGTGCTAAGTACAACTTCTGGTATCATTTCGAGATGGCTAAGCTGTTGGTTTCGGTTTCGCTGCATAATAAAGGTCTTTTCGATTTGGCCAGAAAGTTCTGAACTATAGTCGGTTAGAAGTCAAGAAGGTAGCGGCAAATGCCCTCAAAGGGAATCTTTGCATTTCGACGATAGGTTCGCGGCATCAGGATGGTTTTGCGTCGGGGGAGTCACTGGCGGCAGCGCGCGGTCGGTATACCGGTCAACTCGAAAACGAAGGCCTGACGATAGCGTCTTGGCCAAGACAATTATCGACCGTAACTTTGGCGTCAAGTTGAAGCGAGAATCGGCAAAAAAAATGCCGATTCTCGGCGTTTTTCTCAGGCCCGTTAGTGGGTGTCCACAGATACCAGCGGAAAAAGCATGCAGTATTATGCTCAGCTACGGGGACATGCGAGTGCCAACGCACTAAATCCCAGACCTCTACAATGTATCGGAGTCGTCAATATGCATCCAAGAGCAACTGAAGGCGGAGACTATCAAGAGGACAATACCTTTCCCGTGTCTGTAAGTAAGAATATCAACACTGTGGATCCCCACACAACATCAAAAAGAAACAATTTACGTGAGCCAATATTTTAACACTCACCACAGGGAGCCAAACCTACGCGAGCAGGTGCCTAAAACGCTTTTAGAATATCATAATCAAGCAAACTCTCACCTTCAGTTAGGATCTCAATTTCGCGTCCACCGCGGGTACGTTATTATCATAAATGAGAGGAAATGCAACCTCCGTATCGGCGTTATTGTTAAAGATCGCAGACATTTGAGCAAGCGCTGCGAAAAATGGCACCGCGAGCAGAGACGGACGAGGAGTTCTGCTATCGCCGTCTGCTCTTGTCGTCTGCTTCTGCACGGACGCTGAACAGAGTCCGGAGCCGGTGCAAGATTTTGAGGAACTGGGTCTGAACTCGTTCAGAACTGGGATGAATCGAACGAGCCAGTGCAGCGGTCGTGCAACTTACGGTTGAATCGAATGCACCAGTTCCTGCACTGCTGCACTAGTTCAGCCAGTTCAGGCGAATCGAACAGGCCTAAATTGACTGATCCGATTTGGGCGAGGAGTGGGTGGACGTAGTTTAATATCGTTGGCACAGAATCACACCTCGGCTTACAAGCCTTCTGTCCGCTGAGAGCTCAGCTCGTAGCTTTCTTCTGCGAGACGATTGCTGCATAAGCAGGATCTCGATCTGGACGGGAACCCAGTCCCTACGCACGACGACGATCCACTTTGCTCATCACTGCACGTCTCGCGGAAAAGTGTGGAACGTCATGTCTTGGCTCGCACGTGCTGCCAGGTGGTTGTGGCACCCAACCGCGCAATAAAAATATCACCCAACCACGAAACAAGTCGAGCACGACAATAAAAACGAAGCACGCTGAAGCGTTCACTCGCATGCAAACAACGAGACAAAAATGCTCGCTTTGTGTTTTGTGACGTCAGAGCTTCAATGTTGCCAACGAAAGCAGCGTTTACGCTAGAATGCGATATGAGCAGTATAAATTCAATTACTCACGCAGAGGGGCATATAAAATTCGGATATTGCACGTACGATGCTACTCGAGGCAATAACAATGATATTCAATTGTTTTCTCGAATACAAAATTTGACCGGACAATCCCTTTAAGACTCTATGGGAATGTCGAAAAAAAAAAAGTAACGCTGCAAATAAAAATATATAAAATCTTTTATGTTGAAGCGATTGGGCTCAGCGTAGAATATTACCCGATTCGTTCAGAGCCTAATGCATTTAGAAATAAATAGGGGCGCCCCCGTTTTCCGGTGTTTTTTTTTTTGTTTTTTTTTTTGTCTGTTTTAATATTCGCTGTAAATCGGAGTAAAGTTCTGATACACGAAGTGTGTATTTATGTTCAACGAAGTTTATTCGTGAAGTCTGCAGTGTTACGACTAATGTGAAATTAAAAAGAAATAAACAGCCCTACTTGACACCACGTTGACTTTTTTCTCAGTGAGATTTTTGCATCATGAACAGCAGAAGGTGGTCAGAAGGACGAAGTTTCCAAATTAGTGTTCCTTTAAGAAGCGTACAGCGTGTATTTATTCTGTCTTTGAAGGACGGCTTCCCAGACATTTCCGTCCTCCCAATAGCCAAGAAGAAAATTAGCTGCAACGTTAAAGCATAAATTTATTGTCCGGTCACATACACACGCACACACACGCGCACACGCACTCACTCACACGCACTCACGCACGCACGCACGCACACGCACTCACGCACACCACCACAAACACACACACCCACAAATACTTGCGCTTAGAGAACAGCTTGCAAGAATGCGCAGTCGTAAAGCATCGGTTTATAACTGGAGTTTCCTGAAAGCTTAGAACAAAATCATAAGCGAGAAAAGAAAATACTTGTACGTGCATCTTACAGTGCGTGATATAAACTCCCGAACGGCCGCTGAAGCAACGACTATACAAAATAAGTATAAAAAAAAAAGACATGTTTGAGCAGTGGCGATATCCTGTATAACGTCCGAACTAAACACATACAAAAAAATGACTGGACTCTACCAGTCTTTGGCGCCTCAAAGTTAGAACAAGGAAAAAGTAAAGGATAGGCTTCCAGAATTTTGGATCGTTATTTAAGATTTGTAAAGGCAAGCTTTTCTCTTTTTTTATTTAGTTATTTATGTAGTTTCGGGTTTCTCGTTTAGTTTATGTGCGGTTGTACAAGGGCCAGGAAAAAGAGAAAGAGGAAGGGGGCGGGGGGTCAAGCCATGCCGCAAGTTACGCTTCAGAAAACGCCGTTTTCCGTTTTTGAAAAAAAAAAAAAAAAAAAAGACACACCACGAGCAACGCTTAAAGAAAGCCTTCCTTTGTCCTAATCTAGGAGACTCTGAAAAAAAAAATAATAAATGTGTTTTTTCCTAGAAGCCATAAAAATTCCGGATACGAGTGTTAAAAATATTCAATAAAATATATAAACAAGGAGAAGAAACACCAAAATAAAGAAAAAGTAATAAAGTTATGTCGTCAATCATAGTGGTGGGTTATAAGAGGATGTACTGCGTTGTGAAATAACGAATAGGTAATAAAGAGAGACAGTTTTCCACGGGAGGTTATACGTATCTAGCCAACTCCGGAACAACTTGAAATTGTGGCTGCAGCATCGTGCTAATTGTTATACTTAAAGCAGTCAATGTTTGATACAGCACGGTTGCTGTTGTTATTGCTTACGTTTTTTTTTTATTGTAACGATTTAGCGTGGTAATCGGAAATGCCCCAGGGTATGTACATGCAGCCCTTCTATAACAGGGGAAGGACCGATGGTTCCCAGAAAAGAAAACCTACGGTACTGGATTTTATGTGCGGACCACCGCGGTACCGGCGCGGGGCACAGCAGGTTACGTGACGCGAGGTCACGTGACGTCAGTTGCCTGTGAAGAAATCCGATTCGGAGGGAGTCAATCATGCAGCCTCAAAAGCGCATCGTCATGGCGCCCGTCGTCTTTGTGCGTTTGCTGTCACTGCATGAACCAACCACGCACAGTGAAGGCGTCCTAATCCTGCACTTTCTTTCTTTTTTTTTTTTTTTCTGCGCGTGCTTGGTTTAGCCGGCGAGAAAAAACATGCAAAGACGACGAACGGCGTGACGATGCACGTTTGGCGAATATGGCAACACGAACATCTGAAATAACGAGAAAAACAACAAAGATATGCCGATTTTGAATTAATTTAAAAGAAAATACGAGTTTCATTTTTTTTTTTATTTTTAGATAGATACGTACGGCTAAGGACCAGAAACACGGGTTTCAAATAAGTTATTCACGTACCACTGCTGAATGGTGAAAAATGACGCCACTTGATTCTCTCGTCGAGTATTAAAAAAAAAAAAAAGAGTAATCCTTAGTTAGTATACAGTAAATGTGAGGGGCAGCTGCAAATTTGTAAACTTAGTTTTAATCCCGTTTAATTATTTTTTTAGGTTGCGAAATAATTAGCTTCGGGCCTACACTTTTGGCGCACTGGTAGAATCCCGACTGTTTCATGCGTATGTAAATCAACGACTTTTTAAGAAACATGTCCGCATTGAAACCGCAAGTTCAACCTGTCTGCATTTGAGTCTGTGCCAATTCATTTGGTTAGAACGATCATACACTTCAACGTAATGATAAAAAAAGCTTGTTGTGACTCGCTAGTGACGTCAATAGTCCATACGTGCACGGCCGAGGGCGCTGTAGTTGCGAGCCTTCCCGCCTGGTGGCGTCAACGCGTGACAATCTCGCCTAGTGTAGCCTAGTAGTAGACGCCGCATTGCCTGTGCATAGCTTGTATTTAACGTCATTCGTGTGACCATGCCGGTATTTTATGTGCCACGAGCGTTCGCTTTACCGTGTTAGTAACACAGCGGAAGTAGTAGCTCGAGGAAAACCGGCAAGTAGAAATCCCCGTTAGTATGCGCAGCAACGGCAACACCTGCAAGCTATGTATATAAGGTAAAGACAATTGCAAACGAGGCATCTGCCCGCCGCCATGTTCTCGCTCGTGCGAGTCAGCATGTGATAGTTCAAGCCTGCCAAAACTACGTTCACGCGCACGCTGCACGCGCGGGACACCAGTCGGGGCGCCATTCTTGCAAACGTGTATACAACGTGGTAAACGCTTTTGAGTTCTAGCTCCGCCAAGTCACGTTCAGGACTAAGTAACTCCACGAGCGAGCCTGCCGCGAACGACGTGACGCCGGTCCAACGGAGCTTCACAGATCGCCACCAGACGCAATTTTGAGATCTGTTCATTCGTTTTAAAATTAGTTTTCTCGACTTCTCTGCTGGCAGCCCAGCGACACTAGTCTAGGCTAGTGTTTCTGGGTTTCCGGCATAACATAGACCACATATAAACAAAGAAATTAAGGACAAACATTTCGTTTCCTTACCCCTTTAAGCTTGTGAGTGGATGGACGTGTCGACAGAAATACGAGCTCTGTTATTCCAAAGCCGGCCGGTAAACTCGGCGTCTATAAACAATAAACATGTCGAGGCACGTATGCAGTGCATCGCCCATTTTCGCTTGTCTTGCGGTAGGTCTAGAGGAAGATGACACACTAAATTAGCCCCTCCCCCCCCCCCCCCCCCCCCCCCATCTCCCCCTTGTTCGATAACATCTACACCGCTTTTTCCTGCCTTGTCATATGCTCGATAAGAAAAGGTCGGGATGATGAGTCTGAGGTAGCAGTTTCATCATCATCATTTATTAAACCTTGAAGGCCATTGCTGGCATTACACAAGGTGGTAGTAACTGCTGAAGAAACATTATATAAATGAACAAACAAAAAAGTGGGTTACATGCTGGAAAACTTTGTTATATAAAGCAGCAAAAACAGGAAAAAACACACTTAAAACATTTTTAGGGAAAAACAGCTGATGAAACAGAAAAATACCCAAATAAAACATTTCTATAAACACGAGTTGACTTTGCTATTAGTGCAAATGCAGATGGATGGTCAGTTGGGATATGAATGTATTATAATCTGTCTGGGTCACGATACTGTTAGGCAGGCTATTCCAGTCAGTTATTGTGAATGGCAAGGTGGAGTTAAGAAACGAAACTGACGAGGCGAAAATTGGACGAACTTTACAGACGTTATCAATGCGAGGAAATATGCGAGTGGCTGGGGATAATAGTGAAGTTCTGATGTCATGGTTATGATAGTAAATCTTGTGAAAAAGAGACAGGCGTGATAATTTCCTTCTGGTTGAGAGGAGATCAAGGTTAGCTTTCATTCGTAAAGAAGTGATGCTGGTGTCTCGTGAGTAATCTGAAAAAATGAATCTGATTGCGCGGTTTTGAAGTGCCTCTATGTTTGTTATCAATGAATGTTGCCAAGGGGACCAGATGGATGACGCGTATTCAAGTTGCGATCTTACGAGTGTAGTGTAGGCTAGTTGTTTAACTGATGATGGTGCTAGTTTCAGGTTTCGTCGAAGATAGCCAAGAGAGCGGTTAGCATTAGACAGGACGTGTGTTATATGCGTGTTCCATGAGAGATCGTCAGATAAGTGAACACCCAGATATTTGTAAGATGGACACTTGGTAATTACCTGACTGCACATGGTGTAAGTGAAAGAGAGAGGACTATGAGCACGCGTGAAGGAAACGAGATTTGTTTTAGAGAAGTTAATTGTCATTTTCCACTGTTTACACCAGTCGGCTATTAGGTTAAGGTCAGCTTGTAGGGTTATGTTATCGTTCAGGTTAGATACAGATCGGTAAATTACGCAGTCATCAGCAAAAAGTCGAATACAGGATGTTATGCGATCTGGTAGGTCATTTACGAATGTTAAAAAAAGCAGAGGTCCGAGAACACTGCCCTGGGGGACTCCGGATGATACAGGAGAATAAGCTGACGACTGGTTGTTAATCACAGTATGCTGAGTACGATTGGTTAAGAATTGTCCTATCCATGATGTTACGAGTGGATGAATGTGAAGTTGGTTTATCTTGAGCATGAGTAAACTGTGGGATACCTTATCGAATGCTTTAGAAAAATCAATGAATATGGCGTCTGTCTGTATGTTATTATCGATGTTATTGTGTATTTCATGAACAAGTTGTACAAGTTGCGTTTCGCAAGAATATGATTGTCTGAACCCGTGTTGGTTTGGAAAGAGGATGAGGTTATTTTCGAAATGCTTCATGACATTTGAATATATTATGTGCTCAAGTAGCTTGCAGGGGACACTGGTTAGAGATATAGGACGATAATTTGATGGTGAAGTTCGATCCCCCGATTTGTGTATGGGGACCACTTTGCCAATTTTCCAATCTGTAGGAAGCTCGCCGGAAGACAAAGATTGTTGGAAGATTATTAACAAAAAACGAGCTGAGTGTAATTTAGTGTTTTTCAGTAATTTGGAATTAATTTTGTCGTCCCCAGAACTCGACGACAACTGCAACCTTTCTATAGAGCTTATGATACCTGCATACGTTATTTCAATGGCAGCCATGGGAGTGTGATATGCGTTGTTAAGATGAGGCATGTTACTGTGGTCATCTGTGGTGAAGACTGAGGTGAAATAATCGTTAAGACAGTTGGCGCTTTCTTCATCCGATAATGGCAACCGATCATCGCTCATTAGTTGTACCGGTCTAGGCGTTTTTGGATTAATTACCTCCCAGAACTTTTTAGGTTTATTGCGAAGAATGTTTACTAAGTCATTGTTAAAGAATTTTGCCTTCGCCTCTGTAATAGATTTCTTATAAATTTTAGCAATATCATTGTACTGCTTCCAAGCGAGATCGGTAGTCAGTTGTTTGGCACGGCTAAATAGTCTTTTCTTTTTTCTGTTTAGTTGGTTAAGCGTTTTTGTGAACCAGGGATTTGATTTGTCACAAGTTATGTTTATTGATGGGATGTAAGTGTTGGCAAGGTGTGCAAGTTTATTTCTGAAGAGAATCCAGTTTTCATCGACTGTCCTGCTCATACAGTCATGCTGAAAACTATCGAAAAATATTTCAAGCTCATTGTTAATTGCGGAGTAATTAGCTTTATTATAGTCTTTAATTGTTTTAAAATATGGTGATTTCCGCTGAGTTTAAAATTCAATGTTGAAATGAATTACGTCATGGTCACTAATGGGTGGGTGGTATGTTATATTGGGCGGAGTAGTGGCTTAGGAAATTAACGTGCGCTGGCGCTCCTTCCAGACATTCTGCTCTCGGTGATATCTAGGACGCAGCACAAAGCACGTGGCTGTTCTGCTCACGGATATTTCAAAGGCGTACATACACTTCGGCCTGTCAACCTCTATTCCAGGACACAAACAAGCGTCCCACTCGGCGCAAAACCGCTGCCCAGTTTCAAAACCTGTAACAACAAACAAACAAAAAATAAAAAATAAAGAAAATAAAAAAAAAAAAAACCTTCATGTTACGAAGAGGTTTCGCAGCTTAGGGAAAGTTCAAACTTAGCACACGTCCGACGAACTCCGATCAAAGTGTACCCAACTTTCGAGGCCTCCTCCGAGACACTGCGAAAGTGCCACGACCCATAATTAGGCGCTCGCTGCCGAGTCCGGGATGGCAGGTAGCAATTTCACGGCTTCGTTAAATGAATGCTCCGAGGATATGCGATGCTCGGCACAGAGTCTCGAGCAGTCTGGACATTTAAGCGGGATGGGCTACCATCTTCGATTTATTCGCGCGCCAGAGATCGCGCCCGACGTAGATGACATCCAGTAATTCTTCTCGTAAACTACACCCAGTCGGGCATTTTTGATCTTACGAAAGTGAAGCTTCGCCGGTTCGCTCGGTTTGTTCGTGGTCTCCCGGAAAATTTGTCACGCCGCTGCCACACTGCCCCTACGTCACACAAGGGACACAGTCTGAGCTCTTCCTTGTATCACATTGGTCGTGCGAAAACCGTCTGCACACATGTTCGAATCATGTGCATGTGTATAATGCAAACATACTTCAAACATGCTTGTTTGAAGATACTTCTGTCGCAATGTCAGCAGCGACCATTTGTGTCTCTCATATGAAAAACAAGCAGTTTAACTGCGGCTTTAATGGGATGTTACAATCATCCCTGCCTGGACTATATGAAAATAACCCACCAAACACCAATGTGATGATCTGCCCGCTACTTAAAAAACAAACAAACAAAACAAACAAACAAACAAACATAACAGTTTTTTTTTTTTTTTTTTATTTGAGAACAAGTGATAAAGAGGAAACATTGGCTACCGGCCTGACGCTTTAGCAGTTCCGCCTACTTTCTTGCAATTGAAAGCTAACATCATCGATTCGCCCAAGAAAAAGCAGTTGTTACAGAGAGCGAGAGTCGCGATGAAAAACCCAAAGCATCGAGTTACACTATCTAAATTAAGGTTAAATAAAACGATGTATGATTTACACACCATAACTTTTGCATTCGGAAGCGCGTACTTTGCGTTGCAATACAAATTAAAGAGGTCAATCTACTCATTACTTTATTAAAACAAGTAACACGTTAAGAACACAACGTTTAAAACTCCGATCTACGTCCAAAATATACGAGTATATAAACCATTTTACTCTTGAAACTCTATCGCCGAATGAGGGTTCTGGGGATGTGAAATGTTTGTGTTTCTCTCAGTGAAAGATCTGTGTACCCTCAATAACTGCCTGCTGCTACTCCAGCTAACAAGTTTAAAGAACGCGAGGCAAGTAACGCCGCGCCCCCTTTTATATACGCAAGAGTTGGTCAATTTACCAGCAGCCTTTCTATAAGCGACAGGAGGTAATATTCAAGTACTGTGAGTCCTAAATTGAGGTATTTACGGGACTTTCGGATAGAATATTCTACTCAGAGATGAGTTAACGTCTTCGAATGAGTGTCCATACGCGCATCGGGGAGAATCTTTCCAAGCAACCGTACAACGGAGCGTCCGTTTGGGTTGCTCGACGACCTTTGTCGCCAAAAAAGGTCGGCGAGCGACCCAAACGGACACTCTTCACATGTAACTTTGATAGGTTTTTTTTGTGTGTGTGCGTAATTACCAGTTGTTGTTTTTTACATTTGGATGATTACAAATGGCCGAAGTTATGTTTTACCTCGTGAATCAGCTTATACAAACTGCTTTTTCTAAATGCCAACTAAATGGCGGCCAAATAATAAGTATTATAGTAAAATAGACGTTATTTGCTGTAAAAAAAATAAAAAAAGTTTAGCACAAGGCTCTTCTTTGATGCATATTTTAATCTTATTTTATTGTAGTTTATTGTACTCGTGACTTTATTGCGGAATTGTATTTCTCACTGTATGTTTTTATGATTCCTAGGTGCAGAAGAAACCACATAGTTCAAAGCATTACTAAGTACGCCCCAACAACGGTCGGTCTCCCAAACCTCCCCAAAACGCATACTACTATACTACTACTACTACTACTACTAATCATTGTGCTCAAATTTTAGAATTGTCTGCAATTTATCATAATCCTATTCATTCCTCGTGTTTGGAGTCGCCAGTCCCAAAATATGGGAACAAACTTTCACTTCAGGCCATGAACATTGAGTAACTTGGTCTTACTTTACACAAGGCGACAAAGACACATTCGTGAGCACCCCAATCCCTCCTTACAAAATTTTTTTTTATAATTTTTATTTTGACGCCAGACCAGTTTGTAGCCGCCCCCACAACGCTTCCACAGGCACTTCATCTAAAGCGTAGAAGCTAGCGTTTAACTTGACGAAACGAAAGTATATATAAAAGATAATAATTCAGAACGCACCCACTATTCAATTACGAGTTCCTGCCTTGTCAAACAAAATAAATAAATAAAGCAAACCACTTTTTCCGTTTAGCCCGGCGCTCGTCCGTACGCCAGATCATGGGACCCACTCCGAAGTCAAAGGAGAGCTACAGCGCAGGACAAGCACACGTCCACGGCGGAACTACGGCTAATCTGCCGCCTCGTGAAGCGCATCGGGGCGCCGTACCATAACAGGCACGCGCGTACGCACCCACTTGACAACCGCAAAACAAACACCAAACATTGTGAGCGAATACTGCGCGGAGCGTCGTGAAGCGGCCGCTGCCCGCTGTTCAGAAGCCTCGTCGTGGACGTCAAGGGAGAGCTGACCACAAGACGAGACGCATGCCCGAACGGCGCAGCGGGGAGGAGTCCGGCCAATACCACCGAAACGACAAGGCCTGTGCATGACGTCATTAATAGTTGATCTCCGACCAGCCCCAAACGGCAATTACGCTCGTCGTGGATCCACTATTGATGACGTTTGTTGAGTAAAGACTCGGGCCTTGTCTCCTAGGTGGTATTGGTTTGGCACGGCCGCCTCGCTCGAAGACGCCGGTTGAGATGGCGTCAAAAGGAGTTCGGTCTCCGTCGACGGGTCATCTTCGCCGATGCGAACTTGGGGGCCCGTGCACGATCGATGATGGTCGGTACCGGTTCTCAGATCGGTGTCGTCGCCGCACGGGATCAACCCACGACGCGGAAGTGCATGGACGTCCGGTGCGCAGAGCGTTGTGGCTACTATATGGATTGCGGCACTCGACTGGCTCTAACGGCTGGAGGTTCTTGTCTCGACGCGGACCATTCTCGCTAGACAGCTGGTTTGTCGGACAGAAAGATCAACACTACCTGGAATAATCGAAGCATGCGGACAGTCTTCTATACCTCAATGGAGCGTTGTCACAGTATATAGATGGCGCCAACTCAGCAGTTGGGTCTGAGCATGACACGTATGACGCCGTTCGACGCACTGACAGTCACGTGGTCCAACCGAACGCTGAAAGGCAGCGCTCGTGTCCAGCTTATGTCTGCGCTCAGTCTCAACTCTGATGACGTCAAAATTCTAGTGCATGGGCTTTGATTATTCTAGGTGGCGTTGGAAAGGTGCGGTGACATTCACATGCACGCTATTGACGAATGGAGCGGATGGTCTGCCGGATCTGTACTTCGAGAACCAAAGTTTCGCTTCCAAAGGCTCGTGGCGCGTGGAGTGAGAATTCACTCGCTGAATATGAACATGATATTGTTCACCTGAAGTTCTGTGCGCGTATGGTTGGCCACAGCTCTTTATAATCGCTGTGTTCCAGTGATGCATGTTTAAAATAAGTGGGTAAAAGTATGAAATTTCTAGCGCATTTTGTTCCTGGAAGTTGTTCGCAACTTACTGAAGTGGTTCAACCACCTGTACTCGAAGTGAATTCGGAAAATTATTGCGTCAATGACGGCTGCAGTGAATTCCTCCCATATGTCTTTCTGCTTCGCTTATACTGACAGGGAGTGTCCACTACACGCGCCAAACCTGCTTTTATAGACTTATAATAACTATTACTTGCTTTATCAGGTGTTGGGCGATGAATGTACAGCAGCATTTTCGAAGACATTCATGCTTCTCTGTCGGACATAAGAAAACGTAGACTTTGTTAATACGTGCTGTGTTTCGCATACCTTTCGTCAGCTTTCTTCTTTTATATAAACGTCGAGTGCCAAGTAAAATTTCTCGCTGTGAGCTATATCGCAAGACGTTTGCTACAGGTAGACAAGTGCTGCGCAATGTTGTTACCGGAGGCAAGAATCTCCACTGACAAAACGAAAATTAAACTATCCGTATTTATATGACTGAAAGAGGATAACTTTGACGTGTGACACGCGAGGGGCTCACGGCGAGTGTTGCGGAGACGGCGTCGACTGGGAATTTCGACCAAAGCATTCCAGGCACCGAGGCGAATAAATTGAGCCGACGGCTGCTGAAACCCCACGTCAACGTCGGCCGACACCGGGCGTTTTCAAACGTTAACTTTGGGGCGAACATAAGCAACAGACAGCAAGTTTCCGAGCCACAGTTTCGAAACAATCGACTTACGCAAAACCCGGCTGAACTTCTGACAAAAAAAAACAAAAAAAAGAAGAAATGAAACGCGCACATATACAAACATCCGTTTTTAAAGTTAACCTTGCGCTCGTAAAAGTCACCGGTGTGAATTTACAGTACCGATTATGTTTAGCATTCCAGTTGTGCCTTCTAATCTTCTTGTTTCTTTTTTTTTTTTTTTTTTAAATGCACTCCTGGAAGTTGTATTACTTGGTATTCATCTCATATATGCGCATTTCGGAATATGATAGTGTTGCATTGCCTTTCATTCTTAGGCAGGACGTTTTCTGCTATTGTTGCCACATCTCCGCGGCGTCAGAGCGTGCTTCATACGCTTAACAGAATGACAACATTGGTGCCAGATTGCTTAAAGCAGTGGGCACGAAATTAGTACTAATGCGAAACCAATAACTCTCCCATGGAGCGAGCCGCGCCAAACGGCACCTTAAATCCTTTCTCTAAGTGAAGCCTAGTGCCACTAAATAAGCTACGCTTCAGAGTAACGACACTCTGCCATATTGTGACTTAAAATCATGGTTTCCAGTCATCTGAAGCTTTATCTGAAATCACAGGAAACGCTTTTCAGTCCTCCACAAATGTTTAAAGAGTTCGCGACAAAGCAAAGCAATATTACATGAGCTTCCTAACACCGAATCTAATGCTGAGGAAGTGGCACTTTTGAATCATGACGATCGGCAGTTGCGTCTGCTCTGCACAAGCCCCAATATGGCGGCGCCCACAACAATGTCGGGGAACTAAGCGTCGATACTCTAAGCGCAGCTCATTTAGTGGCTCTAGTGAAGCCTAGACAACGGCACCTAGTTTCCCCGATCCCAAAGGAGCGGAGTAGAGCTGATAGATTTCGGCTTCGGTCCTATTGGCTGGCGCGCGTCGACGAGGCTCCCATTGGCCGCTGTGCGTGAGTTTCAACAACCGCTCGCCCCATGGCGCTGCGTGTTCGTCAGCGCGCCGTTAATACGGAGCGTCCATGGTCAGCGCGCCGAGGAGAGCGCGCGCGCTGGCCGGCGACGAAAAATACGCAGCAGACGAAATGAGGGAGCGGGCGAGCGGCCTGCATGTTTTCGCAGACACAACTCATGAGAAGGGCTTAGGTGTGCCTCGAGCATTTTGAGCTCATTACTAGTAAAGAGACCAGAAAATAAATCTTGGGCCGGAATAAATTATTTTAGATTGTGATTTTACTAATCGCAAATCATTTAGTGGGTCAAATAAAACTGGTATACGAGGTCAGAATGCCAAAAGCCGGCTTTTCGGTGCGAAAATATAAGAATATAGCGGACTATTCTTACCTCCTTTATATCAAATGTTCTCTGCCTTTTTTCTGTGACATAAACATACCCAACTGTGTTTTATGTATGTTTGGACACTCGGAGTTTAGCCAGCCCCGATAAGCGTCTTGTCTCTCAGCTGCAGATGAGAAATTCAGCCAGTGCAGTACAACCTCTCACCTGGGGTCTTTACGGGCAGGAGTGGGGATTGAACCCAGGATCCCTGGGTTCTGCAGTTCACTCCGATGCATTCGTGGTGCCCAAAAAAACACGTCAGCCGAACCCACCGCACACACTGAACACGAGCATAGCGTCACTCCGACGTATATGCGCCCGTCAACAATCAATCCGTCGACGAATATTTGGAAAAAATAGTCAGAGTGCAGGCGAGCTGGTGTAAGTTGAACATGATTGTAAACCTGAGACTGGGGCAGGAAGAGAACACAACAGAAGGTAGTAAAAGGGGAGGCAACGTCTCAAACTCAGCTGCAAAGTTTATTTCGAACACGCTTTATATACCCCATCTCCAACGTCGTCTCTAAAAAAAAAAAAAAAAAAAAAATTTGGACTCGCGTTCGTGATTAATGAGTGTCGTGACGGCACTTACAATCGCTTGCCAATGACAAGTTCCATGGTATGTGCAAAAGCACGCGGAAACTTGGAGTCATGGTATGCGGTGCTCAAGCACGTCACGTCCACGTGATTTCTTGTTTCGCTTATGAGTTGACGGTTAAAGCTAAGAGCAAAAAAATTGAAAAATCATTTCAGTGCTCCTTTAATAATTGCTACGAGCTGCACATGAACAAATATATGCTCAACGCTCTAAGAAATCCAGTGTGGATTTCTTACAGTCAATCGCTGTTTTTCGGAAGAGTCAATCTCTGTTTAGGTCTAAAGAAACAGTCAGCGCCGTCACACCGCGCATGACGGTTCACGTGCTTGTGTCAACCTCAACGTTACGGAGTACACTGCTTTTTTATTTCTTATTGACATTTAAACTTATTTCTAGCATCATTATTCGCCTAGCTTCCCCCATAGATTGCAGCCATTTGTTTCCCCAAGTGCGTCGCGGGAAAGTAGACGCACGTCGCGAGACTTATTTTGCGTTAAGAACGATCATGGAACATGTTTTTATTTTAGGGTCAACAACTCAAATTAGAAAAGTGCACTAATCATCGCTCTTCACAAAAAAAAAAAAAAAGAATGGTTACTTAAATATTTGTTTTGTTCCTTGGGCAAAGCTATTTTTGTGTTACAGGTGTCCTTCCAGACACTTAAACAACAACAACCTTTGCTCGGAGTTTAGTGTCCCTTTAAGGGATCACTCCTTGAGAACCCGACCGATCTAGTACGAACGGAGGCACAGCCAACATCACCTAGACACAGGGCATGCACACGCAATCACCATTTTTTTTTTTTTTTTCAGGACGAAGCTATATTTTGTTTCAGCTTATGTCCAGAGGGAGCCGATGCTACAAGCGAGAGCATGTGGCCCTGAAGAGTGGTCTTACTGCACGAGCGCGCGTGCTTGGTATTGTCCCTGAAAGCCATGTTCTTGTAGTTTCTGCTACGCTCACACTGAAAGTGCAACGTAGTATATATACCCTATGGATTACACGCACAGGCACCAAATAGCTGTTTGGCGTCCTGCAGGTTTCTTCCCACTGTTAAGGTAAGCGGCTATCAGCTTGCCCTGCTGAAAACTATGGATGTCGAGGGGCGGTTTGTTGATCAATGCGGATATCTCTACCGGCGACTAAAGTAACCCCAAGAGGGATTTTCTGGTCGCATGATTGGCTCAGAGGGCAGGAAGTACCTAGCATTTCAGCCGATTCCGCTCAGGCTCAGCAGACCTTGTTGTTTTCTTTAATTATCGCTAAACACGATTGTTCCGAGAAATAACTTTACGCGCCGCTCCTAAAGTAGACAAATACGGTTCATTTCACTTACATTTCAAGCCTGTTCACCCTTTTTTATGCGCGCGAAAGCGGAGTTGAATAATCGAAGCAAGGACGGAATTACGGCAGTCATTTGTCTTTCTCGGAGTCAACAAGTTTGGCCTTGTCACGGTGCTCTAACGCTGTAACGCTGTCAAAGCCAACGTTATGTCAAAGCTACCTGCGCGAGCGCGTCGCTTCGTTTAGTGTCTACCTCCTTCGCAAGAAAGAGGGTACCAATGGGATGAAAGACGACGCCACGTGCTCTCGAACGTAGAGCAAAACATTTGACGCCGAACATAGGCTGTCACGCATGTTTGGTTCGTAACACACCAAGGTGACCTGATGGGTGAGTTGGCAGAAAATTAATTTGCACACATAGCCCTTGTCCCGTCTCATGCTTCCGCGCCAGGCCTCAGAATGCTGCCCCCATAGGTTCCCCTGGTGGCGCTTGGCCCACGCTCCACTCTAGCGCACTGTAACAAAGAGCGTACGATTCTAGCGTCCTCTTTCCGACGTTTCTTTCGGTGTATAAGCGACCCCACGCGAGGCAGAGCGTAAGCTAGCGCGAAAGCCGATATCCGTCACGAATCCAGGGTGGTCATTGGCTCGGGGTTTCCACGGATTTCGGCCGACGTGTGCGTGCGCGATGCGCGCTTCGGCGATCGTTGGGGATCGAAAGCCCAGGGGTTGCCCGGGGTGCCTGTTTGCGGCGTTTCCTGTCACTGAATAGAAATAAGAGGGCAAGAGTGAATTAACCTCCCTCTGCACGGGGCGCTCTCTCTTTGTGAAACTACCGCGTCGCTAAAGCGATTGATACGACAATGGACCGACCAACGCACAATATACGCACGCTAAAAAAAAGAAAATAAAAAGAAACGATACTCAAATACAAGCGCCCCTCTGCCCTTTTCATCCCTGCTCCGCCTCTCTCTACTCGCCTGCGAACACACAGAACTCATTTTGTGTCGCTATATTCTGTTTTTCGGACTATGCTATTTTGCTCCCGATGAATGGTTCTCTTTCTCCCTTTGCATGCGCGCCTGCCGGGTGGGAGTCCAACTCTATTGTAAAAGGGCCTGGGAAGATTTATTCTGTTTACGACTCGAAGCCGAGCTTATGATCGATTAGCATTGGGAACTCCGAACCGAGAGAGCGGACGGCGGCGGCGGCACGATATCAGACTCAGATTTATCTCAACTTGTCGAGAGGTGGAACCGAACACCTGCCGAGTTGAGCGCATTAGAATTGAGACTATCGACAAAGACCGTGAATCCATTTGAATATCATCAGTCGCCCCACTTTTCCTGCCTGTTCGCGAGTGGCCTGCTGAAGGCTCGCGGTATTTTGACAGGAGCCGCGGCGATTACACCGTTGCCTCCTTGATCCGCGGCACTCGTATTACTCCATTTGCATAGCAGCGCCTGTGTAGGGGTGCCCGTGGAGTCCTCAGCACCCGCTGGAGCGGGACAAAGTTGGCGCGGGGTTTTGCTCACGTAAGTGTAAAATGACCGTAGTTCAGGCATGGAATGCAATCTAAAGTGGTTCTTTAAGGTTCAGTACATGATATGAAACGTGTTCTTTGCTCTGGCATTTTGTTTGGCTTCTCTCCCTTTTCCTCCGCCTTTCTCGTAGCCAGCTTATGTTTCGTACAAAATATACTAACGAATGTTAGAATACAGACATAACTTATTACCCTGTTGTAAACGTCAGTTAAAATATAAGCAAAAAGAAAAAGAGAAAAGCTGCCAGTAGAGTAAATGGAGCAAAAAAAGTTTTCACAAATAACTAAGCATATAATGTATAATCAATAAAAGAGAAGACAATATTAAGCGTACACAAACAGCTCTTTTCTCAAAGTGGTGTACAAATACACTTTGTTGCGTTTAAAGGGGCCATGAAAAGATTTTTCTACTTTCGCTAAATAGTTCTCAAATACACTCCCTAACGTTAATAAACGAATAAAGTTGCCTTAGTCTATCTTTAAAACAAGAAACAATCGAAACAGTAAAAAAAAAAATGGAGACATATGAGCATCGCTCATTCCCTTAAGTCGGAGCCAGAACAGGCGGCCACATGTCTTGGTGCCTATCTTATGCTGCCGACGTTAATCATAGCCACGCGCTGGTGTTGGCAAAGTAAAAAACGCGTGCTCAGCTTTAGGCATTGTTAGAGTTCAGCTGTTCTCATCACCGCAGTGGTAGGACACGAGCCACTACCCGAGTGTCCACCGAAGCATTGATTGTTACGAGCCGAAGTCGAGTGCTCACGCAGTTCTCGCCTCCAATCCATGAGCCGCGCTCGACTGTCGTCAGGCGGGTGGTTTCGATCCCACAATTACGTCATCAAACTTTGCGAAGGCAAGTCTGAGAGAAATAGTCCTCTTTTATCCTCGCAGTTTCAGCGCGACCAGATCCTTCTGAATCAGTGGCGGTGCGTGCGAGTATGCTAGGGCCAGACTAGGCCCCGTACGCCTCTGTAAAGTCATGAATATTCCAACCCGATATCGTTTTATGACCCCTTCAGGTTGTTCATTGACTAACTACATGAATAAAAACATGAGAATAAACCTCGTTGTCGGAATCAACGAGCAAAATATCTTGATTCCGAAAGATCTAAATCAGAATACAGGCTGGGTCGTTTCAAGTTAAAGATACTCTAATTAAACTTCTAGAAGTGGAAATAAAAAGTTCGTCCTTTAAGGTTTATCACGTACAGTGATAAATGCGACATCAAAAAGAAGACGCCGAGCTTCCTGCCAATGATCGGAGAGGTTGCAAGTTGATTGAGGTGCAACTCGTCACTGACACGTTTCTCTATGTGTATGTTTCTTGAAGTACAGTACGCTCAACTGTTCGATATAACGCGGGAGCGGTGGCCGAAACTGATATGAGAGCTGACTAGCGATTAAATCAATGATGCGGCAGAGAATAAGGTGGCTCTTCTTGCGATTGTCGCCACTCCCCGATACAATTATCGCATGGCTTTTTAGAGCGCAGCTCTTAGGGGCCCGTCTCCAGCCTGAGCGGCGTCGGCGTCGCCGTTGGCGTCGCCGTCGGCGTAACCGCGCCCCTCCCTCTCCTCCCCCTCCCCCTCCTCTTCTCCTCCTCCTCCCCCTCCTCCTCCTCCTCCCCCTCCTTCTCCTCCTCCTCCCCTCATTGTGTCCGGGCGGGTCACGTGACCTCGGGGGGAGGGGGTCACATGACCCGTTTCCAGCCTGTGCGGCGTCGGCGTTGGCGTCGGCGTCGGCGTCGCCCCTCCCCCTCCTCCTCCTCCGCTCCTCCTCCTTCCCCTCCTCCCCCGCCCGGTAAAGGTGGTAAAGGAGGGGGAGGGGGAGCAGGAGGGGAGGAGGACTAGCAGGCATGATCACGAGGGAGGAGGAGGAATATACCCTCCACTCCTCCTCCTCAAGAGCTGCGCTCCAATTCGGCGTTACAGGAAGTTGTAAACGGCTTTCACTTTTAGAGCGCAGCTCTTAGGGGCCAGTTCCCGGCTTGAGCGGCGTCGCCGTCGGCGTCGCCGTCGGCGTCGGCGTAACCAAGGTCATCCCAAGGTCACGTGACCCCCAAGGTCACGTGACCCCTCCCAAGGTCATCTCAAGGTCACGTGACCCCCTGAAGGTCACGTGACCCCTCGAGGTCACGTGACCCCTTCCAAGGTCATCTCAAGGTCACGTGACCCCAACATGACCCCACGTGACCCTTTGAAGGTCACGTGACCCCCAAGTCACGTGACCCCTCTGAGGTCACGTGACCCCCGAGGTCACGTGGTCGCCTCCCCAAGGTCACGTGACCCCCGAGGTCACGTGACCCCCAAGGTCACGTGACCCCTTCCAAGGTCATCTCAAGGTCACGTGACCCCACGTGACCCCCAGGTCACGTGACCCCTCTGAGGTCACGTGACCCCTCTGAGGTCACGTGACCCCTCTGAGGTCACGTGACCCCTCCAGGTCACGTGACCCCCAAGGTCACGTGGGGGTCACCTTTGGGGTCACGTGGCCTTGAGGTCACCCCCAGGTCACGCCTCCCCGAGGTCACGTGACCCCCTCCCCGAAGTCACGTGACACCCCCCCCGGAGCATATTAAAGAATGAGGGGAGGAGGAGGAGAAGGGGGAGGGGTCTACCCTCCCCTCAGTACCCTTCACTCCTCCTCCTCAAGAGCTGCGCTCCAATTCGGCGTTACAGGGATTTGTAAACGGCTTCCACTTTTTTGTTTCTTTCTTTATCACCCACGCTTTAATTTTTACTCGTTTGTTTTGTTGTTTTTGCCACTTTGTTTAGTCACACCTACGTATTTACCACGCGGGGCTACCATACCTCAGTGATTTTGCAGTTTCTCTGAAAAAGGCTACCTTTTTTAAACAACAAAAAACAGATTCAAAGAGAGACATTCTGCTTTTTTAGTTTATTGCGAGTCACGCATCGGTGATTGCTTCGGAGCTGGGAGTGTAACTCCAGAAAACAACTGCGGCATAAGGTGCCAGAGTGAGCCGGTAGATGACGCATGCGGTCTCTCCGGCCACCGCACCCGCGTTATATTTAACAGTTGAGTACACTGTACACATAGATGCAGACTCCATGGCTAGGTTACGCCGAAATGAACTCCTCATGCGCTTCATGCCACTTACTCTACAATCGAAAGCACAAGTATAGTTTAAAGCGACTAGTATCGTGAATAACGACATATACAATATAAAAAAGAAGGAGGTTCTAGGAGCAAGAAGCAGTTCAGAAATTTTATAAGGCGCCAGCTCCGCCAACGATCAGGTGAGAAGGCGTCGTTGCTCTAGAATGTGGCTTTTGCAAAATGTATAGATATCGCTCATGAGACGTAGACTTTTTTCTTTAATATGATGTAAGTTTAAATAGAATGTGGGCATCTAGGTGATAACAAGGAAAAATGTAACAAAATCGTGACCAATAAGAAGTGGTCGACACTGCGTCTCATTTCCGAAAGTTTTGGACCTTTGAAAGACGTCTGTTAAATACACTCATCCAGCCCATCTTTGAATGTGGGGGACGGGGTGGGGGTATTGACTTTAAATGTTTTGGCAGTTAACGGTGCAACAAGTGCCGCTACCGAATGCTACTGAAGCTATTTTTTTTCCTCTCAAGTACGGGCAGAGGAAGGGGGGCGATGAGTGATACTTCATATAGGTCACTCAGTCCGGAAATATATTGTGGCATCAAAACAATGTTCGCTAAAATGACTCTTTAAAAGCAGCTTCACTTTATTCTCCCATTGTTACCATCTAACATCGCTACTATACTAGCATCGTCAGTTTCAATCTGACCCGACAACCCAAACTTGGTTAACACAAAAAGCACGCGCCATAAAAAAATGAAAAGCAAGCCACCACATAAAATATATATTCATTTATAGAAAAGAACTTGGTTGATTGGGACCACTCAGCTCAAACAAGGAGCAAGCGAAAGACTAGAAGGTCCGGGAACAATAAAACACCCCCAAGGCACCCGACAGCAACCATCGTCCTTTACTGTCAGGATCGCCAGGTTAATGTGGGATAGGTTTGAAAGCGTTCCAGTTCCATTACGGACAACGGACTCCCTCAGACGGCCCGCACACAACGCTCCATCGTCGACGTAAAACAACTTAGGCCCAGTACCAAAGAAGGTAAAAAAAAAATATAATAATAAAAAATCGAACAAACAAAAAAAAGTTACAAGACACCGGTGAAGGAAAAAAACGCCTACGCGGACTGCAAAGGTAGGAACCGAGCCGTGTTCCACTGGTGGAAGGGAGTCGACTGGCGCGGTGGGGCGCTTTATCATTAATCACGGGGGAAGCGCACCCTGGCGATCAAGCCTGAGGGACAGGGTGCAAGCAGTGGTGCACGAACAAATTCCACAAAAGACAAACAAAAAACGCTACCACAAAAGACGCTCCGCGTCCCGTACACTTAAAAGAAATAAAAAAAAAAAAAAAATTGGGATCACCGAAAACTAGATCCGAGTGAACGAGTCTACTTTATCTTCGTCAGCGCAGTTCGTTCCCAGAGGGCGGCGCGGCCGACACCTTTTCCTTTCGTGATCTAACTGCACTTGGGCAACTTTCGCCGCTTCCCTCCCGTTTTTCCCGCATTTTGTTCTTTTCCTTTTTCTCGGTCCGCGTTTAAAACGCGACAGCGGCGTGCGGCGCCGAGGTGTGGGAGTTTTCGGCGAGGGGGACGACAAGTTACATTAAAGCGGGTTAGGCTTTCCGAACTCTAATTGATTGTTGGTTGCGGTGGAGGCGGCGGTGGCATCCTTCCTGTCTCGCGGGACCATTAACACTGAAGACGGAGCCCCTCGAGAAGAAGGAAAAGTCTGTCCCGTTGCTTTCTAGCGACGACGGCTGATTAGCTATGCTGTTCCTTTCGACGCAAAAGAAAAACAAACTCGCGCGCGTTTGCACGTAGTGATGTTATGTTAGTATTCGGCGCTCAAATAGGCCTTTTTCCGAAATTCAGTTTGACATCTCGGTGCACGGTATCAGTGCCAAAATAAGTTGAAGGATACTACAAAGCGGAGGGTATACTGTGTGAGGCTTTTACGTTCGAGACGTTAGTAGAACACGACGCACGAATTAGAAATAACAGCGGCTGAGTAAGCGTTTATTTCGGAGTGTGGTCCAAGCCATCTCTTGGCACAAGTTTGGCACAAGCTTGGCACAAGTTTGACATTTTGATGTCGTAAATTCAGCTTATGGGTCGCCGCTTTTTTACTGGTCAGTTCCCATGTCCACGCCATCAAAACTGAAACGAATCAAGAAAGAGTTACGAAGTTTTCGAAAACCGACGCTCATCAGCAATTGAGGTGCGAAAGTCACGTCCCCGATAAGATACACGTAGTTTCACAACAATCATTATTTTTTGTCGAAAATGATATATATATATGTATATATTTTTTACCCACCAGATGGCACTGGCATCTGAGGTCTACTGCGAGAGAAGTGGCTAGATGTATAACGTCCACCGGAGCCCTCGGTGTACAGCGGACCTTCTGCTTCGGAGGAAGAAAGCGTTAAGAGCTGATGTGCCCGCAGAGTTCGGATCTCCATCCATCATTATATACACCGCTACTTTCTTAGACCCCCTTTATACGGTCGCGCGAGTATTATTCCCATAATTTGGCGCTATACGCGCGCGTCGGAATGGACGCGTTAACAACGTCGTAAATCGCGATTTACTACGACTGCTTTCACGCGTTCCTTTTTAGGGGGAAGATGGACGATATGGATGGTGATGCGGGGGAACGGCTGTGTAGGGTTTTCTGCGCTTCGGCATTTTCTGCCTAATATAGGTGAGAGGAGTTTCGGAGTGCGGAGAAAAAAAAGCTTTTAAGTCCGGCTTAGAACGTTGCGAAAGTGGACGAAATGACCGATTCCCAATATGTGCAGAAAGTTTTTTTTTATAAAGCTTTTTGGGGAGTATGTTTTTAATGTTTCTTGTGGAGATTTAATGCGCCACCGAAGACAAATATGGAATTGATGACAAAAATTACGATAGATCGCGCGACGGGTTTACAGCAAGACATAATAAAAAAAGTAAAAAAAAAAAAAACCAAAAAACCTAAAGTGAAGGCGAGCTGGTGTATATTAAACATGATGGTAAGCACTCAGACTGGGGTAGAAAAAAAAGTCAAAACCGTAAGATAAAAAGGGAAAAAAAACGGAGACAGACAGCGTTTTTCTGTTTTACTCTTTGCTCAACCCAAACTCAGGGCTTACCATCACATAAGACAAAGTAACATCTAAAAGTCAAACTTAAGGAGTAAGAAGAAGTTGAGTAGCACTGATGAGGATAACGTTTTCAAAGTGCCGCTTCTAAAGAGCTAGATACAGTCAAAATATAAGGCATTACTTTTTTTTTTCTTCCAAACCTGCTTAGGATGTTATGAGTTGCGAGTGGCATTAGGCGCCTCTCGCAATAGGGTGCAATGAACGTTGTCCATCGTCGTTCTTATCGACAGCCGCGTCGCACTTTGCCAAAGCGTTGGCGAGGACTAATTGATCCAAACACAGCTACCGCGAGTACGCGCGCACGTGCCCGCCACGCCAGCTGCGGACCGTACCAGACCACCGCGGCAGACTGGCCCCTAAGTGAAACCGAGACGGCGGCGATTACGGCACGCTTTCCAGAAAACACAGCGAAAACAGAGACCCGAACACTCAATTATCGCGGCGCCGAAAAGCCATAAACCTGGCCCGAACCTATATACCCTCGCGGCGGTCGTCGCTATACCTATACCTATATACGTGTGCTCCGATAAGACACAATCGCCAACAAGCTTTCGAGCATCATTTACTGCCTCGGTGTATTTCGGTCGAATTGCCATCTGAAAGTTATCGTTTTTGTTTACATGTGCGTATATAAATATATATATCACAAACTTCTCCCACTTTCTTGCTTTCATCCTCGTGTAACGCATCGGTAGATGCCTTTGAGGTAAAACGTAAATGAAATAAAATGAAACGTTTCGTTTTCTCTCTCGTGTGCGCGGTTATGTGTACCGAGTCCCGCCCTCGATTCGTCGGAGGAACCAATCCGGGAGCGCGATAGGGGGGCGGTTCGAGAAGTCCTTGTCGCGGTGGCGGCGTGTACACAGCGGCATTCCCACTCTCGCTGGGCGGTAAAGGTCGCCCGATTAGGCCAGGAAAACACGAGGAAAAGCGACGGGGCTCCATTTCTTTTATCTCTCGGAGAAGCTCAGGGCCTCCCGGACAGGTCATCAAGGCCGCGCTCCTAATGTCTGCTGGCGATACGTAAACAGCACTCGTGGGACTGGGAGCGAATCTCTCAAGATATGGTGGAGTGAGTGGAACGGCCCAGGGAGGGGGGGGGGGGGGGGCAATTGCATATAAAGATTCGGGCAGACATCATCCTCGTGGAAACTATAACAAAGAAACGAACGCTTGCGTTTAAACATGAGACCATTGTACCTATCTTCTTTTTTAAATTTTACTATTTCAAATATTATTTTCCGTAAAAACCTATTTTTTTCCTGTTTCAGCAAGGAAAGGTAATATATCTTTTTTTACAATCCCACCGAGCGGCATCAGCTGTCGCCATTTCTCGGGCACAAAGCGTGTGATTGGACCCGAGTCCTCCCCGAACGCGGACGCGGCATTCGTTCTCGGTGCCAGCTGAGCCGAGCCCACACCGACTGCTGACGCAGTCTTCGTGTCCAATGGATGCTCAGGGTACGCGCCCAAGCAAAGGCGGACTCGCGTAATTGGCGCAGCTGCTACCAGGTGGCACCCACTTTTGAAAATGAAAAATGAAAAATGAAAATTCTGGAGCACTCAAGCTACTTACATACGGAAGGTTCCAAGGCTAAATATATTTGCTGGGCTATACTCAAGACGAGCAATAAACTCGACTTAATCACGCGCACAAGGGCCCTACGAAATTTAGAAAACAGTGTATATCGCAGCGAGATTTTAAGTGCTCTTTGCGGTGTGGTCTGAAATGCGGAATCAAAAGTCCATTATTTGATTATTTCTGGCTAGGATGCTAAAAAAAGAGAAAGAGAACAATTTGTGGAATAACGTTTTTTTCACTTCTTCATTTAGATGCGCTGCTCACAGTTTGTGAGATGGAGTATAAAAGCGGATTCACTCACTTGCGTAGAGTCCAATAGAGGGCACCAGCAACGACTTGCGACGTAAAGGTTGTTATGGTCCAACAAAACCGGTTTCTACCCCGCTTTGTTGGAACCGACGCAGCTGTTCCCATAGCAACCCGTACGCCGCAAGCCGCACTCGGTCGAACTCATGCAAGCGTGTGATCTTGTACTCGCGGTTGGTTGCATTGGTCGAAAAGATTTAGGTTTTGGTTAAAACGACGAAAAGAAAAAGATCCGTTTTCTTAGTTTTTCCTTACGACGAAGCGCGTTCAAAGCCTAGCAGATAAAACGCACAGAAACAAACTAACGGCGTAAAGTCACGGTGCACTCTCTGTTCTTGATTGGGGGATCGGCGTCCGAGTGGGCTCGCGCACACTCAACCGCATACCAGCTCCGAATACGCGTGGAGCGAAAGCTCGCGCTGCAGAACCCACGGATCCTGGGTTCAGTCGGCAACACAATTTCTAGAAAACTGAACAGGTTGCAGATGTGGAACATGGCGTGCAAGTACGACTGCTCCTTGCGCACCTTGTGCGTTTGTTTGCCCTCCAGGTGCGCCCAGGTGCCTTAGTTTTCCCCCGAACTACATCAATGACGGCGCGCGCTTGACTGCCTCCTCATCGCGAGCCCCCTGGGCGTTCTCTGTGTTGCCCCTTGAGTGCAGTTCCCATGTGCTCGAATCTTTCAACACTGCGATTTCATAGGCTGGTAAGCGATAATAAGGTGTTCAAAACTCCCCACGTGTTTCTTAAGCTGTCAGTGGCACTAGCTGGTTTCAAAGCGCACGGCCGCATAAAGTGGCCTCAGTCCAGCGCTATTCGAGCGACTGGCGAGTAAGCCCATCTTCGATCTGCGTGGAGCGCTTGCGCTGAAGCCCTGAAAAAACTGTGGCGCCATCATTTGGGGCAAAACATCTCACCTGATTGGGCGTAGCACTACTTATGGCACTTTCACTGAGCTTTTTTCTTCCTGTGTAGTGCTGAAAAACGGGGGAAAAAACTTCGACGACCGAAATCGTTTTGATTCAACGCCGGAAGACAAATCAAAAGTATCAGACCTATTGATTTGCTACATTACCCAAGCATCAAGGAGAATGCAGGGATTGGTGTTCCGCGCGCCGCACGTGCTGGCCTCAGCAGTAGTAACTTTTCTAAAGCAAATGCCTAAAACAAATTGTATCTTGCACGTACGTTCGTCAACGCTTTATTTTGGTTATTCCGTTCGAATCTTTTATACGGGGCAGGCGTGCACGTGTGGCGCGTGGAACACCAATCCCTGCAGTCTCCTTGATGCTTGCGTAATATAGCAAATGGTCTATTAGGGTACGTGTCTCTTAAATGGAACAGCGCGGATGAGCAGTCACACTCACAGGCACACAAGAAGGAAACAGACTCGCAGCGCTGACTTACAACTCCAGTCCTATATTTCTTCTTCATCTAATCTTCAACTTATTCGCCTTCGCCGTTAATGAGAACAATTTAAATTTTTACACAAATAGCCAATGGACATTAATAAATAGCTTAATAAATAACTAATAATAAAATAAATTAATTACTAGCCCAAGCCCATCCACATTGTCACGCATCTCTTATTTATAAGTGGTGACGTCAAAGTTTGCAGCGCCCTGATTTTTTTTTTCTTTTAGAACGCGTGAAATGGCGTTTTTAGGCTCACGTTTTTAGCTTCTTAGCTTTTACTATACTTCGTTTCAGCATAAGTCCAGACGCAGTCGATGCTACAAGCGCGATCGCTCCGGGCTTTCAGCGTTCCTGCCAAGCACGTGCGCTCGTGCAGTGCAAGCACTGTTCGGGGTGACATGCTCGCGCTTGTAGCATCGGTTGCGTCTGAACTTCAGCTCGAACGAGCTACAGAGTCACTGCTTTTACCTAGCTTCGACTGCGTTCGAAGTTTTGTTGTTTCTTTGTGTTTTCTACGTGATCTCCCGTTCCGCACCAGAGTAGGCATGCTTCTACATGTGTAACCGTTTGAGACGCTCAAGTTTATACTGCCCAAAGCAAGTGCTAACAAGTCCCGGCTCTAACAACTCCTAAAGCCACTTCATGTTTCAAAACAATCTGGGTTGTGTGTATGTTTATACAGCCTAGAACTTGGTCTGCCTCAACGAGTGACGAGTCTCCCAGCTGCAGACGAGAAATTTAGCGGGTGCAGTACAACCGCTAGCCTCGGGTCTTTAACGTGCATCACGCAGTAGTGATACACGACCGCACGCCGGTACGACAGATCGAAACGGGCAGGGAATCCTGGGCTCTGCAGCGCGAGCTTTCGCTTCACGTGCTCCGAGCTGGTGTGCGCTACCCCACTTGGCCACCGATCCCCCCCTTCTTGCTTCAAAAGTATAGCGCAAGGTGCGTCGGTGCACAAGGCACGTGCAACGTGCAGCTCAACGTTGTGCAGCCTTTGATAAGATTATTGCGGCACAGCGCAGCACTGAGCTATATTTCAGGCCCCATGTTCACTGCGCGCGGCGCGTGTCTCGAGCATTTCCACAGCGATGAATGGCACCACTTTTCCAAGGATAAAGGGGCTTTAACAATTCCCTGTTCACAGCGCCCCCTGGGTAGCGCAGGTGGCCTATTAGCTCATGACCCTGGGCTTTGGTGTCTCGCGCGGCATGCGCGGGTTCGCCGATTGCTCAACTGGCATTCGAATAGATTCCACTTGGAATGGCGTATGACGTAAGACTGAAGAATGGCGGCTCCTCTGCGGTCCTTCAAATAATTGCGAACGAAGGCATTTAGAAAGTTGCGACACACACTGTCGCAATATTCTAGTGGCTATAGAAGCGGACGGGTGTCGTGGAATATTCATTGCGGTTGTGAGTGACAAACAGCGGCTGACTCTGCTCTTGAGTTTCAATGATGACGGAGATAAAAAGTACAAATATAACCTTATTTTCATTTTTGTATTTAAGTAATTATTAATTAATTATTTAATTCGTTCATTCGTTAATTTTTTTTTTGCTTGCTTGTTATATGTTGATGACGATACTGTTTATTCTGAGTGTAAACGCAACAAATCCAGGTGAGAAATTTTTTTTGTTGCAATTTCAGTTAGACAGAGCAGCAGTTGTTGTTTTATTTTGATGTTTATTTTTGTTCTATGTTTGTGTGTTGTTTATATTTTATTTATTTATATATTTTTCCTTCTCTAGTCAGGATATTGCCGAAGGAGGATATACGAGAAATAATTGTTTGCATAAAGAGAACAGAAGAGCAAGAATAAATAGTGCAGGAGGCAATTAGCGACTACAAATATTAAATTAATGCGACCGCACGTCGAAAAAACGCAAGATCTAAACTTTGAATTACTCATCAAAAGCAAAAGAGCTGGTTTGGAACAACATTTTTGCATAAATGTGTAAAACAATACGATGAGTGGGATGGGCAATCAGTGTTTGACTAACGCGGAGAAAAGCTATACCTTCCAAATCGTGGGACAAGACTTTAGACGCAAAGCTCTTAATTTAGCTGTTACTAAAACAACAATAGGCAATATAATTTTTTCTACAGTGGACCTTCTTTTTATGTGATCCGAATAACCTATACACACATCCAGAGCTTCTATTGACGCACGAGAAAAGATTTGTTATAAAAGGTTCGCCCTAATTGGAAACGTTCGTGCAGCAGTCGTTGTAAAGTTAGTGAGAAATAGAAATACATAGATGTACCTAATCCAACATCGAATATAAAAATGAACAAATAGGAAAGGAGAATTAGTTAATTAGGCAACCATTTCTTATATCTGCATATATATAAAAAAATAACTTACATAACTTCGGTGTACTAAAAAGGGAACACAACCTTTCTTTTGAATTTTGTTTTCGGCGCCGAAAGCATTTTGCTGTCGGCGTCAGATAAAATTAGAGCGGGTGCCGACAAATCGCGATATAAATAAATCTAAAAGAAAACGAGATGCAAAATAGATACCTTCGTGCCTTCCAACCATAGAGTTATCACAATAAACGCTAGAGGTTAAGGTGGTGCTAATGTGCTATTGCATTTATGCAGACAGCAATGCAATGCATTTCTATGGGAAAAACCGAGGGCATTTTCTCTCGGCGCTCGATTATAAGAGGATATATCACTAATAATTTGTACGTACTAGGCACATTGGAGCATTTCTCAGTCACGCACACGAAATAATTGGTTAGTTACAGCATTTTTATTTGAAACTTGTGGCATGAAAAACGGTGTTAAAACCGCTTCGTACGTGTATTTATGTGCACTGTCGGAAACTGTTAGCGCGAACATGGCGTCGACGCTTTCCAGCATGGGGGATATACGTGTCAACGAACGAAGGACACGTGGAAAACCAAGAGAGACGGCAAGAACTACGCAGTGACACTGGATAAGCAACTCCTTGTGCTTGCAGACGTTCAAAATAAATTGAAAGTCACCTAATGTAGTCCGATTTGCAATAAATAAGTACTGCTTTATTCTTTCTGCTCATGAATATGTGCCAAGATGCTTGTTCTGGGTTCAAATCATCACCCGCACGCTCCAAATCTTTGCAAATAGAGGGAGCCAGAGAGCAGGTGCGCGATAAAAACTGCCCGACAGAGGAAATAATAAAACGACACACCTTTCGTAGCTCACGTGCTTTATTTTATTGCATTAAAATGTTTCTTTAACCGATCGTAAAGATGCACGACGGAGTCATTTTCATTCAGTGACAGGATGGGCATATTAGCAATATATAAGAACCACCGAAATGCTAGAAAACCTTGAACACACTCTACATTCCTTTCGATCGTTAGTTTGCTTAGAATCGTCGCTCGTATTTACATACGTTCCTTGCAACAGAGGATTGGGTTTGAAATAGAACGAAGTCTAACATCGTTCAGTGGTAAAGAAAAATGCTGTAACTAAAGCAATTACACTTTCACAATACCAATAAAGGTAAATACTATCCGGTACAACTAAAATGGCAAAAGTTATTCATGTTATTTTCCAGCGAAGAGACAAAATTCACGCGCGTTTTCCCATAGGAATACACGGGGAGGCTGGAAATGTAGACTGCATGCAGTCTGCTTCAATTTGCAACCGGAAGTCCCGTAGACACCAGCGCCAGCTGAGCCTCTAGCGTTTATTGTAATAACTCTATGCTACCAACCACGGCTAGACTAATTTGGCTGTTAGGGATCACCTGCCTGGGGTTTTCCGGCGTAGTCGTAGGGGGGGCAGGCTCCGCGGAGCTACCTATTATGCGAACACTCCAAAGCCGCGGCCAGACTGCCAATAATACGTCATACAAAAAACAGTCTGCAGGAACTATCTGAGGCTGCCCTGTAACATTGGTCATGCGAAAACTGCCTGCAGACGTGTTCGAAACAATCATATGTATAAAGGAAAGATGCTCGTAGCATGCGTGAGACCATAGCCACCTCTATACTCACAAAGCCAGACAGTTCGACGACGGAGCCATAGATAGTGCCCGGTCGCAGATCTGGAGCGCCAGGATCTGGTAGCACAGAACATCAAAGAGCCATTTCTCGGGGAACCTAGACGTCAGCGCACAGCTTTTGCAGCGGCGAGGACCCGAAACACACTTGTTCGCTAGGGAGAAGCGTGTTTCGACGTCTCGCCGCAGCGGGGCGCCAGTCACGTGGCTCTCCTCTCATCCGTTGTCTGCCGCTCCACCTTTTCCATTTCGGCGGCCACTTCTCGTGGCGATCTGGCAGGCTTCGTCAGTATATAGGAGGCTATGCTGAGACACGTCGTCCATATGTAGCTATGTCATCATGCCTGCAGCGAACGCCTTGTTATTCTGCGTGATGCTGGAGCGGTGGGACTGCAGCCGAAGGAATGACCGCCAGCAACGTGCGATGACGCGTCACGTGCAAGCCAGCAATCAATACACGGACCCATCAGGAACTCGTATATCTTTAGCCTCGCTTAAGGGAGGTGGCCATTTTATGACGTTTTATGCTTACATCTTGGGCATTTGGTACGCGCATGTATCATTTTAGGTTAGAGCGTACAGCACAAGGTTCAACACACCATTATTATAATTTACGCCAGGGGTTAAGCTGGCGCTAGTGTGCTGTTCCAAATTGCAGCAGACAGCAACCAGTCGAAAATATACTCCCAGTATTGCATTTCTACAAAAAAAAAAAAAGATGGGTGCGTTTTTTTTTTTTTTTTTTTTTGCATTTGAGTATATGATTAAATATTACGAATAATTATAACGTACTAAAAGGTTCGGAACATTTCTCTATCATGTAAAGGAAAATATTGGTCGGTTGCAGTGCTGTTTTTTTCCCAAATATATTGCATTAAACAAAGTGCTAAAACAGCTCCATACGCGCACTTTTGTGCACTGTGGGACACTGTTAGCGCGAGCACGGTGTCGGCGCTTTTCTGCATGGGGCATTTACGTGCCAAACGAACGAAGAACATCTGAAAAACTAAGAGAGACGACAAGAACTGGTGCGCTAACACTGGATCAGTCCCAGTGCATGTGGACGATCAAAGTAAAGTGTTAATCAAGTTAATCTAGTCCGATTTGCAATAAATAAGTATTGCCTTATTCTCTCTGCTTCTGCATATGTGCGAAGATGATCGAAATTCTTGAAAATAGGGAGAAGCCAGAAAACAGATAGGATCCCGACAAAAACCGCCCTAATGGGAAATAACAAAAAGAAACACATTATCACACCTTACGTTTTTTTATTCTTTCCGTTTAGAATGTTTCTAAAATGCTGGATCGTAAAAATGCACGACGGGGTCATTTTAACGGGTGTATCTCAAAACGTCCCATTCGCATTTGAACCTTGCACATTTCGACCCATTCTCATTTGGTACTTCTCGTTTGAACCTTCTCATAAGATCCAAATCGTGTTTTTCGCAACTGGACCCATTCTCATGTCGCCCGTTCGCGCTACGACCGAATGGTCACTAGTTCGGCATGCTTCTAACGTCGTTATGTTTTCGCGGCTTTGTTGATGAGCCTTACCTTGTTTAAACCCCAGACATACCATCAGATATATATTATGAGTAGAGGTACGCACTGAGAATCCTACATTGACGCCTGCTTCTCTTCCTCTAAGCAAACAAGAAAAAAAAAGCGATCAACATTTAATTTGGAAACTGTTTGGAACAGAAATAGCATACATAAATAGCAGTGGTTTTCAACCATTGATGTTTCGCGGAGGCCTTGTAGAAATGCAGAGATGATGAAGGACCCCGTTCGGGGTGCGGGAAATAGAAAGGTATAGGTTATTATGATAATGATTTAATAAATGGATATAACTAATTGCTAGTGTGAAATGGACTTATCTCATTGACATACACACGAGAGTACTCTCCCACAACTTGGAACGTTTCTTCTCAACGTGAAGAACAACTAATATTGCCGTGCCTGACTGATGAGACAGGGCTTAGCGGATCCCTAGGATGTTTTCGCAGACCCCCTTTTGAGAACCACTGCATTATAGAAGTGGTGGCATTGTCCAAAGTCAAGAGACCTCAAACAACGTGACATTTCGGAATATATGATCTGGTTGCAATAAATAGTTGGTCTATGTTAGTGTCAGCTACTAGCTTTTCACGACGACCTCGACACACTGCTCAAATTCTTAGCGGAGAGAGTATGCCTGAAGTGTGGAACACACACACACACACAAATTATATTATGAATATTACCCTAAAAACCGATTTTGGTATAGAAAGAGTCAAGTGCGACGGGGTCAAAGCGAGATATTTTTGAGAATGGCAGTTTTGAAAAGGGCCAGGTGAAAAGGACGAAACGAGAACGGGCCCAAACGAGGAGGGTTGGAATGCGAAGGATGAAACCGGAAAGGACCAAATGCGACAGGTCCAAGAAAGAAGATCGTTTTGAGAATATTTGTATTGAGAAGGGCCAAGTGAGATGGTCGAAACGAGAACGGGCTCAAATGATAACCACCCCATATTAACATAGTGACAGGCCTGTCGTACTAGCAATATATTAGCGTCACCTGAATGCTGGCGAAACTTGAGTACACTCTACGTTGCTTTCGATAGTTATTTTGCCTAGAATCGTCGCTCCTTTTTACACACCTGCTGTGGAACAGAGGTTTGGGCCTGAAGTATAGCGAAATTTAGCATACCTCACTGATGAAGAAAAATATTGTAACTAAAGCAATTCCACTTTTATAATGTTACTAAGGCTACCCATTATTCGATACGACCCAGGTAACAAAGATGACTCCTGTTGTTTTTGTGCGAAGAGACAAAATGATAGCGCGTTTTCCCATACCGGGAATGCACATGGCACCACAAACGTAGACTGGTCGCTGTCTGCTTCAATTTGCATCCCGGACGTCCCATAGACAGTAGCGCCAGTTGAACCGCTGGAGCGCATCACTCTATGATCTACAAAAGCGATTACGCGCTTTTGAACAGACCTGCCGAGCACCCGTGCTCGTGCGGAATCAAATAAGCTCAAACCAGCATGCTTGCGAATGCAGGTTCGGCTTTGCTCACGCTAAGGATGAAACCAAGATAACTTCCTCCATATGTGCAGTTCTCATAGCTTTCACTTTACCAAACGCCTGCTTATTTAGAGTGAGTTGGTATATATTCCTGATTCACTGGCACTTCAAAGGCTTTCAGACTTAAGCCCTTTATAGAACTGACGAATCAGCTTGCGATTCTGACTTCGAGCGCGGCACTCGGCGTGTGATGATTTGTCGATTGCTCAAAGGCCTTAGGTTTAAAGTCTCTTGAATATATGTGGATGACATAAAAGTATAGCTCTTAGACTGGGTAAAATAAGAATAAAAAAATTCTGGAACAGGATTATATCTGCCGGCGTTTCGATAAGGAACTTGGCTTCTTAGGTCTTCAAAAAACCGGGTACGACCTTTGTAGTGTCTTTTTCAGATTTGAAATTTAAAGATTACTTGAATTTTCACGGGGAATGTCCGTATAGAGATGGTAGGAAAACCTCCTGGATGTACTTTCCTGCATAGCACGCGGGGATATATTCACAGCCCATCATATAATAGGCGCGAGGAATGCCAGCTCCCCAGTAGCATTTAGTTCGGCCTTCGCTGGGACTGAGTATAGCGATTACACATTGAGGATTTTGGCGTAGATTTCATTTTTAAACTCCAGTTTTATTCGCGGCTTAATTTTCAATTAATAACGAATACGGATTTTTGTGTACTTCGACAGGATGTTTACAAACGCGTCCTTTTTAATAAAACATTTGTACAAAATGGGGGAAAATTTTGGTATTCCTTCATGTTGATGATATGAACAAAAGTAACTCATCGACTTTAGACTATCCAAAGCGGATACACTATTTGTTTCGTAATAAAACAAAAAAAGGTTCCACTTTCGATCAAAACGCACGATTGCGAAGTTAACTGTTTCTGTTCGAAGTGGACGTATCGTCGAAAACCAAACTAACAGAAGCAAAAACCAAGAAAGAACCGCACCAGCTCCAATCTGAGAAAGTGATTTGATAGCACGCTGCGAACGACAGTTAAATGACGTAGAGAAATGTGGAAAGAGATCCGAACACACGTCGACACTGGAGGGAGGAGCGATGGAAACGACGGGAAAGTCGGGAACCAGGTCAAAGAAAGATTGTAGGAACCGGTGGAACCGAAATGGCAGGCAAAGGATAAATCAGGGGACCGCTTCCGACTGACATGAAAGATGTCGGACAGTTGTCCGTGCCAATCCGCCGCGGTGCTAACAGTCGGCGGCCCGTTGCGAAACCCTGAGAGAAATGAAAAAGAAAATTGTAGGCGGAGAACCGTTGACACGTATATATAAACTAAGATAAATTGACGCAGACGCCGAAAACGAAAAGGAAGACATTGAAGTAAAGGAATTAATTTAAACGAAGGATGTACAACGAAATCCAAAATGACCCGACTGGATTCGGTACAGGAACATCGCTCATTGTTTTGTTTCAATATAAATTGCCCGAGAGTTACGATTTGGCATTTGATTTCGTGTCTCGAAACGAGCTCCTCTGAGATACTTTAAATCGCTGCGCGCGATAGGTGGTGTCTCTGAAGACTGCAGCGGTGTCCCGTTGAAGCAGTACTGCGTACAGATATACTTTTCAATATAATTTGCTCCAGAAATTTGTTGTAAAAAAGGTTCAATGTAAAAAAAAAAAAAGGACGCCATAATGACTAATTCCAAAGCGTATCATTTATCGACACGATATGGATTGTAAACTGATTTTAGAGTTTACGCAACAAACACTTCATCGAAAGAAGTGATAATGGGCTTTAATTCAAACCACGCTAAAAACAACAAACGAAGTACATGTGTGTCAACGAAGAGGATGAAGCAAACCATCCCGAAGTTTGCATTTCTCATATCTTCGCACGGTTTTCTGCTGGGCGCCTTCCGCGCCCAGCAGGGATTATAACAAAACTTCGCCTGGCTTAATTTTTTTTTTATCCAGCAGAAAGTTAGTGTGTCCCCCTATGTGAGCTAAAACTGCATCGTCTTTATTATATTTCGCTAAAATAATAATTATCCTGCTTATCCTGCTCGTCGTCAGCCTCTCTTATGACGTCATCCAGCGTTTTTGTGTTCACCGCGCTACCTGAGAGCGAGCTTGCAAACCAATACGCAGATAAATAGCAGGCCGGTATAGGATATGAGAAATGCAAGGCCGCCGTTTTTGCTCTCTCTCTCTCTCTCTATCTATCTATCTATATATATATATATATATATATATATATTTAGAAAAATATACACAAACCTTTTCGCGAAACAACGTTCGCGTGTACAGTACCAGTACGTACTATCGGGTTTGAATTAAACACGACCAGTGACATTACTTCTAGCGCACCACCGGCACGGCGTCGAAGCTTGGGTTGTGCTGGGCAGACTGGGGAAGTAATCCAATACAAGTAACGTTTACGTAACGGATTACTTTAATTACTCGTTACTTTTAAAAAAAAAATGAGCATAATGCAGTAGCTGGAGCAATACGAGCAGAACATTCAGCAGCATAAAGAGAGCAAGTTCAAGAAAATAGAAAACATCAGGAAGGGGAAAATAGCCGAAAAACAAACATGATTTTTTGTATGACCGGTGTCTAGAATCACTAGAAAACGGGCAAGACATGTACAAATATACGAAAGACAAAGATCAAATAAGACAACGCCGAGTAGGCTCTCTGTCGCCTTCCATCGTGTTTGTTTTTGTATTTTACACCGATTCACCCTTTCCAACTTCTCCGACGTCTTCCGCCACCTCACAGACATCAAACGCGGGTCCATACCCCCCCGATTCGCGGGTTCACAACTCGCGTAACAGACGATGTAGCCTCGCGCAAGGGGCTAGAATTCTCTTTTTTTTTATTTGTGTTAATGAGCGCTCTTGTATTCTTGCACGCTCTTGGGGCACGGCTAAAAAGCGCCCGCCGCGAGGCTAAGAACAGCATCGTCTTCGAGGGTAGGGATGATACTTCATTTGGTTTACTTGTCTGGGCATGGTGGTCGAGTCCAATCCTCACTTTACAGTCATCTGTCAACATAAAGGGGGGGGGGGGGGGGGGCTTAGGCCATCTAAGGAGTGCTGAGAGAGAGAAAGAGAACGCGTAAAAGTGGTGTGATCCTCTATTGTTTTGTGAGACTGATGGCCACCGCTTCTCTCGCTCTCTATGCCCTCCCCTCCCCTGGCCTCCACGAATATTTTGTAACGAAAGTGAGAACCCATGAACGATCGACGACCCGTAACCGCCATTTTTTCTCTGACTGGTCGAGTTTTCGGTCATGAAGTGTCCGTCGTCTCCATGACCGTCTCTTCATGATATATTCAAAATTCAGGGCATTAAAGGGGTACTCCGCCGATTTTTGAGCTACCTCAACTAACTATATTTTCTGACTCCCCGGCCTTTGCCCTTTCTGGTATGCTATTTAGTATCGTGAAATTCATAATAGTTATTGCGAAATCGGCAAATGAAAATGATGCAAAAACAAACATTCAAATATACCCGCCCTTTTCAGGGCCGTGACGTCACTGGAAGGTTAGCTTGCCAGTCGGGCGAGCAGTCTAAAAAATAGAATATGCCAATCATTTGTTCCGTGCTGGAGCGCGGGGACTGGAGCGAGCTTCCAAAGCATTCATTCGACACCATGAAACTGCTTCGAATCAGTTGGGAACAAATTCTACAGTCCAAAGAGTGAACCCCTGCACTTCCAATGACGTTACTTTTTCATTGTTGCCAGTAGAGACTTTCAGTTTGAAAAACACGGTGAGGAGCAAAATTGTAAATTCAATAACTTCGTGAAAAAAAATTATTTTGACCTAATATTTGGGATACTATTTTGGCGATGTTGTTTGGCGAGTTTAGCAAAATTTCAAGCAAATCGGGGACCATGAAGAAATCGGCGGAGTACCCCTTTAAGGAGAACAGAAACCTAAAGTTTCAATGCAAAATTTGCTTGCCAAAAAACACACAATGTCATAAGCAAGAACAACTACCTGTAATCTACGGAATTACATCAAGCTAAGCTGGGACACCTGCATTCTGCGTTGGCTGTACATTGTAACGTTAGAACCAAGTTTTTCTTTTCTTGTGAACAACAGGCGAAACACCCGAGTGAAAAGGGAGCTTTCGTGGATCGCTTCTTTAGCTCCGAATCTCGTAGCGGAGGTGGACGCTGCTACTGAGCACGCGCACCACTAGCTTTGTCTGCAGAACTTCAGGGATCATTTTCGGAGCCTGTAAGCTAGCGGGATGGCGGGTGTGGTTGCAGCTTTCGGTGCCGTGTCAGCTTATAGGTGAACGGAGTGCACTTACACGCTTTATCTTGAATACAATATTTTAATTTTACAGGTACTACCATTATACGTCCGTATGAAAAATGAAATGTAGTGGTGCGGAACATCTTTGAAAAATATCAAAATTGTTTCTGTTGTTCTCTAGATAAGTGCAGGGAAACAGTAACGTGAAAGTAATTTGTAACGTAACGAATAAGGTAATCTGTTACTTTTCAGCGAAAGTAATTTCTAACGGTAATCCATTCCATTCGAGGTTCGGTAATTTGTGATTGTATTCCGCTACATTTTTCAAGTAACGAGCACAAGTCTGGTGCTGGGGCTCCAAACTTGTCAAATACAAAGTTGGGGCCGAAGTTCACGGAGCGCACCGATTGGACTACCCCGACGATGACTTGGCACTTTTGTCGCCCGCGTCCAATCGGCGCGCTCCGCGAACGTTCGGCTCCAACTTTGTGTTTGACGAGTTTCATGCCGTATGAGAAGTTCAAACACGTCGGAATAGGACGTACACCCTCGCAGCGTCCCATTCTCCCCTCCACAGTTTTATCAATTTCCAGAGGCCTCCAGGAGGCGCAGCATGTGTCGACGGCCACGCGCTCCAGTGTTTACATTTAATTCAAATCCTAAAGTACGTCTGGAATTCGAATTTTGGAAGGAATGCCCAATGCGCTAGCCCTCACGGGTGCTACCTGTATATAAAGTGTGTGTGTGTGGAGGGGGGGGGGGGGGGGGGGGGGGTATGGCGCCGCGAGAATCGGAACCACTTTGTTTATCTTGCTCGGAGCAGTATGCGATCTTCTGACTCTTTCATTCCTATTCTCTACGAAGAGGACACAAATCCGTTGGACGTTGAACTTGAAACCCAGTGACCGATCGTCCTCGAGGTTACAAATAGCGCCGCTCCTGGCCGCCCATAAACACAAAGCAGCAAACAAACGCGCGTTCAGCGCCCCGGCGGTTATAATAGAACTACAAAAACGCCTGCGCCGCTAACCTACTTGCTACATTGCCCTTACAGCTTTTCCTCGATGAACGCGCGTCGAAATCGGTTTGCAGCTGGTGACGCGACGCCCTAGATGGGAGCAGAGCGACTGACAGCGCTGCTGCTGCTGCTGGGTCGCTCTGTTTGACGCTCCATGCCGGCTGCGCCAGTCTGACAGGGACCGACTAGAGAGTTCAGATTGAAGAGAGAGTCCAACTCAAGCCACGGGGAGCGTTTGCAATTTAAAGGCCTTTTCTGGAGATTGGTAGCAAGTGCGAATGAGCTGCGTTTTCGCGCGGCGAGAAAGATAGCGGGTCGGAAAGTCGGAAGTGTTTGCAGACGATCAGCGCTTTAGGGCACCCCGGTCTCGCAGCTCGTATTCCCAACGCGGCCGATAAACCACGTGACTCCGATCCATCAGTTGGAGAACTCTCTGCAATGTAGGCTCCCTACGACCGACTGCGGTCGCGATGCCCAAGCTGCTCTCGCGGCCCCTCGATAGACATTTAATCCATCACACAGCTCCCGTGGTCCCGAATAGTCTCCGCAGTGACGCCCAGGCATTCGGTGGAGCGCGATAGTGGAGTGGGACACGCGCGTCTGGGTTGTTTCTTTGATGCGCGAGCGTTTAGGTCCAGCCAAGCAAGAGCCAGGCTTGGCCATCGAACGTGATTATGAAGAAAATCAGCGTCACCTTCGTGAAGCTCTCGCACCGGTGCGCGCAAGCTCCTTCTTGTTTCAGTGACGTTCATTGTTTGTCACTCGCAAACACTTTAAACCCACAGATGTATGAGCGCACTTTGCATACACAAGGCACGGTGCTTGCAGAAGGCAGGACGACGGAAGTTTCTGCGGACACGCCTGAAGCATTTTGTTCGCTTCATGCGCTCTTATATCTGCAGGCAGTTTTTGTATGACCAATGTGGACCGTCATACAAAGAGGACCTCAAGCAGTGTCTGCACACTGTTTCTCGTATTATGTATTATCTGTGTGAACGCGGCTTGAGAGGCGAGAGAAGCCTTGACCTGTTCTACTCTTATGTGAGACCAGTGAATGAAACCGAAACTCGAACAGACCGTGCAACAAATGGGTTTCCTGCAAAACGCGTGCGCATTATCTATCACGGAGCTATGCGCCGAGAAACCGAGGGAAAGGAGGGGACGAGAGAGCGCGGGGACGCCAGAATGCCGAGCTCTGGTTCGACTGATTAGTGGGTAGACCCACAAACTCCTATATACTGACAAAGCCTGTCAGATCGCCACGAGAAGAAGTCGCCAAAATGGGAAAGTTGGAGCGGCAGACAACGGATGAGAGGAGATCCATGTGAATGGCGCCCCGCCGCGGCGAGACGCCGAAACACACTTCTCCCGAGCGAGCAAGTGTGTTTCGGGTCCCTAGTTCGAGTTGGCTCCCTAGAACCAATACCATCCAGTAGACAAGTCCTTAGCCTTTCCTCTTAAAAACGTAATCAGTAAGAATGGATGAATCCATGAATAAGGCTGAACCGTAGGCATCAGGCGGCGACTTGCGCCACCTTGCCAGTGTTTTGTTTCTTAACACAAACCCACGCAGCGACGCCTAGTTTGCTTCAGCATCGCCGCCAGTGCGTAGTGCCGCGTCTCATAACGAACGCGACACTATGCACTTGGCGACGCCAAGACGATCGCGTCAGCCGCTTTGCGGTGTCTTTCGTCGAGTTTCGGCGTTCTTGCCGCTTGTGGCGGGTCAAGGTTCCATTAACCATGACGTCATGGGCACACGCCTTGTCTTCCAGGTGTCCCTGCTGGAACCATGGCGCTATTTTGACGTACGCTAGAGGTGCAACTGGCGCTAGTGTCTATATGCGACCTCCGGGATGCGAATTGAAGCAGGCAGCGACCAATCGATACTTTGACTGTGCTCCTGTCCATTCCTATGGGAAAACGCGCCTGCACTTTCTCCCTTCGCCCGAAAATACCATGGATTACCATTGTCATTTGGGTTGTACCGAATAGTATGTATACATTTATTAACATCGTAAAAATGTATTTGCTTTAGTTACTTTTTTTTTTTTTGGTCAATGAACGATGTTAAACTGCGCAATGTTTCTGGCCCAAACCTGGTTCCACGGAAGGTGTGTAAAGGCGGGCGACGAATCTAAGCAAAATAACAATCGGAAAAATTGTAGAGGATGTTTAACTTTCTCCAGTATTCCGGTGACGCTCGTATATTGCTAATATGCCAGCCCTGTCACATATATATGAAAATGACCCCGTGGTGCGTCTTTACGAGCTGTTAAAAACATTCAAAATGTAGAGAATAAAGTATGATGGCTACGAAAGGAGTATCTTTTTATTATGTTTAATGCCGGGCAGCCTCTTATCGTGCGCCTGTTTTCTGGCTTCGTCCTATTTTCAAAGCTTTCGAGCGTGCGGTGATGTTTTGAAAGCAGAACAAGCATTCTCTCTGCGCGAGCAGAGGTAATAAAGCAATGCTTATTTATTGGACATCAGACTTTATGGACTCGACCTTCAGTTTATTTTGATCGTCTAGAGATACACAAAGAGTTACTGATTCAGTGTTACTGCGTAGTCCTTGCCATGTCTCTTTGTTTTCCAGATGTCATTCGTTCGTTTGGCACGTAAATACCCCATGCAGAAAAGCGCCGACGCCGTGCTCGCACGAAGAGCGTCCGACAGTGCACATAAATGCATGTATGAAGCCGTTTTAGGGCTGTATTTAATGCCCCGATTTTAAAAGAAAAACACTGTGACTGATCAATATTTCCTTCTGCACGATTGAGAAATGTTCCCAAGTTTTTATTACGCTACAATTATTCGTAATATTTGCTCTTGTAATCAAGCGGAGATAAAAAACGCACCCGCTCTCCCCCGTAGAAATGCATTACCGGAAGTCAATTTTTGTTTGGTTGCTGTCTGCTTCAATTTGCAACAGCACACTAGCAAACAGCGTACGTCTAGTGTACTGAACATCTAGCGTGTGTTAGCATATAACGCAACGAAGCGCGATGTGAACATCTAGCCTACATTATACTAACTCCGTGGCTGGAACATTCTTGTTGCGAGATCCTTCGGACGGGGAGTTACACCACCGCAGCCGTTCTTCTTTTGAATCGAGTGCAGTGGCCTCAAGCACCGCCCAAAGTCATGAACGTCGAGCACGGCGAGCAGTATTGAGCCAAACCAGCGCGATTCGATTAGAACTTGCCACACACAGCTATAGGTCCAACCCACGGGGCAACGAACGCCAGCTCGAAAATAAACACGACTTTCAGAAAACCATTTACATATAGAACACACGCAGCCTATAATATTGTGGACGAAGCGCGCCAGTTTTCATGGGAGTAAGAGAAACATCCCAGCGTCGTACGTTCAGTTAAGACCAACGCTAGCAACACCTAAAACACACACACGCGCACAACTACACTCACACACACACGTAAACACAAACGTGCACACAGACATACAGAAAAAAAGCACTTTACGGTCAAAAACCTTGCGCCCTTAAATTTCTCGGTGGAGGCAGAAACTTCTTTCGCTACTGCCGGCGCGGGGCGGCGAAGTGCCACAGAGCGCCTCCATGGGTTCGAACGAAACACCAAAGGTCTCCGAGCCAGTCAGAGTGAGCGAGCGAATGAGCACTAATGCCTCCATTTTCTAGTTTCAGTGCTCCCGCAATATTGGTGCGTTGCCCTTCTTGTTTTATTATCTCGATTTATTTTTTTTTATTTTATTTCATCGCTTCACGCTCGCCAATACGCTGGCCGAGAAAGGAAGACTCACCAACGCTGCGGCGCATTGGCTTTTGAAGCTGTCAGTGGAAGAGGGTTGGCTCCATAGAAATCTGCTATCGAAGCCCTCCTCCCCCCAGGAAAAAAAGCGAAACGAAGAAGAAAAAGGTAAATAAAAGAGTGCGACGAGAAATCGATAAATAATAAAGGGAGCACCTCTCGCCCAATATAACCGCTGTCGAAGTCGGGAAGTTGAAAAACGAAAGGTAAGCCAGGTAAGCACTCACGCACAGACGCGCGCACACTGACACACGCACGTGCTCACAAAAAGATATTGAAATAGAGGAGAGGAGGTGATGTGGAAAGGGGGTGAGGGGGAGGTGGTTGTGGCACTTAATAAAATACCTGGAAAGAGTTGAAGCGCGCATTGCAGCGGCAGCCAGCGCCGACGTCGGAGAGACTCGAGTTCGACCTCTCGAGCGTATAAGAAAGTCAAAATGAGGGGTGGGAGGGGGAAAGGAGCACTCTAAGCCAGCGCAGCGAGCGACCGATTACGGCATTATTGCCGGAGCGAGGCTCTTTCGAACGCGGTTCAACGTGCCTACGCGTCAAAATTAAAGGAAAAGGGGAAGAGAAACGGAGGCGGAACATGAGCGGGTGGCTTTTTTTTCGAAGGAAGGCTGGGAGAGGGGCTCCAGAAGCGACGGAGCGACAAAGCGAAACGTGAAAAGAGAAGAGGCCGTGCCGAGAAGGATTTCCAGCGGGCTTATATACACCTCGAGCGTGCACACACGGAATGCGTATGAAATGAAATAACCCGCTCGGAATTTTTTTTTTTTTTTTTCGCCCGAGCGATGAAGAGAGGTGGTGGCGATTTGGGGAGCCTGTTCCTCTAATGCAGTGCAACGCGTGTCTTATAACCCCCCCCCCCCCCCCCCCCCTCTTCAGTTTTTGATTTATCTCTCCGCAGAACAAAAACAACGCAACAAAACTTTTCAAAAAAAAAAAAAAAAATGGCGTTTCTTTTTTGTGGCTGATTTGTCGCGACCTTTTGAGAGGTTGCTCGCGGTTAGGTGTTTTTTTACTCTTGCCCTTCAGCGAAGGTTCACGCTTCGAACGCAGGCTGCGCTCGCGTCAAATTTGATGAAACACCCTGTGAATGTATTACAAGAATTTACTCCGTTCCCAGCATGACCATCCGCCGAATCAATCCTTCTTAATAAAGCGAACGTATTCATCATCATCATCATCATTCTTGGGGGAGAGGGGAGGGGGCAATCTCTGTACTTTGTTTCACACTAAATCCTACCGCAGCCTTGGCTAAAGATCCGATGGAGCCAATCAAGCAGCGTCAGAAGTGCGTCGTCAGGGCTCTCGTTGTTTTTCTGCTTCTGCTGGCTGGATGGATGGATGGATGTTAATGGGTATACCCTTTGTAACGGGCGGCAGCTTGCGCCACCTAGCCTAAGTGCCATATCCCCTGCTAAACCCGTTACGCAAATAAAACGCACAGGGTCGCGGCGCTTTCGCTGTACGTGATCGATTTAGCCGGTGATAGAAAGCGCAGATTTAGCGCATGCGCAGTGCCGACAGCAGCGCCACCACTGTGGCGTGACGTCGGAGACTTAAGTCAGTGTAGAGCAGGGTGTAAGATAGACAGGTGGTGAAACGAGAGCCTAATGAGCGACCAGATTGTGTCCCCCTCGGTTTTCTCTTTTTCTGTGGCGCCATCTATGTGGAGCACCGCGAACTCTCACTCCAGGTGGGCGAACGCTGGCGACCGGTTAAACTGACGGAGAAGGTTTCTCGTGGATTTTCAAAGGAGGACTGCCGTGCTCTCAGTTTATTTTGCGCACTCTCCCATAGAGTTCCATGCAAATTCGATTCCAATTTTTTTCTTCTCGCCGCAGCGCCATCTGTCGCAGATCGGGGGTACCCGCAAGCCTCCCGCAAGCAGACGAGTACACAATCCGGTCACGGCGCTGCGGTAGGTTTCTATGGGCCGTTTCCCCACCTGTCTATCTTACACCCTGGTGTAGAGGAAAAAAACAGTACCCCTACGTCGGCTTTCCCGCAAAGCACAGAGCGAGCCAATCGCTTCCATATATGTGATTTTATCGTGAGCGAATAACGAAGCCGAAAAGAAAAAAAAAAAAAGAAAACGTTTTGACCGGAGAATGACGCTTGCGAGTTGACACAGAGGATGGAGTGATCAGGCGAAACGTCATGATTGCCCTACCGCGAACTCAATTTCGAGCAAAAATTTATTTTCTCTCCGTTATTCGCAATCGCCGAACTCACTCTAGAGGTTACAGTGACTTATGGTTTGACTGCTCTGCAAAAAAGTCGACACGTCCATGGGTATGTTTTAAAATGCCAATAAAGTGATACGTTTTTTATGCTCAGACTTTTCTGTGCGGACGGATATGGGCGACATTTATTCTTGCGATTAGTCCAGCGTGATGCATGTTGAGAGAGCAAGGTTACCGTTTGTTGTGCGCTTGTATAGACCTATCGCTATATTACCCAAGCATCAAAGGAGAATGCAGGGATTGGTGTTCCACGCGCCGCACGTGCTGGCCTCGGGAAAAGTAACTCTTCTAAAGCAAACACCTAAAACAAATGGCATCTTGCACGCGCGTTCGTCAACGCTTTATTTTGGTTATTTACTTCGAATCGTTTATACGGGGAAGGCTTGCGCGTGTGGCGCGTGGAACACCAATCCCTGCATTCTCCTTGATGCTTGGGTAATATAGCAAACGGTCTATAGCGCCGTTTCGAGTTAGATTTACTTCACTCTAAAAAAAAGGGTATAACCATACACCCTTTTGTCCCATATAATACACCCCAAAACTTCATTTCGACGTACAGCGCCCTATAGTCGAACAAACGGCCCCAAATTTTACCAGGGGCTTGATAACGGTGAGATATAACTTATTAAATTGCTAAAGTATGTATCAAAGACCAAAGAAAGAAAACACGGAGCTTTTGCAGTACTGCCAAGAAAACTCCGATAATCTTTTTTGTAATCAATAATACGTACATCAGCTATCTTAATAAGTTGTACCACACGGCTATCAAGCCCCTCGTAAACTTTGGGGCCGCCTGTTCTATTATGGGGCGCTGTACGTCGAATTGAAGTTTTGGGGTGTATTATATGGGACAAGGGGTGTAATAATACACCTTTTTTTCTGAGAGTGTTCTTACTATATAAGTGTTCCTCTGATAATTTCAACTTTTACTTTGAATCGCAACTATTTTCAAAGGTGATTGAAATGACACGATCCAAAAAGGGAGACATTAATAAACAAATGTTGTGCTGACGGCGTACGGTGCGGCACTAAATTCTGTGGAGCTGATATTTAAGATATATGTCCTTTTTCTGTTCCTTCCATTGTAAGCGATAACACGTACGTTTAACGGGGCACACACACATACACGCACGCACACACACACACACACACGCAGACACACACACACACACACACACACATATTTTCCTACGAAAGAATTTCACAACGCTACATAAATATAGCAAAGCGTTGCGCCACCAAATCGGGTAGAAAAAAAATACCCGCAGATAATGAGAAAATTGACCTAATATTGCGAGCCAATCCCCGTGTGCACGTCAGCATTTTCAGAACAAAATATCTCACAAATTGCGAGGAAAGTGTATCTCAAAGCCCGGAGACGGAAGCTCGCACATAGCGCTTCCCCTGATATTGATCTCCATAAAAAAAGAATACGGCCCATTATTGCTTTAGGAGAAAAGAAAATGTACGCTGCAAAGCCCACACTTTCGAGTGCTGACTTCAAACTAATTTAAGAACTTCTCACTTCCTTTGCACAGCTCAATCTTTATTGCCCTCTTTTTTATTTGACCATTTGACCTCAACTAATCTCTGATCACAGTTTCAGTTGAGCATATCGCAGCCCACAAAGAACAAGGACAAAAAAAGAGACCCCCCCCCCAAAAAAAAAAAAAACAACAACAAAAAAAAAAATATTTGTTGTTAGTTATTTATACAGCAGGAGTTTAGTCTGCCAGAACATGGCGACATTGTTACCCACTGTATAAGCAATTTAGCCAGTGCAGTACGACTGCTTGCCTGGAGTCTATAACGTGCATCACGCAGTAGTGATACACGACCGCACGCCGGTACGATGCTCATCCAGATCGAAACGGGCAGGGTGGGGCTCGAACCCAGGATCCCTGGGTTCTGCAGCGCGAGCTTTCGCTTCACGTGTTCCGAGCTGGTGTGCGCTAGACTACTCGGCCACCGATCCCGCCACACAAGACACACAAGCGCCGACTCACAACTGAAATAAACACACACACAAAAAAAGAAGAAATAGAAAGCATCGAAAAGGCTCGCAAAATAAGAGCGCGCCAGTGACACTGCTTTAAAGGCAGAATGATCTTTAAAGGGATGGTACACCGTACACACAAGTACTACAAATCAAAATGGCATAATTTCAAACTACAAATTATTTATATTACACGAGGACATTTCCGAAATTAGGGTTTCCTGATCCAGCAGCCCCACGCAAGGCTGGCTATAACGCTGCGTTCCCCCAAACTATGCGGAGAGAACGCCGTCTGCTTCTAACACAGGAGTTACAGTGACGTCAGAAGGACGCCGAGCTCTGATTGGCTTTGATTGAAAGGATAGTGGGTAGACGCCAATGCTAGATGCCTGGAGGTCTACCCACTATTTTTTTTTTCAATCAGCCAATAAGAGTTCGGCGTTCATGACATCATCACAACCCCTGCAAAGAAGCAGACGAACTTGCGCTCCGCATTTTTAATATAGGCTTCTAGAGTTCCGCGAGTGTCTTGGCTTTATTAGTGGCGAGACATTTTGGTGGCGCCCACCTATGGTTCCCTCTCGTGACGTCCTTACCTTGCGAACAACAAGTTCGATGGTGTTTTTGATGAGCATGATAGAAGCTTGAAATCATTGGACTCTGAAACCAACGCTGCCAACACCGCCAAACTTGAAGTTCTTCCATTCCTCTTATTTCCGCCGAAGAGAAATCCATAGTCAGCATTCGGCCACTCGTGGAAGGCCCATCACAGCGACGCTTTCGATCGCGCACGCCGCCAATAGACCATTTGCTATATTACCCAAGCATCAAGGAGAATGCAGGGATTGGTTTTTCACGCGCCTCTTGCGCACGCCTTCCCCGTATAAACGATTCGAAGTAAATAACCAAAATAAGGCGTTGACGAACGCGCGTGCAAGACGCCATTCGTTTTAGGTATTTGCTTTAGAAAAGTTACTACTGCTGACGCTGGCACGTGCGGCGCGTGGAACAGCAATCCCGGAATTCTCCTTGATGCTTGGGTAATTTAGCGATAGGTCTATAGACGACTGCAAGCAAGGCCCCTCTCCGCCGCCATGTCTCTGCTCATGCGGACAAGCCTGTGTAATTGCAAGCTTGCCAAGGCAGCATGTGTTCACGCGCAAGCTGTTGCGCGCGTGGGGCACTAGTCAGGGCGCCATGTTTGCAATTGTCTATACACGTTTGCAAGCATGGAGTCCCGACTGGTGCCCCATGCATTCAAGCACGTGCAGCGTGCGTGTGAAGGTGGCTCTGGCAGGCCGGCAATTTCACGCGCTTCCTCGCACGTTCATGAACAGGGCGGGGGAGAGATGCCCTGTTTGCAGTCGTCTATATTAGTGCCGCTAAATAAGCTATGCTTCAGAGTAACGACACTTACCCATCTTGAGGCTTAAAATCATGGTTGCCAGATAGTTCAAGTTATATCTGAAATCACAGGAAACGCTTTTCCCTCCTCCACAAACGTTTAAACAATTCGAACAAAGCATTATTACATGTGCTTCCTAACACCGAATCGAATGCTAAGGAAGTCGCACTTTTGAATCATGATGATAGGCCGTTGCGCCTGCACTGCACAAGCAAGCACCAAGATGGCGGCGCCCACAACAATATCGGGGAACAGAGGGGCGATACTCTAAGCGTAGCCCATTTAGTGGCTCTTGTCTATTTTTTCCAATGATTGTCGTGTACTGAAAATATAGTAAGCACAAACAGGATCTGCAGTGTAAAGAAATATGAGCCCCGCCGTTGATATCAGGGATCGGTCATTTCTTTATGGCGGTCATTTATGCACCGACTAATCTGTCCCACATAACATCTATCACATGTCGGTGGGACGTTGTACACAACACCGAATGAACATGTTTGATTGTAAAATGTGCTTTTATTCGTGTCAAGTGTCAATATATATTGAACGAAATTTTAGAAATCCAGAATTTACATGAGTTAGTTGTATCGTAAGAACTCGAGTGATATCATGAAACAGATGCATACCAGACGAACTTCAAAAAGCTTAAAATTTCAAAATGGCGTCAACCATGATATATGCTTCTATCGATCCCCTATCTATCAAGATATATAATCAATAAAAAAATGTGAGTACACACGTTCTAGTTTTTTTTTTATTTAGTTCTTACTAAACGAAACAAAGTACACAAAATGCGACGTCAAGAACGGTGATGTAAAAGAGAAAAGCTCTTGCAGCCCAAACTCCACAATCGCATTTTATTCTCTTTGTCTTTCTCTCGATTGTTTCTGAATTTGTTGGACAGTGCGTGTACTTCGACGGCACCAGTGCGTCGAAGAACTTCGAATTTAATTCGGAATCCAGAGTGAGCCTGGGCATCTTCAAAAACCGTGCCGGTTGCAATCAGCCTTAATCAAATTTCGACCGCCTGTGTAGATTTGGAGCCCTCAAACTCCGAACTGGAAGACCAAGTTTCTTACAACGTGTTTTCTTACTCTTGCGAACTTTGGCCAAAGTTCTTTTTTTTTGTGTGTGTTTGTTCCGCGAATTCGTTCGCTAGTCAACACATCGCCGTGTGGAGGCACTATCCGAGTTTCGCGACGCGGGCTAAAATTATCTATTATATTTGCAATACTGTCTGCAATACTACAGGTATTTGCAATACTACGGTGCTGGACCGAGTAAGACTCCCACAATACCTGCACCAAAAACTCTGACACTAAACAACGACAACTCGGCGATGGCCACGACATGTCCGCTTCGTCTCGTGAGAGCAGCGGCAGTGCACGCAGACAGCCAGCTCTGCAGTCGTCCCGACATTGCAGAAAAGAAGCGCTTGATTTACGAAACCTCACGTCTGGCGGGTCGCGGTGACAGAGCCCTCCTTTCCACGAATCTAAATCAATGCCGGACGCCACACGGTCTCGCGACAGCTGCTCGTGCCCGCCGATGCGAGCAGTTCCCCCAGGACAACTCGGCCAAGTGCATGGGGCACCAACAGCTGTCGCTCGCTCTGTTTCGGTCGGGGAAGCGTCTTGCTGCCGTTGACTCCTAGTTATAAGCGGGGATGCGTGTTTTCGGTAAATACCGATAAACCCCGAAACTTAACCCTGAGCCGGTTTTCTCAAACTCGGGGAATACCGAAAAAACATATCCAATTGAAGTTGTCCTTCGATAAAAAAACAAAACAAAAAAACAAACAAACAAAACCTTAGTTTATTGAAAAAAAATCTCAAACTTCAGTTTCACTTTTGTATTTATTTCTAGCACTACGGAACTGAACTGACCGCGAGGCTACGCTTTTGTTAGGAAACCAAAACCCTCGTCGTGTTTTCTTCTTTATTTGCTACATGCGCGGTCTTGTAAGTACTCAGATCGTGCGCGTGTTCTCTGGATCAAAAAATCCTGCGCCAGTGTATTTTTTTTTTTTTTTTTTTTACACAAGGTCTATTAAACATTGATTTCATCTCCGACACCGAAAATTGACACCGAAAAGCCCCTAATCCGAAAAAAAGACAGAGAGAGAAAATTATATCTCTTTTTGATAAATAAAAACAACCCTATACCCGTTGTCATATCAAGAAAAAAAGTAAGTTTTGCGCATTATTCACCGGCTTCACAAAGTAGTTCTTTCAATATTTGGTTGTCGCAGGAAGAAAAAATGCTTTTGGTTTTTTCAAACGTACACGTCTTGATAAAATAACGTAAAGCTTATCTGAGATGTCTTTACATATGTCTCAATGCAACACATGAAAATGTTCTTCGAGGAGCTGGATTTTTTTTTTTTTTACTACGGCTGTTGAGGTGGATACGAGTATTGTTTTAATTAGGGTTCTCCGATTTCATCAAACCGGGGACAACCGAAGAACCTCGCATTGTGGATTCAACTGAACGAAAGAAACCCGCTTTTCAAGGAAATAAATACTTAAATGGAGCTTTATTATAGGTTAGCCGGGAGCATGGGCGTACCAACCCGGGGGGGGGGGGGGCAAGGCATGTGTTTCCCCCCCCTGAAACAGCCGCCACTGGGCAGGGCTAACACTGTCCGGCGACCCCCAAGGGATACCATGGGAACCGCCCCCGGCCTTGGGGGGTGAGGTCTGGTTTGCCCCCCACTCAAAAACAAGTTAGTAAGCCACTGGCCGGGAGCACATCCCACACAAAACTCTCATCCAACCGGCTTCAGTTCTCAGAAGCAATTCCCCCCTTTTTTTTTTTTTTTCCTTCGTACCGAGACATTTAGCAAGTAGTGGGGTCACGCGCCTACTCCGTTTCATGTTCTTTAGCATACGTCCCCCCAAAACTCGTAAACTTTTCTTTATTGTTCGAGAACAAAATTTAAAACTGACACGTATTCACTGGAAAAAAAAATATATATATTCAAACATAACACCCCCTCCCCCCCCCCCACACACACACAAAAAAAAAAAAAAAAAAAAACATTCGGCAGCAAGGAACTGTTTGAATATCCCAAAGAGTGAAAGGAAGTTTTCTGACTTCGGCTCTAACCATTGCATTAACGCGACAGCGTTCAGGAGCTCGTATCGCAGAAAATCCGGCGTTGGTGAGACCATAAAATCCCATAATGCAACGCACGAAGCCACGTGACGTCACGTGACGTCACATGTCGCGTAACACGTGCCAGTGACGTCATGACTCTATCAACCCGCCAAATTAAGCATAACACTTTTCCGCTAAATTTAGCGGGTCGTTAGGGTCACGATATCGCAGCCACGTGTGACGTCACGTGACATGATGTCTCATGTGACGCTACCAACTAGACCACGTACACACGCTTGCGCGTCTTCGGAACGAGCGCGGGTTTGTATCAGAAGCCTTTACGAACGGGGCCTGATAAAGCGTCCCCCAAGTTTCTTTTTTTTTTTTTTAATTCTCATGTGTGAGTTTGGAACGTTAGAATGCAGCGTTTGGAATATTACTAACGGGAACTTTATTTATTTATTTTTTTTTTTGAGAATACACTGAGGTGAGTTGTGAGTTCGTATTTGACGACAAATATTTGATATACCACCTTTTCGGACGCTGATTTGTTTTCGAATGAGATTTCAAAGAGTCAGAAACATTTAAAGAAACATACACGACTGGTGGCAATTGTAAGAAAAGCTACCTTAAGGACAGGATAGAATTGTGGTGACAGAGAAGACAAAACATCTCTGGTGCACGCATTGGCATGGTATGTAGAGGAGTCAAACAGCAAATGAAGCTAAAAATGTCAAGCCCCAGTTGCTATTAAACTATTTCTCAACAATAATTTAAGAAAAAGCAGATTTGTTGTAAAATGTGTGAACAGGGTAAGACTCTAAAAAGCGCACGAGATTACAAACGAATCCCACTGGCTTGTGTACCGCGATGTTAGTGGCGTTAGACACGTGTGATATTAAAAATAAAAAAATAAAAATAATAAATCTAAAGCGCTTTTTAAATATAAAAAAATAGATACACAAATGCTGCCTTGATGGAAACGACACGATGAGACGTTTCTCAACACAATCTACAAGGTTTATATTCGAGGATTAATTATGTAAAAAGTTAGCTCATTAATGTGTGTCTATTAACCAGTGTGTCAGATTGCTAAAACTATCCTGATTTGGTCGATAGGAAGGTGAGGTGAACAATACAATGCGTCGGTTCGGCACCATGCTTTCTTTAAGTCTTGGTAGTTAGCGGAAACACCCTGCATATAGGGACTTAGCTAGACACACCAAGGAACCAAGCGTAAGTTTCGGTATGAAATATGGGCCGCAGTATACAATGCACCTGGATCAGTTTTGTTTTTATTTTACTAAACAGGTACACCTAAAAAAAAAACAGCCAGCTAGGTTTACACGTGATGTCTCGACAGAGCCGTCTTCTGCCGCTGCATAAGAATGATCACCGCCACCTTCACCGTATTCTTCATCATTCACAATCTGCGGGCCTGTCAACCTGCGCGATGCAGTGCAACAAGAACACCGAACCATATTGGTCAGTGTGAACGAGCGAACTGCGGCCACGGGAGCTTACCGGGCGGCGGATCGTCGAGGGCCAGATATGTCTACCACATGGCGGATCCGTACCTGCCCCGGGGGCTAACGACGTGTTTGTGCTGGCATGCTGTCCCTCCTCCACTGACCATCTGCCGGACCGCGACGCCCGGAATGGCACCGCATATTCATGAGCGTCCCTCGCGAAGGTCCGAGACGCCGCCGAGACGATGTGTCCGCCGCGAGAAATCCGTAAATCATCTCGGACGTAAAGTCCACTTACGGTGTTTTCTCTTGGCTGCGGAGGCCGTGTCCCCAGCACGTTGCGTGTGCAAGGGAGTCGTCGGACGCCCGGGTATAATGTATGTGCTCCGAACGGCGTCCCGGGACAACACACACAATTGCACCTCAGGTGGGGCGACGCCGCGCCACCTTCCCGCCTTTCATCCTCGCCGTCTCACACCGGACACCAGGGCAAGGGGTCGTCCCTAGAAAGAGAGCGCGGCCGCACGGCCAAGACAGACTGAGCACACGCATTGGCGAAGGATAGCGTCTCATGGCGCGTCTGAAACAATCGAATGTGGAGAACAAGTTCGTCTGCTTCATGTTCAGGAGTCGTGATGATGTCAGAACACCAAACTTTTATTGACTGAATGAAAAAAGAAGTCCGTAGACCTTAAGGCATGTAGCATTGAGGCCTACCCACCATCCTTTCAGTCAGAGCCAATCAGAGCTCGCCTTCCTTCTGACGTCACCGCAACTCCTGTGCTGGAAGCAGACGACTTCCTCTCCGCATTGACTGCTTACGAAACGGGGAGCATATTCCGAGCATGCTATTATCGTTCCACAGCCAACAAGATTGCGGCATTAGCTGATAAAAACGCAAAAGTACAAGTCATAAGGCGTGAACATGGTAGGCCACACCCTCTGTTTGTTTGGCTGTCGGTAGGTTTTGCTCTCTCTCGCGTAAGTTGAAACGTGGTGGCGCCAGTGTGCAAATAGCACCCCAACACTTTCGGTTCTGAACTAGACGGCGGGTTTCGCAATATTTTGCGAAGTCAAATAAACACGTTATCTTCTGGGAGTGGCCACTGATAGCACTGTCAGACTTAAATCACTCTTGCGATAAAAGAATGGTGACTAAAAAAGATATACGTGAACCGTAAGTGTTCCGGGGCTACCCAATAGATGGCGGCACTGAGTTTGTTGCAGTAGGGCGTGCCTCCATCTGCCGGCCGCTTCCGCTGACAGGGTAGAGACACCAATGGAGCCAACGGAGCGCCACAATATGGCGCCTGAGGTCAGTATTAGCTCCACATTGGGTGTGGGTCCTTTAAAGTGTGTTTGACAAAGCCGTGGTGCAAAAACGTTGTGTTTAGCGAAAGTTCTGGAAAGATAGACGCAATATGACGCCGGTGAGAGCATCGCAAAGTTCGCCACAAAATGGCGGGTGTTTCCACCCTGTCAGCGGCGCGGCCGGCAAATGAAGGCACCCTATGTTGCCAAACAAAGGAACGTGAATATAAGACACAATTTCGCACTGCAGTCTGAACGCAACCTGCGCTTCGATCCGATGGAGCGCTATTAGAGGCTATGCGGACAGCAAGTCGTCTGCTTCTTGCGCAGGAATGGCGGTGACGTCAGAAGGACGCCGTGCTCTGATTGGCCGTGATTGAAAGGATAGTGGGTAGACCTCAATGCTAAATGCCTTGAGGTGTAGTCAGTATTTTGTTTTCAATCAGCCATTAAGAGCTCGAGCTCTTAATTCTGACATCATTGCAACCACTGTACAAGGGGCAGACAAACTTGCGATCCGCTTAGATTTCTTAAGTCTGTTGTGCGCGAGCGCGAAGTGCTCGCGCACAACATTTTAGTACACCGAGGGCACAAGAAAGACCTTGCAAAATAAACTACTAATAAACGTGAAAAAAAAAAAAAATTGTGGCGTGGTAGACGAGTTTTGACAGAAGATTTTTGACAGAAGATTTCTGACAAAGACCTGAAGAAGTAGCTTAACCTGTATGTCGTCAGCTGGGCAAAGTTTCTGCAGCTTTTTGCACGCGTGGAACAAAGAATCGCGCGATGAAATGAACCACCGAACACACAGATTTTAATGAAGCGCCATCTATTTTTTGCTCGTCCACAAACAAAACAAAACCCCAACTTAGAAAACGTTGTACCGTCGCCAGGCTAAACGGTTTTCAAGTCAATATCCCGCCGAAAATCTACGAGTGAAAAGGCGCTCGGCCATTTCAGTCCGCGAGTGCGTGGACGAGGCGCAAATCGCAGGAATCAGTGACGTAAAAGTCACGTGGTACACGATCCGCCGACGAAAATAGCGACTCGGTCCGTCGTGTGAATCATCCATAAAAGACCGTTTCGTCAGTATGACGTCACTTTTACTTGTGTTGCGACAATAAGGTCAACGATGTGCCTTGCTCTATACACGGCCAAAGCTCCTCGATGTGTTTGCGTTTGTTTTGCAAGTAGCGTCAAATGCGCCACTACACGAGGCCCGTGTTTCGAACGGCCCTTGAAAGCAGATGGCGGCGCAGCACTGAAATGAGCGGCCCTTGGAAGCGAATGGCGGCGGAGCACCCGCTCGTGGCACGTGTCTCGCGCGTTTCCACAACAATGGCTGGCGGTACTTGTACGCGTGAATTTCATCACGGGACTTTACTCACAAGTACTTGAATACTTTTGTTTTTGTTGAGGCTGGCTCAGACACTTATGTCGGTTGCGTTCAGAGTAACCTGAACGACAGCAATGACCCTTCTTCCTCCGTGTCCTTGCCAAAATTAACAGATTTGTTTTTGAGAAGTGGTAGGCTGCAGGTGGTACACGTTGAGCAGGAAGATCACAGTAATGGCCGCTGGTGTGACGTTGGTGCAAGCAATGCATAGATTTCTCATGCCTGCAAAGCAGGGTAGGGGAGAAATACTTTCGAAGGAATTTGGAAATACAAATACTGGAGATACATAGCTAAAAAAAAAACTAAAATATTGATACAGAAATACATTTATAAAAATGTACCGCGATACTTATCAGAAATACGGCTGAAAGCTAGAAAATCATTTAGAGATAGAAATACAGGAATACGTTTTGGTGGGGCTGAAATACAGACACTAAAATGCATTGTTATAAAAACATTATTCTGGATGTTTTGCGTCACCCCTTAGAGCATACGAAGAACAAAAAGAAGCATTCTCTAGAATGCGAGATTTTGTTTTTAAACCAGCAAGCGAGTTTGGACTGCATGTTGGAGCTTGAATTAAGCTGGAATCAAATTTACCGCAGAATTAACGTCTTGTATTTTGGGAAGTAGTAAGGGAAGCAAGCGATTTTTTCATCGTGGCTCGAGAGCGGTTTCATTTCGAGACAAAATCACAGGGACATCTAAATCAGTTTCGCGTCCTCCCAAATAGCCTCAAGAAGTCACTATGATTATGTCCGATCCGGTCGCTTCTTTCAGCTGTGATATTATAACGTCACCGTGAAATCAAGTTCAAGGAACCCGTATCCCTTTATCTGTTAGTTGGGCGTTCCGACAAAGCCTTCAACTTTCGGAATCGACTGGAATAGTTGACCACCTGAATTGTGGTCGACTATATTCCCTATTCTCTAAAACGTCCCTGATGAAACTATGGTCTTGACCCTCTGTGTGGAGGTCAGCCATTCTTTTAAGATTGTAACAAATGCATCGGCCTTAATAGTATTGCGATAGCACGAATGCACCCGGAAATGTATTTCGATACTGAAATACAAAATACAGTTGAGAAATTGTATCGCGATACAGAAATATAAATACATAATGTATTTATGAAATACTATCGCGAAACTGCTTAACCCTGCTGCAAAGTCCTACCATCAGTTCTAAAAGTATCTTTTTCAATTTCAGGAACGCTGAAATGTATACTCTGTTTCATACTTAGCGTGCAACGCTGTCAAAGCTACTGGCGCGAGCGTGGAGCTTGATCTCGTTGATCATTTGCACGCGTTCTCGCGCAAATAAAACCATAGATGAAGCCACGCGCTCGCACCAGTAGCTTTTACAGCGTCGCACGCTAAGTATGAAACAGAGTATAGTGACTACATAACGATTGCAATAAGGTACAAGAGAAACCGTATCGGCACAACACTTTTGTAGACACGTGCTCATACGTTGCGCCGAGACGAACCGACCGTGCGTCGGAGGAACGACTGCAGCGTACAGGCGGGGTGCTCTGCGGAGGAAATGAAAGCCGTGGGGACAGGATGTCGCGACGGAGCAGTTTCCGGACACATCGAGCAAGACATCGATAATCGTGTCACTCGAGTCGCAGCCCCGGTTTGCTCACGCGTGCCGGAAGCACTTTCGCAACCGTGGCACGCCGTTCGCGGAGGTTAAATGGTCGCTCAGGCAGCGAGCGCAGGGAGCGCCGAGTGTGGGTCGAGGCTTAACATCCGGCGTTGCCTCGGAGACGCGTCCTGTTAGAGCGCGTTCACACTTTCGACTAGCGACATGCCAGAAGCGACGACCGACGTTCACACTGCGAGCGATCGGGGAGTCGCTATACCAGCGAGTAGCGTTCCCTGGAGCCGCCGTCGATTCCGTCCTTCCCCGCTATAGCTCGCGTGTACAACCCAAGTTCGCGTCGTTTTCTTCGTTTTCGCGTCGTTTTCGCCACAAAAGAAATGCTTGGGATATTGGCCTGGCATAGTTGGAACTGCAATACGAAAGCAGTCGCGATACTGCCGTGCTCTCGCTCGAGCAACTGCGGACCTGTCCAACAAAAATCCACAGATTTGCTCTCAGGCCGAGTTCTTTTTCGGGCGCTGGAACTGAAAGGGGTTGTGCCTGTTTATAAAGAAATGGGTACTCTGATCAAGAGCCGCCGCAGAGGCTCTGCATGCATGGCCGCTACCGGCAAGTCAGTTCTCAGAAGCTCTCGGGAGCCGCCGTCGATGCCGTCCTAAACAGCTCGGGTTTGTGTTTCGCTGCTTCCCCATTTTTGTTGCCTTACAGCTACACATGCGTTTTCGTTGCCATATGAAAAAGACTCGTTATGTTGGCCTGGGTTTTTCGAACCCGTACAATGAAGCACAATTGCTACACCAGCGTGCGCTCGCTCGAGACCACGTCGCAGATAGGTACCTGCCAAGCAGTGTTGTGCCCGTTGCCGAAATTAAATAACAAAATAGCGTCACTGGTTAGCTTGCAAAAATTTTAACGCGTTGTAGGCGCTAATATTTTGCAAATGTAACGAAATACTGGTGTCGTTACTTGCCATGACTAACGGACGTTACTTTTGCGTTAGTTTGTCCTTACTTTGTGTTTCACTGTTAGTAAATGACAGCTGTTTATATCTTGTGACGGTCGCCGTTTCGTTTGGCCAGTGGCGTTGCGTGTGAGTATACTTTAGTAACTGTGTATGCTCCGCCTTGCGGACCAGGGTACCGCAATGGCGCTTCCAGGGCGGCCATGTTGGAACCAAGGTCGCACTGCGGGAAGAGACCGTCGCTTCTGCGAGAGCCCCGGATGCGCGAGCTACGCGATCGTCCTCCGTGTCGTCTTCTTCCCAGACTTTGAAAACATGTTTTAAAAAATCGCTCGCGTTATAAAACAACGCGATTACACTGTATCCAGTGGCTACACATAATGCTGAATGGTCAACTTCAAGGAACCTTCCAGTTCGTTCTATTTTAGTGTAGGATGTATATGCCATGTACATTTCGCAAACGCAAAACGAGAAATATGATCCGCCCGAAACTTGGGCGCCTGCAAGGTCACTTTCCCGCACGAAGTTCGGATCCAGCTTGGCACACGTGACCGTTTCTCCACCGATACGGAGTTGGCGGCGAAAGAAAAGGAACGCGGTACTCTGGGTCTACAAGCAGGGCCTATATAGTTACTCTAGCATACTACACTCTAAAAAAAGCCTGTGCATCCGCTTTCCCGCACAACACTCGGAGAGCCAATCACGGCAACTTACGAAGGCAGCTCGGCGAATGACGATGGCGAAACATATGTTTAGACCAAAAAACGCAGTCTGAGTTGTGACATTAAGCAATGCTAGCGTGACGTTTTGCATTGCTTAATGTCACAACTCAGACTGCGTTTTTTGGTCTAAACATATGTATCGGCATCGTCATTCGCTCAGCTGCCTTCGTAAGTTGCCATGATTGGCTCTCCAAGTGTTGTGCGGGAAAGTGGACGCACGGGCTTTTTTTAGAGTGTAGGGCCCCAGTAGTCCAAATAAGCTTCTGTAAAGTGACAAACATCCCTACACAATTTCGTTGCACGGCCTTTTAAAGAAACTAAGACACGCTCCTCCCCCAAAGCCCTCCAACCTTTGCACTATAGTAGAGCGAACGCTGAAGAGGAGCCGAGTCCCTTCTCCAGCATTAGCTCAGCCAAAGTGAAAAGGGTGGAGGGCTTTGGGGAAGGAGCTTTTCCTGGTTTCTTTAAAGATCGGCGACCAGTTTGCGATTTTTACTTTTCCCCCTCTTCCTCCTCTCCCCCCTTCTACCATATCCACCATTGCCTGTTTCCTCCTCCCCCATGGTGAGGAGATCTTCTGCCTTGCAGAATCTTGAGTCTCGTCATCGGCCTTTAACCAGCAACTGGCTATAGTTGCTACGCCGTTCTACGTATGCAATACGTTTTCATAGAGGCACCAAATAAGCTGCGCTATAGGCCACCCGCAGCGTATATACTCGGATTTTCCTCTGCGGGCAGCCATACTTGTGCTCAGCGGACCGCGGGCGCCATAGGCGATAGTTATGATGCGAAAATGCAACTTCCTGATAAGATGTCAGAAAGCTCGAGCGATATTGTTTTGCTCTGTCGCGAACTGTTTTAAAATTTCAGCACGAGGGAAAAGATCCTTCCGCGATTTAAAATGAAGCGTCAAATATCTAGGAATATGACTTTAACCACCAAGATGGCGGACGTATCATTACGCTGAAGCCTATTGCCCTATTAGTGGCTCTAGGTTTAACAAATCTTTCTGGGCAAGTGGTGCTTGTTTTATTTCGATGCGAGCGAGCCTTGTTAACCTCGTCACCCTCGGTTCCCCTCTCGTGCATTGAGCCATAAACGATATTCCATTCTTACTTTGTCCGGAGAAAAAAAAAAGAATAAATAAATGAGCGAAACGCAAGATGCCTCAGCTGCGGTGACGTTAAGACATGTAGCTCATTTCGGCGCCGGGTGGTAGGGAGAGTCTCACGTGCTTCTAAAGCATCAGTAATAAAAAAATAAATAAATAAACGGGGTTGTAAAAGAAAACCTAATGCAGTGCCGCCAACTCCGCGGAGATGGCTGGTCTTCGCATAACGGTCGTGGTTGTCACCATAAAGAACGAAACCGAATGGCAATATAAATAAATACCGATTCTCACCAGTGTTTCTTCTCTTTTTTTTTTTTCAGCCTAAACTGTCTCTGCGTCATAAATCTTGGACGTCGCTCTGGCCCCGAGTGTACCGCGACTCGGTACCGGGGATTAGACGCTCGAAATGCAGACGCGCAGGACGATCGACGACCTCCCGCGCTTTCTTCTCGGGTCCTTTTGTATCGCGTCGACTCGTCTTCGCGGCACCAGGGGCACCGTCTGAGACGCTGAAAGCTTCCAGCCGTCCCTGTCTGTCTGCGACCTTTCCTGAGCTTTTATTTCTTCTTCGATGTCTGTCTCCCTGGAGTCTCGTCGGCGCTGTCTGACGCCACCATCGGCAGTCCATTCCTCGCTTGCGCTACATTATTCATGACAAACTGCGCGACTCAAAGGAGTCGAGCTCTTGCGCTGCATCTCCGCCACTTGGACGACAGCCGGGCGTGGACGTTCGCAAATAACCCGAGGGTGCCGCCGGCTCGGCACATTCCACGGTTTTACTTTTATTTATTCTTTTCGTTTTCAGCTGAGGAGTTTGAATTAAAAAGTGTGTGAAAAGACCGCGAGGTCTGGCATCTAACTCAACAAGGTCTTCTTTAAAAAAAACATCAACATTAACACTTCTACTAATGAGCGATCTTCTGGCTATACAGATAGAAACTCGGGGAAAGGAGGAGGTGAGAGGGCGAGGGGACGTGAGTTCACCGATCTATGGTTGGAAGGATTAGTGGATAGACGCCAAGCTAGTTGCCTTTTGGCTCTACCCAGTTTCACGCTTGAAAAGTGAATATGAGTCGTGCAGTCAGCTTTGTGTCTACCCACATATATCATTCCAACCAGAGCTCGGCGTTCTGACGACCCCACGCCCTCTCACCTCCTCCTCCACCCCATTTCCTTTCCGTATAGTCACAGACAAGACGTGAACGGCAAGAAGTTTCAGTTGTTCGGCTTCCGTCGCGGGCTTCCTACCTTCGATAACGCTCCGGCGTCTCGTGAACCTAGAGCGCGCATGCGCGGCCGAAGTACGACGAAAGACAACGAGGACGTACTGGGGGTGTTTGAAAACAGACGCCCTGCCGTTTTTATCTTGTCAGTGCCAGTGACTAGAGACGCTTTGCACTAGGTGTGCATGGGCGCCGCCATAACCGACCTTTAGTTAGTGTTTCCTCTTATTCTGACCACTTCGCTATGTCCTTACCACAGCAGGACAGGGTATTGCCATTTTAGATTCGACTATGTCCCTCTCTTCAGCAGTGGCCTTTGTGGAGGCTCGTCGACGCCCGCTTCAGTGGCTCTGCATCTCGATAAGAGAAAAGAAGGTCAGCAATGGCGGCTGTGATTTGGTGGGTGTGCAATGCGTCCATAGCCATTAAGACATTTTAACGCCGACTGTGTTATATGGCTCGCCCCTCGCCGTTTCCGTTCCCCAAACAGGGATGGGAATCGATAAGCCGACTTCCAGCCGAATGCTGACGCGGCACTCGTCTTCTCACTGATTGGACACCGGTGCCAGCCGAACGTCTTCCTCGAGCGCGTCCGTATATTACTACTCCCGGCGGGAGGAAAACTTCTGAGGCCAGATTCACGAAACGATCTTAAGCCAAAAATGTGCGTAAGACAAAACTTAAGAACAAATCCGTATTCACGAAACGAAAGTTTCGTAAGTTTTGCGCAGGTTACGACGAAATCCTACGACAGCTCCTAAGCTGTCTTACGCACTTCTTACGATCAAATCAGCACGGCCGACAGCGTCGCTCAGTTGGTCGCGACAACCAACGGATGTTTATTTTTCTACGTACGCTTCTCACGCGTCCCGACTTCAAGCAGCAAGAAACAAGTAAAAAGTACTTTGAACAGACCACGACGAACGAACAAGAACGCTGGATCCACAGACACCCGGGAAAAACTACAAAGGCCACGAGTACGAACTCCGACCGATCGGCAGAAAGGCCTAGCAGGCACTCCGACTCGGCGCAGCAATGATCTGACGGTCCTTGGCGAAGACCGTCTGTCCACGACCGGCTGGCGTGCTGGATGGAATATGCCGGCGCGACCCTTGTGAACCCTTCCCGTATTATAGTTTGATCGCTGACCTCAATTCTAGGTTAAGAGGTCAATCTCTTCCTCTTGTCATCTCCTTGTTTTCCGAGGCAACGGTGACGAACGATGTCGTCGAAAAGGGGCTCTCATCGATTCTATCTCTGTTTTGTGTGATATCAAGCTCAAATAAACGCCGTATGGATTACCTTCGCAACATGGTATGTACACTTTGTTATTAGTATTCCATTTTATTCTGACACGACTGCACCTCACTGTCGATCGCTGTAACAGTTCGTGGGTCGCAATGCCGGTCCAACCTTTCTTCGCCGGGTGTCACGTCAGCATCAAGTCGCAATGGACCTTTTCCGAGAAGCGTTCTGCGCACGCGCGAGCGCCCGATGCCAAGCGGTGGAAGTCGGCACGAAAAATCGAGGAAATTCGGAATGAGGCTGTTGATCGACGAGTAGAACACGTAATTGCAGCATATATATAATTGTGTTACACAAAAAAAAGAAAGTGGACGGATAGAAAAAGTGAAAGCCGTTACAACTCCCTGTAACACCGAACTAGAGCGCAGCTCTTGAGGAGGAGGAGGGAAGGGTACTGGGGGGGGGGGGTGAAGTGACCTGGGGGGTCACGTGACGATGACGATGCGGACTCCGATGACATCATCAGCGATAACGACGATGACGATGCGGATGTCGCTGACGTCATCAGTGACGTCACTGATGACGTCATCCGTGATGATGACGATGACGATGCGGATGCCGGTGACGTCCTCACCGACGTTACTGGTGACGTCATCAGTGATGATGACGATGACAATGCGGATGCCGGTGAGGTCATCAGTGACGTCACTGATGACGTCATCAGTGATGATGACGATGACGATGCGGATGCCAGTGACATCATCAGTGACGATGACATCATCGGGGAGGTCACGTGACCCTGGGGGGGGGGGTGTCGCGTGACCGGGGGGAGGTCACGTGACCTCGGGGGGTCACGTGACTTTGAATGTCACGTGACCTTGGGGGTCACGTGACCCTGGGGGAGGGGTCACGAGGGAGGGGTCACGTGACCTCTGGGGGTCACGTGACCTTGTGGTGACCTTGGGGGTCACGTGACCTTGGGATGACCTTGGGGGTCGCGTGACCTTGGGGTGACCTTGGTTACGCCGACGCCGACGGCGACGCCGACGCCGACGCCGACGCCGCTCAAGCCGGGAACGGGCCCCTAAGAGCTGCGCTCTAAAAAAGTGAAAGTCGTTTACCACTCCCTGTAACGCCGAATTGGAGCGCAGCTCTTGAGGAGGAGGAGGCGAGGGTACTGAGGGCCACGTGTTCTCGGGGGGGGGGTCACGTGACCCCCCCGAGGGCACGTGACCTTGGTGGGGTCACGTGGGGGCAAACACGTGCCCCCTCAGAGGTCACGTGACCTCGGGAGGGGGTCACGTGACTCCCCAGGTCACGTGACCCCCCGGGTCACGTGACCAAAATTTTTCCGCTAGATTTAGCGGGGAAATTTTTTCCGCTAGATTTAGCGGGGAAAGTTTTCCGCTAGATTTAGCGGGAAAATTTTTTCCGCTAGATTTAGCGGGGAATTTTTTTCCGCTAGATTTAGCGGGGAAATTTTTCCGCTAGATTTAGCGGGAAAATTTTTTCCGCTAGATTTAGCGGGGAAAGTTTTCCGCTAGATTTAGCGGGGAAATTTTTTCTGCTACATTTAGCGGGGAATTTTTTTCCGCTAGGATTTAGCGGGGAAAGTTTTCCGCTAGATTTAGCGGGAAAATTTTTTCCGCTATATTCGACGGGGAAATTTTTCCGCTAGATTTAGCGGGGAAATTTTTTCCGCTAGATTTAGCGGGGAAAGTTTTCCGCTAGATTTAGCGGGAAAATTGTTTCCGCTAGATTTGACGGGGAAATTTTTCCGCTAGATTTAGCGGGGAAATTTTTTCCGCTAGATTTAGCGGGGAAATTTTTTCCGCTAGATTTAGCGGGGAAATTTTTCCGCTAAATTTAGCGGAGAAATTTTTCCGCTAGATTTAGCGGGGAAATATTTCCGCTAGATTTAGCGGGGAATTTTTTCCGCTAAATCTAGCGGGGAAAATTTTTACGCTAGGTTTAGCGGAGAAATTTTTCCGCTAAATCTAGCGGGGAAATTTTTCCGCTAGATTTGGCGGGGAAATTTACCCATAATGCACCGCGCGGTTACGCCGACGCCGACGGCGACGGCGACGCCGACGGCGACGGCGACGGCGACGCCGACGGCGACGCCGCTCAAGCCGGAAACGGGCCCCTAAGAGCTGCGCTCTAAAACACGACGTTTGGGTGGACGCTACGGATTTCCCTCTTTAAAGTCGCGTTGGGCACGCGACGCAGCTCAGAGAGCGAAGCTACTGGTATCGCTCTCAGTATCGATTGGTAGCGCAGGTAGGTCACTTCCTCGATTTTCGGTTCGTGCAGCCACCGCCTGGTGCCGTCGGTATTTGGAAAAGGTCCATTGTAAAGGATCGGTCCCGAAGCGCTTATCAATTCGCGGTCCAACAGCGCAAATCTAGCACTTAGATCAAACGCGCGCGTCCGCTCCGTAGTGTGAACAAGCATTTACGTGGCTCTTGCTTACACTGTCGTAGTTCAAACGTATCCTTTTTAACGTCGGCTCGCTCCTGCATCTCCGAGGCCGCAAAAAACGCCGCGGCGATTTGTTCCCATCTACGTCGCTTTGCAAACGACTGCGGGCCGTCTTTTACCAACGATGACAGTTGTGTTGACTTGGTAGCGATCGAGTTCGTAGCATTCAAGGGGGGTTGTTACGCATCCCGGCCTCGGCGTTCGGGCGAGTTTAAATCGTGTTAGCGTCGACATATCACTGCACGGATACGAACCCCAGACAAGCGGTGGCAGAAAGGCCGCCTGTGTTATGAAAAATCCACGTGCTCCGAACGGCTCCGAACGGCTCCCAACGAATGCCGAGCTCTCGAATTGGTTGTTCGTGCTGCCGAAGACGCCGTCGCCATAGCAACAGCACCGGTACGTTTTAGTTTCTCCGTACAACAACGTCGCTTTCCTCCTCTCACTTAAGAACGCGTTCGTGAATACCGATTTCTCCTCTTCTTACGATGTTCTTAACTTACGAACTTCTTAGCTAAGTTGTCGTAAACTAAGAAGCTCTTCGTGAATCTGGCCTCAGGTGGTCAACGTACAGCGGCACTCTGTTCCATAAAACGAACGCGCTCCGGGTTTCCCCCTCAAACAAAACGCAAAAAAAAAAAAAAAAGAACAGAAAAGCAGAAATATTACAACACCAACTAGACGCTGCGTTAGACTGGCTGAATTTGCTGCGACGGATTGAGGTATTCTGAGTGTTTGGCTCTCTTTTCGCTTGAGCTGGCGCCAGGACTCTGCTCGGCGCGGCTGCTTTCCGATTGTTCTGTTTTCCGCACGCTCCGTCTACTGCATCTCAGGCTGCGTTCACATGGAGGGGACTGTAGCGCATCGAGTCGAGATTTGACTATTTCGATTGATAGCAGATAGGTAAAAGGGGAAGAAGTAAGAAGACAGACTGCGTGTGATTGGTCCCTGTTCGACTCGAGGCACTAGGATCGCATTCATGTAAATCCAGCCTCAGACTCCAACAGGCTCCGAGATCGTTGCACTTACATTGCCACCGAAGAAAATGGCACCCCCGAGGAAGACATTCACGGAAAGCTCACGCGGTCACCATGCACGACAGGGGTCTGCGAGGTCAGCCGTGCGCACGGAGCCTTCGAAGTGTGCTCGCGGGTTCTCAACCGAGCGGGTGAGATTCTACAGAGAACGCCCTAACGTATGCCATTCGCGCCATCCGGTCTCCACGTGTCTACACAGTTTCTGCACACTAACGCATCGCATTCTAAGTATACCATTGCCTTTGCCGGGTTAGTGCGGCAAAGGAGTTTTTTTACAGATACACACATCACCAATACGGATGTAAGGACGTCTACCAATCGTGAAAATACTCGGGGATGTTGTTTGCGTTTAAAGTAATGTGCAGAGCTGTCAACAATAGTTTAGAAACTATCACATGACTGGCCAAATTCAACGCCGACCTGACCCGCCCACCCTTTCCCACTGCGCGTTGAGTCTATATGGAGCACCACGTAGATATACTCTGCTGCCGCAGCGCACGCCGCCGGTAAAGAACGGACACAAGGCCGCACGAACCGCTATCTCTACAGGGGGTAACATTACAATATGTGTCTACTCGTGGCGTATTCAGAGAGGCACAAACAGACACACGACTTCGCGTGTGCAAGCACCGACCGTCTGCTCGAACAACCAGACAGACGAGCACGTCTACGAAAAGTAAACGGGGCGCACGCGGACAATGGAAAGCCGTCCAAAGATACACAGTTAGCGAAGTACGCACTGACGCATATACAAACGTATACGCGACCGCGCGCACAGATAAAAGAGCACACGCGCACGTACGCGCAGTACACACGCACACACAGTCGACAGCCCAACTGCGTCGGAGGACAGTGGAAGTAAGGAACCCGGTTATTTGAACTTATTTCTAATGTCTCCGCCGGCGGGATTTACCTCTCCCCGACGTTTTCCTTTCCCAGACCTTTTGTTGCGCCGGCGCCTGATGTCCTCGCAGTGCCTAGACTCCGTCCACTTCCAAGCTGGCAGTGCGGTGGTACCTATAGATGCTCGTTGGACAAGTCACGCGTCTACCTCTAGCCACGTGATCATGACGCTACTTCACATTCCCACGCGCAGCGAACGCGGTCAGGTGACGAAATGGAGGCTGCTGGTTGGTCCACCGAGCACGTAGCTCCTGCCGTATACTGTCAACTTATAGGTGAACGGAGTTGAGCGACTCGGCCCACCGCTGTTGCTTATTTCGGCCCGTTGTGTGGACCCGACGCTGTACGGTACCCCGAACCAGGGAGAGGACCGACGGTAGCGGCAGATGGTGCGCGCGTATATTCCGTGCGGAGCCGAAATGAATCTGGACAATGGGAACGGGGCGGCGGAAACTGGTGAGGGAAGAAAGGGAACGCCTTCCTAATAGTAAAGTACGGATTAGAGGCCCCGAGGAGATAGGAAATGAGAGAGAGAGAGCGGAAGGGGACCGCGAAGTTTAGATAGACGGCATGGAATTGCACACCACGTTGTGATGTCCATTTCGCTAGTGTGTCCCCGAAAATCGGTTATGTCGGAACAATGCCTGCGTTGTCGTACCATTTCGGGTGACCAAGCGTTCCGTGGTCGAGCCGCTTTTCTATGTCCCCAGGATGTTGGGGACTTCTTTTCTCTGTCTAAGGGGTGTAGTTTTCAAAATTTAATTGGGGCTTAGCCAACGAATACTTTCACTACCTAGTGTGTTTAATGTTGAAGAGGTCAGTATACATAGCCAACCCGTCCTTCTCACGCATTGTAGAATTCGAGCGTAATGCTATAGGCCTTTGGAGGTGAAACCGAAGCACGAAGGAGTTGCGCCTGACTTCCGAACACGATTAATCGATCGAAAAAGTTTGCAAGTATAATTCAGTACTTTCGTTGTTCTGGTTCGCAGTACTCTAAATAATGTAACAATTACCGAAATGCGCACACTCCGTTAATCGCTTCTTTATTCCTAGAAATTCATACTATGCAGTTCATATGTCTAGGGGCTACCCAACTCGTATTTGAGGAGCGCAAAAAGGGGAAACCTATATATTTTAAAAGGAAGACACCAAACGCAAGAGAGCATGTGCAAGCTGCTTTTTTTTAAATAAGAAATAGTTGTGAGAATATTTCCCTTGAACGCAAGCTGGAGGTTTGAAGCAACGAGATCACGAGGCGCATGTTGTCAAGAATGACATAAACAGAAGCCGCGAAAATCTCGTTTCAAACTAAAACTTTAATTGGCGAACTTGTGCCAAACAAAAATAAAGAACGCGCGTCGAAACAACAAAAAAGTGGGCGGCGATTTGGCGGCGTAACAGCAAGCGGGAGTGAGACCGAATCGACAAGGCACAGACAATTTCGACAGGCACTTTCGAGAACAAGAAAGTAGGACGAAATGAGAAAAGTTACGCCCCGAGCAGTAATAAACGTGAATCTTCTAGAAGTCCGGGACCGAGCGCTGCTTGCTTGGCCCTGCGCGCGGCAGTATAAATATTCGGCAAGGCAGATTTCGTATAGCAGCCTGGAAGCTAAAGTAAGCAGAGGTATTTTGAAAAAGAAATCCCAATCCCCATCTTCTTTCTGTCGTACGTATACAATACCAATTATGAAATAAACATTTATCCACCGACTCTGCGAGAGAATCTGCTTGCAACTTGATGGCTTATGCGCAGGATTTGCTACGAAAAAACAAAACAAAAAACAAACACGCAAGCACGGTTAACCAGAAGACGCAAGCGAAGTGTTCCATGGCAGGCGCATGGACGCCCTACAAGAAATGAGTCTTACGAAAGAGCCATATAACATGTAACCAAATTCCCTGCCTTTTGATGAGATCCAGGAGATACCTGGCAACCTTAATGTCGTCATCAGAAAAACACGGCCATGGCCAGTTGAATTATATGCTCCTTAAGCCGGGGTCGCACTGCTTATACATCATACAAGAGACAATCTGCGTACAGATCCGAAAGCGCGTCACCCAGAGATCCCAGCTTCGAATGCCGCTAAACAATGAGTTCGAGAAGAAACTTGGCACGCGGCATTGGAACCACGTTCTTGCATATGCATGTAAGACATGTTTTTTTGTTGTTGTGTTTGTTCATATCGGGTGAATATCAGCCATGATCTATTCTCAGTTTTTATTTTAGTAGTGGCCTCATCCACGGTAGCACGAGGATTTCTGCCAGCGTTGACATGATGGTTCTGTTTGTTTAGCTTCCTTTACTTCCCTTCTGCTATAGGTCCTATGTCTATCCTAAACCAGCGCGCCTCTACTTTCACTTTAGTTTTAATAAAATCTTCGCTTTCCCTCTCAATGTGACTGATATTTGCGAGCCATTTCCTAATGTTTGAATGGATGTGAGGCTTGCCGATGAGGTTTCATGAGTAGGTATGTTTGATGTTGCGCGAAAACCCAGAGTAAAGACGTTTAAATTAAGCAGCCGCGAAATAATTACGATGATTTCTGACAGAAGAGTGTCAGTTTTGTGAGTTAGTGCATATATGCAACAGCATTGCTTCACGCCAGAGGAAACTTAGATTCCGCCTACAAAACAAAATGATGAATGGAAACTATATTTTATAGGACATACGTCTCAAAACCAAGTCTGAAGCCATCTCGCATCCGTACAAATTATGCCTCGATCTGAAATTACTAACTGCGAGTAAAAATAATGAGTATTGTCTTTTCACGACCTGTATATGTTCCTCTTATGGAACATTTCTGCCCCGCTCCTTGTAACTCTCGCACCCCTGCTCGTCCTTTGAAAGTACGGTTCTCTTCGTTCCGACCTTACGAAACGTCCCTTCGTTTTTTCAAGTAACATGGGTAATGTCTTATTAGATGTCATAGTAAATTAGACTGCAACTAATAAAAAAAATTAGAAAGTTTCCAAAAACAAATATTTTGGTTTTGAAACAGAAATGCATAAACTCACGTAAATTCTGTATGTACTGCTCTTTTTTTTTAATATATGTCTATTACGTTTCATTTTGCTCGTTCTATTAGTGCCACCCAAACGTGTAATAGAATCACCCAATTTTTTTTAAGACAGAAAAGATCATAAAATAAATTCACTTGCTCTCTTTTTTCACATAAGAAGCGAAGTCGTAGCAAGTAATGCTTTCCCGAGCGTCGCTCAAAAAAAAAAAAAAAAAAAAAGAAAAAAAACTAGATTTCTTTCGCAGCACGACGAATGCATCCTCGATGACGGAGGGGGTGGGAGGGTCTAGCGTGTCTAATACACTGACTCAGTACAAGCTCGCCAGGTGAGACGGAGCTGACAAAGACAGAGGACACACCGCAAGAAGTCTCTGCAGTCGATATCAGACAGAAAAGAAATGCATAAAGAAATAAAAAATGGCGGAGGGAAGAGGACTCCGCGGGACGGCGAAGCCATTTCAGTAAGAGATGAGTGTCCCGCTGCGCCCGAACGTCAAAGAAGCCTTCGAAACAGATTTAAAAAAAAAAAAGAAGAATACTGGGAGCGCCGCGCATTCCGTCTTGCAGGCGATGGGATGTGGACCGCCAAGTTGATACGCCATGGAAATCAGCGTTGATTCCCGAGCTTAGCCGTTTTCTTTTTCCTAAAATGTACTTTATTTTTTTCATAAAGATTTCTCATCAAGAGGGTTAATGGGTAAATAGTCTGCTCCTTTTTTTTTTCTTAATTTTGAACGAGCGACGACCTTCCCCTGGTGGCGTTCGCTCCGCGCGCGCCGCGCTTGCAAAGTGAGCTCTAAGAAACCTGGGTAGCTAAACTCGTGGAGCAAAACATTCTTCGCTTTTTGACGTAGCGGGGGGAGTGACCAAAAGAACGCCGCAAAGTTTCCTCCTCCCTGCGCGCGCTCAACTTCGCAACTTTTGACGAAAAATCCCCCGCGATCCCTAGGCGATGCACGAGAGCACGAGACAGCGCGGGGAGGCGAGCGTTCACGCCGCTCGCTGTACGTCGTCTTTGGGCTCTCTAGCGCCGACAATCCCGTCATGCCTCGCCCAGGCGAGGAGCGAGAGCAGACGACGAGAGTTCGTCTGCTACGATGAGGCATTCGCACAGCGGAACTGAAAGAAAAAGTTGGTTTTCTGCTCGAAATCGCGTCCCGCGGGCCACAAACTCAGACGCGAGCTTGAATTGTAAGCGTCTGATATTTCACGAAGGGAGGAATCGACGGCCCGTCTTTTATTCGCGAAATTTGAGTCGTTTTGTAGCTGTACAGACGCTGAAACCTACCAGTGTGCAATGAAAGCCCCAGAACAACCACAGGGGCCGCGAGACCTAGCATCATTTGTGTATGGGTGAAAAGTGCAACATTGTTCGACAAAGCTCCCACAGCAGAAACCTGCGACGCATTTACTCAGCGTCCGGGAAGGCTAAACATGGAGACGTTGCCCGAGACTCAAGCAAAGTCATATATGAATGGCAGCTATCTCGCCCCGTCATATTTAGTTTTGAGAAAGCTCTCGTTCTCAATGCCAGGGAAATAAAAAGTCTTACGAAACGTATTGCTAGCTGTTCCAAAGAACTAGATTTAAGCCGTATCCTTTCAGTTATTCACTCATAATATTATGCTTAAAACGAAGCAAGCTCTTGCGCGTACAGTGCCATCAATTTCCTCAAGCGTATGCTGTTTTGTAGTCAACTGGTTTCGGAAACTTACGCCGTCTGTAGATATCTCTGACTGCCGAGTTGCTTAAGTGGAAGTCATCGCAAATGTAAGTTCCACGTTGCAGCAACCAACGTTTAAATGATGGCAGCGACTGCACTCTCGCATTCCCACCCATCACGTCGAACAAAAAGGCGCTAGTTTCGGTTTGAGGTCGGTACTTTTCTACATCTATGGCGACAGCATCAGTCTGCACTGGGTGCATTTGGCAAGTTCGTTCGGGCCTGTTCTCCGTGCAGCACCCGGTGGGTGTATAATGCATTAGAACGCTCACAGTGCAAGCCTGTATCGCGAATTGGGAGCCCGTCACTGGCCTCACCGGCGGCCATTGCTTGACGACAGGCAATATGCCGCGTCCTGTCTAGTTCTCCCTTCATTTTCGTCCTTGTTGCTTCGGCCTTTTACATCATGAGGCAATTCACGCAAGTCTAAGGAAGAAACATGCAAAAATTGGAAGCTTGTACGCGGTGCTCGAGGGCGAGCATTTTATGATGTGCTGCGATGATTATGTCGGGTTCTTGGAGATCAAATAGACATTCGTCAAGCGTTTGAACATCGATTAAAAAAAAATTGGCCGGAGCACGATTGACTTTACCGACGTCGCTTGCTTCGGTTGCTAAATAAATGGCACGTCGAGCGACTGAACGGCACGCTCCGAGTTTCAGTTTGTCACGGAAGCCCTCACAGGAGTTCAAAGAAAAAGCTTTCACCATGAAGCACTATGTACAAGCGGTCAAAACGATGCAAAAATCCCTAGTAAAGCCATTCTAACTTATCGTTTGCTGAGCTTTGATGACTCCGAAATCACGGATGACTCCACAATAACTTTCGGTAGCCCTTGTCTCATTAAACACATAACAGTTAACGCCCAACAAAGTAGCCCTGGACCCTCAACCACACAACATTTAGTTAAACAAGATTGGTATTCTAACGCGTTTAATATTCTTGCCCACAATATTAACTGTTATTTGCGGAAACATGATAGGAGTTTCATGGTAGAGAACAATTTAGTATAACGTAATAAAATTTAGTTGTGTGAAGCGATGACTGCCGGTGGTGCCACTCGACCCCAGCAATACAGGCCTCTATCCACGATCTAGCCTCCTAAGAAATCAGTGGTGCCAGTGCTATTAGACATAAATCGTTTATTTGCATCGGTACTCCCATACCTGCCGGATGTAGGGACGAGGCGCAAAACCGTACATCCGGCCGATATTGAAGCCGGTTTTCGGACGATATTAGGGAGTTTTCGTAGATCGTTTTCGCCGCCCCGCAAGGGCCCTCCGCAACCCGCTACGATAGCGGGAACTCCACAGTCAAGGCTATCGGCGCGCAGGCGCAGTAGCAACTTCTTCGTTGCGGAACTCTTAGCGGAGGGGGCAGACCGGTCTACGAAAATTCCCTATTGCCTCGACACTCGCCAAGAAGCAACGTGCTGTTTCGGCGACTCGTTTGTGTAATTTATTTGTTCAGACATATTAATGGGTCCCGGGCCACTGTGTACACCCCAAAAAAGAAATGTACTGCGGTAATTACACCTTGAGGAGAAGCAGGCACGTAGCCAGATTTTCGTTTAAGGGGGGGGGGGGGGGGGGGGGGGCGCCGATGACAAAGTGCTCTATGAGGGGGAGGGAGGAGAGGAGGCCCCAGCAAAATGGAAAATTTCGGGGGGGGGGGGGCGGGAAGGACAGGCCTTATGCCCCCCCCCCCCCCCCCCCCCTCCTCCCCTTGGCTACGTGCCTGACGAGAAGGGGAATTGTAGTTTTCCATCTTTATAAAAAGGTGTAGGCATTATCATACGTTTTAAGAAACGTGTTTAAAAAATCACCCATTTTTAAAGGTGTGAAGTTTACATTTTTTTTTTATAAGGTCCATCGCTACACTTATTAGGGTGTTAGTTATGGGACACCCCACTTACATGTTTAAAGGTGGGAAAATGCTTAATGTGTATATACCTCTAACGGAAGACAATCTCTTTCATGTGATTACATCGCGTGCCGATGAAAAATCTGTCGATGACACCTGTCGATGAAACAATCTGTCGATGAACTGATTTGACCGCCAATGAGTGACGACTGCCAGTAGAATTTCGGGGACATAATTCTGCCGGCTGCCGGGAGACTCGACCCTACCCAAGAATTACCCCGGTTCTTGTTTGTTTTCCAACATTCTGAATTGTATACCAGCTTATTAGTACCTCTTCGGATATTACAGAAAAAAAAAAATAAAAAAAAAAGCGATGGCAGCCGAAAAAACTCTGACAGCCCGGTGCACAGTCATGTGGGAGACTGACAGGTGCTCGTCAGTCGCCACCATGCCTTGAAAGCTACCGGTTCCGAAGAACCGGAGCGCGCAGAGAACTTGTTGTTCCACGGTCCGAGGCGGCGAACGAAGCTCGTCGCAGAGTCAACGCACAACGGCTTTCGATAGCCGGTACTGTCGCCGAAAGTTGTCGTCGGGGAGTTGAAAGGCGTCCCCAGTGGTCCCAGTAGCGACGCCGACGGTGGCGGAAGATAAGCTCGGCCGCAGCGCACGGCACCGCCATGTTGACAAAGTTTAACTTCGCCTCGATCCGAAGCGAAGATCTCGAGCTCAAACCACGGCTCTCACAAAGTTCGGAAACGTCACTTTGACGTCAGCGACAACTTGGACAAACGAGGTTTCTTTTTAACACAAACTTCGGAGGGATTTTGAGCGTCAGCAGGTCGCGTAGGGACAATCTGCAAAGCATTAATTTTAGCTTGGCGTAGGGATGTAGGGACAAATAGGCGCTACGTCATCGGCGAAGCCGTTCAATCAGCGGGCTCCTCGCGCCCCTCACGCGCCGCACGCGCGCCTCGATGAACTTTGCTTCGAATGATTGACACCTCGCTCGGCGCGACGTCAGCGTCGCGAGAGTCCAATTAGCGCGTTCCGCAACTTTCGGACACAAAGTTGTGCTTGACGAGTTTAGCGACCCTGGTGTGTCTGCTCTGCCGCAAAGCATTTGGGAGAGCCAATCGCTAAAATCTATGGAGGATGATCGGCGAATTACGAGTTAATATTATGCTTACCCCTCCCCCCCCCCCCTTTTTCCCTCTTTAAAAAAAAAAAAAAGAAGACGGTCTGCACACGATCAAACATTATGCTCAGTGCCAACATGCACGCAGACAGTTCTTTTTTTTCTTCGATTGTTTACATATTATCAGCTCCATCATTTGTCAAGCTCCCCACAAAAATTGCAGCTATTGGTTCTCCCAAGTGCTTTGCGGGAAAGTGGACGCTTCCGATTTCTAAGAGTGTGATCGCCGGGCGACGTTTGTCGTATGTTCGCCAGAAATTAGTTCCACACAAAGTCGAGCCTTTATTTGGAGATGCAAACAAACGAGAAAACTAAGATAAACCCCATCGGAGTAAAAGCGTTGGTCACTGCAATAGTATATATCGCCAATAATGAATAAGCGCGTGGTTACTGATAACTTAAGAAACATGGGGCGTCACGATGCATCTTGATCCGTCCTATTTTAGAGTACGCCAGCGTTGTATGGAGTCCAAACAAAAAAGTAGACATCAATAAACTAGAAAAAAGTCAAAGGCAGGCTGCGCGATTCATTCTTAACAAGTACACACGAACGGACTCTGTGACTGAAATGCTTAGCCAGTGTGGACTTCACTCATTAGATACCAGACGGAAAATAGCACGGCTAAAATTCTTATTCGCGCTGTATAACAAGCACTTAAACATTGAACCTGTACTATATTTAACATAGACACATAAGCGATCACTCAGATTAAATCACGATAAAACAATCCAACCGTATAATAGTAGGATAGACGTTTAAAATACGCATTCTTTGTGCAAACAATCGAAGAGTGAAACCAAATCCCAGATTATGTTATTAAAGGAGCTGTGCAACGATATTCAGTTGGAATGTTTTGCTCTCTACACGAGCTTACTGGCACACCTGGGACTCAAGGATACTCACACGCAACGCCATTGGCCAAGAAACTCCTTTGTTGCGGTGTAATTTTAAGGACAAAAGCGATCATTTTCATTCAATCTCTCCTTTGCAAAATTTCATGACGTAACTCGGGGATCGCAGTACACCCAAGTGACGATATTTGAATGCGGTTCATAGATTGGACCCGAGCATTGCGTGGGCACTCGACTTGGCCTCGTGATAATTGCTAGCTCGGGAAGCATTCGGGTTGTGACCCGTGTCCAATCGCTGCAACGACGACAACAGCCGAGCCATAACAATGTCTGGAACTCAGCGCGTGTCCTGCGCTTTGCCAACCCCAGCGCGTGGCTATGATCAACACTGGCGGCATATAATCGGCTCCAGATCACGTGGCCGCTTGTTCTAGCTGCGAGTTGAGGGAGTGAACGCTGCTCGTTTTTCTTTAATTTTTTTCTGGGACTACTATTGCGTGGGGTGAAAAACGAACGCGTGTTTCATCGGTCATTAACGTATAGCGATCCGTTTTAAGCGGTATTTGCGCAAAGTACAAAAATTGTTGCATAGCTCCTTTAACTCTGCAAATATGCCCCAATTCGAGTCTTCTCTAGAAAATATATTTATCCAGCAATAAATAAAAAGGGGAGTTTTTCTTTTTTTCTTTTTCTTTTACAAAGTGTAGTGATACGTTCATGTTGTCTTCATTAACAATTGTATAACAGTCTTCTTCCACTATGTACATATGTTTAGAGCTCAAATTTTTGATATGACCGTATATATATATTATTGATGCCTCTCTTGTAATAGCCTTCAAGTGAAGGCTGTCAGTATTCTTAAATAAATAAAATAAATAAAAAATTACTGACCCGCCCAGCCGACGAGATGGCGCCAGTGGCCGATAAGAACGCGGACGAACGAATCGTGGAGTGAGAAGCATGAACAGAATACGCCCCGAATTTCTTAGTTTCTCGGAGGGTGAAGTTTGATTTGATAGTCGTATAGATTGTTACGCACCAGTATTAAAACAGTGCAAAAAAAGAAAAAGACAGGAACGAAGAAAATACACAAACAACGCGAACGGGCGCCAAGTTCCAACCGATTTAGTCAGCATTTTGATCGAGCAGTCCATCGCCTACCCTGCCACTCAGCACCATCACCGGGAAAACAGCATAAAAAAAGCTAATACGTGTGAGATTTTCAGAAGATTCGCATGAGAACGTACATCTTTTTACAAAACGCCAAGAAGAAGCGATATCTCCTTGTCATTTATAGTCGCAAACACCTTGAAGGGAAGCTGAAGCACTTTTCATGAAATCTGAGGTCGGAGCGGACTTCTATTGCTTTTTGTCCCGTGAATTTAGTTATATCGCACCTAACTTGGCCAGAAGTAAACGCAAACTGATACATACGCAAGAAGCAACATTTTTATTTTGGGTAGAAGAGGGATTTTTATATGATGATGGGGCAATATTTGTACATAATACCTACAACTCTTGAAATCTTTTTTACATGTCTGTTGTACAGTCTCGTACCATGACATGTATTGATTAATTACCATTCCCAAGACTTTTATGCTTTCAACTATATCTATACAGTGTGTTCCAAGAGAAAGAATAGACGTATAGAAACACTTTATATTTCGTGATCTAAACAATACGGCTTTTGTTTTGCTGCCATTTATTTTTAAGAAATTTGATGTTCTCCAGGCATTTAACTTTTCCAAAATGTTATTTGCTGTACATATAATCTGACCAATATCATCACCTGAAAAAAATATACTTGTATCATCGGCGTTAATAACTTTTTTTTCAATATTGTTTAAAATTAATTCCTTTAACAAGGCAAGTTCGGTAGAGAAACCCTTCCTAAATCCGTATGGGCTGAGCGTTAAGATAGAAAATGTTTCGCAGAAACTGTACAGCCTATGATGTATTATTTTTCCTAGACCTTTTGAAAATATCGGTAAGACAGAAATCGGTGTATAATTCTTGAGGTTGCTTTTATCTCCGGCTTTAAATAGCACAGACACCTTCGTGACAAGCATTTTTGGGGGAATGGTCCGTTCTCAAGTGTTAGATTAAAAATATGCGTTAAGCAGGGAACAATCGACCGCAAAACATGCTTAATAGGTTTCATTTGGAAATCAAATATATCCGAACTCTTACTATTTTTTAAGTTTTGGAAAACAGAAAATACTTCACGTTCGTCCTGTCCAGAGTGTACACACAGTGTGCGCTCTGGGCAGGTGTAGCAAAATGATCCCTAAACTTTTTTGCCAAAGCAACTCCTTTTACGAAAATACCTTTAATTTCCATCTCTGTTACCTTATCCGCATGCCACCCTTGTTTTATTAATCCATTTACTTTTTCCCTACTACACTGTGAAAAAAAAAAGACAGTGCATCTACTTTCCCGCACAACACTCGGAAAGCCAAGCACTGCAACTTACGGAGGCAGCTCAGCGAATAAATATGCCGCAACATATGTTTAGACCCAAAAACGCACTCTGTCTTGTGACATTAAGCAGTGCAAAACGTCACGCTTGCATTGCTTAATATCACAACTCAGTCTGCGTTTTTTGGTCTAAACATATGTTTCGGCATCGTCATTCGCTGGGCAGCCTCCGTAAGTTGCGTTGATTGGCTTTCCGAGTGTTTAGCGGGAAAGCAGACGCACGGGCTTTTTTTAGAGTGTACCTCGGATATCTTCTCATCCTTAAATAAATTAATGAAATACAGGCGTTTAGTCTGCCTTAAAGTCTTTGTTAATTGATTTCAACATTCCTTAAATGTAACAAGATGTTAACATGTATAGTGTGTACGAATCAGTGGTAGAGATTGTTTTTCGTATTTATAACTTTTTTTTAAAATTTCGGGTGTAACCCATGGGTTTACGAGACTTTCGAGGAACCTTATGAAATTCATAAGGAAAGCAGCGATCATATATTATTGTAAACCTTTCAAGAAAACAACTAAACGCTTCGTCAGCAGACACACTAGATAGCACCGCACTTCAAACTCCGGAACTTATCTGTTGTTCAAAAAGGTCGAGGTTTCTTGCGCCCAAATTTCTAAAATAAATCTGAGCATCACATTTTTTTTTTGGAAGCTGTAGTCTACATTAGCAAGCATATTTATTGGGAGGTGATCACCGATAGTTTCCCCAACCACTCCAGAAATTACACCCGTTTCTAAAATATTTGTTGAAGATAAATCCAACAACGCCTTATTTCGGGGTGATGCGAGTAGGCTAGGAAATAACATTGAAGAGCCCGTATGACTGATATAAGGAAAACAAATTTCATTTTATGTGAGGAGGACGCATCTGAAACATCGTCCCATTTGTCCCGTATATACACCCGCCTAGAACTTAGCAGGATTTCATAAAACAACATTCGCGCTTCCCCCCTGTAAACTGGGTGCTTCTTGCAACACTGAGCACGGTTTTGCATGTCATCATCATGATGACATGCAAAACATGTCATCAACATGATGACATGTTTTGCAAAAACATGCAAAACATCCATGACATGCATAGCACGGTTTTGCATGTCATCATCAGCGCGAGTTTCACACGCGCCTTTTATGAAACCGAAAACCGCGCGATCTAAGCTGTTTTAAGCCTAACAACTGAGCCACTAAAATTATAGCTAAGAATATTCCTCATCCCTGTTTTTTTTTTTCTTTTTAAGGAAATTACGCCTATATAAAGTGGACCATAAAAATGAGCTATGATATGTAATCTGACGTTTTGAACGATTCGCCAACCATGATAGCGGAAAAAAAAGTTTTGAGAGTGGGAAGTTTTGTCTTATGCAAATCGCCGATTGCACGAAGAATAAACCACACCGCAGGAAGTTCTTCCAAGACCGATTGAAAACAACGACAACAAGGAGCCATTCACGAAAAAAAAAATAATAATCCATAGCTTTTTTTCTTTATTGCCTTTAAAAAACTTTTTGGCTCAAGTTTAAAGAGTCAGTTTGTTGGTTCCCGCTGTGAAGGAAAGAAAACAAACAAAAAAAGGGTGGTGGCAGCTGCTGAGAAGTGGGCGAATCTCCGTAAACCCATACCAAAGTTGACGGTAAATTTCCCATGCAAGAGTGCTTTCGAATCTCTCGAACCTCAAAAGCATAGTAGTCTCTGCAACCAACAACAACAACAAATAAAAAAAAAAGAGAGAGAAACAGAGTACAGGAAGCGGGAGGGACAGGTACTTCCCAGGCAGGACACGTCGTCGCTGCTACGAAAACTCTCACATTCGACGGCGCACCGGGCCTCACGATCCCGACTTGCGCATTATTCTACGGTTTCGGTGCTCGGAAGACGTGAACGCGCGTTCGCGTTCTTTTAATCTCCGCGAATGCCTCCTCCGTGCGGCTATGCTTTCACAATATTTACGGCGCCGCTCTCCGACTCCGGGCTTTGGGAGTGCAACTGCCGCCGATCCAACGAAATGACCACTCGGTTCTTTCTTTCTTTTCCGGGTCCTTATAAAAGATGTGTGTGCACGGCGTGCACTTTCATCAGCGTTTACGATCTTAATTAGTGACCAGGAGAAAAGATAGGAGTAAAAAACTGCCTTCGATCTTCTTCTTTTTTTCAGGTTGTCAACACGTGGCAGGCCGTGCTGGGGGAGAAAACAAGTCGTAAATAGAGATGTTACGGATGCTTAGACTCGAGCCAGGCAGAAAAGCCTATGGAGAGGGAAAACAGTAATGATCCGTGTGCCGGTCTTGGTCATCGCGTTCGTTATTTGTTTTATCTTGCTTCTTTGGGCGGTGCCTGGACCTGTAACTCCTTACCGACCACTTAGAAAGCAAAATATCTTCTTTCAGATCGGAACGCTCCCTCTTGGCTTGGCATAAGAACCGAAAATATGTTAGCGCTCGTTTCGCGTCTACAGAAAAAAAAAAAAAAGATGATGAGGATGATGGGAGCAAAATAATTGAAGCGTCTGTGTGTGTGCATGTGTGCGTGCGAGCGTGTTTTAGTTTAGCGAATCTGCGTGGTTCAGCGTAAAGGCAATATGTGAAACGCAATGGTGAAGTTTCGACGTGTTGAATTGTTTTATGCTTTGCATGGGTTGTTAATGACGAATGATGACTAGGTTTGATAATTCTCTTCGTTTCTGAGGCTGACCGTGATTAAGACCAGTGCAATTACGAAGTGAATCCCTATCCTGTCACACTCATAACGAGAAATGCCTACTTAATTAACTTAAACTATTTTTTTTTTAAGATTCCACTTTCTCTGCCGTAGATGAGAATTTTTATTTCGAAAAGGAAGGGAGGGTTACATTTATAATACCTACACCAACCTTTTTTTCCCCCAAGACATTGTACATCAACACGCCCTTCTCTTATTTCTTTTTATTTCTTCAACGCAGCTATTGTAAAATATAAACGCGAAAATATTGTCATGATTCGCAGGCAGGCTGGCATGTCAACGCGCAAACGTCTCGAATCCAAGCACTCCGAATATCTAGGGCGGCAGGCGACGCAAATCGAAAGACGAAAGTTGAAGAGCTGCTCGATGCAAACCGCAAACCTATGGCGAAGGCACTTTCAAAAGCAAGCCTATACGATTTGCAGCCGTCACCACTCACCGCTTATCTCGACGTCTGCGTGAGTGACATCGGAAAGTGGGACCAAGTTTGAAAAGTGCCGCAAGAAAGCGAGAGTTTAGAAAAATAAAAATAAATAAACAAACGAGCCAGAATAAACGAGTACGAAAATAAAATAAGCGAGAGGCGAGACAGACGCACTGGCGGGGCCCAGAGCGGGGAAGAATAAGTATTTTGGAGAGCGCACCGTTGATCTTATCTGAAAATCCGTTCCGCATCGCATTCTTATTTTTAGCGGCGTGGTTTACGGGGCTGCGTTCAAGAGCCTAGAAATCGAAGCTGCAGTCGTTTCGGAAGAGCTTCGCCCCTCGCCGTCGCGGTTCTCCTACGAAAGTGAAGTTGAAATAAAAAATAAAAAAAAAAGCAAAAACGTAGCAAGTTCGAGAAGAAAAATAAAATACAACTAAGAGAATTAGAGAAACAAATGCCGGCTTGATGGACGACATCTGGTATTCGACGGCGAAATTGAATGGCACAAGAAATAAAACAGAATGGAGAATCAGCAGCCTCGTTCATGAACCATACGAGATACTTAAGTGTGCCTGCGCAAAAGGCACATAGCGTTTATTTGGCTTAAAAAAAACTAACTGAGATAACACACACACACACACGCACACCACGCGCACACACACACACATAACTCTCTCTTTCCCACACACACACATAAAACTCACACTTGCTACGAGTGCGTTTCTGACAAGGAATTCTAAGTTGCAGAACCGAATTCAAGCCTTGACCTAACTAGAGAGCAAAGTAAACGAATAATATAGGCAGAGTTTTGAATTTCTTCGTGATGCGAGATATCAGTCCCAACATCTTTGTCGCACTGCGAACAATAGAGGACACATGCGAGGTAAACGTCCCACCATTATCTATGTTCACGCCAAGGTCTCTTACAACAGAGATGGATTTAATGTAGGTTCCTTTTTATACGTAATTGTTACGGAATACATTACAACGTCTGCACATGGGCAAGACATTTGTTTTGAGACGGTTCAGTGACAAGGTATTTGGTTCACACTACTGAACTATGCGCGACACATCATTCTGTAAAGTTACGCAGTCGACAAGAGTATGAACATTCATAAAAAGCTTAATTTCATCTGCAAACAACAACGCATCGGCATTTTTAACATATGACGCTAAATAATTTACCAAGATTAGAAGCAAAAGGGGGCCAAGAATACCCTTTGGGAACGCCGGAATGAAAAAAAGAAGTTCTTGAGCCACTATTTTTTATTCGAACACAGTTGGGACGACATGGTAGGTAACCTTAAAACCATTTGCACAACTCTGCACAACTACCATATAAAAATAGTTTTTATTTAATAGCAACTGATGGTTTACTTCGTCAAACATTTTCAACATATAAAGATATATACATAATGTATATATATAAGCAGGTAGACGAAGGTTCTCCCCTTCGTCTCCCTGGGGAGATGGTTCAACCATCAACGACACAAGGTTAATGAATCTCACCTCCTACGTCCAATGACTCCGGGAAGCCTATCTCAGACACGGCAACCTAGCACACAAGTCTTTGTTCACCATGTCCTCGCACAATCCTCGCATGTATTCATACATCGGAATGTGGTAAAGAAGCCCCTCAGACCTCTACGTGATGGCCCATACCAGGTCGTAGGTAGAACACAGAAGTTTTATACGGTACTCTTAGAGGGACGTCGAGATGCAGTTTCTTTGGACCGACTAAAACCTGCTTTCACCACCGTTCCCGACACTACTAGTACCCCTCTGTCGCAGAACAACGCTCCAACCCACTCTACATTGACAACGCAGTTGACCCAGGCCACATGTCCAAGGGCATGTGGCCTGGCCACTAGCTCGGCTCTAGCAGCCGAGCTAGTGGTACTACCGGAACGACAAGAAAGAAACCTGTCGGCGCTAGCAGGCAGAACGAGACATCACGAGCATCAGGTTTCGGCGACCGAGCGGCCCGGCGGCTACCTCAAGCGATGTCCACTAGAGGTGTTTTTTTTTTCTTGTAAATACTGTACATATAATATGTTAAGTGCCATATACCTGGTTCCAACGCTTCTTTTCCTGCAACTCGAGGTATTTGTGTTTTTTTTTGTTTTTTTCAAGTCTTCGATTTTCTGAGAAGCCATGTTACCAAGAAAGAGCCTACAATTACTTCCCAGCAAACGTATTTAATTAGATTACTCATTTATTCGATACCGTATTTGTTCCTACGCTTCTCTTTATAAAGTTTTCTACAACGTGACGCGCTCGATGAAATTTGTCGACTTATTGTTTAAACGTATATTATTTATTTTCCTAACACTATGGGCTTTCATTGCTAAATTGGTACGGCTAAAAACGACTCTTTCCAGGTATCTCCTTTTTGTGAATGGCATATTTTCTTATACGTACCAAGCCCTTTTAGTGGGGTACTCTCAGAGTAACAACTATCAACAACTTAACTACCTAAAATGACCAGTCAGTAGGTTTTATTTTACGAGGAAAAAGTAAACAAAACTCACGGAATAGCCAGTAGAGGTTTCCTGATTACTCATCACGTGTTCACACACAAAAAGACGAACAATTAGCTTTAGAAAGAACCTCCGGAGTATAACTTCACCAGGAAAAGGCTGATGAACTGAGAACCAACCCTGAAATATGTGAATTCTACTCGAAGTTGCTATTTTACTTCAGGTAGCACGTGAGAGCGGTGCGCTCTAGTGCTCGCATTCAAAAGCTTCCATGGTATTTTGGCGCAGACGAGTTGCGCAGGTGAAGTCGGTACACATGCACACGAACGCCAGTCAGTTCGCATTGCGCGGTGGCTGCATTTTTCTTTTGTTGTCTGCTTTGCTTCCGTTCTTGTAGCAGCGAATCAACGATTTCGGTCACTCCCAGGACGGTGCGATCTTCTCGAAACAGCCTCCAAGAAGTTTCGTAAAAGGCAATTAAGAGCTGAAAACTGGCCTTCGCTCAAAAAGAAATGAAAGAGCGAAATTCGTAAAAAGAAGAAAAAAGCTGGTGCACCTTAAAAAGGAGGAAAAAAGAAAAAGGAGGATGGTAATTAAAATGGGGGATTGACGAAAGTAATTGAGGCATGTGTCTCGAGAGAGGAAAACAAGAAACCCTTAAGGGGGGATAGTACCCCGACATGCGACTTCGAAATGTTCTGCCATTATCTCAGCTCCTTCTGGGTAAAAACGGTTTAAACTTTCTGGGCATATTTCGCTGTCCTTCTAGCTATTCCAAGCAAGATATTATTTAAAACTATTGAAGTATTTTGTATTTATAAAAATTTGAAATAGAAGTTTTCTTGACTTAGTCAAGGAACATTTAAAATATAACTAACCCTAATAAAACGATGAAACTTCTCTCACACTTCCTATACAGTATTGGCATTTGACTGAACTAAAATAATAGGTTTGAAACGCTTAGGTTGTTCAAAATCAATTTTTGAACTTTGATACTTCAACTTAGGTGCTTTCTGCCTTGAGGAACTTGTAAATAAAAAAAAAGTTTTCATGCAAATATTATATTTTTAGTTCAGTAGATGCGCAGGTTATGCAGCAAAACACGACAGAAATATTACAAGAAAAGGTTCATTTGTTTGAGAGAAAATGTTCCTTATACGAGCAAAAACAGCGTTTTTCACAAATCACTTTTGAAAGTTTAGTTGTTCAACGCTCAGCCTAAAATGCACCTGGTGCGTAGTCTTTAGCATTATTTGCTTCAGACTTCTTTGCGAAACCGTTCCTTGCACTTGCTTTGGCCTTCCTTCTTCGCTTGCTCTGAGCAGAGATCCGAAAGTCACTTTTGACTATTCGGGCCTTGTCCATCCTGTTCAGGGCCACATTACAAAACACTCCAGGTGTGACGCCTAAAGTCTCAAACACTTGCTTCCCTGCTTGGTTGCCATTGTTGTAGAAGCTAACCGCGTCATACACGGCTGCTTTTACTGTGCATGCGCCCACAAATGTTGTCTTTGGGCACCTGCACCAGATCAGGTTATTCAGGGACTCGTTAGACTTCTGGGTTCGCCCATGAAGGCACCTTCGTAGAAGCTCCGGTGCTGCATCATGAAAACTAATTTTTCACGATGTCTTGTCAGTAGCATCAATTAGAAACAACTTTTCTTTCCAGTTGCACCGTTTTTTTTCAATGAGAGTTGCAATGTAAAGAAAGCTTTCTAAAGCCACGCCCACTTTAAAATGCGGATAGTATATTGATGACACTATTTTTAAAATACTTCTGGTGCTGCTACGAGCGTGCCGTTTGGAGAATATGTTCTGTATGAACCGTAGTATTTTTTGGTTCTAATATTAAAAAAAACTATTTTTGGGTTGTATTTACCTACCATCCCCCCTTAAGTATTTTTGTTTCGTCTTTTTTTGGGTGCAGTCCGTGGCAACTGTTCTCTGGTATGACTCTCTTTTAGAGTAGTATATTTTGGACGGCTTTCACTGAAAGCGGGTTGGACTATCGGGGAGGCCCGCTGAAGGCGGGTTATTTGTTAAAGTCATCGGAGCAGGAGAAGAGGATTGCTGTACTTCGTTCGGCAGCAGCATAATACATTATCTCTGATATGCGAATCGTATCGTTTATACAGAGGCTGCGGTTCTTTTTTAATGAGCACGCAGAAACACCGAGATTACTACTGTACATAAGCAAACTTTTGATGTATTGTAATACGTGTAATGAAAAGGTACGAATAATAATAGCTCCGGACACGGGGGAAACGAAAGAAAGTTTGCAACGAAAGAAACAAAAAAAGTAGTTCCTTGTATTTTTGTGAATAACGAATAGATTTATTATGCATTGTTCCAACTTATGCCCAGATGCAGCCGACGCTACGAGCTAATGGGGCCAATCAAGGAGCGGCAAAAAAAAGGAACAGCGTTTTTTTTTTTTTTTTTCGTCCAGTGGGGTAATTTTTATTTTATTTCTAAGAGAGAAATTCTAAAAGTATAAACATCATATCTTTACGGAGCGCAGGATCTCGTTAACGTTTTGGTTAGTTATATGAGGGTTTATTTTGTGCGGTCCCCGCTTGGTAATAGTCGGGTACAGGAGAGTTAGTGGACATTGATTCTTTTTTCAGAGCCCGAGGCTGCATTACAGAAAGCAAAACTTTTAGTCAAAGCTAAAAACACAGAAAAAGGGACGTTTCAAACTCGGCTACTTTTTTTGCTTCGACAAATCCTCATATACCGAGTAATCTAAGGCCGACTACTGCCATCACTGAACTTCCACAAAGAGACCTAGAGTTACAACAAAAGAACAGGTTAACAGGCATCAAACGCATCCTTGTATCCCAAACATGGGTTACTTAAATACACAAAAATTAACCTTTATTCCTTCTCCCCTTGTCCCCCATCTTGAAACTGAAGGAATCCAACCTTCACGAAGAAGGACTTGTATTTTTCAAAACTGCACCTTCCTGAAGCCCTACCCTCCTTCTTCACTTACTCGTCTTGTGGATAACAATGTCGAGAAGCAACTGCTGCTAAGTTCGAACAAGGAACTTTGTTAGATTTAAACGTGTGAGGTTGTCGTGCAATCTGGGGTATTAGTACATTTGGCTTTTCTGAATCGCTCACCACAAGCATGAATATGGTTAAAAGTTGCGATGTTTAAAGGTGAATATATCAACAAATCAAACCCTGTTTTCACTTGTTTTCTTCTCCTGGTGCCCTTCTATCACGGCATTCAGATTCGTATGTTGCCATTTGATGCGACAGATAAAAAGAAAAAAAGAACAAAACTTTGCTCGATCTAGCTCACTCATCTCTACTATAGGGGGCTGGATGGCGCTTAGCCGTGCTCCGAGTCGGGCGCGTGTGAAGCCACCGGAAGTTCGATGCGTGTCCACGATGTCGAGTGCTTGCTGTGTTTTATAGTGCATTTCGTTAATGCTCCGGTTCACGCTTTCGTGCATTTTTACGTTGGTTTTAATAGTCCATTTTAATATTCATGCTTGAGAATGATCGAGGCATTTGAACATGGAGCATGTACACTTAATCAACTAGAATCTCGAAATTCTCGCACCTCAAATGGCTTCCAGGAAGACTTTATGAGTCTGCATGAGCTGTTATTGCGCAACAAACAGGCTCTCTTGATACAACAAAAGCAAATCAAGCGTCCTGGACACTGTTTGGACCACCGATCGTAAGAGTGCGAATGTCTGTCAAGCGCTCACTTCCGGGAGAAGCCACTTACTTCCGGTGGCTTCATACCTGTTTGCTCAATGCGCCATCCAGCCCTCTAGTGGAGTGATCTAGCTAAATATGGTAATCAGCGAAATACAAACGTAACGTATATCTAACGATAAGTTTCTTTTTTTTTTAACTGTAACGGAAACGAGTGACTTTTTCACGTATGGAACTTGTAACGGGAATGCGTTCCAATAATCAGAAAAAAAAAAAAAAAAACTTTCGTTGCTTTTTTTTTGTTGAGCAGCGTGTGCGACATTGTTAAAAATCCAAGCCGAGGCCTTGCCGCGCTTGAATATTCATCTCGTGGTCCTCCGGAAGAAAGTGGACGGAACAGACGGTGACCCAGGCGTGCGCCGATGTTGTTCGGACCATTGCGGCCAATGGCTGAAAGCCACAGGATCCTACGATGTGGCTCGCGCGGCAGGTTATAAAACCGTATGTCGTCTGCGCTACTGTACGTCTCGCAGCAGGGTCTCACGACGCACACGGTTGGCATGGCGGGCGCTAACGCGCAGCACACGCGAACGACGATAAACACGAACCACAACCTAAACCTCCCGCGAACAACGGGGTCAAGGTTTTTCACTGCTTTGCGAAACGATAAGAGTGAGCAGCCGACAGAGCCACCGTTGCTATGGTGATCAAGCGGCAGAATACCCGGATGCATTTGAAACCGAAACTCAATCGCAATCACGTGATGCAGCATCATGTAAATAATATTAGAGCGTCAATAAATGATTATGTGTTTTTATCATTTACAATTTGTTGTTTGAACATGAAATAAAGTTGAATATCTGATCGAATTGATATATAAGCTATGATAACGTTTGGTTGCCTCTGGTTCCCGCACCGTGTCGTACGGTCGTTTCAGAATCCCCAACCCAAAACACGGGAATTTTAAACGCGGTCTGTAAAATCCAGACGCAATATTTGGCACCAAAGCTTAGCAAACAACATCTTTGGACTACAATGAACATAAGAAAATGAGGATGAGGTCGATACATTTTCTTTTCACGACCCCTTTAAATATAACCCCAATTCCATAGAGGAGTCTCGGCGCTGGCATGATTAAAACGGTCGACCGCCGAAAGGAGAGTTCAACAACTTCGTTATCTCTACTGCGCAAAATTGCGCCTTTCAAGAGCGTATACACGTCGAGAACGCGAACGCCTCCCATATATAAACCATAGAACACCGGTTTCGTGAAGGCTGGAAGCCGGTTTGGTTCAAATTGCCGTATAATCTCGGCCGCTGTTTACGTTTCCTCGGCTCGTTTTTTTTTCCCTCTCTTTAACGATCTGTTCCTGGACCAACGATGACTTAATACCAAAGCCGAAAGAGGCTCCCACTGGAGCGTCTACAGTCTGCCTCCTTATAAACCGCACCTTGGACGGGACGAGCACATTACGGCAAAGAACTGATCCAACAGAGACGTCTAAATACAGCCATAATGAGTCCCTAAAAATAACGCCGACGAAAAAAAGAAAAAAAGAAATTCGCGTCAGCAAACTGTTTTTTGTATCGGAGACCGAAGAAAACTAAAGTTAAAACATACGAAGCATATAACTCTCGCGCCTAGGGTCGGTCTATAACGCCATCTATGAATCGTCGTATCTGAAAATCTTGACTCCAGCACTATCCCATTATTTCTTATGTTGATGTCCATTATTTTCGTAGCAATCGATTTATTTATAGATATATACATATTTAACGGACAAAAGTACTAAAAGGAGAAAGGTGTAAAACAAAAATTAAGCAACCATTATTAAAAAAATAAAGAAAAAAAGAAGAGGCGTAATGGCAGCATAAATTGAGATCCATGAAGACAGTCCCTGTTAGTTTATTTCATGCCTTATTTATCTCCGGAAAAATGTCCGTCGTTATATGTACACACCGCACTCTTGGTTTCTCGAACCGCTATTTATAGAGCCTTGCTTACACTTATGTGTTTTACTTGTACGTGGATTCCCAATTTCTCATTCGAAAGTGCCCCGAATGAAGGTTTATAACCCAAGCGCGAACAAGTTCGCGCGTTAAAAACAACCTACATTCGTTATTTCGTTAAAAAGAAAATGAAAATAAAAAACTAAATATACACTTCTCAAACGTTTTCGTTGGTACTTTGAAAAATTGTTCGGTTTGTGGAGCGGACAGATAGAGAAAGAGAGAGAGAGCGAAAGGAGAAGGGGGAGGAGGAAGGGGGAAGCTCAATAAAGAAAAGGACGGCCTCTGAAACGTCCGAAATTGTCGGAAAGAATTGGGACAGCGGCAACGCCGGTTTGGGAAGACGTATATAACCATAGCCTCCTTCATAGGAGGCTATGATATAACCGACGAAACGAAAGAATAAAGCGCAAGAGTGATCGAAACCAACACTACGAAACACCGGGCTATTCGCGTAATTGAGTCTTGAGAGACACTCCGCAGTTAAGCGTTCTTTTCTTTTTTTAGTCCATCGCGTATATCTTTTCTTTTTGCAGCTATTAGTATATATTTCATTTTATTTCGCACTGAAGTCAGCAGTTGAACCGAGACTTCTAAAACCATTAGGGGACGGAGACGCCTGTCCTCTTGTTTTTAGAAGGAGACACGGAAAAAAAGGTTTCGAGTGTTTCCTTATCGCAATTTTTCTTCCTCTTCGATCGGGTGAGAAATAGGAGTGAGAGAAAGTTGATTCTTTATTTCGATTCATGCGCATTTGAGTGCACGTCTCTTCCTTAGGCCCTCTGTAAGTTTCAGCGTTGGAAACGAAAAGAAATGGTGATCCGGGCCAACAGTGAAATCGGTGCAGGAGCGGTATGCATAAAGTTCCATATGTTTTTTTTAATGTTTTATGTAAGTTTTTTTTTTCCAGAGTAATTTTCGATTGAGTCTTTATGATTAGAGTGTGCTACTGGAACAGAGTAGTTACTGGTCCCTGCAGATTTCCGATGCCATCGGTGCACCAGAAAAACACCGCGGGAACCACTTTGGGCAGTGTCATGAAAGGTTACGAGAGCAAGTTCTTGTCTTTAGACAGCGATTATTTTAAGAAAGTTCGTGGACAGGAGAAGGGACTCTTTGGAGTTAAAAAAAATTCGACGTTCGTGATGGACAGCGTAAGGTGGGTTTGCCTTTTAAGCACAGCGACACTCGTTTACGCTGTAGGCGAGAAATTTAGCCATTGCAGTTCTATGCAGACTTTACTTGGACGAAAGAAATATATTGTAATTACTCTTCGTTAAAAGGTATTTAATTAGATTATTTGACTACTTGAGAAGAAAAGTAATTGTCCCTACTTAAAAAAAAAAAAACGTTCCTTTTGCGGCAACTTAAGACTTTCAAAACGACAGATTTTTCTGCCGGTTCGAAAACGAGTTTTTAGTACTGTACATTATTTGATTAGATTCACCGAACTATAAACTAGTTTTACCTTCTTAATCCACACATTTTGATAAACCAACACCCTGTCCGAGACTTGGTTCAAGGATTTCTTGATAGAACTTGTACAAGCAAAGGGAGCCATTAGGAAAGGTGGGAAAAAATAGCAACGGCTAGAAGTAATTTTAGTACTTCTAAAAGTGATACGATTACTCTTGTGATTACTTCCTAATAAATGTATTAAAATATTACAAAATTACTTCAGAAAGTAATATATTACAAGTAATTTGACTACTCGCAATGAGTGCCGCACAAGTCTGCGCAGTAGTGATGCACGCCCGCACGGAAACACGCAGGGGTGAAGATTGAACCACGCAGGGATCCCTGGGTTCTGCTGCGCAAGCTTTCGCTCCAGGTGTTACGATGCGCAAACACATTATACTCCAACTCACAAGTGTCTGCAGTAAATGCAATGGCTCAGCAGATTGATTTTGTTTGTACGAGATCTCGTGCAAAGGAGACACTTTCCAAAGCCGCTAGCTCGGGCCCATGCATTTGTCTTCACTGCAGATGTTTTTAAGATGGTGAATAGCCATAGGGTTCCGTTTTTGTTTTCGGTTAAATACGATAGACTGCGTAAAAACTCTTCGGTAAAGCTTTCGACAATTCGGATTTATCCGAAACATTCAAAATTTCAAAAATAAAATGTAAAACAAAAACACCTAGAAAAGACAGTATTTTATGCATAAAGATTACCAGAGCATAGAGTTCGTGGTCCTGAAATATAATAACTGGGTTGTGTGCATGTTTATACAGCCTAGAACTTGGTCTGCCTCCATGAGCGACGAGTCTCCCAGCTATAGATGAACAATTTAGCCAGTGCAGTACAACCGCTAGCCTGGGGACTTTAACGTGCATCACGCACTAGTGATACACGACCGCACGCCGGTACGATGCTCATCCAGATCCAGATGCTCATCCAAATTCACTTGATCTGAGCAATCAGTTCGATAAATAAATGTGCGCTTAATGGGTTAAAATGTCCTCGTGTCTTCTCAAAGCAGCGTTCCCGCCCCTTTCCCTTCACTTACGCGTTTCATGGCTCACTTCTGAGACGGATGATTGAATATTCTCAAAACGAAAGACGCTATAGCGGACGCTACAGACCATGTGTAAGTACGCATAGTGGGCAAATCGAAGTCGCAGTGCCACCAAGAGACGTTTCTGAAACTGCTTCATTTGGCTATCCTTCGCTCAAATGTGCTCATCTTAGAAACCAAACAGTGTGGATTTTCCACAAATCGATTATATCTATGGCAAGCTTTTTTTTTCTCCTGGAGCACAATGTTATATAGTGTGTGACATGTTGGAATTCCGACAGGCACCTATGCGCTTTCCCGTTTTATTGTCACTGACGGATTCTGAGCCCTTTGGCAATGGGTCAAGAAACTTAACTGAAAATATGAACACCTCATTTCTTCCATTCCAGAGGCAGGTCATGTTAGCCGTGACTCGCGCGCGTATGTGCTCTGTGTTCCGGGTCTGAGATTTGTGCCTTTTCTATCAAACACGAATGGAAGCAGATAGTTTTGACGGGCGAACCAGTCCAGACAGTTCTTTAGTTGTATGAGTGCTTACGATTTGCACAAAATAATAATAATAAAAAAAAAAAACAAAAAAAACAGGGACGTTGCTCTCTTAAGGTTCCATCCTTATGTAGCTTTATTGACTGACTTCGCTACGTCCCGGCAGCGAAATCCAGTGGCTTGGGTTCGAATGGTAATTTTTCTTTTGTAGAAAAATTGGGAAGAAAACACACAACCTTAATCGTGCTTTCAAAGACTATGAACCACACAATGTGTCCCGCACAAACCACCGCACGGTATGACTTGGCACTGCTCTCGCCGGCGCGTTTTGTCGGAATCGAAACGCCCTGATTCACCAACCAAGGTTGGAGCCCCACCGGGGCGTCTCGCTTAAGTTCTATTTATTTATATTTTATATTTTTAATACTTTTCTACATTACGGAACGCTCCCAGCGTGTCGCTCGTCTATGACTCTCGTTCGTGATTATTTTTCTCATGCAAAACCAACTCATAATACATTTGATGTGATAAAAAGTGTATTTATATCCTATGCGCGTGGAGGTTATGAAGGTGTTACAAAAGCTGTATCGTATTGCAAGCCATTAGTAGGGAGTTTCAGGAAATCGCTTTGGAAGGTTCGTTACCGTTTTGGGCGCCCGCTTCAAGGCATGCTTCAAAGGCGATGCGCGTGCTCCCAACACCAGTGACAGGGACTTTCTGCAAACCGTTACCGTGTTCCGCGTACCGCATTACCAAAGCCTTTGAAACGTGTAAGCGCGCGCCCGGCGGTCACGATATCATTCGGGCGCGCGCTTAAGATAATGCTTCAAAGGCTCCGGTAATGGTTTGCTACAAGTCCCTGCTGTTCTACGAAAACACAATCGTTCTATGGAAACGCAAACACAGTCACATGACATATGAGACCAAAATAGTTAGGTCCCACATGTTGTACGGCAACGTAAGGTGCAAAACCTGCTAACCGGAAGCTCCGCTAGGTTCGAGAACATTCATTCATTCAATTTTGCCTTAAAGGCCCTCAGAAGGGCATTCGATAAGGGAGGGGGGGGATGCATGGTGTGGCTGTACAATCAATACTGCACTGCTGAGCTGAGTAAAATACCCACAGTAAAATTCTATGTAAAGACACTCAGACAAAAATAGTAACTAGAAAAACATTAAGAAACAGTGTACGCATAAGTGAGATTTCACCTTACGATCTTAAAGGAGCGAGGCAACAATTTTTTTGCTTTGCGCAAATACCGCTTAGAACGGATCCCTGACATTAATGACCAATGAAACAGGCGTTCGTTTTTCACCCCACGCAATAGAAGTCATAAAAAAAATTAAAGAAAAACGTGCAGCGTTGACCCCCTCAACTCGCAGCCAGAACAAGCGGCCAGGCGATATGGAGCCGATTTTAAGCCGCCAAAGTTGATCATAGCCACGCGCTGGGGTTGGCAAAGCACAGGACACGCGCTGAGTTCCAGACATTGTTATGGCTCGGCTATTGTCGTCGTTGCAGCGATTGGACACGGGCCACTACCCGAATGCTTCTCGAGCTAGTAATTATCACGAGCCCAAATCGAGTGCCCACGCAATGCTGGGGTCCAATCTATGAACAGCATTCAAATATCGTCATATGGGTGTACTGCGATCCCCACGTTACGTCATCAAATTTTGCAAAGGAGAGATTGAATGAAATGATCGCTTTTGTCCTTGAAATTACACCGCAACAAAGGAGTTTCCTGGCCAGCGGAGTTGCGTGCGAGTATCCTTGACTCCCACTAGTGCCAGTAAGCTCGTGTATAGTGAAAAACATTCCAACTGAATAGCGTTGCACCGGTCCTTTAAAGGGACCACGAAGGCAATTTAATTTTTGTTTAAAAATAAGGTATTTGAGGAAGCATTGGGGTCCTGGCATGCCAAACAATTTTTCTAGAACGTTGTGACTCTTACTTCTGTACCTGCAAATAAATTTGCGAAACAGAAACAAACATTCAGATTTCTTCCCTTTTTCGCCTCTGGAAAGAGAAGTGACGTCAGGGAGCACTGTCGTCATCGGTAGAATTTAGTGCACACTCAGTGTGGTTCCCGTGGTTCGCTCTAGTGCAGGGCGGTCTGTGAAGAAGACCTGGAAGAAATGGACGACAACGCCGCGCTCGCAAACGAGTTTGAGCTCCCGTTCAGCGACCTCACGCCGACTGAACGGGAGATGCTGCTAAGGACGCAGAACTCTGGATTGGCGACCGATGCAGCAATGCTGTGCATTGCTGCATCGGTCGGCAGTTTATGAAAACTAACGTCGCCCGATCGACCGCACGTCTTTAGCCGACCTTTCGCGCAACCTACTACTGCATATAAACGCGGCATGATTGGTGAGACACCAGTTCGCAAAGCGAACACTAGACGACGCACGAAACCAAAACCAAAAGTCCGCCGCCCCCGGCGCTCGTACCTCTTTTTCTTTTTTTGTCCATAGTTGCTCGATGCTTGTTACGCGCCCGAGGTAGCAGTGCGGGATGCGTTCAACCAGTGACAAACGGAGGGATCGCTTCAGATTATGCTTTTATACACGGTAAGAAACCTATTAATTCCCAACTACAACTTCAAGATATTATCCAACGTTCAAATAAACTCTTTTCATCACATCTCACCACCGAAATCGAAACCAAGAACGCGTCAATCGTTTGAACCAATCGCCAGACGAGGAGCCCGTTGTCGTCACGCTTCGGCGCACTTTAGTTCACTTTTCTCCCGCCGCCTCGGTGGGGCCTCAGGCATCGTTCCCGGCGCTATTATTACCGCGCCTGTTTGCTCGATTGGTGCGGCACCCAAACTTCTGTTCGGGCTAGAACTTGGTCAACAGTATCTGAGACGTGCCTGACGTCCATTTTAATCGTCGAATAAAACTTCGAAACTGCCTTCATGGTCCCTTTAAGAAAATAAGCTGTTAGGGCTGAGCGAAAGTCATCGAACCTTTCTAGAGAAACAATGGACTGGGGCAGGTCGTTCCAGCCAACAATCGTCTGGGGAAAGGAGTGGTTAAATGTGTTAGGTGCTACCTGATAAACGGGCGATTGTTCGGGAATTGCTGAGGCGGGCAGATGACCCGAGGGGAGGATGTCGTAGTGCGTTGCGGATCGTAAGACGATAGTAGTAGATTTTGAGAAAAACTGAAAGGCGAGCAATTTTGCGAAGAATTTGCAATAATGGAAGATTTAGCTGGATTTTTAGGACGGAGAGGTTGTGGTGCGGTTGAAGTCAAATAGGATGAATCTTGTAGCCCGGTTCTTAACTGCTTCGGGGTTACTAATATGGTAGATTTGATGAGGGTTTCAGACCGACGCCGCATATTCCAGTTTAGACCTTACGTAAGTTTCACATGTAAATTTCCTTAGATGAAATAGAACGGATTTGAGGTTACGTGTAATGTATCTAAGAGTTCAGGAGGCTTCAGCTGTGATAACTTTTATGTGATCATACCAGGTAAGGGTTTTTCTTATTGTCAGACTGAGGTATTCTTATGAATCTACTACTTCAATCAGATAATTTTCTGACGACTACGTAAAAACGGATGTTGAGTGTTTACGAGTAAAGCTAATTAATTTAAATTTTGATTTATTTAGCGACATAAGCCAATCATTACACAATGTTTTTACTGCGTTAAGGTCGCTTTGAAAGATATGATGGTCATTTTGATTAACAATGCTGCGGTAAAGTACACAGTCGTCTGCAAAGAGTCGTATACTAGAAGAAATAGAAAGTGGAAGGTCGTTTATGAAATGTTTTTACAACGTGTTTCTTGTCCGGAAAAATGCCCGTTCATTCTGATACACACCAACTCAGCAGTCTCGATCTCCTAATTGTGTGTCGGGATACATGATATATACCGGGTAATATGTTTTATTCGAAGCAGCATTTTCAAAGAAGAGCGATGGGGAAACGCGGATGATTAAATATCATCAGCGTTTGTGCCTGCTGCACGAGCGGGAACTTTTGTGCGCCCCCGCGTTTCCCACGTACTGCAAGCCGTTCTAAAAGTGACTAATTTTGTGGCTTCCGATGATGCTCAGCAATTTTCTCATTCAAACCATATGTTTATTTTCACTAATTGAAGATATTATTAACGAATTTTAGTTCATTACTCGAGAGACTGTGGCGGATATTTGCTCTTCTAATGTCCACCAAACTCGACAAACGCCAAGCGAACTGTGGTGCTTCGACGGCGCTCGTATTTTTGTTGTTTCTTTGTATTTTCCTCGTGATCTCCCGTTCCGCACCAGAGCAGGCACGCTTCTACATGTTTGGCAGTTTGAGACGCTCGAGTTCTTTCTACGCAAAACAAGTCCTAACGAGTCCCTTTCCGCAACGCCCCATGGGCAACGCAGGAGGCCTATTGGTTGAACCAATGAGCACAAATAGCATATTGCAAATAATCATGAAAGTAATAAAATATTTTTTGCTGAATTAAACTTAATTGGTTGTGATGTGTTGAATAACAACCAACGAAAAGAAGCTCAGATTGCCATCCGCGCATAAAATGGTACTGAGAATCACGAAAAAGGAATATGAAGGGCTACCAATACTCAAATATGTTTCAGTGAATTTAATATAATTTGTGCTGTCTCGCGAGATTTTCGATTAACTTGTATCTTTTCAAAACTTCTGCTATTAAAACACAATGCGTTTTTATTGCTAAATTTCAGTTTGACAACATATATCTCTCAATTTACCACAGGCCATCTAAATACCTTGAGTATAGCCAGGTTTAAAACCACACACACACACACACACACACACACACACACATATATATATATATATATATATATATATATACAATTTACCCGTCCTCCTGAATGGACTCCAAAGTCTATGACTATTCGGAAATCATCAGCGTGAAAGGTTTCTAATTTTATATTTCATTTCTGTTCTCCTTAACTAATTTGCAAAACTTCCCATAAGTATAAGAACAGAACTTCCCATGAGTACTTGGTCTTGGTGACAGTTTTCTCGCTCCACTGTTTTCTTTTTCTTCTTGATTAGGTGTTTCACTTGTGTTATTGCTGTGCCAGGTGTGTCGCCAAGTGGTGAGAGCAAGAGCCTCGTCAAGCTGCTTTTCCTCTGTACCTATAATCTCTCTGAAGTAAAAGTACAAAACAAAACAAAACAAAACAAAAATATTACATTGGAAATAAAATATTGCAATATCCCGAGGAATACATCCTCTCCCTAAACCTAGGAACACATTTTCTTCCTAAACCGTCTTGCAGGAACATTTCGGCGGGAACGTGGGGGACTCATACTTTGCCACAGATGATCAATCCCCCCCCCCCCCCCCCCCCCCCCCGGGCACGCACGCAGGCACACTCGCACACACACTCACGCACACGCGCACACACGCACAAATACACACACACAGACACACACACACGCGTATAGACACACACACAGGGTTATAAACAGAAACCAAACCCAGGAAAAGAAATCACACACTAAAGAAACGAGATAATAACCGCCAAGGAGAAGAGCCCCGTGGCTCGTGCATACTGGATGTACACACACACGCAGCCCCCGCAGCGGAATAAGAAACCGCAAGCTAACGGCGAGCCAATAAGGAGTCTGTTTGCGCCCCCTTCCGAAGCCCAGCGTACACACGAGATAGCCGGGACTCGTCGCCCATATCGTCAAGTCCACGAGCCAGGGACACGTTTGCCCAGGGAGTTACCGCGCCAAGATGTGCGCTGGCACGCGGATCAGTGTTCCTTCTCCTTCACATCCTTTTTTTTTTCCCCTTCTTCCCCGGAGCATGCGCGCGCATGTTTATGTTCTCGCGTGTCGGCGGGCGAAGGAGGGGGGCGGCACGCGTTGCCGACAGGAAGCTAGATACGCCATTCGATGTTTGCCCGGAGAACGCAATTCTCGGCCCAAGCAGCGAGATTGGGGGGAAAAGACGTCCGGCCAACCCAATTTAGCCGAGGACCCGCGCAGCTCTTCCCCCGAGCTGATTTGACCTCGCGTTTTGTGTTCCTTGCGGGGGCCAAAGGCTGTCTCGTATTAGACGCTCCGAGAGCGCGCACCAGCGAGAGTGGACAAGAGTGACAAACAGCTTCCGTCGGAACTCGACGCTAGGAATCTATTTCGCGGAATGAAACAAATTAGATTGCGCTCCGAATTCTGCAGCCCCAAAATGTATACACAACAGAGGCGGATCGTGTGACGAGTTCACCAACCGGGAGATTGGCACTTCTGTGTGTACACACTGGAGGTTGAACGTCCGGCATATGAAGCGAGAAAGCTATCTGTTGACTGGGTAGTCCTCGGCTCCTTAGAAAGGGTGATTTATCTGCCAAGCCTAAATGCGTAAGGGCTTACCTTGTTAGCACCAACTTCTATCCAAACGTGTACAGCAAACGTATCACCTTACAAAAAACGTGTTAAAAAAAAAAAAAAACCGCTTGCGTGGTACGCTACTTTTTGGGTTCATCGTATTGCACCGACCTTGCTGCATTCGGTTTTGTACAAGTGGATCCAGGCAGGAGAACATTCTCGCTATCGTGTGTACTAAACAGCACGCAACTATGTTATGTTTTAGCTTTAAGCACCACGGTCCGTAGCCTTCTTGCATGTACAGGACACTCTTTAAGAATTAAAGCAAGAAGAAGGGCAAAAATGTTTCCTCAGAATTGTACGGTGCGCATCTCAAGTAATCATACGGATGACTTGAAATCGATCACTTTTAGGATTAATAGTCTGATTACTCTGAATGGGAAGTAATCGCGAGAGTAATTTGATTATTTTTGGAGGTACTGCTTGTAGTCATTACTATTTCCCCCTCCTTTTTCCAAACGCGTTTACGAGTTTACTGCCAAGGAATCTTCGAACCAAGTCTTCGACAGGAGAACGGTCTATCGAAATTGCTGGATTGGAAAGATGATGGTCTGTAATTCAGTGATTCTAATCTAGTAATAGACAGTCCGAGATGCCCCTTTTCAAACCGACAGAAAAATCTATCGCTTTGAAAATCGGAAGTAACCAGAAAAGTAACGGTAAATTACTTTTTTTATCGAGTAATTGAGTAATCTAATTGAATACTTTTTAATCGAAAAGTAATTGTAATTGTAATCGACTTCTCGTTTGAGTATTATTACAAGATTGTGTTTACTGCAGTAATTTAACCATACACACATACAAACCTTCCGAATGAAAACCCCTGTGTTGCTTAGCTTTAAAAAAAAAGTTTCCGGCTCTGTCAATAATTGAAATCTCTCCATGGATCTCAGCGACTGACTTTCTGTGTGCTCTTCTGGAACGTGGACGCAGGAACACTTTTGCGTTTAATGGCGGCACCCAGACACGTATACGTAACTAAAAAAAAAGAAAAAAGAAGCGACTAAATATTGTTGTTCGTTACCAGCTCAGAAAGTAACCAGATAAGTTACTCCTTACTGAGATTCAAAAGTAGCGCCTTACTGCAGATCAAAAGCAAGGAGTTACTTTCTTGTTACTCTGGATGTGTCGTTTTTTCTCAAGCAGTAGCATGCTTCAAAGGCGCCGGTAGTGCGAAACGCGGAACACAATAACGGATTGCTAAAAGTCCCTACTGTCTTCTTCAACGGTAAAGTAATTTAACATTCTGTATGACTTTCATTACAACACTTATAAGAATAAAAGAATAATGAAAAATATTACGTTCTTCAAATTGTTTGCTCGAGCTTTTTTTTTTTTTTTGTGGCTTAAAGGGCAACTCCGCTTCATTTTTGATATTTAGAAAACTATGTAGCTCTCTTCAATATCATAAAGGAAGACCCCATATCAAATATTACGATCTAATTCCGTCTATGTATCTTTAATAAACTGGCCAGCAAACCTTCAAGTGAGCCAAGTCGCCGAAATCTGCCAACTCTAGCGTGCGACGTGAGGCGCAATCGTCAGCGCAGTCAATGCGACGGAGTTTGAGCAGCAAACGTTGAGCCATTACGTCAGAGGCATGACTACGTCATTCTCACGTTTTGTTTGTTTTTACTTCTCAGAGTGAAGGTGAACGATGACTTCATGAGTTTCTCCTCCCGGTGTTGGCCGACTGGGCGTCCACGTGATCACCGTAACATGGATGCCCTAGTTTGCTCTGCCCTGCGCGCTTATCGGTCTGTTTCTCCGCTCCCCTTCTCCTCTTTCGTCTTCTCCCCTTACCCCTCTCCCCCGGGCCATCACCGTCCACGCCATGCAAAGCGACCTGCCCGCGTCGCGTGTCCTGTCCCTCACCCCCTCCCGAATGTCACAAGATCACGTGGTTCGACGTGACGTGGCCATGACTCTGACGACACGAGACCAATGTTGCCTGACGCAACCGAAGTTTCGGTTTCGGTATCAGCTGATGTTTAAATTAGGATTACACAAATAATATTCTACATTTCGCGAATCCGAAGATGTAGAGTTGCTTAGTAGTGCTTTGTGAAATGGAATCACATGTAAGCCTAAATTTTTCGGAATTGAGCGGAGTTGCCCTTTAAGTACGGTTGTATATTCCGCCATCCGTGACATGATAAAAAAAAATATATGGTAAATTGAAGAATTTGTAGTTCTGACACGTTTTTGATATAATGCCTGTAGATTAACACGGCCGATTAATTGGTTTATTCATTGATCAAGAGGTATCAATTTATCGGGTTGAAATTTTTCGACGCCCAGATCTACGTTTTATCATCTATGACGCCTACGACTTAAAAACGAGTTCTTTTCTCATGCAAAAACAAATCACGCGCATATGTCCTAATACACGGGCTGAACGAAGACGTTATCCGATGCAGCACTGTCCAGTCGAAACAACACGAAAATAGTTTATCTGTCTTATTTAAACGCAGATATTTAATTATGACCGAGACTCGCGGCGACGCTCAGAAAAAGCTATTTTCGAAAAAAAAAAATTACTCCTGCGTCTTTTTTTTAACCAATTTGGCTACTTAGCAACACATCGGGTGATTTTTGTGTACGGTAATATCTAAAACATATCTCATATATCTTTAAAAAAACGCTGCAATTTCTTTAACTGAGAAGCGTTTCGCACACAAAAAGGAAAGAAAAAAGAATGTAAAGAGTATATTGCAGTGTCATTTGTAGTTTTATGTCGCTTTCTTAAAGCAATTTCAAACATGCGAGCCCTAACCACCTTGCACAGTTCTCGTAAAATAAATAATACATACAACAAACATGATTCGTCCAGCACTCCTCCGTAAAGAGCGCAATTACAAACGCACATACAAACACGCAAAAATCAACAGACACACACACACACGTACTCACACCACCTCACGCAATCAAGCGTCGAAGTAAAGTATACATCTAATTCAAAAGGCATAATAACTCGTTTATGTGACGAAGGCGGTAAGGCGATAAAACGGCTGACCGTAAAATCTCGTTACTGTTTCTTTTTCCTCCCTCGAGATGGCGGTATTATATCTTAAGTAATACAACGCGCGTTCCGGAAAGAATTGTATAAGGAAAAACGTACGCAAGAATCCAGATAAAAAAAAAAAAAAAAAAGCAAACCGAGTTGGAGAAAAAGCAAGTCAAACTACAGTAAATTACCGCCTATATCCAGAACGACCTGCTGCACCAGCTTATAGATATCTTCACGAACAACTGCTCATAACGAGACACGGAACGTTCAAATGTTTCTTTCTGTACATTGTTATATATATATATTTTTTTGCTTTAGTCGCCGAATTTAGCGTGAAGCAATGTCATTCCAACAACTTCGCCGTCTCGACTTTATTAGTTTATGGTGCCTTCTTTTCCTTTCATAATCCGATCAACAATGACAGGTTGAGCCTGCGGAGAAAATAAAAGATGTATACAAATAATAGATAAATATTTTAGTGAGATGCAGACATGTCAGTCATCTACAAATAAAGCTAATTCAGTATTTTTTTTACGAATTTAAAAAAAAAAAAACTGCCTCGATCAAACTTTAATTCACAACAGGAACATTTATTTGAATAATACTGCCTTTGTATGGGCATGATTAATTAAAGCGAAATTTGGCTTGACTAGAAGGACTTGAAATCTTATGAGTTCTTCCAATAATAGAACGGTGACGTTCTTCTGCGCCAAGCGATTGCGTATCAATTCTGCAGGCTATTTAATGATTAGGGCTTTTAATGAGGCTCTTGTGCATGTAGCACTTGTTACAGAAACAACACATCCAAGGTGTACATATTTAGAAAGCATCGTGCACATAATCGGTGTGTCGTTTTCGCACGAAAGTTGCAAGTGACTCTACCGCGAAATGCGCTGGTACTGATAGCAGACGTAGGTTGACTGTAACTATAACCAGTGAGTGCGTATGCCAGACCTTACAGATATGCACTCCTCAAATCCAACTGTAAATTTAGTGCGACGTGCACGATATTGTTGATACGACCCGTCCGTTTCATCTCGCGTAGATTAATAAGCATCCGCGCAATAGTTTCTGTTCTTAACCGCGTTTCAGGCTAGTACGAAGCACCAACTGTAGAGCTTAGGGTGCCTCAATGTCCTTCTGTTTAGGGTGATGCCACCCTTTGTAGTACCCGATGCCGACAGCACGCGCTCACGGGAAAAACACAAAGAAATCGACGAAAACAAAATGTCGCCATAGCACAGTCAGCGCCACAAACGCGTGCAGGGACACGCTCTATCACGCGCTTCTGAACAAAAAAGAGAAATAAAAGTGTGAGACAAAATGGCCAGATGTCTCCACCCTAGGCAAAGCGCACATGAAGGCACCCTAGTACAGCTTGTCACCAGGGGCAGATTTATGGGTCAGGCTTGGGAGAGGGGGGGGGGGGGGGGGTATGTGACGTCACGGGCGAAGCGTTGTTAAGGTATATTATGATTCCCTAATAATTGCCATTTCCCCCAAAACGCAACATTTGTAATGTATTTTCTCAAAAGTCACTGGTATAATTTTTTTTCTCAAGAGACATATACGATAGTTTTACTTTGACATCTTCACAATTGCTGCAAGTCTATAGAACGAACGCTTCACAGAACATTCTTCGATAAAGACCGTTCACTGACCTGGATGGCCCAGTTCACTGCTTGAGTGAAGAGTCTTGCGACCTGCTTGCTATACTTCGTTTCAGCTTCGGTCCAGACGCAGCCGATGCTACAAGCGCGAGCATGTGGCCCAGAACAGCGCTTGCACTGCACGAGCGCGCGTGCTTGGCAGGGATGCTGAAAGCCCGGAGCTCGCGCTTGTAGCTTTGGCTGCGTCTGGACCGAAGCTGAAACGAAGTATAACAATTATTTTTCTTTGAAGCAAAACTAAACAGAAACCCCTTTGAGTGCACAAATGAATTGTCCCAATATTGTGAAAACCGAGTTAAATGAAGATGCGCCATGCCCACAACTGGAAGATGTGAGCCCTCCTCCCTCCCATCCCCCCCCCCCTCCCCCCGCAAAATGGCGTCTCCTAAGGGCGTGATGATGATAGCTGACGAGAATTTCGCTTCACGGTCCTTCTCCTCGTACACAACAAAGAAAAACGAGGTGGAAAGAACAAAACCAACTTTACACAAAAAGAAAAGAGGGCGGGGAGACTACTTTGAATTCTCACGGAGCACGAAAAAGGAATGGGCATCAGCCACCAACTCCACATCCATATCCATCCTTCATGACCTCCCAAAACTTTCCAGTGTGCGAAGGCGTGAGCTTCACACCTTCCTCCGTCGTCCAGACGTCTAGCCCGTTAGAGACAGCCCAGAATCACGATTGCGAAAACACATAAAAAAAAGCTAAAAAGATATGGCAGACGAAAGGGGTGAGACAGATAGAGAGAAAGAGAGGCGGGAAACGTAGGAAAGAAAGAAGGAAAGGGGAAAATAAAAGAGAGCTGCCTGTTCTGACAAATGAACGATGGTTATCATCGAAGGTGTGGCACGAGCGGCTTCGGCTGCCGCGGCTGAGCACTCGAAGAGGAGCGAACGCTCGGCCATGCTCCGATAAATCACGCCCGCGTGGAGAACCCGAAAAGCGCAGAGATATGGCGAACGCCTTTCCTCGAAACCAAGCAACGAAAAAATAAATAAAAAAGGTTTAAACAGAGAAATATTTTTCATTTAATAATGCCTCGTATTGATTCCTGGTGGCATTTTTTTTTTATTATTATTGTTCACCTTTCAGTTTGTTTGCGTGTGCAGTACTTGATAGCTCGTTGCGAGCTAAACCGTAGGGTGGGAAGCGCGCTTCGCCCGTGGAAGACGTTGCAGACGCGGATGTCAATTCTCTATGTAAACTTCGTTATATCGTCGCTGTGACGGCGTTGACGGCGCGTTTTTGAACGCGCGAGAACAGGTCGTTTATGTGGCGCAGTACGCTGGTTTTTCTCGCTGTTATCGTAAAAACTCCATGGGCTCGAGACTCGTGAAACACGAAGTTGGAGAGGGTGGAGCACGCCGATGGGACTTGGGCGACAAAAGCGCGCCGTCATCGACGCCAGAGTCTGATCAGCGCGCTCCGTAAACTTCGGCCCCAACTATGGTCTTTGACTAACCTTGGAATGAGACGTCAAACGTCGCGCTGCAGGCGTTTTTCGCGTGTTGTGCGACCGCAGAGAGAGTCACAGCGAACTGGCCTGGACGCGATGCTTCCCTCGGCTTCCTCGGCGTTTATGTAACGGATCATCCAGTAAGGATCTCAAACCTGAGAAAGAGTGCGGTGGTTTGAAGCGATACGTGTACGACCGCCCGTCACACGATCCGCCAGCCACGTGCAAGACGAAAGGGCCACCGACACGTTATACGACACGCCAGAACTGAATTATGTTCGATCGTGAAGTATGACACTCGGCTTTTTCGCTGCCCATTTTGGCTTGCCCACAATCCTTGGACTTTGCCGAGCGTCGCACGACGTGTCGGTCGTTTCGTTGTGCGCGTGTCTGGCCCATAACTCCGAACGGACTTTGTCCGTGTCCTAGCAGCGCAGGATCACGGCGCGTCCACCGTGCGCGATTGCTTTAGACGGCTATGAAAAACGCCAGAAAGAAGACAAGAACATGACGGTTCACTTTTGGCGCTATTTGATTGACCCCACTATCAGAAGCAACGGCGCACTCTACCACCACCCCATCATGCGCTTGACAAAGGGGAACAGGCCAAGTGGTGCCTGCTCCAAACCAACACTTACCCAACGCCATCCAGACTCAACCTGCTTTACCCCCAGCTCTACCCCTCAGCCACATGGTAGTTGATGGTTGTTGACTGTTGATGGCTGTTAATAGTTGGGGAAACTATCAACAGGACCGAGGCACCATCTACCACATGGTCCTACCGGCCTGGCCTGCCCGAAACATTCAAAATTACAAGACGCAGCACGGCTTCAAAACCGCCTCAACTCCTGGGAGACGGCCATCAGAGCCTCGGACGCGGAAGATCAGCGCCGTCTGGTTATCCTAGCCGGTGAGGCGAGCAAGGCCAATGGGACCCCGGACATAGGGACCACCCCAGGGTGAACACCCGGAGTCATCCTTGATGACCTCAATAAAGTATATTCTCTTTCTCTGTTCGTAGCGTGGGCTGCGCTGGGACTTGGAGTGAGACGGAATATACGATGTGTAAGTTCGCCCGATTCTCGCGCACCTCGTGCGTTTTTTTACCCGCCAAATACGCCCACGTGCTTTTGTTTACTCCCAACCTCGGCCACTGAGGACACGCGCTCTGCCTAGAACAGCGTGCGTTCCCTGCATGTTCGCTATGCTGCCTCTTGACTGCCGTGCCCCCCTCCCTGCGTTTTCACGCGCCAAAGACGGAGTTCGGCCATCGCTACCTAGACAGAAGGCCTCCTTACTGTCATCCCAGTCAGATCGATCGAGGCCTGAGATTGGGCACGAGTGCTGTGTCAGTGTTCGTCTGGGGCTCGCGACCAATCAGCGCGTCGAAGGTTGGTTCGGGCACAGTAGCCGAGTTAGCGCGATCCGACTCTGATGGCGTTTCATGAAGGGAGAGGAGACCATGCGGAGGCCTTCTGTCTAGGCGGTGTTGTTTCTGCACACTCGCTCCTCAAATAGCACTGGAGTTCGATTAAAGAAATAAGGCTCGTAGCCACCCAAATTTATTTTCATTGGCGCCTCACTGCTACGACCTATTTCCACTAGGTTCCAAACACGCTATATATACGCTCAAGCGTCAGGCTTAATACGCAGCACGGTAAGTTCCCCTATGACGTAGCCTAATTCAGCACTGATGCCTCGTCATCTACTTGGCCTGGCCGAATGCCGGAAGCACTACCCGTGTGTATGCAGTCTACAAGCAATACACTATTAACAGAATCTTCGCGGAAATCTTCTGTTCCTGCCCTTTGTATTACCTACCTGGTACAATTCTTTCGCGCGCGTTTACCGGTTACTTTTTTTGCAAGAAGGGTTAGGGGATGATAGCGATCTTGCCCCTTGTCGTCATAAATCATTGTTAGGTTAGGGTGCCCAGGGAATGGGTTGCGTGAAAGATGGTGTGCGCGGGGACTGAAACCTCCAGGTCGCGCAGTCGTCGCGGGTTAATGCGTTTGCATAGGGAGGGCGAGCAATCCGCTCTTATTGTGCCTTAACAAGATCGACGATGGGCGATTACGGATTCGCGGCGGCCGCGTGATTTATGACGATAATGGCGGATTAATCGTCCCGTAATAAGGAAAAGCGGCCACCATCGCCGCCGCTTCGCAATCGTCGATATTCACCCTTTCAGGAGTCGCCTGATCCGAACACGGTGTAAACGGATTCGCTTTTGAATGTTTTTTTTTTATTATGTCTACACTAAAGCTGTTGTCACGCTGCTTATGCATTACCATTGCAGGCGTGATGACAAAATTCCCCGCGAGCGCGCCTCCAGCACGTTCTATGTGTACGTTTGCTTCATGCAAGGTTTCGAACACGACTGCAGACATCTTTGTACCACCAACGCCACCGTGATACAAGGACTTCACAGGGTGTCTGCGCACTATTTTTTGTATGATGTATTAGAAGTAGGACTGCGACTTTATTTGCCCGCAATGCAGCCCATAAACACATGCTATGTCGAAGGAAAAGGTGGCCTCGATCCCGATTAGTCAGAGACCAAACCAAGTTTCTATAGACCGACAAGCTGTTTCCAAACAAGCCAACGTTTGCCCACACCAGGTGTGGGCACCGCGCGTGCGCAGAAACCGAATTCGCGTGAAGCGAAGCGTCTGCGCATGCGCCGTGCCGTCGACAGCGCCATCACAACAGTTACGTGACGTCAGGGCCGCGTGTTGGTCTATACTCTTGGGCTGTGGGGTCTCTGGAAAGAGGTTACGACGCGCTGATGTCGGCGAGAGCCGAGTCGTTTTGATGACACGCCGGGAGCACGACCTTGGAGGACCACCAACGAATCGATGAGGGTGCGATCGAGGAGATGCCGCTCACGCCATACGATCGTTCTCCAGCCACCACGTTCTTTCCCTCCCGCAGGAAGCACGACAGCCATTTTGTTTTCTTCTTTATCATTTGGATTGTGAGGATGAGCATTTGCTTCAAATAAAACAAAAAAAAAATCTTCATATTTGAAAAAAAAAAAGAAGAAAAGGGTGATTAGACATTTTAAAAATTATGTCTCAAGTTTTCTTTCTATCTCATTAGTAGGAACGTCGTGATCGCCAAATAAAATTTCGACGTGGCCCCGCCCGTTGCGGTGCGCCGAGCCAGCATGCACCACCGCCGAGCGCAGAAGAACGCGGAAGCGGAGAGAAAAAAAAATAGCAAACGTCACGTCATTGGTGGAGTCAGTCTACCTTTTCTTGTCACTCAGATGGCTCTGGGATGCCGACGGTGACGTCACGATGCTCTGGACAAATAACAGGCGGCAGAAAGGCCGGCCGCATGCCCCGCAGCAATTGCTGAGGCTATTTTCGGAAATAAATGCGTTCTGAGTTGACTTCTGCCCAAGAAAAGCGCGATAATCGTATTCACGGGAGAAAACGGTAGGGAAGTTCGCTTCTTAACTCATATTTCTGAAAAGTTGCTTCAGCTTCCCTTCAATCGTGTCGAGGTTTGCGTTCGTATACCTGCGTGCGGTCATGTATCACTCACTACTGCGTGATGTACGTTAAAGAACTCAGGATAGCAGCCGTACTGTAATGGTTAAATTTCTCATTTACCGTGGGTGACAAATTGTCGTAATACTCTGGCAGACTAAACTCCTTCAGTTTATCTGTTCTCGGGCTTTTGTGAGTGCAACAAGAAAAAACGTTTCTTTCGAAACCCACAATGTTTTGTAGTCGATGTCTCGGACTATGCATTTTCGGAGAAATAAAATTTTTTCTATGCAACATCAGCGCACTTGGTGGAAAATAATTAAGTATTGCTTAAAATAAAAATTAAAATAATTAACCAACAAAGATCCTAAAAATTCTGGGGTGAAAGGGATAAATATGCGAGGACCTGGAAATTATGAAATTACTAATCCTCTTTTCTAGCACACAGACCTCGTTTAGACAAACGCCACCCCGGCATCACCATCAACAACAAAGTGTTCACAAATATTGGTTGTTCTAATAACGAGCGTGTCGAGGACCTATTCAAAAATGCAGTTTACAGAGCTCTTCCTTGTGAAAAGATATATCACGCGCTAACACACCAAACATAAAGGTATACCCTCCCCTCTCCCAAGTATTCGAGGAGAACAGAGCCAAGTTCGGTGAGGGCCGACGAGCGACTTCCGGACCAACGTAAAAAAGAAAAGAAAAAGAAGATGCACGCATTTTTTCCGTCCATCGCGGGAAGACCGAGTCAGCCGGTCACGTCGGGAGCGATCCCCCAGCGACGTGCTCCACCGAGGCGTCCATTTACACGACGAACGCAGAGAACCAACGACAACAACATCTCGCGCGTGTTCCGCGTCGGCCAAGCGGCGTCGACGACTTGGAACGAGGAGCACGTTCAAGCGATACGCCCCTAGAAGACTGTCACGCAGGAGGCGAGCGACGCCAGTGTCATCCGCGTTCGCCGTCGTTGTCGTCGCCCACCGGTGACGTCTTCTTCCGCACGACCCGGCGGTCGCCTTGCACGTCTCGCGTTGTACCGCCGCTCGGCGAACCGGAGGCCGTATTAACGAGAATCGCACGCTGACACGGACCTGCTCTCCGACCCCCTCGGAGACGCCGTTCTCCGAGCCAGTCATGTGTTCGTTGATTCCAACCCTAGTCTTCTCCGTTCTTTTTCTGTCCTCTACTGTTCCCCCTATCAGGGAATGGGGACGTCGAGTTGTTTCTAAAGTGGGGATGGAGGGACGAAGGAAACGTTTGTTTCCCGAGCGAGTAAATGTCTGGCGCGTCGTGGGAAGGTTTGCCTCAATGAAGAACTGTCGCGTTACCGTTAGCGTTCTTGCTAGATGTTGCTCGTTGCGAGGTGGAACCGAGACATGAGAAGTTAGGAGACCCAAGACAGTTGGAAATTTAAACTCCGGATAATTAGGAAGCGTCGGACGAAGGACAGTCGTTAGGACGACTTGAAATATTCAAAGTTCGAAACAGAATCACTGCCCTCAGATCAGAGAGAAAAGGAGAGAAAATAAATCGAGGGTTGTATTGTCATTTCCCGACTATAGACAAAGTATGTTTAGAAAGGCAATGTAGCATTGTGTTTCTCTGAGTGCAAATATGTAGAGTCTGTGACAGGTTAAGAGCAAAGTGGAAGCTCCTCCCACCTCTTTCCACTTTTACGGAGCGAACTCTGGACAGGGAACGACCTCCTCCCCAGCGTTCGCTCTTCTAAAGTGGAAAGAGGTGAGAAGAGCTTCAGCTTTACTCTCAACTTGTCACCGACTATAGTGTACACATACCACGAGGTGGTTATTCCGTACACGTGATCACCGATTCTTTCCGTGTTACTCATCACGGTTTAAACAATTTTGTAAAAACCACTGCCAGTGTAGTGGTATTTTTCTTAGCGAAGTTTCTTCTTAGGCAATGAAATGTGTTGCTCAACTCTTAACACGAATCACTGAATACGAAAAAAAAAAAACGCCAATATCGTACTCGTGTTGCGTCAAGCTCCGTACCTGCATTTTCGCCCGTGCTATAATAATACGACAAAGATATGACCGCAAATGGTAACCTCGGTATAATTCTTTTTTTTTTAAATTTACGATTCCACCAGAGGGTCACGCGGCCAATGCACGATACGAAGCACACCCAACCCTAGTCCTCGTCCATAGACGTACTACCATACGTCTATGGAAGTTTCAACTTCAGTTATGGATGTATGGTTTCCAAGTCGCTGCTTTGAAATTGATCAGAACAAAGTTTCGAGCTTGGTAGCGACAAATAGACGAGTCCTCGAATATGCTTCTGAAATCTGGAAACCCTACGAGCAGTGTCTAAATGATAATATAAAACAAATTCAAAACAGGTGTGCCAGGTTCGTCCTGATTTCCTATAGTTGGCGTCAGAGCGTGACCGATCTAAAAAAATAGCCTATCTGGCGGCCTCTCCAATTTCTACGTGAATGCTCTCGTCTAAAACTACAACATGTAATTTATCATGAAATACCCAGCATTAGCAAAGAGTCATACTTACTTCCTCCACACTTCATCTCTCGTAGACGTGATCACTTAGGGAAGATTATACCTCAGCCATCTAAAACTGACTCCTTAAGTGCTCTTTCTTTCCATACACTAATCAGCGATGGAATGAATTACCAGAGGAACTTGTTTTGGAAACTGAAAACCCAGCTTTTTTTAAATTTTTTGCTTAGGGCTTAACACACGTTGTATATTCTTTTTTTATGTGCTAGTGCTTTAACGTTTAATCAAGAGGTAGTAAACATCTCCGCGTTCTTTTTTTCACTGGCTACTGCAAGCCAGTGAAAAAAAGTACCGAGGTGTCATTTTCTTTTTGTCTTGCCACCACCATAATGCCCTCACGAGCTCTCTGGGTATTAAAAAGTAAATAAATAAATAAATAAATAAATTAATTAATTAATTAATTCCTCTTCTCCGAGCAGAGTTGCAATCTAACACTGCATAACACAATGAGCCTTTTTTTTTAGAGCGCAGCTCTTAGGCGCCCGTTTCCGGCTTGAGCGGCGTCGGCGTCGGCGTAACCAAGGTCATCCCAAGGTCACGCGGCCCCTCCCAAGGTCACCTCAAGGTCACGTGACCCCCCACGGTGACCCTCACGTGACCCCTGAAGGTCACGTGACCCCCAAGGTCACCCCAACGTCGAGTGACCCCAGGCCACGTGACCCCTCCGAGGTCACGTGGTCCCCTCCCCAAGGTCACGTGACCCCCGAGGTTACGGGACCCTTCCAGGTCACGTGACCCCTGCAGGTCACGTGACCCCTGCAGGTCACGTGATCCCCTGAGGTCACGTGACCCCCTCTCAAGGTCACCCCACGCGACACCCCAAGGTCACGCCTCCCCGAGGTCCCGTGACCCCCCTCCCCGAGGTCACGTGACACCCTCCCCCCGAGATCAGGTGACCACCCCGGAGCATATTAAAGAATGAGGCGAGGAGGAGGAGAAGGAGGAGGGGCCTCCCCTCCCCTCAGTACCCTTCACACCTCCTCCTCAAGAGCTGCGCTCCAATTCGGCGTTACAGGGATTTGTAAACGGCTTTCACTTTTTTCTTAATAAATAATACATTTCTATGTTCCAACGATTACCATAACGCGTGCATATTTTTGCATTGGTAAGATGACTACCGCTGAAAACACAGAACGTCAAGCACTAACAGTAATTATATAGCAATTGTGTGACATTCTTTGGCATTCCGAAGGAGGTGACGCCACCCAGCGGCAATGATGGGACTTTTAGAAACGTGCGAGTTCAAGCATGCCGACGCGTGCAGCGACAACTTCCGCGGCCTGGCGGCGGAAATCTGAAACAGAGGAACTGAAATGAAGTACACACCGTTGAAGTCACAAGTAGCGATATAAAAAACGATCGAGTGAAGACGAGTGACTGGCAGGAAACGGAAAGTAGGTTAAAAAAGGAAATGAGGGTGCCCATGCCATCGCGAGTTCAAGAAGAAAGACAGAGAGTTTCCACGTGCGCCCGACGAAAAATGAGCCGGCGAAAGTTTCCTGTCATTTCACAACCACGCTGATGAGCAAGTCAGGCCTGATGTGACTTATATGCGTCAGCTGGTGACGCTGGCATTGTGACCGCTTCCCCCGACACTTGTCAGCGCAATCAGCTATAACGGGAGCCCTTATATACATCTAAAAATAGACGCACGCGTCTTGTTTGCCTAAATATGAGTCTAGTCTCGAGTGCGTCATCGTCTTATTTCATTAAAAAAAAAAGGACTAAGTAAAAAAAAAAAAAAGTTTGAGGCATTTCTATAACTGTAGCTGTAGGGACCTGCCGTGTTGTTACGAAAGTTCGTTTTGCCTTATGACGAACTTGAGGAGACGCTACAAGCCATCGGATCCAAGCCAAGACGCCTAACGAGTGGCACGTGATCTTCAGGAGGGGTCTGGCGGCGCACAGGGCGAGGCGACACGTCCAAAGCGCCGAATTGGCTGGGATGGCTTGCAGCGTGTTAAGTCCCTTGATACATCTTTTACAGGTAACGATAACCAATACAAATGACAAAGCCCATTCCGCTTGAACGGGCTTTGCTCCATTCCAGCGGAAAGGGGGGCGGGGGGGGGGGGGGGTTAATATAATAAGCTGAATTTGTCGCGCCTCGTGAAAAAACTTACCTCTTATTTACATAGATAGGCCATACTTTGTCTCGTCCTACGATGGACTAAAGGCCAAAGCTACACTCTAAAAAAGCCCGTGCGTCTACTTTTCCGCACAACACTCGGAGAGTTAATCATCACAACTTACGGAGGCAGCTCAGCGAATGGCGATGCCGAAACATATGTTTAGACCATAAAACGCAGTCTGAGTTGTGACATTAAGCAATGCAAAACGTCACGCTTGCATTGCTTAACATCAAAACTCAGTCTGCGTTTTTCGGTCTAAACAGATGTTTCGGCATTGTCATTCGCTGATCTGCCTCCGTAAGTTGCGCTGATTGGTTCTCCGAGTGTTGTGCGTGAAAGTAGACGCACAGACGTTTTTTAGAGTGTACGGACCGCCAGATCCAATCACGAGCCACTCAGAAATTGCGCGGTATTTCGCTTCGATACACGTATCGGTGCGCGCGTCTCGTATCACTGAGGGGGTTTGGCGGACAGTGGATCAAATCGAATAGCACTGAGTGACTCAACAATTTTACACTGCAAAAAAAAGCCACGACATAGAGGCTCTTGCAGTGTCTAAGCTATTGAAATAATGCAGTGCTTTCGGGTTAGGAACATTATTCCTCCATACCCTCTAAGAAATGCCTGCGCTTCTACTTACCCGCCAAAGATTCGAAGAGCCAATCTCTGCGATCTAGGAAATCAGCGCAGCGAATGATGAGGCGGAACATCCGTTTAGACCTCAAAATGCAGTCTGCCCTGTGGCATTACGCAATGCAAGCATGACACTTTGCATGGCGTAATGCCACAGGGCAGACTTCGTTTTTAAGTCTAAACGGATGTTCCGCCTCATCATTCGCTGAGCTGATTTTCTGGATTGCAGCGATTGGCTCTTTTAGCGTCTTGCGGGTAAGCAGAGGCGCGGGCATTTCTTAGAGTGTACTCAACGCTAAGCATGTCATAGTTTAGTGTGGAACGTCACTGGACCTGGCGGCCCGTGGCTTTGGCATTTAGTCCATCGTAGGATGAGACGAAGTATAAGGAGCAGGGTGACTGCTATCAGATGTTGATTTTTGAAACTTTCGTCTGCGTATAAAACTACGGGCAAATTCAAAGGCAGTTGACAGAATCATTTGGTGAAGCAGAGCAGGTTGGTAAGGTGACGGCATGAGAGTTTCTCGAGGCCGTCGGATACCACGAAAGCTCCTTAGAGGTTAAGTGCGCGGTCGCTGCCCGAGTGACCACCTGTCGCAGAAGATAGCTTGCGTTTCCGGATGCCCCTTTCGTCAGCGACGAAAGATAAGAGACAAAGAGACCGGAAGAGTACAGGAGAGCCTGTATTCAGGATAATTAGAGATAATTAATAAATAACGAGAGTAATCATTAATCTATTCTTTCTCCTCTCTCTTCCTTGAGCGGAGATAAAATGTGACTATTTAAAACAATACGCGGTGGGAATGTAGACAAGCTATAGTGGAAATTACAAAGTACCATTCCTCGAGATGCATAACTGAGAAACATTAGATGACACCTTTACTTTATTTTATTTTTGCTCGGAGACATGGGGGGGGGGGGGGGGGGGGGGGAGGGGGCTATTTTACTGGCGTTTACAACCATGCAGTAGCTTACACTGCTCGTGCTTTCGCGCACGTTTGTTCCCACTGCGTTATAAAAAAAAAAAAAGAAAAGGAAAGGTTGCAGATTTTGTTTACGTAGACAAACTTCCCCACGAAAAAAAGAAAAGTAATCACATATAAACTGAATTCAGTTCATTGCACTCGTGTCTGCTTTACCCGTGCTGCCTAACAATATTTTGAGCGAAATACTTTTCTTGTAAACAAACCTGAATAGCAAGATACAAAGAAAAGCAAGCAGTGACGCACACACGCACACACACAAACACACATAAACACACAAGTGTACACCAAGATTTAGACGAGGTTTTCCATTATACATAAAGTGCCAAAACTCAATCTGCGCATCCGGCCAAAACTTTTTTCTACTGATTGCCACGCGGGTCCCGCGCACAGGGGGATCCACGAGAGCAATTAGGAACGTCGTGATTTCCAGTTTGCTCGGATTTCCCGGTCAGGGCGGGGCAGAGCGAGCCAGACTATGAATATGCAAATCAATTTACTTGACTGCATTACGCGGGCCAAGTGGTTCTCCAAGGAGCGAGCGAGAGTACCGCGTTGTCCGTTCGTACGACGACGTGCACGGACGAGAGGGCAGGTAATCCCTCGTTACAATTAACGCTTGCAACCCGACTAATCGAGCTTGGTTCCGCATTCAGGAAAGTGGATGCATATGAGGTTATCATTGTGGGCAAAGTGTCCCGCGATTAAGCTCACCGAAGAAACATGATTGGATACGCGTAAGCCCGCAAATTTGGCGAGTCCTCGCGAACAGTCTCGTAAAAGCTGATTTACTTCAGCGTATGCATACAGGCGGTCAGTCTACGGGCCCGCAGTTTTCGATCGCGGATTTGATGCACGCGGCAGCGACATGGTTGTTGCCTATAGCATTATAGGCTCGCGGGGACATAACCATTTATGGGATGGGCTCGAGCTGTAACTGGAAGGCTGCGTATACGATCGCTGGGCGCAGAAGTAGAGATGATATAGTTTCAGAAACGAGGATTACGTGCTCTTGATTACCTTTTCTGAATGAAAATTTGAATACTGATAAGATTGACAGCGGAAAGTAAAACAATGGGCCTCAACTCTAAGCCGAACTTAGAGAGGAAGGAGGGGAGTGCAGATGGGGCGTCACCATAACGCCACCGTGCAGTGACCGCTAAAGGGCGCTCCTGGTACGCCCAGCACGGAGCCGCATATTGGGGGAGTATGGCCCATGGGAGGAGCAGAGGCCTCTTTCAGCGCCGAATATTCGCCCCGCTGTTAGAGCGTAAACTAAAAGTGCGACACGGCGTCGACCAATCAGCAGTCCTCGATATCACAATATTGAAAACGAGATTTAGAGCTTGAAATAGAAGCGTTCGATTTCGCAGCACCAATGATCGCAACTACGCAGTTTGGTCTGGTTTGGAACGCGCGTTCGTTTATTCTAATAGAGACGTGACGAAAACGTCACATGCGCCAAGTTTTCAGTCGCCAAAAGTTACACATTTTTTCTCTAGCGACGCTAAAACAGCTTAAACTTGTCGAGTCGCAGTTGCAGAGCCCACGACCACCGCTGGGGGCTGTTTCGCGGCCCGTGGTTGGCCACGAGATGCTCGCCTATTCAAACCAGTGAGTGGCCAAACTCTCCCATATACGGCTCTGGCTCAGCACATACTGTCATTAACAAGAAGGCGTTGCGTTTTTTACGAAAGGCCAACACGAACAAGTGGCCAGAACTCTTCAAGGCCGAGGGCCGCCAAGCACATGTACAACACGCCAAGAACTTCGTCTTTGATGTTAGTACGGTGCCCGCCCCGGAACGCGACTCCGACTGGAGTGTTTAGCTCCTTATTCCGCCCACGCAGCGAAAGTGGTCCCGAAGTTGCAACAAATGACGTCACGAAAGCCGGAGTGTTGTGCTAATAAATGTCGAGGTTCTGGTGGTTAATCGTTTAAACTCCGGCAAAAAACAAAACTAAAAAACACTACCAAACGCGAGTGTCGCTCTCGTCGCGGCGTCCCAACTCCTTACAGCTTCCGTTGGCTGTCAAGCTAGAGAGCGACGCGCAGTCAAACAGGCGTCTGCCACATCGACCACCGCAGCTGTGACACCGCCAGGATCGCCACCGGCCACAGCATGACGTCACTTCTGTGACGTCACCGAGGGGAAATCGGGGGATCACTTTTTTTTGGAGGCGTTCCGGGCACCATATAACATAAAAGGCAGTCTGTTGTTTTTGAAACTTTGCCTCAATGCCGTTTCTCTAAGTTGGACTTACAAAAAAAAAAAAAAAAAATTCTCGCAAGTTGAAAGAAAAAAAAAAAAGAGGAAAGCAGAGATCGGTGTTTGTTCGAAAGAATTGCGAGTAGTTAGATTTCCAACGGAGCGTCGAAAACCCTCGTTTGGTATACAGCGCACTGTCTAATATGAGACATAAAAGGCCAAATTTCAAGCCGGCTGATATCAATTTTATATTGAAAATTTGGCGTATAATATGAACCGAGCTTAGCAAAACGGGAAGCTTGGCGGGTTTTATAGTCTGCTATACATCGCCATTATACAGACGTTTGAAATTAGCGCGAAATTTCCGAACGAAAAGCGCTGCCATTCATACATTTTGATTTTGCCACGTAACAAAATAAATATTTATTATTCTAAGCTGGGAAAATGATACTTACCACTTTTGCTACCTACGACTCCAGATATCTCCTTCAAATTTGTTGTAGACGCCTCATTATGACTAAAATATTACGCAATATAGAATGCACATGCAAAAAACGCCCGGAGGAAACGCTTTATATAGTTCCCGAATGCCAGAAAAGATTTCGCAAAAATTTCAGATCACCTAATGGTGCGTGTGCCTTGTGTAAAATAATCCAAAAGACATAAGTTCGTTGAAGTTCGCAGATTTTAGTAGGGTACAATATGTACCCTGTTGACCATACTCGCGACAACGTCGGAATCCGAAAACAAACAAAATTTCTAGTGCGGTTTGTTTCAGGGGGAACACCCATTCAGCATACGTCCGAATACGAACCAAAAAAAAAAGAATGATTTAAGTAAAAATTAACGTGAAAATATAATCTTCAAAGTGCTGCATCACTAAAAACATTTAAAGAAAAAAATTATACAAGGCAGAGTTGATTTAAACCAATTCCAGTTTACAGCGAGGTGAACTGTGGTTGAAATAAATCCTACGTCTTTAGTTATGATGCATTGACCCTTTTAGATAATCTGTCCAATGGTGGCTATTATGTGATTAGTAAATACACCTTCTGGTAATATACTCTACTGTGAAATGCAGTTATACAGGTAGCTGAATATAGGCCGCCAGCCTAATAGAATTGATTGCTCTGGCAGGTGACAGCGCGCACAACATAGACACAAACCCAAGCTTAATTCTTCGTGACGCATCACTTGTTCCTCACTATCGCCAGTTGAAACGAAGAATAAAGTGTGGCTTCAAGACGGCAAGTGGGGCTCGTTGGTTGCACATTCTTAAAGTAAAAGGCCTAAAAACAGGGACAGAATGAACTAGATGATAGCATCTATTTTCTTCTGTCCTTGTCTTAAAGAAAGTGTGGCTCTTGTTGGCCTATAAGACCAGATAGAAATACGCAAACCGTCTTATAAGTTGAACCTCTCGAGGATCATTTGGTTTCGAAGTCGAAAGGGCAGACTCGCTACCGCAATCGCGACAAGGTTGACGTGAGACGCAACCAAACACAAATTAACAGTAAAAATGGGATATTATTCGACATCAGTGATTACAAGATGTCCAAGCTTGTCAAGGCTGGGGGCTCCAAGTTGGACACTCGGCGAGAATGTCGGCGACACCGCCGACCGCCATGATTGGTCAGTGCCGCGCTGGACCTTGGCGCTGGCCAATCGCGATGCCACCGACGTTCTCGCCAAGTGTTCAGCTGAGAGTCCCTGGTCTGTGAATCCATACAAATTCGAATAATGAGTCATTCAAAAGTGACGATCACCAGCTGCAGTGGTGGAGCTTAGAATACTAAATAAGCGTTCAACGCAATGAAGTATGCCGCCGCCAACGATACAACATGCAGTGTGAACACAATTAGAGGGTGACAAAGGTTAAGGACACATAAGATTTTTAGTCGTCTGCCACAGCCGGTTGAAACGTCTAACATACGAATTATGTATGTGAATTATATATATACATAATTCTCGAGCGTGAGAGATGTACCATTCAACGTGACGTGCGTGTAGCTAGACATAATTTCAAGTTCGAATTTCTGCTTAGGTACACAGGTTTGTCTGCGCTGTCTATGCACCTCCGGCGGTTGGCTAATATAAAAAAAGCACACACACGTCTCCAAGTCTGCATCGGAAAGCAGCTTTCGATCAGGACCATTGGAGGAGGCTGCGGCTACACGGAGCAAAAAATCCCCGACGTTCACCGAAGACGGGGAAACTGCGGACGCTGCAGGAAAGAACGCAAGGAAGGAGAAGTGGAGGACGAGGGAAGGAGGCTACGCCTTCGGACGAACGCGGGAAGGAAAGACCACCTTCTCGTCCTCCTTCACGCGAGAGACGACTGCAGAGCCGACGAAAACAGAGCTTCCCTCCGAACCAAGGAAGAGCGGAGATGCGCAGAGTACGAACACGAGCGACTTTATGAATTATTCATCGACGGCCCGCCAGACCAACTTTCGTTTTTAGCGTATTTTCTCTATCACGAATTATATGTATGTAGTTTAGTTTCCGCAGCTACCGCCCTTCCCCCTGCCCACTTTCTCCGCTATTTCGGCGCACGCCAACAACGCTAGCCGCGGAGCTGCGACGGGCTTTCAACACACATCCGATATTAGGCATTCCAAGCGGTGAAGTTGAGGCGAGCTCTGGGCACGCGCGGGCGAGGAGGGATGCAAATGGGAGCGGTGGCACACGTCCCGCTCCCGCTCATGTCTGCGGTCAGTCCGAGACGGGTGGGGGGTCTTCGCTTCCTCAATAGGAAGAAAATGCCATGCACTGTCTCGATACTGCTACGACTATTGTAATGGGAAGTGATTTTATGCAAATAACACGCCTAATTGTAGAAAGACCCATATCGAAGTTTTACCGTTCCTGATGGAAGATGCATCAGAGGGGATTGCGATATCGGCGAGGAGTTTTATGATAATATGGAACTATCACTTCTATCTCTTAAAATCCTCCACAAAAATTCTGCGCACCCTCCACGCCTCCCCACCCCACCTTACCCCCATCCCCTCCGCCGGTCCCCGTTTCCGAACCTGCCTGTATTAGAGACAAGTCGACTTGCAAATTTGCGTGAGCCATATGATCACGCGTGTCTCCATTAACTTCCAAGAAGCCTTTCTTTTTCTCGCTGAAAGAAAAGCCAAAGCTTGAATCCCGTCTCTCGTCCGTCCAACCAATACAATAGAAGACAAGGCCTGCCCTAACGTCATCAGTGGATGGATGGATAGACTCCTTGAATCGGGCGACGGCTTGCGCCACCTAGCCTGTGTTCTTTTTTTAGCAGGTCTACGCAGCTCCGCCTTCGTTGCGTCAGCGTCGTCGACAGCGCGTCTTGCAGCACCTCACAACGGTCGCAACCTCAGCACGCGGCGACGTCAAGACGGACGCGTCTGTTGCTTTGCAGCGGGTCCTCGTTGAGCTTCAGCATGTATGCCGCTTGGGGTGGGGACGGGTATCCACTAACGATGACGTATTTGGACGGGCCTTCTCGCCTTCCGGGTGGTATTGGACCAGCCCGACCAACTGGCCGACCGAACACCCCGGGGCGACAGCCTTCCTGATCTCCGGCGGTGGGAGCGATTCCCGGGGATTGAGCCGCTCGAGCGGCACCACTCGCAGAGCTTTCCTCCGTCCCCCTCAAGTGCGGCCAGGGCTGCCGTGTGCAGAGCCCCGAGACACTCGATGCAAGAATCTTTCGAACCGACAGACCGGGCATCCGCGATGCTCGGCCTACCCTTCCTTCGCATATACACGCAATTTTGTTTTCTAGGTATTTCGGGATTTTTGCGTGGGCTCGAACTTTTTTTCTTCCTTCCTTCTCTTACGGCGGACCATGGTGGACGCTACGAGCTAATCCAGTCAACTCAAAGCGTATCACGTGATAGCGCGCACCACGCATCGCTGCTCCTTTCCCGGAGATCACGTGATACTATTGAGGCATTCGATAGGCTTCGATGGCTCGTAGTACCGTCCGCGGTCCATCAAAAGGTGAAACTGAGCCGCACGGCTGCTTAGCGCACACAATTCTGCTTCTTTCGAAAATAAAGGAGAAAAAAAAGGAAAAGTTAGGAAAAAAGAAGCAATAAGATGAATGTAAAGAAAAAAAAAAAGAAAGGGGGGAAGAAGTAGAAGATGCACGCTTCAAGTTCGAGGTTTAAGAGTGCGTGATATTTCACGCGATATTGGATGCTTCCGCGCCTTCACGCTTCCGCGGTATTGGGGAAGATTGCTGCCGCCGCCGTCTCCTCGAGGAGTGCGTCGTGTTTTTCTTTCGGCGCGTTGTTGCGAGGATCGGGGAAATATGATCGGTATTGACCGTGCACGTCGCCGGCTTCGCAGCGATCAAGAACGAAGGCATCGATTCGAACGGTCGGTCCACGACGGCAGGACACGCGTGACACACGATGGTCTTAGTCATTCCCTGACCGGTTCCACCAGGGTGTCGAACCGGAACCGAACCGAACCGAAAACCGGAACCGAACCGGTATTTTTTCCGGAACTGAACCCGAACCCGAACCGTTATATTGTTATCGCGATGAACCCGAACCGGAACTGAACCGGAAAAAAAATAACGGTTACCGGCTCATGTCAAAACGGTTCGGCCACGCGCTGTTGACAATGAATGTGCTATCAATGCCATTTGTTTTTTAAGCGCCGTCAACTGACACACACCTCGCTTACATATTTTTCTTCTCCACTCAGTCTTAGGAATATAAACGCTGAATCCATGAATCTTGACATAGGAACCAGTATTGCGCTGGTCGCGGCTTGCACGGAAGAAAGAGAATTGGAAGACTGTGCAAAAAAAAAAAAAAATATATCGCGTCACGGGATTTCATTTTCCTACAATCTCGTAAATCCTAAATGCTGCTGTGTGCTCATTTCATATCACGTTTCTAGGACGCGCGAGTTCTTGAAGCTTGCTTCCATCGGAATGAGAAAAGAAAAGGCTGTGGAGTTTGATAATAATGCATCCGGTTTCGTATAGGTACTTAGAAGCTAACATATTTGTGAGACAGCGAACTCTTCTACTTTAATATTTATCCTATTACGTCCTTTTGGCGTTGCGTTCGGTGAAGTGTTTTTCATATTCCGTATCTTGTTTATTGAAAACTTCTTTAAGGGTCTAATTTGGGTTACCGAAGGCTAGTTCAAATAAAGAAAGCTGTATTTTCTCCCCACTGTTCTTTCAATTGCTTACACGCCGAGGTGGCGGGATAGTTAGCGAGTTCTACTTGTAAGTGGGTTTGTAAGGAGGTCGCGGATTTTACAGCTACTGCGTCGGACCCAATTAGATGAAGTCCGAATGCGTAAACGTCGGTGAGGTAACCTTTGAGTGCACATAAAGGTGTATCCACACGACGGACCGGCCCGCGGACCGATTGATCACGTGATGCGCGGCCCGCGGGCCGCCCGGCTGCAATGAGCATCCACACGGCGGGCCAAAAGAGCAGACGACAGAGCGAACGGGCCCGTCTAACCCTCGACCTCACAGTTCCGCCAAACGCATGCAGCGAGCTGCTTTGAGGCTATTTGTAAGGAGCCAAGATGGAGGTTGAACGGAAGAGACGTTTGGCCGCGGTGGCCCTGGCGTCGAATATTGAGGACGAGGACGACTTAAGTGAACCGAAAAAGGCATGGGGACATCTTTAGATAATTATTTGGGTAGTCGTCGCGACTATTGTTCCACGGAGCGGGGAATTGCTCAATCAGCGCGATGAAGTAAAAAGTTGCATCGTCGCACAACAAAAGGTTCGTCTTCCACAGTTGGCGCCAAAAGAAAACGACTTTGGATTTGGATTTCAATCCAAACACCAAAAGTCAGCTTGTTGCCAGACTTAGCGCTTCAATCATACTAAAAACGCCGCGGTCCGCCGCCAAGGTCCGGGCGAGAAAAGTCGCTTGGCACTTCTCACAAGCGCGGGCCGCGGACCGCCGGCGGAACTCAAAAACCGGTGACGTAAGATCACATGATGCGCGGCCCGCGGACCAAAACGGCAATTTGGTCCGTCGTGTGGATACACCTTTAAGGTGTATCCACACGACGGACCAAATTGCTGTTGTGCCGTCGTGTGGATACACCTTAAGGTGTATCCACACGACGGACCGGGCCGCGGACCGATTGATCACGTGATGCGCGGCCCGCGGGCCGCCCGGCTGCAATGAGCATCCACACGGCGGACCAAAAGAGCAGACGACAGAGCGAACGGGCCGGTCTAACCCTCGACCTCACAGCTCCGCCAAACGCATGCAGCGAGCTGCTTTGAGGCTATTTGTAAGGAGCCAAGATGGAGGTTGAACGAAAGGGACGTTTGGCCGCGGTGGCCCTGGCGTTGACTATTGAGGACGAGGAGGACTTAAGTGAAGCGAAAAAGGCATGAGGACATCTTTAGATGATTATTCGAGTACTCGTCGCGACTATTGTTCCGCAGAGCGGGGAATTGCTCCACGAGCGTGATGAAGGAAAAAGTTGCATCGTCGCACAACAAAAGGTTCGTCTTCTTCGTCTTCAACAGTTGGCGCCAAAAGAAAACGACTTTTGATTTGGATTCCAGTCTAAACAACAAAAGTCAGCTTGTTGCCAGACTTAGCACTTCAATTATACTAAAAACGCCGCGGTCCGCCGCCAAGGTCCGGGCGAGAAAAGTCGCTTGGCATTTCTCACAAGCGCGGGCCGCGGACCGCCGGCGGACCTCGAAAACCGGTGACGTAAGATCACGTGATACCCGGCCCGCGGACCAAACCAGCAATTTGGTCCGTCGTGTGGATACACCTTTAAGGAAACCATTCCTGGTAGAAATCTCTGAGCCTTACACTACGATGTATCCCGTTTCGTATGTGCTGATTTCAGATGTTTTATTTGTAATTTATTTTGATGTTGCAATTTGTCATTTATAATTTCCGAACCGGTTCGCGAACCGGTTCAGCGACCCGAACCGGTTCGCGAACCGGTTCGCGGATCGAATTAAGCGAACTGGAACTGAACCGGAACAAAATAAATTTACCTGAACCGTAACCGAACCCGTATTTTTTTCGGTTCGACACACTGGGTTCCACGTATCACTTTTTCGTTCCCTGGTGGTGTCGCGCGGCTGGCACGTGACAGATAAAGTTCTCTACGATATTTTTTTAAAAACTAATTTGATGCTATTCTGTATAGGGAGTATTCACTAGACGCCATATTTGTGGGTGCTGTTTAGAGCGCATGCTCAGAACGAGCTCACATCAATAGGTTGCTAAGAGCGGCAATCTTGATGGTGCTGAATGCTCGGTGCAAAAGAACTGTGGAACCTCGCCATCAGCACGCTCTCAGCATTCGCGCACACAGCTATGGCCGCCAGTGAATACTCCCTATTAGCGAAGTGCGCGACCAAAAGCGTCGCTGCGGTCAGCTTTCCACGATTGGCCAGACCATGGGCATATGAGCATTGTCAGATTGTCAGCTTTGACGGTGTTGGTTCCGGTTGCGATGGGTCCTAGCTTCCACTGTGCTTTTTAAACACACCACCGAACTCGTCGTCGCACCTGGGCCCGTTTTCTAGAACACGAACCGTGGTTTAAAGTTAACTATTGTCCCTAGAAGGGGGAATTCTGGGTCACGTGACTTGGAGAGCAGGGGCGCCGAGGGAGGAGAAGTACCTAGAAGCAAAATGGCCGTGGCGTCGCTCAACGAGGGCTGATAAGTCTGCTTGGTTCTGCTGAACATTAATTTCGATCCGGCTATTATATTAATGACGCACCATCAACCTATTAGCACGCCAAGCAAAGCGGTAGTTCAGAGGGACTACTAAACTAACCGACGGCAGGATTCCGCGAACGCAACACTCTTCAGCAGTCCGGGATCCAAGACATATGACGGTACATAAGCCTTGCAAGTGTTTTTAAGGTGAATAAAAAAATGTTTTGCGAACGAGTGTTGGTATATATTTATTCTAACACGTTTAATTTGTTACACTATGCATGCCAACTCGTGAGCAGCGATTACTTTGCGGAGAAAGGGGGTTATCCACAATAAAGTCTTCGTTCCTGGTGAACAGCTGGGACATTGTACTGTTTCTTGTTCGCAGTGCGCCGACAGTATGCCGACAGCATCGAGGTTTCTACGTATCGCCGGTGGCCAGCGATTCAACGGGGACGAGAAGCTTAGCTTCTCGTCACCGGTGGATCGGTTGGGCAAACGGAAGAGAGGGCAAACAGTTGAGATCAGCAGGAATCGCAGAAACGTGCGTTGCCAGACTGGAAGGAACAAGGGAAAAGTTATGCGTTGTTTATGGCGAAACATATTGAAGGAAATGTTTTTTGAATTTTCTAATATTCGTCGACAAACTATGGCATAGTAGCTAAAATTTCTTCGTACCATTAGAAGCAAATAAATTGGTCTTCAAGTACAACGTTACTATATTTTGACTTAAAATACCATACTAGATCGGTAACAACCAGCGGAAAAAGAGGATAAACAAAATGACTGGCTTGTTTCACCGATAGATGGCGCATCTTATTGCCCAATCAAAAATAATTATTGGGTGATTTCAGATAAGATCGACCAAAGGGTGGCTGGTCGACATTTTTAAATCAACTGATGTTTTTATATGACATTGTCTAGTGTCTGGTATAAACGAATCCACACTTAGTTTTGACCAGAAAAAAAATTTGGAGACAAGAAAAATCGTAAGGCAGGGAGAGGTGGACAGTTGCAATAACGCGCACTGATGGAGGGGGCAAGTTTGAAAGTGAATAATTAAAACAATAAAATTAGGAGAATTTTAAAACGTTTCACAAACAAACTATGGGTACAACTTGCTTGTAATATAAAGTAATAATTTTTATTAAAAATTTATTTAGTTTTATAAAAATTGCCAAACATGCCTGCTCGAACGACAAATGGCAAACTTTGGAAATCTGTATCTCATGAAATAATTTAATCATTATTACAGAACTTGCAGACATTATTTTACTAATATATGGCTATTATTCAAAAAATAAATAAGGTATCTGAGTGATACAATAGTTACAATATATTTAGGCAAACATGGGAAAAAAATCAAACAAAGAAAAATTCCAATGCGAATAAAAAAAAAAAAACACCACCTTCGATTTTTTTTTAAATTTGGGTACCCTGTTATACTCTATTTCGGCTTTCATTTCTATTAAAAACATGTTGCATCATTGCACTGTGAAAGAAGAAACAACTCCCCAAAGTAGGGTCCTTTTTCAAAGCCTACACTTAGCAGTGTCCCATACAAGAAGTGACTCTGAGTTCCAGTTTCATGAAACTTGCACAAATCTTTTATATACATTTATTCAGATGAGGTCATTGATAAAAAGAGCGATCGGTCACACAGTAAAAGGGAGGAGAAACTATATACAGCATTTTACATAAGCGTACAAAGTGGTATCATATTAGAGACTAATGATTTGAGAAAAGATGATGCAGTGTGAAGTTGTACCTTCCGGTATATTTTACATCTAGAGTAAAATAAATAACTTTACTTCCACACACAAAAACAAAGATATAATAGTAAGATATTTCGGTTGGCTGTGTATTTACGATTACAAACAATTTCAGGTGACGGATGCCATAGTGCCTAACTGGAGCAGCTTCGATGCTCTCGGTGTATGAATGAATCGTGGCAAGCCGATATATTTTATCCTGCTCGAGGATAACATTTTGGGATTTTTTTTATAGTCATCAGATTAAAATTATTAGTAACCACCAAAAAAAACAGTAGGTTAAACACCCCGTGAAGAAAAATGTGATAAATAAGATGTCCTTGCATTCAAAATGAGCAGTCCTTGGGAAATCAAATTCGGCACTTTACGCTAAGGTTTTCCTCGCTGTACCCATTTAATAAAGTTGCTTCCAAGCAGATCCGACTGTCCGTGCTACATATACGTCACGGGTCCCTTCTGTTGATGACTTGCTTAGCCGCCACGCGTGCCAAGACTGAATGCCAGGGAAGGCGCGCACCGTCAGCCACTCTTCTTTTTTTTGTTCACGATACCGAACAACCTCATTTTCGTCCAGATATACAAGATGCACGCCTTTCAGTTTCTTTGATAGAACGCTCACCATTGTCCTGGCCGTCTGAATTGCGCTTACTGAACGTTCTCTCAGGTTGTTCAGCGTGGCCTGGTGCTTCACGAGTCCGCCAACTCCGTCACATGCATTTTTCCCATGTCCAGATGCAGAAAATAACCACTGGGCTTGTGGGCAATCGGCCTTTGCAAATTGGTGAAGCTGGTAGCGATTCTTGAAATGACTGGCGCGCCGTCACTTACGTACGTCACGTACGAGTATACCGCAACGTTGTCTTCAACCCACTCCTTCACTTTTTCTAGAGCCAAGCAAGCGTGAGCGGCGTCGTGACACAGGTCCTCACTGATGATGGCAAAGCTGTTTGTAGATTTTCTTGTCGTCACTACACATGTAAATATCGAAACTTGTTTTTTTTTTCCAGTGATATGCTTGCATTTCCTCAGGAAGCACGATGGTCCAGTTTTCAGCAAAGTCAAAATGAAAGACAATGCTCCCGCGTTGCATGCACTGTTTTTCATCGTAGACCGCTTTACCTTGCGTTTGCCGGATATGGTTGTGAAGTACCCAACTTCCAACCGTCACTTGGATGACTTTTAGGAAAGTCTCAGGTTCCAAAGTTTTTTTCACAAGGTCGCCGGACTCCCATGTTGCAAGCACAATCTCTTCATCCTCCGGGATATCAAGTTCCTGGAGTGTAAGAAACTGGCCTTTTGGGCAGTGATCACAGTCTCCTTGAAGGCACAGTTCTGTTGCTGGGTCGCACAGAAATGCCGAGTTCATTTCACCAGTGTTGAATGTTGAGCCTGTAACGTTCTCTAGAGCGGCAATACAAAGATAATAATTGGCGCAGCGCACACAAACGCACACTTCCTGGTGTGGAATACACTGGACCCATCTAGGGCGCAACGAATAAAATTTCGTTAGCCCAACGCCGGAATTGGGATGCTTGTCTTTGTATATACGGAAGGCCTCTCGTATTGAGCGTGTCATGAAGCGCTTTGGCACGAACGTTTTCTCTCCGTTGAGCATGACAGAGATGACGTCCTTCTGGTTGGGACTTTGGCGCGAACATTGTAGCTCGTCTTTCGTGAAGTACTCTAGGGCAGCAGACAGGTTCTCAGGGCTCACCTTGCACCTCGTGTAAGGATCCGGCTCATACCACACGCCATGCTTTTCCTTGAGTTTTCGGGATTTACTGATGAGGTACATTGAGGCCTGTGGAATCATCTTTTGAACCTCATTCTTCGTCAGTGTTGACGGCAGGAGTGTAAGCAGTTGACAACGTTCCCGGAGAGAGGTGGCGGTTTCAAAGGCCTGCCGAAAGTTGTCCACCCACTCAGTGCATCTGGAGGGAGCATGTTGGTTCGGACGACCCCGATGGTGCGTCCCTGTCGTACGCAATACGTAGCCTTGAGCGTATATTCTTGACAGCAACCTGCTCCAGTTCTGTCTGCTTTCTCTTGACATAGGCAGGCCTGTCCCGACTTCTTACGACGCTTGGTTGTCTCAGCGGCGACACATCTGTAGGTAGTATGCTGCGATTTAGATCTTCAATTGCTCTTCAGCTGGCACAAATATCTCAGGGCACTGCTCTGAGCTTCGCATCGAGATCTCCTTAGTGATGTGCATGAAGCAATGGTAGCACAGGTAGTCCGTCGCACTCACTTTGGTGGAACAGTCAGGCGGAAGAATTTGCTTCAACGAGTTTAGGTCCAACTCGCCAACACTTCGAAAATTCCGCTGCTTTGGTATAGTCTTTTTGTGTTTGCAAAAGTAATCTGCACAAAACACTCGTTCGGAGCTCCAGGGCGTCTTCATAATGTATACATAAATAATAGAAATTAAACCCCAACTGATGGCATATAATTGCCAAGTGAAAGAACTACTGGGTGCACAAGTGACAAGTCCGAGGCTGAGGAGCTCACTCACTGCAAACGTACATTTGAAAAGAGAGGTCACAACTGAGGCTGTCGGCAAAGCTTGATCCACGTCAAAGGAAGAAAGAGGGAAAGTCTCCAAACAAAAAATTGTGGTCAGCGGCCTTCGAAAAAGACTTCCCGGAATCGCACTGTCGTCCCTCCACGCGCTGATATGAAAGCACCCGAGCTTCTACCACGTGGTTCATGACACAGCCTGAGCCATGTCGGCGACCGGTTCGCGAGGGGTTGGCGGTGGGGTTACGTTGATGGTCACTCGGATTAGCCCTTGCTGTACTGAGCTACCGCCTGCAGTGCCTTATCGCCGGCTGGTGTCAACAACGAGAACACAAACACCCTGTCTACACCAAAACTACAAGCGTTCACCGCACACGCGTCGCCGCCGCTTTTAAGCTTTTGTGAAATTGCTTTCTTTTGCCGCGGAGAACCGCCTTATCTTAACTACGCGCCTGAAATCCTTCCAGGCGGGCGTACACAATATCAAGCGTTTCGAGAAATGCTTGTGGAGTAGAACTATGGGAAAATTCGGAGCCCGCGATGTCGATATCGTCGCCGTTGTGTTAGTACGCCGTCGCGTACTGCAGTCCCCCGTTGGGGGAAAGGGGGGGGCGGTCTTACTACGATAACATGGCGCCAGCGTTTACACTCTATGTATTTACTCCAGTATTTGGGGATAATGCTGCCGGTTGGTGTGCCCCTTTGTGCCTGATATTATCGCCCGTGACGCCAGCGAGTGAGATGGCGACAGGCATGACTGCTCAGTAAACAGGCGTCGGCGGCCAAGTTTTGCTGGTTGAAGCGAACCCCCTTGTCCTTGACAGCGAGCGGGGAAATGCGAAAAAAAGATTGTATCGGCCGTTTTGCCAGAACTAGCGACGAGTGTCGTCTGCGGTTTCCGGCAACTATTTTGCCATAATCGTGAGCTTAGCGAGGAAATGATTTTTGCTAGCCACAGAACACTACCACGCAGAAAGGGAATGCTTGAACATGTTTTTGTTCTGGATATATATCAGGGATATATATGAGAGAGAGAGAGAGATGAAGGTAGAGCGGAAGAGGGAATAGCATATAGTGTCGCAGGAGAATAAAGTAAACAAAGTTCCTAGTGGCCGATGGCTGCATGATCTTTTCTCGGATCACTAGTCCGTAATATGATACCTCTTTGTACACAGTAGTTTCTCCTTAATTTAAGTGTGTGAACGATTTCTTTAGTTATCATTGGCCTCATCTGAATAAAAATATAGAAAAGATGTGTGTTGGTTTCATGAAACTGGAACTCAGAGTCAGTTCTTGTATAAAACACTGCTAAGTGTAGGCTTTGAAAAAGGACCCTACTTTGGGGAGTTGTATCTTCTTTCTCAATAAAATGATGCAACATGTTTTTAATGGAAATGAATGCCGAAATAGAGTATAATAGGTTACCTAAATTTAAAAAAAATCGAGGGTGGTGTTATTTTTTTATTCGCATCTGAATTTTTCTTTGTTTGATTTTTTTTCCATGTTTGACTAAACATATCCTAACTATTGTATCACACAGATACCTTAGTTATTTTTTAAATATTAGCTATATATTAGTAGAATAATATCTGCAAATTATATCATAATGATTAAATTATTTCATGAGATACAGACCTCCAAAGTTTGCCATTTGTCGTTCGAGCAGGCATGTTTGTCAATTTTTAGAAAAATAAATAAATTTTAAATAAATATGATTACTTTATATTACAAGCAAGCTATACCCATAGTTTGCGCCTAAAACGTATTAGAGTTCTCCTAATGTTATCGCTTTAGTTATTCACTCTCAAACGAGCCCCCTCCATCAGTGCGCGTTAATGCAACAGTCCACCACCTCATGCCTTACGATTTTTCCTGTCCCCAAGTATTTTTTCTTGTCAAAACTAAGTTTGGATTCGTTCATACCAGACACTAGACAATAACATATAAAAACATCAGTTGATTTGAAAATGTCGACTAGCCATCCTTTGGTCGATCTTATCTGAAATCACCCTATTGTTGTTCTATATCCAGCCGTTTATTTTCCTTCCTAGGCACCGTGGTTTACCAAAATGGGTTTACCATCGCTTCGAGAAAACCGGCCCTGGTCGTAAGTAGCCAGGGTTACAACTGGTGACGTCGCGGCGAGGCAAATCCCAGTCGTGACGTCACGAATGAAACCATTAGAGGGCGCCACCGAAATATCTCGGCGCTAATACCAGGGTCGCTAAACTCATCAAACACAAATATTCTTTTCGTTATGACATAGTGGGGGAGGAGCCGAAAGATTGCCGCGAAGTTTTCTTTTCTGACAAACTCGCAGATCCGTGCATCTTCGTGGCGCTTTTCATTGAAGGGGCTTGGGTAATTGCATTCAAAAATCAACACCGTCGAAGTTGATAGTCTGATATCGTTCTTATTTCCGCCGATAAAGCAGAATTTACTAAAAAGCGTCCCTGTCGTTCTTTTTATTTATCTCGGCCTATTGACGACGTCAGCGATCGAAAGCGTCGCTGTCGTCGGTCTACCATAATTGGCCGAATGCTGATTACGGCACCAGCGAAGGATGTCTCATCAACGGAAATAGGAGGAATGTAAAACCTAGTAAAACCTTCAATTTTGACGGTGTTGGCAGTGTTGCTTTGAGAGCGCTATGATTTCAGGCTTCCACCATGCCCATGACAACCACCGTCGAACTTGTTGTTCACAAGGTAATGACGTCACTAAAGGTAACCAAACGAGGGTGCCACCGAAACATCTCGCCGCTAATAGCCCGAAAGGGCTAGGTCACGACCGGCCGAGTAGCATTGTCCACTTTCGGACGGATTTCGCTTCCGGGCACTGTTCCCCCCCCCCCCCCCCCCCCCCCCCCCCAAATTGGCGGGTTAAAATCAATTTATGGTAGACTTTCAATGATTAGCCCAACTGGGATTAATTCTGCGTTCATCAACGGAATTGAATGTCAGGTTGTCAATATTTATGGTGATGTTTTGAGAACGCGAGGACATCAAGCTTTCATCGTACAGAACAAAACTCGTCACCGTCGATTCGAACACGCACTATAAAATTTGTCGTTCAGAACTTTAGTTCAGAACTGATAATCCTGATCCTGACGTCAAAGGTATGAACCATAAAAGGCACAAGGGTCAAAGGTATGAACCATAAAATGACGTCACTGAATGCACTTGCACACTACGAGCCCTGGCACGAGCCTCTCCTTGAAAGACTGTCATGGCCGCTCGTGAGTTCATGGAACGCCTAACGGTATTACTTCCGGAATCTCTAGAGCCATTATTTCGAAAATTGCGCATTGTGCTGTTCCTCGTCATCGCTCAGTTGGAACGCCAATAAGTAGACATCTTGTAAACCCTGAGATGGGGAACGATAAAAAAACGGACGAACACAACAAAATCTCCGTTCGTCCGTTTTTTTTATCGTTCCCCATCTCAGGGTTTACAAGATGTCGATTGATTACCAGCTCGCCTGCACTCTCTCACTGCTTACAATAAGCAGGGTCGTCGAAACAGGAGGACGGGGAGAGGGGGGGGGGGGATCCCCCTTAGTGGTGTCGAAAGAGGGGGCAGGGGTCATAAACGTGTGAGGGGGGGGGGGGGGGGGGCGGGGGTATCGCCCCCGCCGCTGACCATAGCATTTCAGAGAGTTAGAAAAAAAAAAAAGAAATACGTTTAGAGTTCGCTGTAATGTCGAATTAGAGCGTAGCTCTAGAGGAGAAGGAAGGGAGGGTATGCCCCTCCTCACCCTCCATATCCTCCCCTCCTCCTCTCCTGCTCCCCTCCCATTTAGCGGGTAAACTAAATTGGTGTTGAGGTCACGTGACTTCCATTTCCCCGCTAAATTTAGCGGAGAAACGTCCCATAAAGCAACGTGCGCGGTCACGCCGACGGCGACGCCGCTTAAGCCCGAAACGGGCGCCTAAGAGCTGCGCTCTAAGAATTCGGGGGAAGGGATATCCCCCTTTTTCACTACCATCACCTCTCTCTTTCTTTCTCTCCCTCTCCCGAACAATTTCTACGGCCCTTCCTGACTCTTATTTGTGTGTGTGTGTGTGTGTGTGTGTGTGTGTGTGTGTGTGTGTGTGCGTTGGTCGTACTTTTTTTCCCTTTTCCCGGCATTTTCTCGCCATCCCCCGTCGTCTCCTCATCTCTCAGACATTAACGACGTTTCTACACACACCGCCTGTGGGTGACCTCGGTGGCGTTGTTGACAAGGGCTGAAGATGAGCCCTAAAGCCGCGTACACCGCGCACGGCTCCACAATATCACAAAGCTTTATCTTCGCCTCGATTTTGAAGCCAAGATTTTGGTCTCAAATAACTCCTTCCCAAAGTTGTAAAACGTCACTTTGTCCTAGTCTTGTGCTTGTCCTCCGTGTTTTATTCTTTCAATTTTATGTACTCGTGTTCAACCCGCTCGCCTTCACCAGTCCACCAGTCACTTTGTCGACACCAATAACTTCCACAAACGACGATTTTGCGACGAGAAAGTTCAGAGTATTCACAGCCCGCCTAGGTACAATCCACGTATTATTGATTCTAACGCGGCGTAGGGATGTAGGGACACACGGGCGCGACGTCATCCGTGCAGCCAGCGTTCAATCGGCTCGTCCCACGGTGTTGCTCGCGTGCGCTCCGATGAAGCTCGCTACGACTTTGTGTTTCACGTTCTCGCTGGAATTTGAGCACAGAGAGAGCAAATACATTTGAAGAGAGCTTGGATGATTGACATCTCGTCTCGCGTGACACTGTCGTCGCGAGACTCCAATGAGCACGCTCCGCGAACGTCGGCCCCAACTTTGTGTTTGACGAGTTTAGCGACCCAGTTAAAGAGTACGCTACGCTCGAATTCGTCTCAAGAACGGAAGTAAAAGAAGTTCGGTTCCTCGGGGAGCATTATTGATTTACCCTTTCATGTAGTAAATTAACATCTATATAACCGCATTTTAACGGGATAGCGTTAAGCGCGATCCAAACCAACGCTTCTTTTTGCGCCTGTAGGTCGTGCGGCTGCGGATGTGACGCATTTCGTGGCGTTTTTGCTGTTTCCGGGCGCGCTTTCCGAGTCAGAACCGTGCGCTTTGGTTTGGACGGGCGAAACTTCGGGCGAGCGCGCACGCGCGCACGCAGGCACGAGCGCACAAGCAAGGTGCAACTGCGACAGACTGGCCGGCCAGACGGCGAGAGGAAGAGAGAGAGAGAGATCGCGTTGTCCTGTTGGAAGAGAAGGGGGGGAGGAGAGGGCAGCCAGACGGCGAGAAACGTGGAGCCGGAACTAGCTTGCCCTACACCGATTGGCCGGGACACAGGAGCGCCCTACACGTCACCGCGCGTTTTTGTGCGCGTTGAGAAAGAAGTTGAAATCAACCAACTTTCTTGTGCGCGCCCGGAAGGAGCGAAGAAGCGGCGCGACGTCACGAAAATACGTCACATCCGCAGCCGCACGACCTACAGGCGCAAAAAGAAGCGTTGGTTTGGATCGCGCTTTAGAGGGATTGTCCGGTCAAAATTTGTATTCGAGAAAACAATTGAATATCATTTTTATTGCCTCGAGAAGCATCGTACGTGCAATATCGGAATTTTATATGCCCCTCTGCGTGAGTAATTGAATTTATACTGCTCATATCGCATTCTAGCGTAAACGCTGCTTTCGTTGGCAACATTGAAGCTCTGACGTCACAAAACACAAAGCGAGCATTTTTGTCTCGTTTGCCTGCGAGTGAACGCTTCAGCGTGCTTCGTTTTTGTTGTTGTGCTCGACTTGTTTCGTGGTTGGGTGAGATTTTTGTTGCGCGGTTAGGTGCCACAACCACCGGGCAGCAGATGCGAGCCAAGACATGACGTTCCACACTTTTCCGCGAGACTTGCAGTGACGAGCAAAGTGGATCGTCGTCGTGCGTAGGGACTGGGTTCCCGTCCAGATCGAGATCCTGCTTATGCAGCTATCGTCTCGCAGAAGAAAGCTACAAGCTGAGCTCTCAGCGGACAGAAGGCTTGTAAGCTGAGGTGTGATGCTGTGCCAACGATATTAAACTACGTCCACCCACTCCTCGCTTAAATCGGATGAGTCAATTTAGGTCTGTTCGATTCGCCTGAACTGGCTGAACTAGTGCAGCAGTGCAGGAACTGATGCATTCGATTCAACCGTAAGTTGCACGACCGCTGCACTGGCTCGTTCGATTCATCCCAGTTCTGAACGAGTTCAGACCGAGTTCCTCAAAATCTTGCACCGGCTCCGGACTCTGCTCAGCGTCCGTGCAGAAGCAGACGACAAGACCAGACGGCGAAAACAGAACTCCTCGTCCGTCTCTGCTCGCGGTGCCATTTTTCGCAGCGCTTGCTCAAATATCTGCGATCTTTAACAATAACGCCGATACAGAGGTTGCATTTCCTCTCAATTATGATAATAACGTACCCGCGGTGGACGCGGAATTGAGATCCTAACTGAGGGTGAGAGTTTGCTTGATTATGATATTCTAAAAGCGTTTTAGGCACCTGCTCGCGTAGGTTTGGCTCCCTGTGGTGAGTGTTGAAATATTGGCTCACGTAAATTGTTTCTTTTTGATGCTATGTGGGGATCCACAGTGTTGATATTCTTACAGACACGGGAAATGTATTGCCCTCTTAAGTCTCCGCCTTCAGTTGCTCTTTGATGCATATTGACGACTCCGATACATTGCAGAGGCCTGGGATTTAGTGCGTTGGCACTCGCATGTCACCGTAGCTGAGCATAATACTGCATGCTTTGTCCGCTGGTATCTGTGGACGCCCACTAACGGGCCTAAAAAAAACACCGAGAATCGGCTTTTTTTTTTTTATTTTTGCCGATTCTCGCTTTAATTTGACGCCAAAGTTACGGTCGATACTTGTCTTGGCCAAGACTCTATCGTCAGGCCTTCGTCTTCGAGGTGACCGATATACCGACCGCGCGCTGCCGCCAGTGACTCCCGACGCAAAATCATCCTGATGCCGCGAACCTATCGTCGAAATGCAAAGATTCCCTTTGAGGGCATTTGCCGCTACCTTCTTGACTTGTAACCGACTATAGTTCAGAACTTCCTGGCCAAATCGAACAGACCTTGATTATGTAGCGAAACCGAAACCAACAGCTTGGCCATCTCGAAATGATACGAGAAGTTGTATTTAGCACGCGTGCAGCCCGATATCTGTTTGACCCGCGTGTGAAAATGGAGCGTAGCTACGATTCACCAAGCTGGTCCAAGTCAAGTGACGAGTCCGACATGCATTTGAACGGTTCGCCGTTTGCCTTCGGCCCGCGGACGTCGCCTCTGAGGGAATGACCCGCAGCCTTATCACCGATCCAGTGGATCCGCCGAAATGTGTACCCAGATGCCGCTTCGTGTACCTAGGTGCCGCTTCAGAGGCGAAATCTGCATCTTTTGCTTTGCAAGCGCCCCTAGTTCGATCGGCGTCCGTCGCAGTTGTGTTTGCGCGAAACGGCATACGTTTGCTCGAAGCTTATGGCTGTCTGCGAGTAATATCCTGCTAAAAGGCGCGACATTTTTTGCACGTGCTTGGGAACTGCATTAAAAGAACCGTATTTCAGTAGGGTACTGCCTAGGAGACTATATAATTTGAAACAAAGTACAAGATATCCATCGACCAACGCTTGTTATCCCGACCATCCGACAAACCTTTGCGTTTTGTGACGTCACGCAGCACCTATGGATGTCAGCCATTGACACTGGCGAAATTCAGGGTGCAGTTTCGTACATAGGATCATGAAAGGTTTAATTAATAACGGGAGATCATATATCAAAATAAAAATGACGTTTGTCTATATGAAGGCTCCCTCGACGTAACGAGCGCAAGAACTTAAGTACTTCCGGTTTCGACCGGACAATCCCTTTAAGGAGCTCGTAGTGCGCCGGCCTCGGTGGCGCGCCCCAAGAGGCGTGCCGGCCTCGGTGCCGTGCCAGAAAAGCCGGCGTGCCGCAGAAATCCTGATTGGTCGATAGGATCATGACGTCGCAGTCATATGACCTAAGCTCCTCTGCCTGCAGGAGCGCACGGTTTCCATCCGTCGTAGAGGAAAAGAAAGTTTCTGTCCGCCGCCGAGTACGCCCAGTGGCGCTGCGATCCTGCCGTCATTAGAGTTCCTGTATAAGCTAGGAACTCTAGCTGTCATCGTTCGTCTGTGGAGAATGCGTACGACGCCGCGGGGTCGCCGTAGGCCGCCGCGGGAGAGAACACGTGTGCGATGGATGCGGTGGCGTCTACTCGTGCGGGGCGCTCTTCTGTTCGATTAGCCAGACGTCATTCCATCAATACGTACGCGTTTCAAACGTCGGGAGGATCGTTCCCTACTCCGACAACCAAATCTTGCAAGAGTTACATCGCACAACTATGCACTATGCGCAACTTTTTTTTTTATGTGACAACGAGTATGGGGGATATCGATGTTGGTGATTTGGCGTCAACCCATAATCACCAACATCGACGTCCCCCAAACTCTCTGTCACACATACAAAATAAAAATTGCTTACAGTGCATACGTTGCGCGAAGTACAGTAAGTCTTGCAAGATTTGGTTGTTGGAGGAAGGAACATTGTTTCTTCCTCCAACCTTGAACCGCTCACATCAAGTTCGGGCCTTGAAGCGCTCACATCATATTCGGGCTTTCCGTGCCGCATAGCGTACGATTTTGACGGGAGGCACTCACTTGATTGAATGACGTTTTAGCGAACGCCCACGTTTCACCGATTGACACTTTAGCAAACAGCCGGCCGCCACCAAGCGGCATTTACGGCCTGGCCAAGTGGGTTAACATTTTTGTAATGAGCCGCCGCAGACTGTCACCGGCGAAGCGGCGTAAGCGCAGCGCGGGAGTGGGTTAACACGCGCCCACGTTATTCGCTCAAATGTCGCTGTTCGCTCAAATGTCGCTGTTCGCTGAAACGTCATTCGCTCATGTGAAATGGACCCGCTTTTGAGAATGTCGACTTCCTCAAGTTCGCGAGCAGTGGCGCCCCCTTATTTGCCTGGAGCTCCGAGAGCAGTCACACTGCTGCGACATCACACAAAAGACACTGCGTTCACTGCAGCCATGGTGACAGAAATATCCGAGGACGCGCTTCAAGAACGTTCGAAGCATCTTTGCTTCATACATCTGTGTGGTTAGTAGATGTTTACAGAGAAGGTTTCTATGACCAGTGTAAGAGAACATAATAGCGCCTTAAAGCAGGGACGAGAGTAGGAACAAGTTAACACAATGCTCTAACACAATAGCGCATTGTGTTGTCTTGTTCCTACTCTCGTCCCTGTTTTGAAGCGCTATTATGTTCTCAAAGATTCAGTAGCAACCCGCCCAAGAATCCGCATTACTCAGTGTAAGAGGACCGTCATACAAGTGGGAAGCGTCTGCATGCTGTGTCTTGTGTGATGCAGTGTCAGAGCGGACAGTGAAACCAGACGGAGGGCACAGAAGTGTACACTAGAACCGCTAAATGAGCTGCCACTCTGTTCCCAGATCTGCTGGTGGGCGCCGCCATCTTGGTGCTTAGTGCAGAGCAGAAGCAGACGCAACTGTCGTTCGTCACAATTAAAAAAATGCTACTTCGGCAGCTTTAGATATGGTGTTAGGAAACTTAGGTGGTATTGCTCTGCTCTGTCGCGAACCGTTTGAACATTTTTGGAGGACGGAAAAGCGTTTCCTGCGATTTCAGATAAAGACTTCGGATAACTGGCAACCATGCGTTTAAGTACCATCCCCATTGTCACCTCCTACCCTATCCTCTTCTTCTCCCGATCCCTGCAAGACGACGAACCAGACCCCTCCATGGGTGTCTAACGATGCGTCTTGCATCCCCCTTTATATTTTATTTATTCTTTAATTTATAATAAAAGCAATATCCACACACACACACCAAGACGGCTGAAGTTGCGTTACTCCGGAGTGCAGCTTATTTAGCGGCCCTAGCGTACACGAATAGGCATGAGGGCTAAAATGGAAAACAAACAAAGAAAAGGTGGAAGAAAACCCAAGCTGCCGAGGCAGGCTCAACATCTAGAAGAGTCACGAGCGCGTCGCAGCCGTCGTCGCCGGCCAATGGCTGAACGACGCGCTCTGCTGAACCTGTCAAGACCATTCGAGGCTGCTAAGTTCTTTTCGCCCGCTCATTTGCCGTCTCAGGAGCGGGGGCGCCTGACAGCAACAGCCACCGACCAGAGAGAGAGAGAGAGAAGCAGCTAGAGGCAGTGAGATACGCAGGAACGAAGAAAGAAAGAGTTACGACCCTCGGGGGTGAAGGGGGACCGCGGCACTCTGAAAAGACGCCGATAATCTCGGGCTGGCGACTTTCCTTTGAAAGTGTGCTCGATAATGGGGAATTAGATCCCCCCCCCCCCCCCCTTTTCCCTTCCCAGTAATTTCAAACGAACGGAGCACGAGAGTATAATCTTGCGCAAAACGCAATCGAACTTTTTTTTTTTTTCTTTTTCGCAGGAACATGACACACAAAACTCATATTCAGTAGAATGCACGACGTGTCACACCGCAGACACGTCGTGCAAAAAGGCACTCTGTATACACTGTCTGAAGAGTGTTTCTTCGCTGTGTGGGGGACAGTCATGTAACATTGGCCATTAAAAAACTGTCTGCAGGCATGTTCGAAGCATGTGTAAAGCAAACATGTCTCGAACATGTCTCGAACATGTCTGAAGCGTGTTCGCAGACACTTCTGCCATTATGTCTGTAGAGAAACGCCGCGTATTTTACATGATGTACAATCAGGGTGACTGAGGCCTTTAAACATCTCTACCTTGTTACGTTTTACTTTCTTTTAGCTGCTCTTGTTAGTGCTTGCGTCTACTCGAGCGGATGGAACCAAGGGCTTCGTCGTGACAAATGCAGTTTGGAGAAATGAGGCATCAAGGTTCTTTCCCTCCCCGGGTGCGTTATTGCCCGCTGCGGTAAAGAGCTGAACTACGATTTGCTTTACGCCAATACCTGAAGCTAGTGCCACTAAATAAGCTACGCTTCAGAGTAACGACACTTGGCCATATTGTGTCGTAAAATCATGGTTGCCAGTTATCTGAAGCTTTATCTGAAATCGCAGGAAGCGCTTTTCCGCCCTCCACAAATATTTAAACAGTTCGCGACAGAGCAAAGCAATGTTACACGACCTTTCTAACACCGAATCTAAGGCTAAGGAAGTCGCACTTTTGAATCATGACGATCGGCAGTTGCGTCTCCTCTGCATACGGGCCAAAATGGCGGCGCCCACAACAATGTCGGGGAACGGAGTGCCGATACTCTAAGCTCAGCTCATTTAGTGGCTCTACCTGAAGCAACGAAGAGGCTATACGGGGTCAAACCGGCATATAGCCTTCGCGTTGATTCAGCGCGCTCGCTGGAGATGTGAAATAAGCGTCCGAACCTATCGACGGTGAGAGTTTAACAGTTCGCTCGAGGCCCTGCCTCCAACGCGAGCTTTCTGCAATTTGAGAGCACTTTGGCGCATATGCAAAGCCCGGAACGACCGCGTGCTCAAGTCGGAGCTTCTACCGCAATCGTAACCAGTCACCGATTTCCGAAGGACCATTACCGAAATCACTTTCCGTGTTCTTTGTCCATTTTTGGAGGTGAGAAAATCTTTCCATGATCCATGACCACCGATGAATCAGAACACCGGTGCTGTCTAACAGCTCTGCTGACACTGGCGCTCGAGGAAATTAGCCATTCCTCAGTAACGTCGATAATAAAAATTATTTTTGGCTCAGCAGAGCCGTGGCACCGAGAAAAGGGACCCGTACAAGGGAAGACAGCGGAGTCGCATCTAGTGAAGCTGGCTTTATGCAGTGGTTACAAGTGGAACATTGGCATCACTGAGATCCTCTATTTTTGCGACATAATTTGAATTCAATTCATCTTTATTGACTTCAGTTTGGAGAAGGAGGCAGGGAAAAAAGCTACATTGCGTAGTTTCACAGGTCGCCTCCCCTGAGTCTGATGAAGAATGTGCGTGTTCTTTAGCTACATACGTCATACACGAACACACTTTACTGGAAAATAAACGCATCGTAAGCACTGTGGTATTACGAAACAAACGCGATATGTGATAGGCACTGCGGCACGTGAACATGATATGCACTGGTAAGGTACGTTGTTGGGCTAGTTGGTTCATCTTAGTAAAACATAAAATAGCGCAACAGAAACGAGGACAAGAAGTAAACAGGACAGGCGCTAACTTTCAACTAGTTTTATTCTGGAAAATTGAACACATATATACACACGACAGGCAAAGCAGCACCACGTAAAAGTTGATTAATTTTTCACCCGATCATTCAAAAACTGAAATTCATTACAATGAAGAACAATAGAAGTGTCGCTGACACATGCCGTCCCACTTTTTTTGATAAAGAAAGCTTCCAATAGCTCTCGAGCGACCGTCTCTCGGCTTCTTCCTAGTATCCGCATCTGCTGAAGTCGCGGAACACAGCCACACGTGTTGCAATGTTCAATTTTCCAGAATAAAACTAGTTGAAAGTTAGCGCCTGTCCTGTTTACTTCTTGTCCTCGTTTCTGTTGCGCTATTTTATATGTTTTACTATGATATGCACTGTGGTATTACGAAACAAATGTGATATGTTTACAGTAGAGTCAAGGCTTGAATATATAAACTCTATTAATATAAATGCCCTGCAGTATGAATGTTTTTTTTTTTTGTTTTTTTTTTTTTGCGACCAACGGTAAGTTGTGCAGTTCCGCCCCGTTAATATAGAAACCCGCCATATGGATTATAGACGGCTATTTTAGGAACGAACTGGGAAAATACTCGTGTTTTTCTCTCGTTATTATGAACACCAGTTTTCAATAATAGATCCCTAAACGTAAAAAAAAAAGAAAAAACAAAAACATTGAATTTGACAGGTTACAGTGAACACACCGTCGTTGGTTGAGGGTCTTGAGATAAGACCGGTGCCTCATAAAGAACCCTAACATCTCGTGAATTTTTTGCTATATAAAACTTGATTGTTCTGCATGCTAAACAATAGTTGTGTTCTTCACCTTGATTCGTTATGATGGGCGACTCCCATTATGGACAATTATTCTGGAGAACGAAGGCGTCCATATTAAGGAGACATGACTGGATCTGCAAGCTACTTCTTTATTACCTAGAGCAATCAATCCACAAAGAACAATCGTTTTCAGACGTTCGACTGCAAGCGAACGGTTTGGCTAACATTCTTAGAAAAGTTATCAATTCGACGTGCCAGAAGTAGCCAAAATGGACGGCAAAAATAGCCAAAATAAAAAGTAATTTTAGAAGTTAGATGGTGATTGTTGGGTGCTACTGCCATGAGATCTAATTTAAGAGTACAAAAATACTTCAAAAGCTGGGAGACATCATAATTAAAATTGTAATTTCAGAAAAAAAAATATATACATGCATCAATGACGAAAATAATCCCCGTAGAAGGGGAACAAGAAGGACAAAGGACAAACACAAATCCCCAAACACAGCTATGTGACTGGTGCGCGACCGAAAAAATCCGCCTGGTTTGAAGATTTGTGTTTGTCCTTTGCCCTTCTTGTTCCCCTTCCCCAGGGATTATTTTCGTCATTCTTGTCCAGCTCGCTTGCACCTTTGCATTTAATTGCATTATAATTATACATGCATCGAAATTGTGAGGGATTTTATTTTCGTATTTAACCTACTGATAACTAACAAATGAGAACAAAAACGACCTTGCACCTTAGACATAAGCAAAATGATAAAACCATAATCATGATTACGCATCGAGTCACCTGGCCTGCTGGTCGAGCTCGTTTCGGTTCTTCAGATTTCCGGTAACATCCAAAAACTAGCTTTCATCAACTCGCTCGCGCTCAAACACTCGCCGCAGTTTAGGAGAGTCACTCCCCCTATCTTTCTACTTCTAAAGCTCTCATTACTCAGCGCGCCGTCGCGCGCACATTTGCATGCGGGGGCGCCAACCAACCGCACGAAACAGGACCGTGTTTCAACTTAGTACAGTCGGGATTTCCAGACCGCGTTTCCGGGCCGGCGAGACTCTGGGGAATGCGGTACGCGCGGCAGCCGCCAACTCCCGCGGCCGAGGGAAAAATGAAGGCGGAAAGGAACTCGAATCAAAATCAGAAAGAACAAAGAGTCGGGCGGGAAGAAGAAGGGAAAGCGGAGCGAATTACGACGGGGCCCCAACGCGAACCGGACGAAATATGCAGAAGGGTCGTATAAGGAGTGCTTTGTCTTGCAAATTGGGGACGACTAAGTGGCCCCGTTAGTCCTCGCAGCGAGCGAACTGTCGGGGGGTAGGGCCGCTAACCGCGTCTTGGTGTCTGTAATTGAGTTTGCGTTATGTACTGCCCACCGGGAATGAGATTAAAAGTAGCGAGGTCTCCGCGAAACACCCGGGTATGGGACTTCGTCGCGTGTGGCTTCTCCTTCTGTATATGGCCGCGCTTTGTGCAATGCTCAGCGGTGCACACTGACTGAACGCAACTTGGCTCGCTTGTGAGTGGTGATATGCGTCTCGACGGGGGAACGTTTGGCGACGGCTGTCGTCGCGTTGAGAGGGCCGCTCAGCATGTTGCTGGAACGGCAATGTTGTTGTTGTGACATGGTCGGGAGAGTTTCACGTGCATCCGCCGTTGCGTTAGCGTTGTATTCGCGTGGATAGAAATGTTATACCACCGAATACGTAAAATACATTCTGGTCTGGTCATCAGCGGCCGGCTCGCTCTCGTAACGCTCTAGAGCGTCTTGCCGATGGCCCATGTGCCAGAAGAGTAAAGAGGAGAGCAGAATGCAGCAAATTGTATAGGCGCCCACATCGGTGGTTCCGAGAAAAAGAAAGATCAAAAGAGCGACAGAAAAACGGAGAAAGAAAGCAGACGAGAGGTTAGGCGTGTTCGTTTTGCCACTACATGTTGAAGTTGTTTGAGTGCTCATCAACCTTATTAATTTTTATACAATGCGTGACGCCGGTGTTTTTAGCGCGAAATAAAAGCATAAAAATATAGACACATTGCAAGCGATGCTTTCCTGCTTCCTTGCGTAGATCAAAGCGTTGCCAAGCGTTGATGAAAGCGTTGACATCGATGGTCCCATCGGGACCTCCGATGTCCACGTTTATGCCTCGCCGTTCCGAAGTGAGAGAAGCACATGAAACGTTTCTCTCTAGATTATCACATTACCTCTATACCGTGTGTCTCGATCGTCATCTTCGCACACCGCGGGATCCAAATAGGCACCTAATATCGCAGTTATGAGCCGGTCTCATCAGCGCGACAAATGTGTCTCGTTCACACGGACCACGTTAACATGGCTATCCGGCTATATAGGCGAAGCTTTCGGGGACAAATTAAGTAAATACACAAGTTTTTGTCTCGTTATTTTAGACAACTCACACTATATATAAGTTTTGGGGGGCGCGGAGGCGTCGATATTAACTAAACACCGCAGTATTCATGTTTACTCGCCGACGATAAATGATCAGCTTTGTGGTGATCCACAGCACGGCATTATCGTAAACACTTTTTGCTTCGCCAAATATAGACGTAAGTGTTAAAATAGCACTGCCAATGAGACGTATTTGTCACATCTGTGAGCACTGTGTGTTGGTCGTCGCTTAGGTTGAACAAGGCCCTTCTGAAAGAGCGCATAGACTGTCTTCAATATTCCTTTCAACTGTTTGCGTTGCACTCCCTTTAATGACTCGCCGAGAGACTTGAATATAGTCGACCGAAAGCAAAAAAACAATCTTGCTTTCTGCCGCTATTGTTTTAAATTTGGAACGTTCGAAACCTGCCTTCTCTCGCTGATAGGTGCAGAGATCACAGAGCCGGTTCGGACGTCTTGCTACTTTCAAGCTACTTTTATCTGCTCTTCCCGTATACATTTTAGTCCGAGAGTTAACGAACATACACAGGCGTGTTGATCGTAGAAACAACACGATAGAAATAATCAAACTGGTAAGAGCAGTAGCCTAAGAGAGAGGCAGAAAGAAAGAGAAAGAGAGAGAGAAGAAACGATCTCTGTGTTGCTCAGTCCGCCTTACTTTTTTTCTCCAGTCTCGGCGTTCTAAATAACGTCATTTTAATAGCGTACACTGCTCCCTGTTATTCCACAATCAACCCCTATCCGTTTGAAGCTCCGGACAAAACCAATCCAACGCAATTAAAAGAAACTAAAGCGCTATTTTAAAACCTCCCTCTTCACGCCGTTTGAAGGCCCTCAATCAGTCTCTTCGCGAGCCACCACTGATTCCAGCTCGATGGGGTTTCCACAGCCCACTCGGCAGCATCCCCTCTCTCACTCTACCTTTCAAAAATCAAAACAAAAAAAGCAAGAAAAAAAAAAGGAATCCGCAGGGAAGTTTCATAAAACACACCTGTTTCGGCGCGTCCGCCGCCGACAGCTCCCAACCGGCCGTCGTACAGCACGTGTTGCGCAACACGCGTAACGCTGAAGGTACGAACGAACCCTCATGCACGCAGCAACTGCCGCCGGGGCAGCAGCGGCAGTAGCGCTATGTGCACGGCGGCCAATCCATCAACGCTAACAAGAGAGCAGCTGACGAACACCGGCGTTCGGGGGCTGGTCGCCTGTGGTTCCTGCTCGGCCCGTCCCAGGTTGGGAGGAGGAAGTATTTGGGCAGCCGGCCGCATATTCGGAAAAGCTTGTGGAGCCCTTTCAAACTATTGCGTTTGCTTACGACAGAGTTCTTGTGATTTCTTACGACGGTAGAACACACTGGCACGCTGGCGCCATCTATGAGGTGACCCTGGAACTGCATTTCATTGGAGCGAAGGTTTTACGCTATTTACGAGATCAAGTGTACGTACTCTCTATGAGAAATGGTGGTTGTGGGGATTGTGATCCCTCAACATTCTGTCGCGTCAGCGTTTTGGCGCGCCGTGGCGGCCGCGCTGGCGTAGCGAGAGGCGGCGCTGCTTACCACTGTGAGTGGCTTCCTCCTCTCCCCCCTTGGGGCGATTTCCGTAACGAACCCCCGTACAAAGGAGATCGACGTGTCGCTCCTTGATTGGCCACTTCGCCCCCGCCGTTATCTTAAAACCAGCGGACAGCGGTCTCGCTTGTCTCTTCTTCCTGGGATTCGGCGGCGGCGACAACGGGGACCCTTCCGGCGCACCGGTGAGCGTTTACCCCGTACTTTGTACCTTTGTGAACGACCGTTCGGCCGTGGGCGATCTCCACACCGACGGCGTTCACCAGCTTATAGCCGCTGTGTTGTTGTTATTTGTTTCATTGTAAATAAACAGTTTATCACCGTTACCAACGTGACTGGTGTCTGTTTGCGCTCGACGAGCAGCATGCCACGCGAGTACGAACCCGCTTTGCGGTAGAGCGTCTCGCCGCGAACGTGGTACTCCCAAAGGCAGTGGCCCTAAGGAGAACCACAATTTGGCGCCCAACAAAAGGGCTGACGACCAGAACCCTGGTACGTCTGTGTGTGGCGACTGCTGCCGAGTGACGAGTCCTCGCGCAACCAGCGCTTACCGTGACGATGCAGACCGACTTCTTGGATTTGCTCACGCTGGCGACCGCGGCCGACGCATTCGCGCGGCCCCCACTTCAACGGGAAGCCGAAATGCCAACCCTCCAACGAGAAGCGCCCTACGGCGCACCCCTGGAGCTGAGCGTGGTTCTGACGCCATTGCGAACGGGCGCCATCGCTCCCGGATCTTCCCTGAACACGCGTGCTCCGCCGCCGGCACAAAGCGAAGCCTATCGGTCTCCCCACGGAGAAACCGCTGCGGCGCCTCATCACACCTTGCTCGAAAACGCGGCACGTGTGATTGAGAGTCTGACAGGTGCATTGCGAACGACAACACTCCCACCACAGGCCCAACGACCTCCGGTCCGAATTCCCGTCCCGACTTATCGGGGTTACGCAGACAAAGCGAGCGCTACGGACTTCCTTGACGATTTACGGAAGTACCAACGCGCGATGGGAATGTCCGATCGTGAAATACTTGAGCGCATTCTGCCAATCGCTCTCGTCGACGAAGCCGCCCGCTGGTTCCGACTTGTCGGTGACCAACCCGGAACGCTCGATCAGTTCCGAGAGGCGTTCCGCCGCGAATTCCTTCCCGCCGACTACGAGAGAAGGATGCGGCGGGAGCTCGAACAGCGAACCCAGCATCCGGACGAGTCCCTGCTGGAGTTCGTACGAGCCATGCAAGAGCTTTTCGAGCTCGCAGAACCCTCAGCTCCCAATGCAGAGCGAGTGGAACGCGTCATACGCCAAAGCCACCCGACTTTCGCTGCGTATCTTCGAGGCAGCCGTTTCCGCGACCTGAACGAGCTCGCCTCCGAGGCCCGGCGCCTTCAGGGTGACATTCTCGCTGCCCGTGCGTACCGGCCTCCGCCTCCAGCGTCAGCGGCCCTCGAACCGCGCTGCGCGTGGAGCGGGGACACGCCATCTCGAGCACCAAGGCGCTACGATTCCGCAAACTATGCGGAAGATCGGGGCCGAGACACGTACGCAATCTCAGATCGTGCGCTCGACCCGTACTGCTACGGTAGACGAACAAGCCGGCCAACGCCGCAGTTCAGAACCACCGACTCGCGCCCCAACGAGGCAGCGAGGCAGGAGGAAACGAGGATCCTTCAATCTCAGCGAGCGGATGCACGCTACGACAGAGCCGGCGAAAACCAAAACGCACGGCGGAACCCCCAGCGAGGCGACGACAGAAGATGTTTTCGGTGCAATCGCCCCGGTCATCTCGCTCGCCAGTGCCCGGAGCGGCCGAACACGGAATCGCACCGCGCGGGAAACGAGCAAAGCCACCGGTAAACGGCCCTTGGACGGACGGACCGGTGGCTAACAAAGAATCAGAGGGTCCCATGGCCACTCTTTTACCGACCGCCTACAGAATAGGCTTCCCGACCGGCACGCCGGCCCCGTTCATTTCTGTAACGATCGCCGGCAAGGCATTCAAGGCACTCCTCGACACCGGAGCAAGCGCTTCGATGTTCGGCGACGAAGTGTTGACTCACCTCCGACAGAATTCTGTCCGACTCCGAGAATGCAACACTGCCTTTCGCCTACCCTGCGGAACCGCCCTTTCGGCTGGTACCGCGCGGCTGGTCGCGAGATGGGAGAATCGAGTAAGACGACAACGCTTCGTTCATCTCCCTGGCCTATCGGTGCCCATTATTTTGGGCAGAGACTTCCTTGCCAAAACAGGCATTGTAATCGACGTCAGCAGCGCAGGCTATCGGGAAGGCACGTTTGCACCCCTGAAACCCTTCTGCGAACCCCCGGCCGTACCGCCAACGCCACCATTGGCGCACGCGACGAGCCGTCGAGAGGAAGCGAGGGACTCCCTAAACCGGGTCATTGACCCCAAGACACCGAGTCCAGCGCCGATGGCAGCGAGCGCCGCCCCCATCGGGGAAATGACGCACCCACTGCTCACGCAATCATGCAGCGTGTCAGGGCGAGAAAAAGCCCGACTGTCGTCGTTGTTGCGCCGCTATGACGCAATGTTCACGGACCGACCTGGCTGCACAAATGAAGTGCGACATCGCATAGACACGGGCGACGAACTGCCAAGAAGGCAGAACGCTCGACCCGTAAGCTTGGCTAAACGAAAAGCCATCGACCGTGCCCTGGACGAAATGATCGACACCGGAGTTGTCCGGCGATCTAACAGCCCCTGGGCATTCCCCGTGGTGCTGGTCCCGAAGAAAGACGGCAGCTCACGTCTTTGCGTGGACTACCGCCGTCTGAACGACGTCACACGAAAGGACGCCTACCCGCTACCGAGCATCGACTCGATTCTGTCCAACTTGGGCAGTGCGCGGTACTTCACCACCCTGGACGCTAGCCGAGGCTATATACCTCCAGGTTCGGATGGAGCCAGGTGACGAGGCAAAAACAGCCTTCTGTTGTCACCGCGGGCTTTTCGAATTCACACGAATGCCCTTCGGTCTGTGCGGAGCGCCAATGACGTTCCAGCGATTGATCGACCGAGTACTGGGAGAAGCCAAATGGAAACACGCAATGGCCTATCTCGACGACATTGTCGTCTACTCCAACACCTTCGAAGATCACCTACGTCATCTCGAGGACGTACTCGACCGGCTAAAAGCTGCGGGAATGACCCTGAACCCCGAAAAGGCTCAAATAGCCGAAACCCGCATCGCCTTGCTCGGGTTCGAACTGGATCGCGGGCGCCTTGCGCCACACCCCGACAAACTACAGGCAATCCTGGAGTTTCCTGCGCCAACCGACGTGAGCTCCCTCCGTCGCTACCTGGGAATGGTGAACTTCTATCGCCAATTCATCCCAAACTGCGCGACGCTTCAAGCACCACTGACACGCCTATTGCGAAAGTCCGTGAGTTGGAGCTGGGGTCCCGAGCAGGAAGCGGCCTTTCGCCGCACCTCCCGAGCGCTCGCGGACACAGCTGAACTCAAGCTACCCGACTTGAACAAGCCCTTTCTGATCCAAACAGATGCCAGCAATCTTGGCTTGGGCGCGGTCCTGCTCCAACAGCACGAAGGTGTACTCCGACCGGTGGCCTTCGCCAGCCGCTCGTTGACGCCAGCTGAGAGGAACTACAGCACATGCGAACAAGAGTGCTTGGCCATCGTCTTTGCACTCCGGAGTTTCTATACATTTATGTCGACGGGACCACTTTCGTGATCGAAACAGATCACCAAAGCCTAATATGGCTCTCCCGACTTCGCGAACCCGCTGGTCGCTTGGCAAGATGGGCTTTGATGCTGCAAAAATACGACTACGTCGTGCGGTACCGGAAAGGCAGCACAAACGTGGTGGCGGACGCATTGTCACGAGCCCCCGTAGACTGCACACAAATTTCCGCAAAGACCCAGGCCGAGCCAACGACATCCACATTGTCAGGCGAAGCCGTGACTCAGTCCCAAAGGGAGGCAGCAGATCTGACCACCCCGGACGAGACGATCAACCACCTAGACGCAGTGAGCGCCGTGGGAATCGTGTTCAGCAAAGAAGAGCTTCTGAAAGCCCAGCAGAATGATCCGTTTTGTCGAAAGGTGATCGACGGACTCGCGGAAGAGTCGGACGCCGTGGAGGCGGGCGGTGCAACCGCCGGGCGCAACACTACTGGTATTGTAGTAGGCGCCGAGTGCCGGGACGTATCTGGTATTGGTGCGGGCACGGAGGATTCATATCTGCTGAGCAATGACGGGCTCTTGCTGAGGTACATACCCTCCGAGAACGACTCCGACGAGGCGTTCAAGGTAGTGGTACCCCGCAGTCTGAGAAACGCAGTTTTGCGCTACTATCACGACTCGCACTTGGCCGGACACTCGAGCGGCTCCAAGACTTACTCAAAGTTATGTCGCATCGCCACCTGGCCGGGCATGAAACGGGACGTTTTTCGTTATGCCCGCACCTGCCACTCAATTGCCAAAGCTTCAAACCAAGAGGCGGCAAACCGCCGGGCCTAATGCAACCGATTCCGAGCCAGCAATCATGGTCTCTGGCAGCCTGCGACGTGGTCGGCCCCCTACCGAGGAGCCCTAAAGGACACCAGTATCTGCTGGTTGTAACTGACCACTTCAGCAAATGGACGGAACTTTTTCCACTCCGTAAGCTGACAGCCCGAGCGATCACGGAGAAGCTCATGGAGGTTTTCACCCGTTTTGGGTTCCCCGAAGCTCTTTTGACTGACCGAGCGAGCTACTTCGTCGGGAAGGTATTCGTGGACGCGTGCAAGGCCCTTGGCATAAAGCACAGAACAACCACGCCGTACCACCCGCAGTCGAACATCACGGAGCGATGTAACAGAAACATCAAACCAATGCTGGCCGCCTTCGCGGAAAGGCACCGTGACTGGGACGCATATATCCCCGAGATCGGGTTCGCACTTCGGACCACACTCAACCGTTCGACGGGTTTCACCCCCGCTTTCCTCACATTCGGGAGAGAGCTTCCGAACCCCATGGACCGTGTCCTAGGGGGGAGCGCCGGGGTGGACAACGCGCAGCCGACGCAAACGGACCACGCGCGGTAGCTACAAACTCGGATGACGGAAGCCTTCTCAGAGGCGCGTCGCAATCTCGGGGTAGCGCGAGCGAGACACAAAGCTCAGTACGACCGCTCGCATCGAGATCTCCGCTACAAAGTGGGCGATCTCGTCCTCAGACGCAACCATGTTCTGAGTGATGCCAGCAAAGGCTTCTCGGCCGCTTTGGCTCCGAAGTGGTGTGGCCCGTACCGAGTGCAGGAACTTCTCTCCCCACTCGTGTACAAGCTGACAAACTTGCAATCAAGAAAAGTCGGTGGGCCGGTACATGTGTGCGATCTGAAACCCTACCATGATAGGGAAAACGGGGCCAACGAGCAAACTCAGCCCCCGCAGAAACATGCACACGCAGCGCGAGATAACGCCGACGATGAACAACAGGCGTCTCGCTACAATCTGCGTAGACGGAGGAACTATTATCCGAAGTTTTCGTAGAGGCAGCCCCATTAAGTGGCGAAATGTCACATTAAGGGAAGTGCAAAGCACAATACGCCTGCTGCCTTCGCGAACGCGCCAGACACCATTGTTTACTGGCAAGCAGTGACCTCCATACGTCACCTCGGCGTTCGCTCCCGGATGAACCCGTAGGGGAATCCCCCAAACACGGCTTCCGAGGAAAAGGGTACGCGTAACTGCCCTTGGTCAGTTATTGCCACCTACGCTCACGTGTGCCACATGTAAACGCAAGAGCGCGGTGCGAGCGTCGTGACAAGCGGTCGGAGACCAAGTGGTCATTCTACCGCAGTACGTTCCGCACCTACGAAGAGGACCTCCTCCAGCCTTTGGTTCGCGTCGTTCTGGAGCTGCTGACTCCTGGCTTCGGCAGTTCGGCGGCGTCCAGGGTCCAGAGCTGCGCTTGACTCGTCGGGCAGCCCCGCTACCCCAGCCGGCCGCGGACCAAACCAGCAACCCGTCGTTTTCGTGGGCCGTCGGGATCGACGTCCGGTCAGGGACTGCCGGCTCGTCATCTTCGGGACCCGCGCCGCGGTCGGAAAGCTAGCCGACCAGGGACCAGCTGTTCCCGTTCGTCCCGTGACAAGTCCCAAGGGCCCCAGGGACCTGGAGCAGTTCGCCCGGCAGGGCTCGTGGGCCACGCACTACATCGGCAGCCGAGGGATAATCCACCGGGACCTGGCCGCCCTCAACGTGCTCGTCGACGAACACGGCTGCTACAAGGTCGCCGACTTCGGCCTCTCCAGGAGCATTACGGACTCCGAGACGGACGTGTACCACCAGTACACGTACCACCAGTGCGGCGGATGGCTCCGGAGTGCTTCTACCTTCATGTATTCCCCTTCAAGTCCGACGCCTGGGCGTTCGGAATGCTGCCGTGGGACAATCGTCACCTTGGGCTCGACGCCCTACCCTGGCCTGTGCGCTCGGGAGGTGACCCGCCACGTGCGCGACCGTCATGTGATGGCGCAGCCGACCGACTGCCGCTGGGAGCTGTGCCGCTGGTGAGCGACCGCTGGACGAACTTCTTGGACCTTGGACGTATGAGTCGGGCTGTTGTTTCCCGTGTAGTTGCAGCCGCTGGCGGCCTTTTTCTTTTTTTTAAAATTATTTTAGTCTTGTTGTGTGTTTGTGTTGGTCCACCCGTTTGCGGGTGGCTATTGGCTAAGGAGGGGGGAGTGTGGGGATTGTGATCCCTCAACATTCTGTCGCGTCAGCGTTTTGGCGCGCCGTGGCGGCCGCGCTGGCGTAGCGAGAGGCGGCGCTGCTTACCACTGTGAGTGGCTTCCTCCTCTCCCCCCTTGGGGCGATTTCCGTAACGAACCCCCGTACAAAGGAGATCGACGTGTCGCTCCTTGATTGGCCACTTCGCCCCCGCCGTTATCTTAAAACCAGCGGACAGCGGTCTCGCTTGTCTCTTCTTCCTGGGATTCGGCGGCGGCGACAACGGGGACCCTTCCGGCGCACCGGTGAGCGTTTACCCCGTACTTTGTACCTTTGTGAACGACCGTTCGGCCGTGGGCGATCTCCACACCGACGGCGTTCACCAGCTTATAGCCGCTGTGTTGTTGTTATTTGTTTCATTGTAAATAAACAGTTTATCACCGTTACCAACGTGACTGGTGTCTGTTTGCGCTCGACGAGCAGCATGCCACGCGAGTACGAACCCGCTTTGCGGTAGAGCGTCTCGCCGCGAACGTGGTACTCCCAAAGGCAGTGGCCCTAAGGAGAACCACATGGTTCACGGCATTGTCAGGAGTTTTTCGAGCCAAGGAAGAAAGAATGATGCGCGAATAAATAGAAAATACAGGGAAATACCAATATTTTCACGGCTACCCCTTAGGTGGCAGCTGTGTATTTTATCGCCGTGAAAGGTTACAAGAGGAAGTCAGTTAGTCATAAACGGTCGCACGTCTGTAAACCAGTATTAACAGGCCAATTTGGGCATTCTGGTTGACACGTTTTCATTATACCACATGGCATTGTTTACGGGGAGAGAGAAAGAGGAGAATCGGGGTGGGGTTTGGAAGGGGGGGGGGGGGGGGGAGGCTTAGGTAAACATATGCCTCAGTGATTCACACGTTAGCCTTTAGCCAGCTTCCAGATTTGGTTACGCTTATCTCGTAAGCTCATCTGGGAGCCGGCTAAACGGTGGGGGGCGCATCACGGAGGTGTGCGGGCAGATATGACGCTTTACGGTAGCATCTTGTCGTTTTCGAGCATATTTTTTTGTACAATGCTTTCTTGGCGTTCGTGCTAGAACCTGAACACGATCGATAACCCGCAAACGACTCCTGGGCTCTGCAGAAAAGAAATTTTCGAAAACAATAGTGGCAGTGTTCACGACCCCAATATATAAAAAAAAAAAAAGTTATGCAAGCATTTCGCATCACGAATATGGAAAGGTGTTGGGACTGTAAATTAGTAATGTCTTACACTTTCAACACATTTTGCGAGGGCAAAGGGAAGTTCCGCCCGGGTTACGCTTTTCTGCGTAAACACAAATGCTTTAACGCAGCGCCTTTAACTTAATGCAAGCTGAGAAACAACTATCACCATATGGTAGACCCGAAGGAAAGTTACGGGTTCGACTACGGATAATTCAAATTGCTCTCAAGGCCACGCACTTTCACGCCAATTCTTTCATCGTCTGCAATAGATGAAATATCGGAAAGGAGACAAGAGAGGAGGGGAAGTGTTGGGGGAAGGCGCCGATGTTCAATATTTATCGAACCTCGAATGGACCCCGCAGCACTGTGTACGGAAGTTGAAACGCAATACAACGCCCTCAGCCGAGCGAGACGAAGTGATCTCTCGCACCTTGAATAGAACGCGGCTTCTTTCATCCCCGGGTTGTGTTATCATTCCCTCCGGGCACAAAGATCGAAAACTCCCTTTCATGGTCGACGCCGTCTAGGTGCTATAGCAACATTGCAGGGAAATAAAAGTGTCGCACACCCGTCGCGCGCATATGCGAGAAAAAAAAAAAGAACTACAAAATCTGACCCAGACGTTTGTATGTAGCGGGAGAGTCAACAGAAAAGAGACTCCGGCGGTGACCAGGACGAAACCAATTGGTGCCGGTATTCACAGAGGACACATGCAAAGCGGCCCGCGAACCAAAGTTCACGTCTACGGAATGGTTCGTCCGTTGCGTATAGGCACCAACCACTCGCGAGATGGTTGGAGGTCGCGCGTTTGAAGACAAGCGAAGAAGAAGAAGACGAAGAGACGCGAGAGGCCCGTATGTGCATGCCCCTGGGGGTCTCCTCTTCTGTGTGAGGAGGCGCTCGCCCCTTTTCGTTCCGCGACTCCCCCCATCCCCCAAAAAGCAAGCGAGAGCCGCCCTACAGGCCGCTAGAGCACACCAAACACACAGAGAGGGCCGCCGCACGAAGAACGTGATTTATCCACGGGTGCTATACAGGCTACACGCGGCCCTATTTTTCTTCCGCCCTTGTGCGTATACATCCGCCGCTTCCTCTATTCTCAGTCCAGCAACAACGGACGGGGAAGCGGGAGGAGAACCCACCCTGCTCCTCGCTTCAACAACGGCGGAAATGAAACATATAAAATTGAAAGAAAGAGAAAAGTAAAATAAGCGGAAGAAAGCGGGTGAAATCGAAACAAAACAATACCCGCATCCATCTTGTCCCGAAGTGAAAGAAGGCTGATGCCATGACCGCCGCCTGGTTCAGTCTAAACCACTCTTTCTTTTCTTTTTTTTTTTCTTTCCTGTTCGCTCATTTTTGTTTTGTTCCTCGGAATATTTGTTTTGTAGCGTACCTAGTTGTTTGTATTTTTATTGTTATTATTTTGCACCAACTGCTATTTTCGGCTTCTACTTTCGGCGTTGTTTAAAATTTAGTCTTGCGTTCCTTCCCCTTCTACTCAGACTATCGCAACATACAGTGTACGAGCGCGAGTGAGTGATTCTTTGTCCATCCCGATTTCTCCTCGTGTAACATGTACGAAAAACCGTAGGCAGCTGATCTTCGCGTACTGAATGTTCGAATGCACGTACAACTACACCCGCGTGCACCACAGCTCCAACATCGTTCATAAACTAAATGTATACAGTCCCCGATTCTTGTTATCAAAATCAGCGATATGAAGGCCGCATCTCTTCTAATGTCTCTAAAAAGAGTATATAATATTAAACTTTACTTCACCTTGTACAGTGAGCCGCTGCAGACACTACGGCCCATCGGAGCCAATCCAATGCCGAGTTACTGTCACGTGACATTCTGGAGGAGCGCAGCGACCAGTGGGGCGCGTAGTCATATGTTAAGCCTGATTCCTACACCTGCAACTGCTCACAATCAGCGAGACAAAAAATCGGTTTTTAAGCCTCTGGTTTTTTAGGCCGTCAGCACAGCGATCGTAAGCACTCACCGAACGTCGGTTCATGTACTTACGACTGCTTACGTCTGGAGAGGGCTAAAAACAGGTTTTGAAGCCTCTTATGACTGCTTATCGGACCGCGCAGCCGGACCTAAGCCGTTACAAGAGGAACCTGTTCACATACTGGCGTTTGACTACGACGAGCGGCTGCATTACGGCCCAGCCGGTCCTAAGCCGTCACAAGGGCTTAAAAACCGGTCGTGTCGCAGTCGGCCGTAGTCAAACGCGACTGAGTGAACCGGCCTTTAGGCTTAAAAACCCGTTTCTAGCCTCTCCGGTCGTAAGCAGTCGCACAGTTTTTACGCTCACAGCTCCTGATTGGCTGGGATAACTCGTAGCGTCTGCTACAGTCCATCATATTCACAAGACCGCGAAACGGAGCACACAACTTTACTCTTCTCTTTCCTCCGTGCTTCTTAAACAAACAACGAAGGAAAAAAAAAACAAAAAAAAAAACGATGCAGGAAAGAAGATTATTCTTGTTTTTGTTTTTTGCTTTTGTATTGTGCATACGTTTTGGAGAGATGAAATCGGGATAATGGCGGAATTTGAGAACCGGCGTGCTGCGCGGGGGTCCGCTTTCAGCGAAGAATAGGCCGGGGTCGGCTCAACGTACACAATCGGCGCATGCGCAGTATAGTGCGCACAACAGTGGCGGCGCATGGCGGGGCGCTCGCTCCCGCCATTTGGTGTAATAGAAACCCCACGCCGATCTTTCCTGTCTCTGCCCCCCCCCCCCCCCCCCCCCCCCCCAACCTCCCCGCTCCTTTTAGGCTTTTTGAGAAGACGGTGCCCCTTTTGAAAAGAAGGGTGTTTAAAACTGGGGTATACATCTCCGTGAAAGCGGAGGACCGGGGGGGAATGATAACAACGGCCTTAGAAGTTATCGCAGCGGAGGAGGAAGCTTGCTTGAACCAGGGTCTAACTCAACTCAAGATTTCTGTCCCGCGTTTCTTTTTATTTATTTTTTCTGGTAGAAAACGTTCGACAACCGTAAAAACGGAATGCGACTCCACCGTGGCAGCGCGGAGTACGACGCTACAAAACTCTAGGGTCGGGTCGAAGAATGTCGGGATACGGGAGAGCACCCAGTAAAAGGAGGAACGAGAAAATGGAACCACCGTCTGCGCGTGGATTCGTGTCCCCTAAAAACACAAACGCAAAAAAAAAAAGAGTCCCTAAAGTTGAAATATTTTTAGTGGGACTGTTTTGATGCGAACGGCTAGCTCGCCAGGCCGGTGACAAAGAGACGGGGTTTGATGCGCCAGCGGCACTCTGAGCACAATGTCGCGGCGTCGGGAGCAACGACTTTGCTCTGGATCCCGTATGCCTTTGCTACGAATTCCCGCAAAGGGAGTTCAAAGGGTTCATATTGAATGAACTCTATCTTAGGCAGCAATAGAGCGTATCTGGAGCAAGCCATTTTGAGGCGAATGTTTCGCAGATTTCCCCAGGAGGCACTATAGGAGTCTGAAAAATATTGGATTCGTGTTTTTTGTTTTACAGCCGGGACATCAATATGCCAGCGGTATCGCTATCCTAATCACGAATTCCCGTTTTTCGAGATTCTCTAAATCAAACCAGTATCATTCTTACTTTATCTTTTTTTAAACGCGTTTATTGTTTTGTCAATAATGAAAAGAACAATGGGTTACTTTATTTATTTATTTGGTACTTCGGGGGGTGTAAGTTAATTATTGCCGCTAAACGGACTACATTATCGAGTGTGAAAATAATTCGATCGTATATCAGAGAGGGAAGAATATTGAATTTGAGGGAAGTTACTTGGTATATCACACATAGTTTCTCATTCATTTCTGGGAATGAATAAGAAACTAGGTGTGAATGAATGAAAAACCTAAGACGCTATCGGGGGTTGCCTGGCAATGTGCGCACGTGAGCGTCCTCATTGCGCGCGGACAACACACATCGTTTCTCCCCGGTTTTCTTTCTTGATTTCTCTTCCTCGCAAACCAACTGTACTCACTGACAACTTAAGAAACGGAGGGGCGGGCGAGACTCTAGTTTATTGTTCTCGCTCCTCAGCTCATGAGACTGCTGCATCAGCAGACAACAACATGGCGACGGTCCCGAATAAGCTGCCCCTTCCACCGCCTCTTCCTTCGCATCGACGAATTGCTAGCCCTTTTCGCTCGAAACACAGTGCCCCCTCCCAGTCATCCATCGTGTCTCCTCGACGCGGCAGTCCGCGCGTCGCCACAATGCGGCCGTCTCAACGCGTCTTATTTGGGGAACCCGCCGCTCCCCTCCAGGCCCCACACACGAGCGTGGCGGCGTCAGTGCCGAACGCCGCACAAAGGTCCGCGTCATCCGCGCGCGTCTGTCAGACAACGACGGGCGACCGAGGGGCTTCATGCGGAGGAATTTTTAATCAGGGACTGGTCCGTAGCGTGCCGAAACAATATGTCATGTGCCATCCGGATGAGAGAATGGGACGATGGAGATGGAATTTTTCCGAAAGGGGCACCCTTGCCGTCGATGCTCGCTCTTTCTTTCCGCGGCATGGAAGTAGTGGGAGAGCTGCAGGCTGCGTGTCTTTGTTCCCGGCTCGCGGATGCGATCTTAGCGATGCAGGTAGCCAGTTGTGCGAGCCGCCTTATATAGGGTGTATAGAGAGACAATGACGTGCGAGGATTACGTGCTACTGCATTCCATCTTGGCTGTATTCGTTCCGGGGAAGAGGGGGGAAGTCGTGTAGTTCGATGGCCCCTGGCGTCTGCACGCGTGCTTCGTGATCTGGCGCGAACAGCGAGATAGTTCTCGTGGGAGCCGTTATATCTGGATAACGCCCGCTGGAGGCGGCAACGACAGAGAGTGCGTTCGTAAGAACGGCGGAAGAAGGCACCGTTGCGATATGTTATTGAATAATGCGTAACGTCGTGTTGCTGCCTGACATTTTATAAGACTCACGCCGGAGTCTTTTCATGTGCCTTGATGATCAGGCAAGTTTGTACTCACACACTCAAATAACATATATAAGCCAGCGAAAAAAAAAAACAAAAACAAAAAAAAACGATAACGCATTGTAAGAATGATAGCAGCCTAAAACTGCGGTCAGACTGCATAAAACATGATACGAAAGACAGTCTACAGCTTCGAATGTCGCATGGCGATAATTTCAAGGAAAAAACTTGGCAGGCTGCACTCGAACCACGGATACTTCGGTGACTAGTGTTTTCAGACTGTCTTTTTATACGATGTGCGGACAGTGTGACCCCGGTTTTAAGTTGAAATGGGCGAGTAATCGCTATAGCTTTTGTCGTGAATGCATTTCTGTCGTCAGGAATTGCGCAAGATTTCGCTGATGCCATCGATGCCGTCTTTCTGTTTTATGCCTAAGCTTTACTCGAAACACAATAGGGGCCCAGAGAGAGGGGGGGGGGGGGGGGGGGGGCAGAGAGGGGGAGGAGAAGGGGGGGGGGGGAAGGAGAGAGGTTTTTGGGAGATTTGTGAAGGCGACATAATTTAGAGGGGTGTTCTACACACTAAGATAGTATACATATGAGTCATTTGTATGATGTATGATCACTGTGAGTGACTTTATTTCCACTAGAGCCGAACAAATTTGCAACCTCGTTTTTGCTGAGGAGATAAAAAATCGACCTCTCGTGACCCCATGGACACTTCTGCAGTGTTGCTGGCTTACAAGATGTCTAAAATTTGTAGCCTCTCGGGCACGTTTAACCGTAAATAAGATTGAACATCTCGGCAAAGACTGCCCTTTTTTTTTTTTGCTTCAGTTCAATGAGACTTTAATAATGATCCTGCACCTAGCAAAATTTAGGAGTGGATTGTCTCGACAAGTCCCACCACCGAGATTGTGGCGAAAAAAGCAAAGAATTCCCCAATCCCTTGATAGCGATTCTAATTTAGAATGATAACAAAGAAGGAGAGCTGAGAACCTGATTAGTTCTCATTCGCAGTAATCAAAAAGCCTTCGAGCTAGGACGCCTAATCTTCGGAGCCTAGCCTCAAGAACAATTGAACGTCCCTCACTTAAAAAGAAAAAAGACGAACAAAAATAAAGTAAATTTTATTGACATGTCAAACTGAAAAGAACTATAATAATTTACTATATATCTCTCTTTCTCTCTCTGGATAATCAACTGTTATTAAATTATCTTCTTAAATTGTAAGTCGACCCAAGCAAAAATTTGTAATGGTCCCCTGTGGCCTTACATAATATGTAATTTTCGAACTAAATAGTTGATCTAGTCCACTTAAATATGATCGGTGATTCTGTAGAAAAAATAGCCGATTATTGTGCTAACGCCCCTCAAAGCCTCTGTTTTATTCTTGTTTTTGCAGGTGAAATGGCTATTTTTTTGTGCATAACATGCCATTGGTTCTTGTCAGAATGGTCAGGCACGTTAATGTTTATATTTTGGTGACTGGGAAAAAATTTATTGCGCTAGGAAGTTGTTTAAACTTTCTGAGAACAAATGGTTTCGATGATTTGGCTAACTGTGCTAAACTCAACTTACACTGCTCTTTCTTTGTAGATGTATTTAAAACGTTTATATTAAAACAATATATTTTGTATTTATGAACTCAGAGACTCATGGCTTCTAAAAGACTGAAGAATAAAATGTTTAATTAAATTTCCAAGACTTTGGCCCTCTGCAATGGCCGCCTATTGAGCTGGTATTGAACAGTCATTTCGATGGAGTATCCCCTTATTTTTACTGCTCAGAACTGACTCCCTTACGAGTGCATAATATTTCAAGGTGACAAGTTAAAAGAATATTGGCTGCATGTTTAATTCACCTTTACTCGCAATATTCTTTGCGACTAGGCTTCCCAAAGTTGGTGTGCCAGCACTTTAAGCGAGGCTCTGCCTTTTCGAGAGTTGCATAACATAACTATGAAATATGATCCTTCTTGTCATACACTATTGAAGTAAAAGCCTCGAACTAATAAAAACAAAGGGAGCAGGAAAAGAAAAGTTCGAACCTTGCGACAGCGGACACCTCCTTTCCAAATAAACCAGGGGGCAGCGCGAACAATGCAACCAATGGGCGAAACTTCATAGCGGCCCTCGAACCCAGTTTAAATAGCATTATTACGAGAACAATAGAAGAATACGAACACGAAACGACAACGAAAACAAATAGTACAAAACGAAAGCTACAACGTTAAATCTTGAAGGGCAACGTGGAAGAGAGCAGAAAGACGGTACACCACCGCTCGTTGCTCTAAATGCGAAATCAATGCTAATGAGGAAAAAAAGAAAGGGGGAGGCGGGTTGGGGGGGGGGGGGGGGGTGCCACGGAATAATACGCGGGCTGATCCAACACGCCAAAGAGTGGGTCGTCGCCATACACGTCAAAGTTCGACCATTCATTCGAGCGGGAAATTTCAGAGTTCTGCTCACGCAACGACCCTCGGTTATTTTTTTTTCTTTGCCCCATCCATGTCACTGTTTTCGAAAATTCTATGTCGTAATCTATAGTATATTATTTCGCCCGTGCCAGGCCTCTCGCTTTTCATCGGAGTTTTTGTTAAAAAAGAAAAAAAAAGGAAAGAGAAAAGATGGAAATTAAAATGAGAGAGAACCTCACGGCCTTCTGGCGTCTTCTTCGAAAACATCCATCTTCTATGTATACGTGCGTGCTCTCATGCTTGTTTAACGATCCTCCATTTTGTTCAGTCCCAGCTTCGTCTCCTCTTTCATTATTCTGTAAATACTAAAAAAAAAAACGAATGTCTTTTTTTTTTTTTTGTTGCGCACATATCAAAGCTAGTGCCACTAAATAAGCTACGCTTGAGAGTAACGACACTTCGCCATATTGTGTCTTAAAATCATGGTTGCCAGTCATCTGAAGCTTTATCTGAAATCACAGGAAAGGCTTTTCCGCCCTGCACAATAGTTTAAACAGCTCGCGGCAGAGCAAAGCAATATTACATGACCTTTCTAACACCGAATCTAATGCTAAGGAAGTCGCACTTTTGAATTATGACGATCGGCAGTTGCGTCTGCTCTGCATACGAGCCAAAATGGCGGCGCCCACAACAATGTTGGGGAACGGAGTGCCGATGCTCTAAACGCAGCTCATTTAGTGGCTCTAGTCAAAGCCAGTCAGCAGGATCTAGCTAGACAGGCGCTGCATGACGTTGTGAAGTTGCTCTGGAACGCATTGCAGAGCGCCAATTCGTCTGCTTCTTTCACGGGGGTTGTGGTGACGTCAGAAAAACGCCAAGCTCTGATTGGTTCCGAATGAAGGATAGTGGGTAGCCCTCAAAGCAAGCTGCCTTGACGTCTACCCACTATCCTTCCAGTCGGAGCCAATCAGAACTCTCCATCGTTCTGACGTCACCGCAACTCCTGGACAAGAAGCAGACGACTTGGTCTCCGCATAGGCTTCATTTCAAAGGCCCAAACATCTATGCTTCGTTTTAGCTTTAGTACAGACGCAGCGGACGCTAGGAGCTGATGGGACCAATCAAAAGGCGGGAAACGCGCACCGTCTTGGGTTTGTCATGTCTGCATACGTGTTGCACCATCGCTTAACAGATCATAAACAAATAAAGCGCAGTGACTCGTGATTTTTACGCTGCTTGATTTGTCACATTAACTCGCAGCGTTAGCTGCGTCTGGATCTATGCTGAAGCGAAGTATAATACCAACATACTGCCGCATTTCAGCATTCGTCTCAGAACCAGTGTTTTTTTCCGTCAATGATTACTAAAAACTATGCGTTCAAGTCGCGTTCATGAATGGATGCCGGGGTGGGGCTGGCACGGAGAATTGCAAAGTTTATATTAGGTAAATGAATTCCGAATTTTTTTTTTACGCTGAATTGTTAGAATACATTCCCAAATCTAAGGCTATATTTCTCACTGAAAATGCGTGTTTTAATTACACCAGTGTGCTAAATTACATCTTAATTTCTTGAGAAATGTATTTATGTGGTTCCTTCAAAAGCCGTCATCAATACCACGCTGTAGCTTATCGGGTAATTCTCGTAAGCATACTGTAACTACGGTTTTTACTTTAAAGGTAAAACAAAAAGGCTCATAGAACGTTTTTTTTTTCCAACGACAGATTTCCGAAGTGTTATTAGCTAATTTCACAAATTCTATATTTACACTCCAAACTCTTCAGCCAAGAAAGTCGCAATCGCCAAGGAGTGTTGTTCGAAACGCGTTCATTTAAGGAAGAAATGAAGGAACGCCGCCCGTTCCATCTTGCATCGGTGGAGCTGGAACAGGGGCGCGTTACGCTTTCGAGGGTAACGGGAAAAAAAACGGCGTTCCTGCTTTTCTTTTTGCTTTTTTTGTCTATATATTTGTAATTTTATCCACCTTCAGTGGGCATTAAGGATTTTTATTATCGACCATTTCAGCCTCCGACTACGAGGGATGGGAAAGTGACCGAGAGGTGGCCGACAACAAAAAACTGGAACAAATGCAATCGCGCTGACACAACACGTAGTCCGATGTGGACATCTTCACGTGCTCGCTTCATTTCATAACCGGATTGTTAACCACGATATTTAATTAGTATGCCTAAAAGTTAAGTTAATGTTACGATAAGTTCAAAAGTAAAGTAGTCGCGTTGTGTGTATGTTCATACAATCGGAAGTGAGTCAGACCCAACGGGCGACGAGTCTCCCAGCTGAAGATAGGAAATTCAGCCAGTGCAGTACAACCGCTATCCTGGGGTCTTTAACGGGCACCATGCAGTAGAGGTACACGACCGCACGTCGGTACGATGCTCATCCAGATCGAAACGGGCCGGGGTGGGAATTGAACCCAGGATCCCTGGGCTCTGCAGCGCGAGCTTTGGCTCCACGTGCTCCGAGCGGGTGTGCGCTAGCCCACTCGGCCACCGATCCCCCGACGACACGTTCCCATCTTATACATGTAACTTGAAGGCGTCCCTCTTTTTTGAACCACGGGAACCTGTAACGGGAACTCGTTCCTAAATAGAGAAGGAACAAGGAACAAGCTCGGGTTCACTAGCGCCTACAGAGGCGGACACGAAGAAAGGGACGTTCGCTTTTCCGCGTCCCCTCCTTCGTGTCCGCCCCTGCTTGCGCTTACGAGTTTCTCGAGGATCATGCATCAACGAGTCCAACAACGAGTCTTGGTAAACAATCTTTCAGCCACCTTCGGCTTTCCGCCTCACCGCAAACGGTGGCGACCGGCCTCGTAGACGAGGTGCTCGTTCTGAATCTCCGCAAGAGACGCAAACATTTCCATACTGAAGAAAAGAAAATTCAGTCGTCACAGGCGTATTGGTTGAACCATGGCTACACTCCGTCACATTTCTCTTGGGTAGCTTTCTGTTTTCTTAATACTTATTACCACCCACTTAAAGGCAACAAAACAATGAAAGGACGGGTGTCGGAGAAGCTCTGGTTCCCTGCGGACTTCCGTTTGTCCTTCTAAAACTTGGAGCTTAATGTCACGGCACGGCCCCTGACGCTCCGATCTGCCAGAGCATGCATGAATACGGGACGGGGAGAGAGAGGGAGCCGTCGCTTGCACTCCAAATCTGGTAACGAGGTTAAGCCGACGTAATGAGGCCGGCTAGCTAGCCTCGTTCCCGAACGTCTATACCCGTACACGGTATGCTAACAACGCGAAGGGATATTCAGATCAGGGGGATTCGCCCAGGCATCGCGACGCTCCCCGAAGGCCGAGTGGCGCTGGACAGCTTTGAGCGCGCGGCGGGGAAACGCTCTGCTCGATTGTCAACAGCGCCATCTAGGGGAACTATCGCGCAGCTAATGGTCGTTTCTTGTTTGCTGTCAGCGGGCCCGAACGGCTCGCGCTTCTCTTAATCCAGTACTTGGTGCCGCCGTTCGCGAGAAAATCGAGGCAGCCTCGGAACTCTTGCTCGCCTTTGTCTCGGAATGGAAATGAGAAGGCGGCGGGAAAAGAAAGAGGACAAAGCAAATCATTAGCCTGGGCAAAGTTCTTCCAACTGCACGTCCTGGAAACGACCAATTAGTGAAGCGGATTATGCTGCCCCCTCTAGTGTAAACGAATATTGTTTGCGTCGGTGCGAAAATTACGGCTGGTCAAAACAAGCTCGAGCAGTGAAGTCACCGCGCGCTAACGTAGGAAACTCTTCAACAAATTAGATTCTAATTCTTTTTTACTCGATCTCTTTTTTGATGGAATCTCACGCGCCACGGTCCAGTAAGAAGGTGCCCATCAGTTGTTTTCGAGTGGCACTTTTTTTAAGCGAACAAAGTTTTTTGTTCTTCTTTTTTATGTCTCCAATGTCTGTAAATACCTCACAAATGCAACATCGCGCTAGTGTTACTGATTTGTTAAAAAAAAAAAAAAAAGAAAACGCCGTGAAAGCTACACTGATGCGGTTTGTACAGCAGTTATGAAAGAAAGGGGGCGTAGTGTATGGGGCTAATCGTGGCAATCAGTCGGCTAATCGACTAAGATATGTTAATTATCATTTTAATGATTGAAAATGAACAAATTGTTCTAGTTAAAAACTTGCTGAGAGTAATCGAAAAAGAACTAAATCAGTAAATATTAGAAAGCCTTGGAGCACGTGAAAGGCACGGTGGAGCGCTAAATTTACCGCTCGTGGAGCACGCGCAAGGCTACCGGTGCGATGAGGCGCCCGCGAGGTTTTTCCGTCTCTTATGATCCGTGTTTCTCCACCCCAGCCTTGTGCCCGTTGCACCAGTGGTAATTTTAGCGTGCTACTGCACTTCTGATGTGCTCAAATTATTTATAAAAAATACTGATTCAGTGGTTTTCGATATGGCGATACTAGCACTAAAAGAGGCAGACAATCTCAGGTTGCAGGACAAGAAAAATGAAAATCACAGCGCCCCCGAGGCATTACGGGTCCCTAATCTCAGACATTCAAAACGAGCTTCCATTCGAGAGATCCATAATAAAAGGAGCGAAGACTAAACAGTGGTATATTAAACAGCGCCCTCGGGGCACGATGATCAAGCAAGAGAGGGGGCAGGTTAGCGGCAGTCAGGTGCTGCGTAATGAGTTAGCAAATCCTCCGCTCGTGTCCACCATCGCAGGCGCCATGCCGGGTTTAAGGGATGACTACCTTTTTCTCATCGCCAAAAAAAAAAAAAAAAACTCACAGTAATGGTGTTCTTCTCGCCGGCACTTTCCTTTTTACTGTCTTCATTCTCTACGCCTCGCAGTTATTTTTGTTCTTAGGTCTCGCCGTCGTCCTCTTCATTGCTCGTTCCCCGATTAAGTAGATTGTTGTTTTGTTTTCGTTCTTTCTTTTTTTTTCCCCGCGCGACGTACGCACACACCTTTCTCTTCGCACCATTCCTCATCGTCATCCCTCTCGCGCGGGTCATCATGATTAATACATGAGGGGCAATTAATGGAAATCCGTCGCTTCTGGGATTCCAGTTTCAGCAGCGCGTTCAGCAAAGTATATACTCAAAAAAGAAGTAAAAAAAAAAAGACGGCGGGATTATAATACGCCGCCCTCGTCGTCCCGCGAACTGGCCACCGGGCTGCCGCGGAAGCTAGTTTTCCATCGTGTATAACAACCAGGAGCGTTTTTGCTTTTGATTCAATGCTGACTGCAACGTTCGCTCTTCAGCGCACAAGCTCGCCGATGCGGCCAGTCACTTCGCCAGGGATCCCGCAGTCTGCAGCCTGTAGTACGTAACCCGGCAAACCACGATGAAAAGTAACACGCCAACAGAAACGAACGAAACGAAAATCAAACAGTCTTTACGGGAGGGACACGACGCACCGAAGGAAAGCAAGAAACGGGCTTGTCGTTCCTTTCCAAGTGGGGCGCGCGCGCTGCGAAATTCGTGATGCGGCGTCGAGTCGAGTTGTTTCACGCCGGTTGCTCGCTCACACGATGCTTTCGGTATTCGGGGGTTTGGTGGGCAACGCAGAGCGCGCGGGGGAGCGGCGAATTCGGATTGGATTGGTGGCTTCGAGGGCAACACGCGGAAACTGTTTGTTAGTTTGGCGTTACCGGTGTTGCAACATGTCTCGGTGCTCTCCTTCTGGCTTGGCTCGGCTGCGTGTGCGTCTCGAGCCGCAGGTATGCGTCTGTCTGCAAGGTTGCTGCAGCGACGGCAAGGCCGTTCTTGTTCGGGTGCCGTCGCCCCAGAAGCGGCGGATGGAACATAGTCACGAAGAGGAGCAGTGGCAGGGAAAATCCGGTCGTTGTTGTTGGTTCGGTTTTTAGCGCGTGTGTTGTTGAGTGCTTGATGCATGGTCTGTCACTCTGTTGGTAACTTTGTTGTGAACAGGGAATGCGCTTCTGTATTGCTACTGTTTCAACGGTCCTCGAGCAGCGAAAGAGGTTTTGGAAAGTGTGATGATACTATAACACTGGCGATTGATTGAGGAATGCAGTCGATCAACCACAGAACGAACCGTTTTGAACATCCTTAGATTACTCACCAAACTTCAAACATTTTTTTAATTTATTTCTTCGGAGGTTTCCACGTTTTTAGGACACTTTTTTTGTTTCGTCTTATATTACCCGGACTTTAAACTGAATCTGGAGATATTTTAGAGACATTCGGCTACCGTCTGGATAGTGGAGCAGTGGATGTAGAATCTGTTTAATCATTGTAGATATTTGTACGTAATTAAACTACCATAATAAAAAAAACACGTCAGGAGAACATATTTTAACAAAAACCTTGTGGGAGTGAGGAAAAATATTAATGAAATATTCGCACAACATAAACTGTTCAAATTCCGCCAGTGAACGTCGACTTATTGGAGAATATATAAAAAGAAATATCCACTTCGCCGTTCCTTTCACGATAAATAACCACCTACATTATGACCGTTGTAAAATTGATCCAGCGCTTTTTACCTCGCGAGGATTTCATCCAATTTGTTTTAGAAACGTTCTGCATTTACACACCGCCTAATTTACTGGAACTAGCTTTTCGTTTTGATTCATCCGATTTTCAGAGCCTCCCGAGCTTTCCGAATGGGGCACTTTTACAGGACGTTCCTGAGAAAAGAGAACCGTGTATTTCGGCCCGCGTAAGAAACCTATGCATCGCAGGAAACTCAAGCTCTCTGCCAATGGGACTCTAGCGCTTGCGATAGAACACGAAAGAGTGAAAATATGACGTTTCGTGGATTAATGGGTAATTGAGAAAGACGAAATGTTTCCTTGAGTGGACGCCCACCACAAGGGAAAGCAACACGCGAACAGACAGGCAGAGGGCGCGTGTCCCTCCTTTTCGGGAGGGACACTTACCGAAAGAAAGGAAGAAACGGGCTTGTCGCTGTCCTCCAAGTGGGGCGCAGTGAAATTCGTGATGCGGCGTCGAGTCGAGTTGTTTCACGCCTGTTGCCCTCTCACAAGATGCTTTCGCTGCTCTGGCTATTCGGGGGTTTGGCGGGCAGTGCAGAGTGCGTGGGCACCTGTAGCATCTATTTCAGTGAAACAAAATCGTTAGCGAGAAAGAAAACAATATTCTTTTGCTGAGAAGTGTTCTTTGTTGATAAAGAAAAATTACACGCGTACACTTAAGACTGCTTACGTATAAGAAGGCAAAAGCCTGTCAAGGTCGACGTCTAAGATGTATTCTAGGACGACCTCTAGGACGACCTCTAGGATTACGTCAAGAACGACGTCTAAGACGACTTCTTGGATGACCTCTAGGACGGCTTCATGGACGACATCTACGACGTCATCGACAACGGCGGTTAGAGGACCACGTCTAGGACGATGTCGAGAATGACGCCTAGAGGAGGACACAGGAGACTGTGGCGTATTTTGGGTGGGAAGCAACGTTTGCCTACGGAAGCCGCCGTAGATTGTAGACGCTGCTGCAGATGCCGAGGCCGTAGATGTAGACGCGGTCGCCTCACAATCCATCGCGCGAAGCACGCGACGAGCAGAGATGAAGTCCGAAGCGCACCTTTTGCACACGGTGCTCCGGCAGTGACATCACGCTGATGGCGTATGATGACGCTTGATGACATCACGCTGATGACGTATTTTTATGGCCATCTTTCAGGCACATCAACGCCGACGCCGCTTGTTTTTCACTTAATGTGACAAGTGAGGTCGTCCTAGATGTCTAGGATGACTTCTATGTCGAACGACTGCAAGAACGACACCAGGGTAATGAGACAAGTAGTGTCGCTCATTGAGCGGGCCAAAAAAACACGGTTTTCTTCTCTCAGGAACGCCCGGTCTTTGACAGATTATGAAAGGTTAGGGACCGATTTAATATTGGCGCATTGTCCGTGGTAAGTTAATTCGTCATTAATCCGTGATTGCCTTTTGACTGCATCTGCAACAAAATGGTACAATATTTTTGATGACAACGTTTTAGGAGTTACTATGCTGATAGACACTACAAGTAACATTTAAAGATAGGCGTAGGTCTATAAAAATGCCTAGACGAGATAACTCTCACGCGTGACGCCACGTAAACGCTACATAAATATAGATCGAACACAATCGGCGCGTTAAAAACAAAGTCAGCAATATATATGAAGGTAATCGAAATACATCAGTAGACATGAATGCTTTCGGAGATAATTTTCATCACCTGTCTAAACGAGGTTTTCAAACTTTTCAAGCTAGATGTTTTTCTGTTATTTTTGTACTTCGTTTCAATGTGTGTTTGAGTACCACCGAGGCTCTGACGACAGGGAACCAAATCGCGTGACTTTAGACATGGCGGAGGTGGGGCCGATGGTGTTTATTTCTTGATCAACAATGGCTCACTGAGTTTTACCTAGTATTCGCATTTCAATACCATCACAGGAACATACATCTGTTCTTGCAGAGTAAAACCTCAAACTAAAACAAAACTCAAGCTGGTTTTTTGCCGCTTAACTTCTATTTGAATTCAAGGTAGCCTGCTCAGTGCCGTCATTACAATACGTTTTTTTTTCATATATAAAAAAGCGCTTTTAACAAGAGGGGCATGGATTTGCACCTATCTGTAAAGTCGACTAAAATTTCACCCCCCGTAAGCAAAGAAATGTTCATGGTAGAGCAATGAACAACGTTCAGAACGGTGCAATTTAAGGTACCTTTGGCATAATATATATATATTTCCTAAGCGGTTATTTAATTTTTTTTTATCCCTTACACAAGGGGAACAACAAAACAAGCTTTTTTTCTGCTGCTTCATAAGGAGAGTAAATATTTGTTGACCCGTTTTTATTTTTTGTCAGTATCTTCTCTCAGCGCAGCTATCGTAACCTTGGCGTCAATCACAGATTAGAGTCAGTGAACCACATGCACCTATCCGCATGCAACCGCGGACCTTCGTTAGCCACGTGTTTCTTTCCCGAGAGAACCCGTGTTGAAAGCGCAGCGCTTTCGCAACGCCACGTTGCGAAACCCACTAAAGCTTAGGGTATTGAGCGAAAATTACCCCAGAGTGAGGCTACGTAATTAGTATTCGAATCTTCTTTTTTTTATCTAATCAGATTGGATATCCCGAAGAGGGTAGATGATAGCGATACACAAACGGCCAGTGCCAGGTTCGTTTCAGCAATGCTACTTTGCCTCTAAGCTCGCGAGCGCTGCGGGAAGCACGCTTGCGGGTGACGCGTTTTCTTTTTCACGGCTAATGAGATGGGGAGATCGCGCTGCGTGTGTTCACTTGCCTAGGTTCTCAGCAACGCAAATAAGCGACTTTGAGATTAAGCAATACATTATTACGTAATGTCACAAGAATAAATAAGGCGTAAACGTAATAGAGCCGGGAGAGCTGTACCTCATCGTGCCGCAAAAGTTACAAAACCGGGAGGGCAGCTTTGGTAGGAGCCTTTTTTGCACGGGCGTTCGTGCAGGTGAAAAAAAAAACAAAAAAACAAGCAAGCGGCTTGCGCTTGCAGCATTCACTGAACTACAGGTTAAGGTGAGACGAGGTACAGTCACTCTGAGGATCACTGCAGGCGGAATATGGAGATGGCCAGAATGCACTTTGCTGTGCGGGAAACATGCGTCGAAATTAACTCCGTTATCTGTGATCCCCATTTGTTCGATCTCCGGTATACATTTGTGAGATTATCCGAGTCGACGGAAATGCATCAAGAAAGATGAGGTGTGGAAAGTAAGTGGCGCGTCCAATATGCTTACCCTCTAGCCGTGAACTCGGAAATGGTCCATTAGTCAATCGCCCAAGCATGGCCTCCCGTATACTCTAGGCCTGTCGGAAGCGATCCCGAGGCCCGCGTGTTTACCCCTCTCCCAATCAAGCCTCCTCCTCTTCCTCTTACGCCCGTGTGCGCCGCGAGATGGCGTTGCCTACATTGGGTGGCCATAGAAAGCCGACTGGAGAGAGTCCGTCTCATACCACGGGGAATTGCAATTTAATGGCAAGCGCCTCCAGCGGAGATTGGTCGTTAGTGCGCATGCGCTGCGGTTTTGCGTGGTGACGAGGAAAGCAGGTGGAAAGGCGGTGTCGTTTACAGACGATGAACCCTTTCGACACCTCCTCGTAGCGCTTAAAGAAAACGCGGCCCATCAAACACATGACCAAGATCAAGCAGTTGGAAACTCTCTGTAACACAGGTTCTTAGGGTCGAGGCTAACGCCGGGACTTTCCGCGCGACGCGTCGTCTGCTTATTAAGAACCAGACTTGCCCGTAGCTGTGTCGGATGTTTTTGTATCTTTCATTTAAAATCTTCGCTAGTGCAAGCATTCGTATGTATTTGCAAGAGCCCCGATCAATCCGCTGACTACAGTAGAGATGTACCAGGGAATCTTTTTTTCCTTACAAATCATCGCACCGCTAACCGCACACCCTAAAGCGAAGGTATTATACCGCCATCCCAGGTGACTTTACGGCGCGCGAGCCTCTCACGCGCGTAATGAGGCATCTAAATTAGATGCACTGCACACAAAACTCCCCAAACCCGAAAGCAGGCTCTTCAGCAAACAGACGCGTGGAACGTCGACTGACTTCGCGTCAACAATTCCAGCGACGTGCGCTCCCTATGCACAGCCCGACACGGATACGAGTAAGAGACAGAAAATATTGGCACACGAGGATTGCAACGTGCGTCTGGTCGGTGGTGCGGGAAAACAGGCAAACAAAGGCGAATCGGCCAGGCCTCGAGCGACACGCCAGGCAGAACGTGGGTAAACGATGGAGGATTTGCCGTGAATAATCTCCTAATCTGGGCTCATCAGGGAGATCCCCACACTTGGCACGCACGGCTGTTGCTGCGCTTGCTTGCTTGCTCGCGCGTTTGAGCAAAGCCTCGCCGGTTGCACCAACGAGCGGTTGGTATGCAAATGTGACTGTCGGGCCCGCTGATCGACCGCTCCCCTTACCAAGCCGTCAAACCTTCCATGTTTGTCTTGGCGAGGGGTTTGACAGAGACAGCATTCCCATACTTAATTCCGTTATGTCTCTCCTGCATTTTTTCTTATTTTTTTAATACATTTATTTTCACATTGCTCACACCATCCGCCGAACTATGAAGTTTATGTGCCAATACCTAACAGTGGCTGGCTTTGGGGGATAAACCGAATTCGTGATGTTCTGTCGTCTTGTCCATTATCTTATTCCTTGTACTCAGAGTTTAGGTTATGAGCATTCTAATACCTCTCCTACTTGCAGGCTTTGACCGCTAGATCAAAACTGCTCCGACGCGCGTTCGTCATTCTTTCGGTTTTCTTGACGACGAGGATTGAATACACGGATCTGCAGTTTCAAAGCGCGCTTAATAATTAGATCACCTTATTGAAATTAAAAAAAGAAGAAACACGAAAGTCTCCAGTTAGTTGAACATCCATGAAAATGATTGAGCTTCGGTCATTGGAGTGGAGTCCGGTTGCACCCTGACACAACGCAAGTTCCCCCAATCAGAAAATACACGGACCACCAAAAAAAAGAAAAAAAAAGAACACGAGTCAGAAGGCATTCAATCTCATCCGCAGATAAAACCGAATCTCCATTCCATCTCCCTTGGCTACGACGAACTTCATTCCAGACCCATTGCCACGTCGGATTACCCGATCCCCATTACCCTACGACGGAGGGCCCAGACGCCGAGTTGCTTTATGACTCTGCTTTGATCCCTGATGGAGACGTGGCTTTTTACGACCAGAGGTCCCCAAAGTAATCGGACGCCAGTTGCCCGCACCATTTGGGTCAAGGTCGCGTCTAATGGAACTTGGATGTAACGGCCCACAGCTCGCACAAAAGCAGATACAAAGCGCTCACCGAAAAAAAATAATGAATGGAACAACGAATAACTACAAAAAGCAAAGCTTCCGGACGTTCGAAAACCTCTCGTTCTGTCATCTCAATCCGGCGCGACTCCATTTGTCTTTTTCTTTTTTTCTTAGGAAATGATGATTCAATATGTATTCGCGTTCATGTAGGCTAAGAAAGACCGCCCGCTCGTTTTTTGTTGTGATTGGCGTATACGAGTTGTTGGCAATTCAGCCCTAATGGCCAACTTCCCGGTGAAAGACGTAACGTCATGACGGAAAGAGTAGAGTGCAAGAAATATGCGAAGATATGCTGATTAAAAGCCCAAAGAAAGCTTTCTATGATGGCAAAGAGAAGTATGTATGTTGTGAGATTACGGGGGTTTGCGTAGGAGAATGATAAATGATAGTTTTTTTGTTTCGTTTTCTAATTCGGAAATCTAGACAGATTGGTCTGCTTTCTTTACTTATATGTGAAGGACAACACGTGAAGGACAAAGAAAGATGCTGGTCAAAAGGTCATTTAGAGTTCTACTCCTAGATACTTTGTAATTAAGATGCTTAGAAATGTTTTTATCAATACTGGGACACGTAGGAATTTCTGGTAAATGGATACAAGTCTGCAAGCGACAAAGTTATTAATTATTTAAGCACAATTCATATCGAAGTTTTATTTTATTCTCAACGAGGGAGGTAGCTACGCTTAAGTTATTGCGTGTTTTTTTTTTCTTTATTCTCGTGGCGAATCGATGAGTAAAACAAGTTCCCTAAATTCATACAAAAACGCGGCTTTGACCATCCTGACTTTGGTCGATGCTGACATTTTCCTCTGAGCTGAATGAACCCATTCCCTGCAACAAACCAGCCTTAATCACACGTTCACGACCAACGTTAGTCGTTCACGCGTGTCTATACCCCGATTATCAGCAGCACCATAGGACAGCTTGGCTGTAACCATGTCTATTCTTTCTTTTTTTTTTTTTTGGGGGGGGGGGGGGGGAAGGGGCATGAAAATTGCTTTTTACCATGCCACCGCGGGCGTCTGGTCTAAAACAAACACCACATGAACGTTTACCTCCTCAGAAAAGAATTCCCTTTGAAACAAAATATCAGAGAATCATAGCGTTAGTCCAATAATTCCCTCACTGCTCGTTAGAGCGTATAGAGCAGCAGCGATGCCGTGCTCATGTGCAACCACCGACCGCTAGAAACAGCTTTAAGTATTACGAAGCGGACGTCTCTTTTAGCCGCCGGGAACGCCATATTTTTTGATGCGATCGAATACCAAAAAAGGCTGGTTGGCTTTTTCATACTTCCGTGACACCGGTGCCGGACAGGCACGTGTTTGTTACAATTTTATCTGCTCGGTGTACCCTCGAGCTGCGGGGAGGGGAGGGGGGGGGGGGGGGCGAGTCTTTTAGGAACTTGAGCGTATCTAAGGCAGCCCCGATGCGGTTCCTGGAGTGTTGATTAATGTGTGGCGGCGTCCTTTTGGTTATTACGGAGGTGTGCCCAAACAGGACGTCGCCATGAGTCATCGAACTTTGCTCTCGTGAGTTCACGGTCACCGCAAAAGGTAGAACGGAGAAGCTATAGAGAGGAGTTGCACATATTGTTTTTGTTGTCATTATGTTGGTTGACATTCTACTAACGTAGTAAGGTTTTTTGAAGGATGTTTTTGTTTGTTTGTTTGCGTCAGTACAAGTATATCTGTGCCACTACAAGGTAGGTACGAAGTTTGATATCTAAATTTCATTCTCAGGTATAGCATTTGTATCGTTCTTGTGTGGGCTAAAGAATAGACAACTCGGGTGTCAGGATAACAATGCCTTAGTTTATTCCGTGTTGTTACTTATATAGCCGAAGGTGGAAAGGGGTTAGTGTAGTAGAGGGCAAGGGAAAGGCATGTGGCAATGGAGCATACAGATAACTCGTACGCCTTGATCGGATACGATACATCCTCCTTCCCAACGGTCGTTCACCGCTGAGCTCAACACCTCTGGCTCGTTTGCTGGAAACGCTGGTCATAACCCAATCGCTCCGGAGGCCGCTTCTGTCGTGTTGTCCTTCGCGGTGGCTGAACCGTTGGCTGCTGAGTTGCCGTTTGTAGAGCCGTCGTGGTGGTTGGCGCTGTGGATGTCATTCCGTGTGGCGAGGCCCGGTCGGCGTCCAAATCTTCGTCGTCTGACAAGCCGACCTCGCATTCTTCCTTCGTCGCTAAAAGGTGTCGACGTTTGCGCCGAAGAACGGTATTATTCTCTGTACGCACGTAAAAGGACCGCGGCCCGGCTGATCCAACCACCTTGGCTTTCCGCGCCCATGACGCTCCATTCAGGCGTACCACGTCGTCGTTTTTAAGGCGGGGCAGCACCCGCTCGTTGTGGCCTGTCTGTCGGTGTTTCTTGACCCGTGTCGCAGGAAGGGGATTGAAGTCCGGCACGGGTGTGCGCAGCCGCTTTCCTTGCAGCAGCTCGCCTGGAGACCGACCATCTTCGACAGGACATGCCCTGTAATTTAATATGCCAAGCCAAAAGCATTCGTTTGCAGCTTTCGTTTTCTTTAGGATGCGTTTGATTATTTGTACACCCTTTTTCGCGGGCCCGTTAGATTGGGGGTATTGCGGGCTGGATTCAACATGTTTGAAATCGTAATGCTTTGCAAGCAGCGCGAACTCGTGGCTGCTAAACTGTGGGCCGTTATCTGAGCATCCTCCGTTTGGATGCCGTATCTCGAAAATATAGCATTCAGTCTATCAATAACCGAGCTGGCTGTTGTGTCGGGTAGGAGCTCCACCTCGGGGAAATTGGACATCGAATCGTAAACACACAGATAGTGTCTTCCGGAGTACTGAAAGAGATCGACACCGACACGGTACCATGGTTGAGTAGGCGTTGGTTTTAAAATCAGAGGCTCTGATGGTTGCTTATAGGCATATGTTCTGCAGGTCGGACAGCTTTGGATCAACGACTCGACGTCAGAGTTTATGTTCGGCCTGTAGACCAATTGCCTGGCCCTAGCTTTGCATTTTACCGTGCCAAGGTGGCCTGCGTGAATCCTCTTTAACATCTCTCTGTGCATGCTCGTGGGAATTACTACTTTCGTTCCTTTCAAATGTATGCCGTCTACTACTGAAAGTTCGGCGGCAACTGATTTCAGCGCCTTTTCCACTTCGTTTCCTCTCCCGAGCTTTCGTAGTACTACGCTAAGATACAGATCAGTAGCGGTTTCGTGTGCAAGTTTCGCAGCCGTTTTTTCACTTACGAGTGCTGATACGACTGTGACGGCGTGGATTTCGAGGTCGCCCGCGACTGCGGCCCCCTTGTTCCCACGAGCAGGAGACCGAGAAAGCATATCAGCCAGGGCCATCTGCTTGCCAAGAACAAATATCAACGTGTAATCGTATTTGAGCAATCGTAGGAAAAAACGTTGCACTCTTGGCGGCATATCGGCTATGCCTTTCCTTGATATCTTTATCAGCGGGCTGTGGTCGCTCTCGAGTATGAGTGGGCGACCATACACAAAAGGGTTGAACGTTTCGCAACCGAAAACCAACGCCAAAGCCTCTTTTTCAATTTGCGAATATTTCTGTGCCGATTCACTCAGCGCTCTTGACGTGTAAGCGACCGGTTTCCAGCAGTCCCCATGAAGTTGTAGGAGCGCGGAGCCAATGCCACTTTGAGATGCGTCTGAAATTATCATCGTCTCCAAACCTAGGTCAAAAATAGCAAGCAGCGGCGCCTCGCTTAGCTCCTGACATATGGCTTGCCATTCGTTTTCATGATTAGGTGTCCATTCAAAAATGACGTCTTGTTTGATCAGGGAACGCAGAGTCCAAGTGCGCTGGGAAAGTGACGGTAGATACTTGCTAAAGTAGTTAACAACCCCGAGCATTCTTTGTACTGCCAATTTGTCTTGTGGCTTTGGCATTTTGAGAAGACCGTCCACAAGGGCGGGATTGGGGCTAATGCCTTTGTGGCTAATGATGTCGCCCAGGAACAAAATTTCTTGAACGCCGAATTGGCATTTGGATGCATTAAAAGTTAGGCCCGCTGCTTCAGCTGCCTTTAGTGCATCGTGCAGCCTCTGGTGGTACCCTGCCACAAAATCCTTGTCATCCTCAAAGCTGCCGGCAAAGTGGAAGGTAGCCAGAGTTGTGCCTGTGCATAAAGGTGGATCTAAGAGTAAAGTAGGTAACTACCGGCCCATATCTCTTCAACCCGCATGCTCGAAACAGCTTGAGCACATCATATTTAGCACTTTAGTCAATCATCTAAACTCCAACAACTATTTTTCCCCCTTTCAGCATGGGTTTAGAAGTGGCTTCTCGTGCGAAACGCAGTTACTCGAATTTTTTCATGATGTGGCGTCTTCGTATGATAGAGGTTCTCAAGTGGATTCTGTTTTTCTTGATTTTAAAAAAAGCTTTCGACTCTGTTTCACACGAATTAATCTTACTTAAATTATCCTCATTAAATATTCCAGTTAATGTGTTACTGTGGCTAAGAGATTACTTTACTGACGGAAAGCAGTGCATAGTAGTAAACAGTATAACATCTAAATATGTGGACGTCACTTCGGGGGTCCCGCAGGGATCCGTTCTAGGTCCCCTTTTATTTCTCATTTTCATTAATGACATTACCATGGACATAGAGTCAAGTATTCGTCTTTGTGCCGACGACTGCGTGATATATCGATCAGTTCAGAGCTCTGATGATAGCACTGCTTTGCAACGGGATATAGACCACATTTCAGACTGGTGTAAAAGTTGGCATATGAATCTAAACGTTGATAAATGTCATCATGTGCGCTTCACAAAGAAAACTAAACCACTGCTTTTCTCATACAGCTTGAATAGCACTACACTGACCGTTACCCCAGAGGTAAAATATCTTGGGATAACCTTTACAGAGCAGTTATCTTGGCAGTCCCATATTAACAAAATAACCGCTAAAGCGACTGGTATGTTGTATTTTTTGGACGCAATTTTAGAAACTGCCCTGCGAAAGTTAAGGAGACATTGTATTTGACAAATATAAGGCCCATTCTTGAGTATGCTTGTGTACTCTGGGATCCCCAGATACAGTATCTGTGTGACGACCTTGAAAGAGTTCAGAACAGAGCAGCGATTTTCGTGACCGGAAATTATGATTATACTGTAAGGTCGAGTGTCCTAAAAGACTGTCTTGGTTGGCAGCCGCTAAAATGCCGAAGATCCGCTTTACGTTTAAAACTCTTTCATAACATTTTTAATGACAAAACGGGCATAAACAGGGGATCGTTCCTTCAGTTGCCTCACTTCATATCACGCAGGGTAGATCATCAGAATAAGCTTCGCGAATATTTGTGCCGCACTAATATCTTTAAAGGGGCACTGACACCCCAAAGGTCGTATTTATTTTTATTGTCTAAAATGATGCAAGTTGCAGCCATAGACACGCAAAAAAAACCGCATCGCGAAAAAAAATTTTCCCGCGCGCACGCGCGCCTTTTTATTTTTGGCGTTTGATTTTCCCGCCTCTCGCCTCCTCGCTTCTTTTGATCGGTGACGTCAAAAATCAGGAAATTTAGAAGCTTTGTAGGCGGCATCTTTATAACATTTAATGACGGCAATCCTAAAACATGTTTTTTAACGCAATTGCGAACGCACTACGGCCCTTCTTTTTGAAATACCAAAAATCGGGAGTTCGTTGTGGTGCCGTCTCCTAGATTTGTATCCTCCAACGGAAAACAGGCGACACCGCTCAAAACCGGTCCGCCGCAACGCCGGCGCTAGCCGGCGCTCGCTCCTTTCCTCCTCGCTTTGGGTCGCCATGGCAACAGCAGGGAGTGGTGACAGGAAAGGGGACTCTCAGGTCTCCGCAATTTTTGACGTCAAGGCACCGGCGCCGATCGCGCGGGAACTTCGAATTCGGCATTTGGAAATTGTTTTTTTACTTCACGAATACTGAATTCCCAAATTTCAAATTTTGAGGGTAATGTCCCGGCATCGTTTTCGACCGTTTCGGATAATAAAAAAAAATATGATTTTGATGTGTCAGTGCCCCTTTAAACACTCTTTTTTTCCTCTTACCACTCATCAATGGAACTGTCTACCCGAGTCGCTTGTCATGGTATCATACAACAATGTGTTTTTTTTCCAGACTTATTGTAAAGTGCCTGTACCTTATCTCCTGATATGTAAAATATATTAATAATTGTATAATGCTTACGATTCTTCTTGTTCTTTCCACTAGCAAACTTTATGTCACAAAACCTAGAGTTCGTTTATTGTTTTCCTCTGGCTGTATGTTCCCCTCCCCCCTTCTGTAATGCCTCTGGGCGCTGAAGGGTGTATTGAATAAATAAATAAATAAATAAATAAATAAAGTCGCACCCCAGATCAGCACATCGTCCACGTATACACGTATGCCAGGGAGGCCCTCGTACACTTCGTTGAGGGCTTTTTGGAACACCTCACTAGCTGACGCTATGCCGAATGGAAGGCGTTGGAAGCGATAACGGCCGAACGGCGTGGCAAACGTGCATATCTTGGATGATTGCTGGTCCAGTGGGATTTGGTGAAACCCTGCGTTTGCGCCTAGACGCGAGAAAAACTTCGCGCCTGCCAAGTCCGCTTCAATATCTTCTCTACGAGGCATTTGGTAGAGTCCTCTTTTCAGGTTTTCATTAACCCTTCTGGGATCCATGCATACCCACAACTTGCTGTCTTCTTTTAGTACAATGACTAGCGGGCTTACCCAGTCCGTCGGGCTGCTGACCTCCTCAATGATGCCTTCGCGTTCCATTCGGTCCAGTTCTGCACGAAGAGGCTCTCGCAGCGACAGGGAAACCCTTCGAGCTGGCTGAACGATTGGCACGGCGTCCTTGCGTAGCACCATCTCGTATTCCTTCGGGATACGCCCGGTTCCGTGGAAAAGCTGCGGGAATTCCTCGACGACTGCTTCGGTGTTGCTCGTCGACACGCCTTCAACAGCGCCATTGACGATGCCTAGCTTCTCGCTAGCTGCCAAGCCCCAGATAGCGCTGTGGCCGTTCTTTACCACGAAAAATTCGGCGCATATCTGGCGGTCGCCTACCGTCACGAGCGATAAAAATGTACCGACGTGCTTGATGACGTTGCCACCGTAGGATCTCAGAACAGCGCCGCTGGGTTTCAGCATCACGGCCTTAAACTTGCGGAACACCGATAGTGGTAACGCGTTAGCTTGTGACCCTGTGTCAACTTGGGTTTCAGCGTCACGGTCTTGAACTTGCGGAACACCGATAGTGGTAACACGTTAGCTTGTGACCCTGTGTCAACTTGGGTTTCAGCATCACGGTCTTGAACTTGCGGAACACCGATAGTGGTAACACGTTAGCTTGTGACCCTGAGTCAACTTTGAAACTTAGGTGTTTGCCTTGAAGACACGCGCCCACCAGTCAGTCGCGTCTTTTGTTGGCGCCGCCGACTGCGACATCCAGCACCTCGAAGTCGTCGTTTTCATGCTGTACCTCGTAAACAGCATCTTTCTCGCGGCAACAAGATGCGAAGCGGTTCCGCCCATTGCACGAGTAGCAGGTCTTTCCGTATGCTGGGCAGCGTCGCAAGGCATGCCTTCGATTGCAGCGCGTACAGTTCGGGTTGCGCCGGGGGCTTGTCGGAGCGTTCTTGCTGGTCTTCATAGCGTTAACGTCGAGTCCTTCGCTTGTCTTACGCCAGACTTCATTTTGACGAGCTGATGTTTCTGTCGCCTTGCATAAGGTGACGACCTTTCCCAAGGTCAGGTGTTCGTCCCTGAGCATCTTCTCTCGAAGCTTCGGCAAGTTGGTTCTAAACACCACTTCGTCGCGTACCATCTCGTCTGCCATGGTCCCGAAGTTGCAGTGCTGCGCTTATCTCTTCAAAGTACGTAGAAACTGCTCGAACGGTTCCGCCTCGCCCTGCAGACGGGAGCGGAAGACATATCTTTCGTGAACTTCGTTTTGTTGCTCCACGCAGTATTCTTCGAATTTGGCAGTCACGGTGGCGTAGTCTTCTTTGTTTTCTTCCTCGGTGAACACAAAGTTGTTGAACACGTCCAAGGCTTCCTCTCTCGCCACGCTGAGCAGCAGGGCTGTCTTTGCCGCCTCCGATCTCGGCGTGTCGGTGCTTGCTGTGGCTTGAAGGAAAAGGTCGAACCTTTGACGAAACAGTTTCCAGTTTCTTTCTCCATCCGCTGTCAGTTGTAATGGTTCAGGCAGCCTTAGGTGCTCCATGACGTCGATCTTCACGTTCGGTTCACCCAGAAGCCTTTCTTTCCAGCTGGTAAGCTCACCCCACTTCTGACACCGTGTATCGTTCTTCTGTGGGCTGGAAAGAATAGACAACTCGGGTGTCAGGATAACACTGCCTTAGTTTATTCCGTGTTGTTACTTATATAGCCGAAGGTGGAAAGGGGTTAGTGTAGTAGAGGGCAAGGGAAAGGCACGTGGCAATGGAGCATACAGATAGCTTGTCCGCCTTGATCTGATACGATACAGTATTGAAGTGGAATGAAGTTTTGCAGCTATGGGCATTCTTTTCTGATCGGTTCTTTCTCCTCGGAGGTGATACCACAACAGACCCTTTACGAAAGTCGGTATAAACGTTTCCTGTTTTCTGTTTTTCTCAGTCATGTAGGTTCCGTGTCTGGTATGCGGGACAAAAAAAAAATACAACATTTCAACTTTGAATAAGCGATAAAATAACCGTGAGGCAAAATCAGAATATGTGACAATCACGCATTTTTGGTAGCATTTTCACTTTGATCTCCCCAGCGGCATGGAGAGATCAAAGCGATGTTTTACCGCATACAAGAATTGACGACATTCAAGATGGCTGCGCCCTTGTGGAAAAGGTGTATACCCACCCTTTGCAGAGCCCAACCGGACGCTCTAACCGCTCATTCACACTGGAAGCGGATCCGCGTTCGCAAAGCGGTTGCGAACGTGGTTGTATAAAGATCCAGTACAATTGCACGCGCACTTGATGTCATGGAGTGCGCGTGCAATTGCACTGAATCTTTATACAACCGCGTTCGCAACCGCTTTGCGAACGCGGATCCGCTTCCAGTGTGAATGAGCGGTAACGGCGGCACTACACAGCTTGTCCCCACGAGAAAAAGCGAACGTCGTCGAAAGCATAGAGCAGAAAGGGGAAAAGATGTTGGTCATTTGACGTCGCCTTCGATTCACGAAATTGAGGGTGCTTGACTTAGCCGAGCATGTTCTCCTATCACCTTCTGTCACCACCATTAGAGAAGCAATATTGGAGCTTTTGGGACTGCCGCGAGGTGACTCTGACTTTTGAAAAGGGTCTATTAAGGTTGCCACAGGAACTTTCTTCGCAGATTTCAAACAGGACTAACGTGTTTAGAACTGGCAGCTTGGAGTCTTAAAACATTTCAGAAGATAGCTCGGGTGAAAGGCCGACGGCCCACGCTCACAAGACAGCGTGCGTTCACCTGCTTCTCTGTGCTGCCCGTGAACATACCATAACAATCGTTCGAATGAGACGCCACAGAAACAATTTTTCTGGTGTTCAAATATAAAAACGAAAAACGCACTACGCAAACATTTTGTTTATTTGAAGTTGTTGGTTTATCGAATCTTTGTTGTGTTCTCTCTTCACTAGAGGAGTTAGTTTCTCCGAAAGTTGTTGCAAAAACATTGCAACAAATTTTTGAGATATTGCACAATCAATAAATGCGTTTCATATGAAATGTTTCACATTTTGGTCATTGTCTCTTGTAAATATAGCGTTCTGCTTTTTGGGAAATACGGGCGCGAGCGCATAGGTCTACGAGGAGCTCTCGTTACATAAAAGCCTTCCTGCAAACAATTTTTTTCTTGCGTTTTATTAGCGGCCAGATGTTTTGGTGGCGCCCTCCTATGATGTCCTTTCCTGGTGGGATTACCTTGCGAACAACAAGTCCGACGGTGTTTGTGATGAGCATGATGGAAGCTTGAAATCATTGCGCTCTCAAAGCAACACTGCCAACACCGTTCAAAATAAAGTTCTTACAATCCTCTTACTTCCGTCGATGAGAAATTCTTTGCTGACGTTAAAGTCAGCATTCGGAAAATCGTGTAAGTCCGATCACAGATCGCTCACATCTCCAATAGTGCCGAACACAACTTTCTGGTGTTTTATAGTGCCCAACAGAACTTTTAATGTTCGATCAAAAAATACTGATAAACTTGACATCCCTCTGTTCTGGTCAGACATTGAGATATTGAAGATAAACGTCTTCACAAAACTTTGTAAGCCTTCTCACTTGGGCAATACACTGAGACTTTAGGCTTGCTTACATAAATAAACAACGGTGTAATTTTCAACCAGATAAGGTATTATGTTTAATACTACAGTGCACCTTTTATTACAGAACTTGAACTCCGAAATTTTTCACTTGTTATCTGCTACAGCTCCTCACATGGTGAAAGGAATACATTCAGACAGAACGAAAAAAAAAAAGATTTCCACGGGGCACTAAGATATTTGGTACAAAGGATCATACATTATCTACAATTATTTGAATAATTTTGCCAGAAATGTTATTGGCTCGACAACTCTGGACGCCAGTCAGTTGTCCAACTCAGACAGACCTATAATAGTCAGCCCGAAACTCCGTATGAGTTCCGATCATTAAAGAATTCGCTTTCCAGTAGTCAGGATATGTACCAGGCAGCTTTGCTTTTGCGTTGAATTGACGGGAACTAAATGAAAACGACGTTTAATAAACATTAAGCAAAGGTAAACCAAAGGAAAGTTTGCTTGCGGAGCGACTTAACGTCTTTATAGATCCTAGATGTTCGCGTCTTTGTACAACGGAGAGGCAATAATCTTCAGTATCGTACCAATTTTGCGCGTTTAGGGGGGGAGAGAATAACTGAAGCGCTCCACTCCCCATGAAATAGAACTGAACAAAAAGCCGACACTCTATTTTTTAAGCAGCAGCATAACGAAAACTTTGATTTTCAATTAAAAAAGAAATTGTTTTACACGCAAACAACACTGTACTTGAAGAGGAGTGAAGAAAAGTAAAAAATTTCACTTAAAATCCATAGGTGGTACGAATTAACTTTTCGACTGGTTGAACAATACTCATATTAAAAGAAAAACGTTAATGAATTATATAAGTTTAAATTAAGTTTGCCGTTGCAACTGTTGTTTCAAAACAAACCGAGACATGAGACAATGATTACAAATCATTATAGATATAAAACAAAAACCGTAATTTAACGTGAAGGATAATTTGGAAACGGCTCGTTACTTATATTAATAAAACGCATCCCGGGCGTATTTCTTGAACACCCAATTAATGCATTTTTGACTGTTCCAAACCGTCGCCGTCGTAATGATCCGAAACATATAATTAAAACGGCGCAAACGAACACAAGGACAAGTAGAAGGAGAGACACAGACAAAGAGCTGTTTTAATTATATGTTTTCTATGCACCGCCGACTAGCGCACCTCCAAATATTAATGATTCGAGATGGTGAAAGACTTCTGCAGAATATAATTCAAAACTTGCATCATAATTAACACCGAAGAGTGCCCGACATAAGAGAATACTCAAAACTTCATTAAAAAGCTGGAAAAAAGAGCAGTGCAAATAAACCCAGGCATGCACAGAAACATTATTTTAAATGTTTATAAATATACATTAATAAGATTTACGTTTTTCGATAATACCCTGGTAAACTTTCATTGCAAACGATATCGTGAATGTTAGAAATAACAAAGAAGAGACAGGCGAGCTAGTAAACTTGCAACAGTACTAACATCCAGGATTGTTTCTTGGTTCCTCGGTCTCCGGTTTTCGTAATGATCCCGAAAGAGTTGTCTGCAAAGCAGTATTTTCGAGAATGCAGTCTTGATTTTTGGCAGCAATGCACTGTGCATAAATAAGCGTTAAATGTAAATTGATCGTGAAAGCCGCTAATGAATAGGAATATTGCTACATCTGCTTTCTTACTTCTGCCGTTATATATTCAACAATATTTTTGTAATAAAATTTCGTGTTGAGTTCAATTTTCTTTTTTCGAAATTTGTTATAACATGGTTGATTTTAGAGGGGCGTATAAATTTGCGAAGTGATTGCATTCCACTTTAAGCTTCTTAGTTTAAAAGTTTCGGTTTTTGTTTGTTTTAGTAGAGGTGCTTGGGGCTGTGGCTTCGCTTCGCTGGTATTATATTGAGTAATTATATATATATATATATAATTACTTAATATATTTTTTGCATATATACATATCTACATATATTAAATAGTCCGCCATATAGTAGATTATTTCTTCTGTCTCATGTCGTTTATCGCTCGTTCGAAAGAAATATAGCGATTTTATGCAGGTCGCCGATGAACCGTTGAATGCGACTAGCAGTAGCGACCGCCCACTTCGGCTGTTGAGTCAAGCCAGCCAGCCAGCCTTCCGGCCGCAAAGCTGGACAAGTCGAACTTCGAGCAAGTTTCGTATTTCAACTCGCAAGCTGACTGGCCGGCACCGTTCCGCACGCTCCAGATACGCCACGCCGAAATACGCCACGCCGAAATACGCCACGCCGAAATACGCCACGCCGAAATACGCCACGTCAAAATACGCCACGCCGAAATACGCCACGCCGAAATACGCCACGCCGAAATACGCCACGCCGAAATACGCCACGTCAAAATAAGCCACGCCGAAATACGCCACGTCAAAATACGCCACGCCGAAATACGCCACGCCGGAATACGCCGAAGCTCCGAGATCTTCCTTGGTCGGATCGTCGAAAATGCGCATATTTACGCCCATTTTGTGGCGTCGAGGAAGCACTTGTCCCGGAGGTCCACTCTGCGTCGAGATTACGCGTGCTGAAACGCCCGTAAATACGTCGAGAACACGTCTTATGCGGATAGCAAGTCGTCTGCTTCTTTTGTAGGGGTTGCGGTGACGTCAGAACTACGCCGAGCTGTGATTGGCTCTGATTGAGGAATAGTGGGTAGACATCAAGGCAGCTTGCTTCGGGGTCTACCCACTATATACTTCAGTCTGAGCCAATCCGAGCTCGGCATTCTGCGCGTCACCACAGCCCCTCATAAAGAAGCAGACGAACTTGTGCTCCGTATATTGTTCCGCAGCCCATGATACGATCTGATTAGCCAATCAAGCAGCGCAAACAGTGCATCCTCACGACGCTCGTTATCTTTGTAGGGTTGATCTTACAATCTAAAGTTCCAAACCAATCGCTCGCAGAAAAAAAAAAGAAATAGCATGACAGGGCCTTTACTATGCCTGGTTGGTTTAATCAGTGATAGCAAATCCACACAGACGACGAGCGCCATGACATGGCACTTTTGACGCTCCTTGATTCGCTCCATCGAATTGAAGCGTTAGCTGCGGTCGGACTTAAAGTGAAAGGGAGTATGCGGAGCGCAAGTTCGTCTGCTTCTTTGCAGGGGTTGTGATGATGTCAGAACGCCGTGCTCTGATTGGCTGTGATTGAGGGATAGTGGGTAGACCTCAAGGCAGCTTCCTTTGAAGTTTACCCGCTATATACTTGTGTCTCAGCCAATCAGAGCTCGGCATTCTGCATGTCCCTACAACCCCTGCAAAAGAAGCAGACGGACTTGCGCTCCGCATAGTTTCAGTTAGCCCCCAGTTTTTCGCTGAAGGGTGTCCCAAACTCGCTGTTGGTTTGGAGAAAAATAATGTGCGTATTTAATTTACTCGAACAATATAGCATAGTTAAAGTGAAACCAGATAACGTTGTATCTTGACACCCCGAGTTGGACTGACGTGTTCCAGCAGAATGCAGACAAGGAAAGTACGCACCAAGAGAGTGAGGGAGACGAGGAGACGACAGCTCGTGTGGACATCGCAACGCCGACCTCTGATCAAAATGATCAGTGGGTAGACCTAAAGCTAGGGGTTGCCTTTGTCTCTACTGCAGTCGTCAAACGCGTTAGAACGCGGGACGCCGGCGTCCGGCATTTGGGTTTCGCATTCGAACGCGTTCGACGAGTGTAGTGGAGACAAAGGCAGCTAGCTTTAGGTCTACCCACTGATCATTCCAATCAGAGGTCGGCGTTCCGACGTCCCCACGAGCTCTCGTATCCTCCTTTCCCTCACTCTTTCGGCGCATAATAGGTGTGCGCTTCACGAGCCTCGACAGCCCTTCTATTACATTGAAGCCGGCGCATGGAAACAATCAAAAACGTTAGACACAAGATTCAAACTTCAGACGTTTGTCACGTCTATGGATGTTTTCACCTGCTGTCGGATTTCTGAATGATAAGCTTTGCTATGCCGTCACTGCTGCCTTTGAGGAAAGTAGTTACCGACTCTTCGAAGCCAGGTTTCCAAGCTTGACTTTTCGTTTTAATACGTTTAAAAAAATATTATATGTATATACACTGCTCAGCCAAAACATCATGCTCACCACCTTGTGGGAATGAGAGCACCTGTCACGCTATTCGTTCTATCTACCGTCTTTTGAGTCCTGCTGCCGGGGATACAAAGGATTAATTTTGTCTATGGTACGTGTAATGGGAGATAGTGCTGATTTAAGCGACTTTAACAAAGCGCACATCGTGATGTCAGGATCGCTGCTGACCATTTACACCCGTTCGTGACTTGTCTCCCCCCCCCCCCCTTACCGGAACTGGGATCTTCCAACAAGAAAACGCTCCATGTCGAGGGCCCAGAATTGTGCTACAGTATAGTTTGAAGAGCGTGATAACGAATTCCAGTTGATGTCTTGGCCATTTTATTGCCCACATCTGGGATGTAATAGGGGCCATCCCAGTGCTCACAAACCATTTCCTCGTGATCTACAGGAATTGCACGACATGTGCTTTTAAATTTGGTTCAATCTTACTCAAGGAGCTTGCCATGGACTAGAATCCATGCCAAGATGGGTTGCAAATGTTTTGCGTGCCAAAGGTGGATAAACGTGGTACTAGGTGGGTGGTTATAATGTTTTAGCTGATTGGGTGTATACGAAACCCACATACAGAGTTCAGCATCGTAGCCCGGTACAGTGCGAAACAAACATTCATCCACCGCAGTCCGAATCAATGACGAAGGGCTGCCGTCGGAACAATACGCCTGGCACTCTGACGAAAAACCTCTCTGCGGAATTTGCTCTACGCAGGGTTTGCCACGTTAAACCAATCAGGGCGATAGAGACGAACTGACGGCAGCGTAAACACGCGCACGGACTCGACCCGCTCCGAAGAGACACGGATCGCTTCGGCCAACGCCGGTTGTGCGCCGAGATCTCCGGACCCACTTAAGCTAATTGCGTTTGCCAGCAGAACAGATCGCCGGACCGACTCGGTCGTCGTCGCAGAGTCCTTCTTCCCCTTTTCGTCGTATATCCCCAAACCAAAACTCTCTCGGTTCCCTTTCGAGTTCCCAAAACAGAGTCGGGGAGGAAGTGCACTTCCCGCTTCCGGGAGCTTTCTTCGGGCAGTCACGACAGACGACGGCGAGTCGTTGCGTCTACGACGACTCGGGGAAAAAATGGCCCTTTTTTTACGAGCCGAAGGGAAGACGGTCGGGAGCTTTTTTTACACGTTCGTGCAGACTTCAATCCAAAGTCCCGTGTTTTAGTGGAAACGGACCTTCGCTGCTGCACTATCTCCTCTATCTCTCTCTCTCCTCTCTTATTCACTCTTTATTTTTTTTCCCGCTTTACACATACGCACGCGCACACCCACACACACAAACACATACAAACACACACACTTAACTGGGACGAGCTGCAGCAAGTTTACGGGAGTTGAGAAGAAAGGGCCTTCTTTAAGCCACCGGAGCTGAAATTGCTTGTAACTAAATTGTTTTCCGAAAATTTTTTTCCTTTGTCTTTTTGACTATTTCAAATTTTATTTTGTGTGCGAATGTTTGGCCTTTGTCTTTTTGACTATATCAAATTTTATTTTGTGTGCGAATGTTTGGGAGGGGGAGGAGAGGGGGGCCTGGCATGTTGTGTTTACATGCAGGCCCCCCTCTGTGTTTACATGCAGCCCCCCCCCCCCCCCCCTTGTTGTTCACCTCTACACCCGTACAGTCTGCCAAGGCTATTAAACGAGTTACAATCATGCGGCCCAATGGTAGTTTAGCCTCATGTTGCAGTACAAGACATTTCGTCTAAGTTCCAGCTAAAAGCATTTAAGGAAGACCCCGTGTAAGGCTTGTCAAAATATTAAGCGTTGGAGGAAATCAGCCATCTGCGTTAAGCCCTTACTTCGAACTCTTTTTGTTCAGTTTCAGCCCATTGAAAAGCGGTCCGAAGGATCCCAAGTGCGCACCTGATCTTGCCACCCCGCCGTCTCCTTCCACATGGTCTGCAATAGTTAGAGCATAGCCTCCTCTATACTCACAAAGCCTGGCAGTTTGATGACGGAGCCATAGAGTGCCTGGTCGCAGATTTGGAGCGCGAGGATCTGGTAGCAGAGAGCATTTCTTGGGGAACATGGACGTCAGCGCACAGCTTTTACAGCGGCGAGGACCCGAAACATGGTTTTCAAACCCGACGAGAAAAGAAGAGGTAGCGCGAGGAACGCGAGGAGCAAGAGCATCGCTCGGGAGAAGTGTGTTTCGGCGTCTCGCCGCAGCGGGGCATCCGTCACGTGGCTCTCCTCTCATCCGTTGTCTGCCGCTGTACGTTTTGAATTTCGGCGGCCGCTTCTCGTGGCGATCTGCCAGGCTTTGTTGGTATAGACGAGTCTATGGTCAGAGTCACCATGACAGCGATGTGTTTTGTTTAATGGGATGGTGAACCGAAATTTGGATTTCAGAAAACAATGCGGGAGCTGTAGGCGGGACACTACAATTCCTACAACAAAACTCGTAAGGCGATATCTCGAATGGACGACCGTATTTTTGAAAGAAAAGGTCGAGATTGAATGAGGCCGACGAGTCGCGTGACGTCAAGATATCTCGTTTCCTCCTCTCTTTGTTTCGCCCCCTCAAGGCGGCCAGGCGGAGAAGACGCGAGGCCATTCCCTCTCCTTCTCGGAGAAACAAGACGTGAACATATCTGTCAAATGCGCCTCCTTTTTTTTGAAAAATACGGTCATCCGTTCGATATATCGTTGTATGAGTGATGTTTTGACGTTTGTAGCATCCCGTTGCACGCTTTTGCCGCCGTGCATTGTGGTATTCAGATTTCGGTTCAGCATCCCTTCAAATGGTCGAATATGGCGGACGCTATAGGCGCCTCTTTTGTGGTCACGTCTTGTCGACGCAGCAGCGCCCCCTGGCCGAGGAAGACAGGTCTATTGACGTTCGGGGACCACAGCAGACGGACTTCATTGTACGAAAGAAGACGGTGGTGTGACGAGATCAGGTGAGTAATTGGGCGTTTGAGCCGTGCTTTTCAATGGGCGGAACGTGACGAAAAAGAGTTAAAAATAGCGATTCAAGGCAGATGGCTGACTTTCTCCCGCGTCTAATATTTTGACGATCATGAAAATTATGTTTGACCACCTGATGGGTGCGTTTTTCCATTAGAACATGAGCCTAAACTATAAAACTGCCAAACATACCGACAAACGCTCGATGCGAATTCGACATAACAAAAAAGCAGCTTGCGAAAGACGTTTTGTTTTCTCTTTGTGAAAGGGAACGTCATAGCAGGACTAAACACTGCTCTTAGTCCTTGCTTCTGGCTTTTCACTGGAAAACTATCCGCATAAAAGCTAAACAAGTTACCGCTTCCTGTATTTCGGGGTTTTCCTTTGAAAATATGAGCAATGCATGAGTAATACAGCAGCTGTTATTTAGTTGCTCTTTTGGCGTGTCCCTCAATTTTACCTCTATGTTCATCTACTGTCTCACTATGATAGAATAGTTTAAATTATATGTTGATATTATCAGCAGATGATGATATAACTCAAAGACATATTATCATCATCATCATCAAAAAGAGCTCAACAAAAGGGGGTGAGGGGACTTAATGTTTTGACGGACAACGTTCCAAACAAAAGAATGTCTAAGTGATAAAATAATCGCAGATAAAATTAAAGGCAACAGCGTCGACGAGTTTCTCGCATGTATTATTGCTGCGGCAATGCTTTTGGTGGCGTGTTTCCTTCAATAATAGGCATGGAAGCTCTGCAGCCATGAAGTTGCTCATGTTTTTCGTCCTCCCGCAGTTCCTGAGCGTGCCGGCGCGTGGGTCCCCAACTAACTGGAGTCACGATGACGGCGCGGTTTTCTTCCGGCATCCGGACGGCAATCTTCAACCTGCCAATCACTCATCGACAGCACCGTCCTGTCCTGGTATCAAGTTCATCGAGAACCTCGTTCACACCACGTCATCAGCAGGGACATCGACAGCGGCAGCTATAAAGGAGCTCCCCTAGCGACAGCGCGCCAGTGGGCATGGAAGCTCTGCAGCCATGAAGTTGCTCATGTTTTTCGTCCTCCCGCAGTTCCTGAGCGTGCCGGCGCGTGGGTCCCCAACTAACTGGAGTCACGATGACGGCGCGGTTTTCTTCCGGCATCCGGACGGCAATCTTCAACCTGCCAATCACTCATCGACAGCACCGTCCTGTCCTGGTATCAAGTTCATCGAGAACCTCGTTCACACCACGTCATCAGCAGGGACATCGACAGCGGCAGCTATAAAGGAGCTCCCCTTGCGACAGCGCGCCAGTGGGCATGGAAGCTCTGCAGCCATGAAGTTGCTCATGTTTTTCGTCCTCCCGCAGGTTAGTAAACAAAAACCTTGCCATTGTTTTAAATCAGACAATGTTTGCCTTGTTATGCTTCCATGCCCCGAAGCTTGTATTGAGTCTTTTAGAGTTCTGCTGCTGTTGTTGTCTGGTGATGTTGAGCGGAACCCAGGTCCCATGTCAAAACCCCAAGAAGAACAATTACTTAGCTTACAAGAAACAGTCGATAAACTTAAAAACAGTCATGCTATACTTCAACAAGAAGTAAACCTTTTAAAAGAAAAACAAAAACAAAGTGAACAGACAGTTTCAACACTTGAAGAGCGACTTAACAAACTCGCGAGTGAACTCGACGCACTAAAGCAGAAGGATACTAGTAGCGCCGCGACTACTGAACCCCAGCTTACTGCTGCCTTAAACGAACTATCTCAGCTAAAAACACGTTGCGATGATGCAGAGGGCAGATCCCGTCGCTGTAATCTTTTATTTTTTGGCATCACCGACGCAGACAAGGAAACGTGGGCTCAGTCAGAGTGCTTGGTCACTAGCTTGTGCTCCGAAAAACTAAACGTACAAGTTGAATCATCTAGGATTGAAAGGGCGCATCGCCTAGGAGCATTCGACCCTCAGAAATGTCGCCCAATCATAGTAAAGTTTTCTTCGTTTAAAGATAAAGATAGCGTTCTTTCATCAGCCCACAAGCTTAAAGGAACTCGCGTAGCCATCAGCGAAGACTTCCCAATTTCTGTCCGGCTCGCACGCCGTCACCTTCTTGATTTTGCAAGGCCAAAAGGCACCCCCTACAGACTGCGTCATGATAAACTTTTTATAAATGATAAGTGCTATGTATTCGATGCCGCTCTCGGCGCCGTTAAAGAAAAAGACGCATAGCCACGCCAGCGCTTCTTCTCGTCGCCCTCTAGGAGTCGACCGGCAAAGCCCCATGTTATCACTAACAAATCTTCAAGTCATTCTATCCTATTTACTAACATTAGAAGCCTAACACCAAAGAGAGACGAAATAATTTCAGTAATCGAAGCGTGTAATGCCGCTTTTGTTGTACTTACAGAGACGTGGCTAAGCCCTGATATATCTGACGTTGAGCTATTTCCCTCGCAACTAAACTTTCGAGTGTATAGGTCTGACAGAAAAACTAGAAAAGGAGGGGGCGTACTTTTGGCCATAAAAGACCATATACCATCACGGCTAATACCGCTTACCACTGACCTAGAAGTTGTTTGGGTGTATCTTTGCACAACGCCTTCCGTAATAATGGGTGTGTGTTACAGGCCGCCGGATAATAAAAGAGATTTTGTTATTGAGCTGTATAAATGCCTTTCTGAACTCGCATGTAAATATCCTAACGCTTTAGTTACCCTTTTTGGTGATTTCAATTACCCAAATATTGACTGGTCTACTATTTGTTCTAGCTGTGCATTTTCTCAAGAGTTTATTGACCTTTGTTTAGATTTTAACCTATCTAATGTTATCACTCAACCCACTAGAATTACCAATCGCTGCAGCAACGTACTAGACCTATGTTTAAGCAATGACCTTTCTCTCTTCAGCAACGTCACATACTTACCCAGCATTAGCGACCACCTCGTCATTGAGCTAACATTCTCCATCACTACTCCTAAGAAATCACGTTATTGCAAATTCATTCACGATTATGCGAGAGCCGACTACGCATCTATCAACACCAACCTCGAAGAATTTTATCACATATTCTCAGTAAACTTAGCAGAAAGGACGGTCAATGAAAACTGGATTCTTTTCAAAGATAGACTAACATCCCTAATCAAACGTTTCGTTCCACTCACTCGAATTATATCCGATAACACTAACCCTTGGTACGATAAAACAGTTCATTGTCACTCCAACAGGAAAAAAAGAGCTTATACGAGGGCAAAGGCTCATAACACTAACGCATCTTGGAATGCCTATCACGAATGCGCTAGGGCCTACAAATCCGCGATTCATGATGCCAAATCCAAATTTTATACTCATGACCTCCCCAACATTTTAACCAATAAACCTAAAAAGTTTTGGAAAGTAATTAACCCAGCACTCTCTCTTCCATTACAATTCGTTGACGAGTACGGCCTTCCACTTTCTGACGAACATAGTGCTCTCGAAACTAACAACTTTTTTAGCTCGATCTTTACCAATGAAGACTTGTCAAGTATGCCCAACTTGTGCCAACCCCTTCATCCTCCTATGAATCCTATCATGATCGACCGCTCTGGTGTACTGAAGGCCATTGATCAGCTGAAGGTGTCTTCTAGCTCTGGCGACGACCAAATAAACTCGAAAATATTAATAAATACTAAACACGTCTCTTCAACTTTCCTCTGCGACATTTTCTCGCAGTCTCTTCAACTTTCTGAAATTCCATGCGATTGGAAAATCGCTAACGTCATCCCCGTTTACAAAGCAGGTGATCGCCAACTAATCAACAACTATCGCCCGATCTCGCTCACCAGTGTGTCGTCTAAACTCTTAGAGCATATACTCTATTCTAACATAATAAACTTTCTAGACTCCCACAGCCTTCTTTTCGAGCATCAGCACGGCTTTCGCAAGTCATACTCATGCGAAACGCAACTAACAGCTTTTTTTACTGACGTTTACTCAAACTTTGATTCTAATAAGCAAACTGACGCCATATTTATTGATTTCTCCAAGGCATTTGACAGGGTCCCTCATCAACGTCTCTTACTGAAACTTAGAAATATTAATATCCATCCCTCAGTCGTCAAATGGATCTCCGAATTCCTCACAAATCGCACCCAGTACTCATCTATTAACAACACCAAATCTACCACCTGCACTGTAACCTCCGGCGTCCCCCAGGGAACCGTTCTTGGCCCCCTTCTATTTTTAATATACATTAATGATCTCTACCTCAACATCTCCTCTTCAATACGTCTCTTCGCCGACGACTGTGTAATTTATAGACCTATTAATTCAAACCACGATAATCAAATTTTGCAGAATGACCTCGCACTTATAACTCAGTGGTGCCACAAATGGCAAATGACTTTAAACTTTAATAAATGTAAATCTCTATCATTCACCCGCAGTTCACATGTTTCATCCTTTTCTTATCACCTTTCCACTATCCCAGTAGCTACCTGTTCCTCATATAAATACCTAGGCGTTCACCTGACCTCTGATCTGTCATGGACTACTCACATAAATGCTGTCACTGCCGATGCTAACCGTACTCTCGGATTTCTTCGCCGTAACCTCAGACTAGCTACACCTTCAGTAAAACTACTAGCTTATACGACCTTGGTCAGATCAAAACTTGAATTTGCTTCATCCATATGGTCACCATGGCAATCATATCTAACTAACAACCTTGAATCCGTTCAAAACAGAGGTCTTCGTTTTATTTACTCTGACTACTCCCCATACACTAGCATATCAGGATTACGCAAATCAGCTAACCTTGACTTACTTTCTTTACGTCGAAGGGTGTCACGTCTCACTCTTCTTCACAAAATCTTTTACCACAACAACCATCTAAAAGATTCTCTACTATCACCTCCCTACCGTATTTTCCCTCGTTTTGACCACTCATGTAAACTGCGCTCAATTACTTCGTCATCTGTCTCCTATAAAATGTCGACTTTACCATCTGCTATTGACGATTGGAACTCATTACCTGACCTCATTGTAAACATGACTGATACTAACAAGTTTGCTGCAGCCGTTAACCTCTTTCTTTCTGAAATACAAGTATAGATTACAGCGTGTTTTTTTATTAACTATTTTTGTTGATGTTTTTAGTGTGTTCACTCCCTTGTATAATGCCCCCTGGGGCCCTCAAGGAAAATAAATGATGATGATGATGAATAGTAATCTATAAAGAAGAAAACGTAAAACGTTTAGTCCCGGGGATGTCTAAGTGTAGTTTGAGGGTTTCTATGACCACGAACATTAATTCCCGGTGTTATAATGAACAGCTAAACGATTAGCGTCTTTAAGGCTTGCTCATCATTGCTCTAGCAAGACTCAAACATTCACTTTGAAGATAAAACAAGCCGCCATGGCCTGAGCACGGCGATGTTTTGAGCAACCTAAGAATACTGTTGCTCCTGCTGTAGCTTGCTTTCAAGTCCATCTAAAAATAAAAACGTGGCGTACAGTATTTTCTTGACTAATAATAAGAGCTGAAACCCCGCAGACACACTCATATGAACCAATGAACAAGCGTTCATTTAAGCACAATAAAAGTGACTACACCTTATCTGACCTTTCGCTACGACTGCGGTCTGCGAAACCCCCAATACCTCTAAATTTGTGTAACTTATATTTGTAACACTAGTTTGACCGGAACGTCGTTCTAGACTGGCAGGTGTGCCAAATAGGCATGGCCGGCTTTGCATGGCGATATCACGTGTAGGTCAGCTTTATTTAACAATTCTAGCCCAGACAGAAGTTCTTTGTTTAGTTTTTTTCATCAGAAACACGCAGGAAAGCAATTCGATATGGTGCCACACGGGTCTTTTGTGAGGTAACTGAAAAATGGACACCCAATCTCGTGTTTTTTTAAATTTTTTTCAAGCTTTATTTTTATTATTTGCATTTGTTTTTAACCAAAGGCACCTTACAAAAAGGTTACGTTTATTTAAGTACACCACGGACGTCGTGAGCAGTCTCGATAAGAAGGTAGCGCCATCTATCAACACGATCGCCAAACGCGCCCCGCCACTCGACCCGGTCGTCCGCGTCGCCGTCCACCGTCATACCTGACAAGTTTATTCGCCCTATTTTGTACAGAAAGAAAGATACGCTTTGTAATTTTAGAAGATAAAACCGACCTGCGAGATACAACTTTGACGAAAAGTTTAGGCGTCGATTTTACGGCCCATTTTAGATCGGGCCGGGTTATTTCAGGCACCCTATATCCCTGTGTTCATGCTTTTTTGTTTCTAGCTTTGCTCAGCAGTACACTTGAGTGTGATGACGCATGCGTCTTAAAACTCGTTCGCGCGTGGTGGTCGCAGAATAAATTTTCGTCATCCATTTAGGGCTGCCGTTACTGTATCAAAAGTGACGCTGTGTTGTCATTTTGCGCGCACTCTAAGTTCCAAGGTCCCGCCAGAAGCTGTTTAGACCAAAGTAAAACTTCACACAAACTGCAGCAAAAAAAAGAAAAGAAAAGAGAAAAATCTGGCAAAAACTGAAGTTGCTGAGGAACCACCAGAAATATATTGAGATTGACGGGCTCGCTTGGAACATAAAATACGTGTTGTCTGAAAACTTCCCGAACGACTTGTGTATCTCCCCCTTGAACCTTTAGTGTTTTTTTGGTAGTTTGACACTTCATAAAAAGAGATTCTAGAGAAGAAGGCAAAACAAAAACTAACAAAAAGGCGAAATTCGAAAAGGAACAAAAAAACATCTTTTTTTTTTTTTTAACATGTCACCTTATTTTTGTATTTCTTAGCGGAGCCGCTTAGCACTTTCGCAAATGTTAGAGGAATTAAAGCAAAAACGTCAAAGAATAAATCGTCCGTTGTTGCTGTTTTCACCAAGGGTTTGTTTCTTCCCAGTTATATACCCACGCCTTTGGCCTCCCGCCACCATGCCCGTTGTATATATATATATATTGTGGGGGTATTTTGGGGACAAAGAATCAGCAGGCGGAGACGACGGTTTGCACAACGCGCCACTTGGTGCCCACAAATGCTCCCTCTTCGGAGAAGGCCATCCTGGCCGGAAGGTGGAGCCAGCATGCTAAGGTTCGGGCTGACGAGGTTTGCAATGCTTCAGCCGACCGACATGCACGATAGGCCGACCACGGTTGCGGCGGTCAGATGAATGCTGTTCAGGCTCCACGAGGTAGTGGAAGGGGATGTTTGGCAAATGACTTGGTACGGTCCTTGGTGAGGAGTTTTTCGGAGAGCCCGAGTTGGCGGTTAGGAATATATATGAGTACGAGGTCATCCGTATTTTATTGGTGATCCTAATGTCGGTCATCATAAAAAAAAAAAAAAAAACTTCGCAGCTTACATTTGCTGAACCTCTGTCTCACTAACTTTGGCATTTGCGGCAGTTCGCGGGGCGGGGGCTGTGCAGTGGGGCTATGGTCTGAAGGTCGATCGGTTGCGGCGGAGGACTGCTGCAACCAAGGTCCGGAGCGATGATGACGAAGAACGAAAGATGATGTACCCCTCACCTCCACCAAATGTTACGAAGATGTACGGCCGGCAGCAAATGACAATAGGGAGTTTTAGTAGATCGTTTTCAAAGGCCCGCTACCGCTACGAGCGCGCGCTTCAGAGCATGCATCGAAGTGGCAGCGCGAGCTCCCGCTACGATTAGCGTGGCCTGAAAACACGATCTGCTAAAACTCTCTAATGACGTACGCGTCCACTCAATGAGATAGATAGGATTTTATGGAAGCCGGACGGTGCGCGCGGAGCGTGGCACGTGACGGCCATGCACGTCACTGCCCCAGTGTCACCGTCTTCTTCGTCACAATATACATATATATATATATATATATATATATATATATATAAACACTTAGCATTGCAAATACTCTAAATCCGGGGTCGTACTGCTTATACGTCATACAAAAGACAGCCCACATACCAAGTGGAACTCGAGTCACCCCGAGATCTGTGCTTGGAATGCTTCCTGGGCGTGCTACTGCTATCTTCAGTCATGTTAGAGTTCATCGAGCGCTGGATATCAGCCGCGATTAGTCCGGTTTTCATATATGTGTACAATGCCGCCAACCAAAAGCCGGATATTTTCCATATTGTATGTAAGTTTGCGTACACGTGTCTTTCAGTGAGTTTGTCTTTGACTGAGGTTAAGTATTAAATAAAGTGAAAGTGATAAAAAAATAACAAATAAAGCGGTCTTATCAAGACAAAGAAAAAAAAAAAGAAAATGATCCGGAACACGAAATCGACGTGTTCATGACAGGGAAAAAAAGGATATAACTTGATGGATAGCAAAAGCAGTGCTGATTCCCTCGTATTTTCGTTACACGGAAAACGTTTAATAGTCGTAGTACAAATGACATCTCATGGCACTGTTGCTCAGACTCCCATGACACACCATGAGCACATATGAACACTGTCCGCCATTGGCTGAACACAGTAAACATTGCCCGCCCATGGCTGAACACGGTGAACACTGTCCGCCATTGGCCGAACTCACCGCAACACCCCATAACATTTGTTTGCTTCTTTATTCGCCGGTATCCGACAAAGTCCGCAAATGTGGAGACTTTTAGTGGATTCCAACTGCAAATGTGCGTCCAGAATTCTTGCGGGCCACGGATTTTAGGTATGCCCATGAACAGCTAGTGAAGTGAGCGAACGCAACAAAACGAAAGGGCCATAAAAGAAATAAAAAGATTCACAGCGCGCTTGCGATCTTGTAAAAAATTTCAAGCATATATAATAACCGCTTCCTCTTCGAATTCCCGTCAATGAGCACCAAGCTGCAAAAAATAAAAACAAGAAGAACAAGTTTCTCAAGTTCTTTCAAGTTCTTCCACGGGCAATGACTCTATAGAGTCGATAGTAACAAAAAAATAATTAAATATATATATTTTTTAAAGATCACACACTTCGATTCGATGCAACTCAAGAAAGAGTCAAGAAGCAGCGGAAAGAAGCACCTTTTGTGAAGGAAGAGGTGCGAACAAGGCGGTCGAACCGAAGCATTGAACACACAAACGTGCAAAAAGCTCTTTTGTTCCTCTTTTTTTTCTTTTCTGGGGGGCGTCATTATTTTGCGCTGTCAAAAACCGCGTCATTTGCGGCGAGGGTGGCCACGCTACGCTGAATTCCGTGAAAAGAAGGTCGACCCTCGAGCGCCTTTTGAATTTAACACTTCCCAAGGTGGAGAGAGGCGAAAAGTTGCAACTTCAACAAATAAAAAGAGAAATGGCAAGGACCTTTGCTTACTGTTCCTTTTTTTCACATACTAGCCTAAGGGTTCTACGAAGGCGTTACACACTACAACACCCAGTGATGTGCATTACTTAAGCTTAACACATTCGAAAAATGTAAAAAAGGAAGTGGAAATAATTCGTTTGGGGTGTGAATTTTGTTTCTTCGAGGTATTTTATGTGCGATGTAATGAACTTTAACAAACTCATACAATTCCGGTCTAAGTTCGATTATGTAACATGGGGCTCTTGACACCTTTGGCGTTTACGCACTGCGTCTAGTGCGTTTCTAATCCTTTTAAAAATGATCTTGTATTTTGTCACGAGAAAGGTACGCGAAGTTCAATGAGTGTCGTGGACTGAGAAGTGCATGGTTGTTCCAACAAGACGAGAAACTGTACTTGGCGCAACTTGAGTCCACTGTTAGCAGCAAACCTTGATCATTTTGGAATTGTGTATCAACATATAAGGGACAGGATAACCCGATCACGTGGGATTCTGCGAACGAACGACGCCGTATTTCGCCGAAAAAGGCCCCCACTAACAGCTACCCCCGAATAATAGCTAATTCTCACACCACACTGGCCAAATTACCTTTTTAACGGTGAACTAAAACAATATACAAAATACAGGGAAACCAAATACAAGCTGCATAAACCTTGTTACCTACAACATGATTCGGTCTAGCTCCTAATAAAAAAAAGAAAAAAGAAAATGTTGCAAAGCAAAAGAGACGTTTGACTGCGATGGCGATTGGTCCAAGAGCGAGCTACACAAAGCGGTGTTCCTCATCTCGCTGTCACTGGGGCGACGGCGCGGACGGGGGTGCGAGCCGGGGCGGCGTCTGATTTAGCGCTGGGGCAGGCAGAAAGCGAGCAGCAAGAGAAATTGCTGAGACAAGGACGGGCCCATCGGGACGGGCCTCGGAGGGAGACCGACGAAACGAACCAAGCACTTCCCGCCACGGTCGTGGGGACAGACAGAAAGCGGGGAGGAAGACTCGCAGGGAACGAGGGTGCGTCGGGAGGCAAGGCACGGGGAGCGAGCAGCCGGACCGGGATGCCGTCCGCGGCAAAGTGTCCGACGCGGTCGTTGTTGTGCCGACGGGCGGCGTCTCCATTCTGCTTCGGGCACGTTCTTACGGTGTAAGCACTACCAAAAAAGCAAAAGCACCATTCTTGTACTTTTATTAAATACCGCTCGGAATTATTCCTCGACATTCATAACCCATAAAATGCACGTTAGTGCTTTTCTTTCTTTCCCCCCTTTTTTGTTTTACGCAAAGACAGTTACAGAAAAAAAATTTAGTAAAACGAGCAGCGTTCACCCTCTCAAAAGTATAATTGTGTTGTATATATGTTTAGACAGCCGAAATTAGTCGTCCTCAATGGGCGACTTGTCTCTCAGCTGTGTGTGAGCAATTTAGCTAGTGCAGTCCAACCACACGCCTGGGCTCTTCAACATGCACCCCGCCGTAGTGATACACGAACGCACGCCGGGAAGATGCTCATCCAGAGCGAGACGGGCAGGGACTGTATCCTCAATCATACTCCGTTTCACTTTAATTGCGAGCGAGGCCGGAGCAACAAGCACGAGCGTGTGGCCATGAACAACTCTTGCGCTGCACGCGGCGGCATTACGCAATGCAAGCATCACGCTTTGCATTGCGTAATGCCACAGCGCAGACTTCATTTTTGGTCTAAACGGATGCTCCGCCTGATCATTCGCTGAGTTGAGTTTGTAGATCGCAGAGATTGGCTCTTTGAGTGTTTTGCGGGTAAGTAGAGCCGCAGGCATTTTTTAGTGTTGAAGGTAAGAAGACTGGCCAAGCTTCCCCCCCCCCTCCCCTCCCCCACGGTCTTGAATATTTGGTCGACTCGACATGTTTACAGGGGGGGAAGCGGCTCTGATGGCGCAATGTTACAAGAGTCTCTATCTTCAATTTTCGACCAAATTCATTTTAAACACTAGAAGCTTGATTCAAAATGTTTCTTTCAAAACAATTAAAGACGAAAATTAAAAAAAAAACTGATTACCCCTTATCGTCAGCTACATTATCGCGGTGTACTCATCATTTCATAATTCAGAAAAAGTTGCAATTATAAAATGTCGTGCTATCTTGCTTATTTGTAAAGGTTCGTATGATCTACCAACTCTGATGACAGGAGACAGGCAGCTACTGTCGAGGTACTGATAAGACGCGGGCTCAGAAATTGTATTTGTTTGGCAATTTTCAGCACGTGGACGTCATGTTTCGTGCCACAAATCGGGACACTTTGTTACGTCCAAGAGTAAATGGAGTTATGTCATCATGACTATCAAACTATACAAATTGCTTACAAAATTGTTATGAGACTTAAAGATTCAAAAGTTTACATGCTAATTAATATATCTTTTCTTCGGTCTTCTATATTATACATCTATGTTTACCACCAAAAACGAAACAAATTTCCCAGTAATAAAAAAATGAGGTTGTTAAAAAAAGGTCTTCCGTTTTCTTTATTTCTATATTGTGCCAAGGAAAGAAATTGTAAAGGATTTAATGTTGAACTTCTTTCGGTCTGCCCCAATTATGAATAATTTCTCGAACACTCTCCACAATCGCTCTATACTAAAAAAGAACAGCAAAAAGAAAGGAGAAACTGAGTTACGGGTTTCAGTTGAGCCAGTTGGTGCATGTTACTTGGACTGGGGCCAGCTGAACTCTTCTCTAAGTTCAGCTGGCCCCAGTCCAAGTAAGAAAGGAGAAGTCCGTGAGTTTGTCTTTTTACAGATCACGGAGGCAGTCAGGCCAATAACGGCAAACAATACCAGTATTCCAGCGAATGACGAAGCTGAGAATGCGATTAGATCTCAGTAATGAGATGTACGGCAGGGGCAATAAGGAAGTGAAACGAGATATTCATTGCCTTGTGCACAATGCACAGTTTTTGTCTGATCGTAAACTGAGCTTCGTCATTCCCGGGGATCCTGCTATTGTTGACCGTGATTGGTTAACTCCGTGTTCTACAGAAAAGTGGACTCGCAGAGTCATTTTCAGAGTTCAACGATAACGCACACACTGTTCTCCTAAAATTTGTTTTTCGTTTCTTCTTTTTTTTTTTTTTTCGGGGCAGCATTTGCATTTTTACTTTTCAGCATAAATTCAAATAAACGTATACACCCGCCTGGCGTAATCTCGGACTTTATGTATACGACAGCCGGGTCGGAAATTCAATACCGGTTGTGTGGCGCTCGCGTGCGCCCATTTTAGGGAGGCTTCTGTTCGAAGCGTTATCGACGTCGTCGTCCAAAGTGTCGCCTCCTCTCGCGGGCCGCGTGGACGGACGACCGGCCCTTCGGTAGGGAAGCGCGGAGTCGGTGGATCGGTTTACGACTTTCCAAAAGAGGACGAAACACAAAAGCAAAAAAGGAATCGAACGCGAGTGTTGTGGAAAGGGGCCGCACCGAAGAAGAGAGAATGCGTGTGTGTCCCATACTGCCTTGAAGACAAGGCCTGCCCATTTCACCCCCAAACGTCATCACTAGTGAATCCACGCAGCACCGCGTTGCGGTGCCTGTACAAAGCGTCTCCGACGGGTATGTCTGGCGCCCTATCCTACCCATACATCAAAAGTGGATTCGAAGTCACAACAAACGACGTCACAGAAGCTAGCACGTCATGATGTCGGATGTCGTAATCATGCCCGTTTAACGTAAAAACACCCAGCAAAAAAAAAAAAAAAAAAATTGCGCCGTCGATTACGCAACGTGATGCGAATGGTCAGCGTCAGCAGGTGCGACATTTGGATGATATTGCGTCGTGGCTGACCGGAAATTCCGGTGATGTTGCGTCGCGCGGTGACCCTTGTAAACCACAACCTATCACACGGGGAGCAGCTGGCACCAAACATGTTATCTCTGACGCGCTGCACAAATTGGTCTGTCGCACCAGCGTGTTTATTTTTCGCTGGGTAACGTTCTCTTCTACGTGCCGCTTTACGTTCACGCATAGCGTGACCTTGACATTGAACGCTTTCCATCCTAACACCAAGGGTGAGAGAGCGTCAGCACCCACCACTGATCTCAATGACAATTGCTGGATCGCTTTTGCCCGCTCCGCGAATGCGGCCACTGGCGGCCATCTTTTTTGGTAGATTTATATTACCTCTAGCCAAGGTACAGCTGGTGCAGCCACTATCATTCATCCATGGCAGACAGCGTTGTGACAGTTGTGGTAGCAGGCTGCCATCAAAATAGCGTGGGTGATATTTCGTGCTTGATTAAAATCGTTTGACGAAACATATTTTGAAACCCGGCGGGAACGGTAGCCCGACCTGTGAGGACCAGATGAAAGTTTCACGAAATCGCAGACTCGGGGAAAAGCAGCACAGCACGCATCAAAAGAAGTATCGAAAGAAGCGTCAAAATCAGACGCCGGTACGGAGTCTGCTATCGATGCGAGCTGCGCTGCTTTCCCCCGGTGCAGCGCTTTCGTAGAACTTTGTCGGGTCCTCAAAGATGAGGCTACCGTTCACGCCGGGTTTCGAGAATCTGCTTTGTCGAACAACTTCAATCAAGCACGAAATATCACCCACGGTACAGTGTACTAGATCCACGGCTATTTTATGGCAGCCTGCCGCCATTGCAGTAAAGTTGACATTTGACCTTGTGCGCTAAATACCTCAATATGCCGCCATTGCGTTGTCCGCCATATTACCTATGATGGCTAGAGATAATATAACTCTACCAAAAAGATGGCCGACCGTGGCCGCATTCCCGTCCTCAGGCGGAGCCTGTCAAACGTGATTCAGCAAATAGACATAGAGATCAGTGGCGCCCACGCATCGACGGCTTTCTCTCTCGCGGGCGCGTTTTATTTCGTCAGGCGGCTGTTGCTATAGATCACATGACCCCCAGCGCCATCGCGATTGGCCATACTAAACGCACCCTGGGCCAAACGTGCTGCGCCTCAATTCAACACTCCCTAGATAAGAAAGCCTAAGTGTTGCATATTCCTGCGTCACTCAAGAAGGTCACCGTAGGCCAGAGATTGGACATGTCTACGATGTCAGCGTTCTGCTAGGAGTCGTGTTCTCACTGACTGCACACGACTCCTAGCCGAACACTGACGCCGTAGTCGTGTCCAATCTCTGGCCTACGGTGAACTTCTTTAGTGACGCAAGAAAATGCAGCACTTAGGTTTTTACCTAGGAGGTGTTGCTCAACCGCTACTATATCGACGAAAGGGCGAGGGTATCGCTGCTCTACCAACACCGCCTAGAAGACAAGGCCGCAGTGCTGCCATTCTTGCGTCATCAGCGAAGGCTGGTGATGCAATTTGGACACAGATTGGAAACGAATGCTGCATCAGCGCTCGGCTTCGAGTCAAGTTCAAGCCGAACGTTGACGCAAACGTCGTGTCCAATCTGTGCCCAGCTTTGGCCACCCTCGGCTGATGGAGCTTCCCTGGACTGCCAAGCTGGTGAATGACCCGCATAAAAAGAACATTCCCCACCTCTGCTTTGACACCTCCAGTATCGCGGCCGATGAAACATGACAGTCATGTGACGGCATCAGGCGGATACCGAGGGACCACTTTCTAGGACGCCTTAAATACACCAGTCGGAGACGCGTTCCAAGGCGCCATACTTTTCAGCATCACCACCAGCGCATCTTGCAGCGTCTGGCGACGAGCGCAAAGCTATGCGGAGCGCAAGTTTGTCTGCTTCTTGCACACGGGTTGCGATGACGTCAAAGCTCCAAGCTCTTATTGGCTGATTGAAAAAAAAAAAAAATTGTGGGTAGACCTCAAGGCCTTGAGGTCTACCCACTATCCTTCCAAGCAAAGCCAATCAGGGCTTGGCGTCGCTCTGACGTAACCACAACCCCCCCGCAAGAAGCAGACGACTCGCTCTCCGGATAGCAAACGGCGTCGCCGAAACGGATGCGTCTGCCGATTTGTGTTGACTTTCGTCGAGCATGTTTGCCGCGTAATTCGGGTCGGGGTTCCACAAACGATGACGTCATGGGCGGGCCTTGTCTCCTGGTTGGTATTTGTCCACCTCGGCCAAGCAAAGGGAGGGGGAGAGCTCGCTGGACTGGATATTTGGAAAGCCATAAAACGTTTTACGAGGACGCTGAGCCGTACTCTAAACGGGAAATTTACGGCAATCGCCGCCGCACTGAAATCGATGCCTTCTTTGGGCAACGAAACTACTATTAATGGAAGAAAATGGGGGAAGGACGCTGTGCGTAAACGAAGCAACCACAAATAAGTAAAGAACAAACAAGTAGCTTGGCTCGGAATTGGTTTAAAACGGGATCTCCGAGAGCGCGTTTGAGTGCCATTATTTAACGTTAAATCACTGCGCTTGAGAAGGAAGACGGATCGGACCCTCGGGAAATCAACGCGGCGAGGAAACAAAGGGCCTTCTTGACCGTTTGGGAGCAAGTTTGAAAACGAGATAGCGTCCCCGTTTGAGGTTTGCAGAACTAAGAGTGTCTGGAAACTTTTAGGAATAGTTTGCGTTGACCTAATCAATACTAGCTTAAAAAAAAAAAAAAACGGTGTGTGCTTTTTTTTTTTTTTAGTGCTTTTAATAGGGTGCACCGAGCAGCATCCTAATAGGACTGATGAATAAAACTTAAGAAGTTGAAATTTTGTTGACCAGTAGTTCCTGACAAGTTTCCTCAACAACGAATGTCACGGGAATGTGTTGCAAATGGTGTATTTACCAAACAAATCGTTCCTGGTATCGTGTCTTTCAAGAGTTAAAGGTCTTGTTTTTCTCGCACAACAGCGGTGCATTATATCCACCCTTTTTCAATTTGAGAGCTCGCGGCGAGAGCTGCGAGTTAAGGTAAACAGGATCGGTTAAAACTCCTATTTAAATTACCGTACACACTCACCAATATGTCTGCATATGAGAAGTTGGGTCGCTAAGGTACTCAAACAAAAATTATATATAAATAACAACTATCCTAATAAGTGCATAAAAACCTATTTTATCCTAATACCAGCATAAAAACTAGTTAAAATATATTCGTCTTTTTTAGTTTTTGTTTATAACGAAACCATATTGGGTGTTGGATCAGGTGTTTGATTTTCCAAACATCCCTAGGAAAATAGAAGTGATGAGATGTAGAGGACCCTTTTTAAAATATTTTGTTAACTATTTTTCAAGTAGATCGCGATCTATCGAAATAAACAACGTGCCGAGTAAACCGGCACAAACAAATTACGGAGTGCCGCAAGGATTGTCGCTAGCACCTGTGTTGTTTAATATCTGTACTTATTTAAACGATTTGATGAAGCATGAACTTAATTCTTGATTTTTTTATATGCTGATGACACGGCTCTGATCCTCTCTCACCTGTATTACGAGAGAGCCGTGTCATTATTTCAGGATGATATAGACACAATATTAGACTGGCTTGAAGATAATCAAATTTGTGTTTACTTTAATAAAACAAGCTAATCTCTCTCAAAAGCCTGCATAACAAATAGCTCTAGATCAATATTTCTTTTTAAATCAGGATCGTCATCAAAGAACTTACGTTGAGTCGAATTATGAAACGAGTGGTATCTATCTTTACGTTTTGACGAGCACGCGCATCAAAACAGTTTGTGGCAGATCTTGTTTGATTATTTAATTTTTAGCACAGATAAAATATGTGCCGATCAGTGTGCAGTGTGCGTTTTAGAATATATATGATTCTATGGAATAACTGTAATTTTGTATTGTTATTTTGTGTTTTGCTGCATGATGTGGTATCAATAATTTAGAAAGGAATGAAAACAATTAAGAGCACAAAGCCTACTGCCGGGCTCTGTCCCACAAGTCCTCGTGGCTCTTACGAAACAGATGCAATGTATTGCAAACGAAATTAACTAATGAAAACGTTGTTCTTCCTCTTTTTGTTTTTCTTTTTATTCTTCTTCTTTTTTCTTCTACAAGGCAACGTCTCAATTCGATGCACGCATCCTGCCATATATGACTAATATCACTAAGTTCGTTTTTCCTCATTCTCTCATATAAAAATACAAGGGATATAAAAAGAAACCAGTGAACCACTAAAGTTATGGGTTGTTTGCCTTGCTTACGATGACAATAATCTGAAAATAGCGAGTTCAGTCATCCCAGGGCTTCAACCCCATAGCTTGTATATTGTCAGTTCGAAAATCAGTGTTTATAAAAACACAACTCTATTCCATAAGTTAAAAGCACAAACTATTCATGCGAAGCTGCCGCACTATTTACGCACGAGGGTCATAATTTTCAAGAAATAACCACATGGAATATTTCTCATTGCGCGTAATTGAAATTAAGATGATAAATATGGATGACAGCGGAAACTTGCACCAGGCCACTTGGTTTCAGTTCGATTGTTGGTGAACGTTTTCGATTATGGTGTGTATTCTTTCGTATTTTAGTTTTGTTTTACGCACGTGCTATTTTGGGGAAATAGTTGAACGAACAGCTCTAGCCCTGACGTAACGTTTTACTATTGAAATACGCACGTTAAGAGACACGCATCCAGCAGCGAATAAAAATTAATGTCAGCCACTCGTTTTAAGCAATCGCTCAATCAATCAAGATATATCAAAAACGAAAACGAAAGAAGCCAGTTTCTTCCGTTGGCTCGATTCGCAAACGCAGGAAAGCCACATACCTTCCCTTCTTCACGTCGTCAATCAAACGACGCTTGCGAAGACGACGACGCTTAGACCGTAGCCGAACTGCAATCCTTTTTACTTCTTTTCGTCCGTTTACTCGCAACCCTCGGACGCTGAATCCGTTGTCCCACCTTCGGGCGCCGCTTGTTTTACCGCACCACAAAGACGCTTTCTCCCCACAACACAAACCGAAAGTTGGAAAGGACACACCGACAACGCCACGTCACCGAGACAACCACGACGACAACAACAGCCTCCCCTCCCCAGCCACCGTCAGCAGGGAAGGCGGGTTCGGCGACAACCGCAGGTTCCGGCGAGACGCGAGCGTACCACCACGCGGCTGGAAACTAAGCAAAGAAGGCGAGCGGAGGTGGGGTTGCAACGCCGGGTTTGCGCGACGCTTCTCTTCGAGGCCCCCGATCAGGCGAACCCGCCCAGCTGCCCCGCGCACGACCCGAAGAGGAGCGGGATGCGGAGGATGGAGATGGACCGAGAGAAAGGGGGAGGATGCGGGGAGCACGAGGGGAAGCCCGCTTTCGGGAAGGGTCCATTGCGGGGGAGGCCGGGGTGCTCGGGAAGAGGCTGGGATGAAGGGAAAGTGGGAAGCACGCCCGCGATAGCGTGTGTGATCTTTTGCTGGGCCGCTAGCCGGAGCGGGATCTTGGGAAATGCGGATCGTTGCTCCGCTTCTTCCTTCCATGACAGTGTTTTTTCACTGCTCGTACAAACGCTCTCTGCAGGCATAAAATCGACCATGCTTGGAACATTCGTGAGGCGTATCTGCACATCATTCTTTCCTCACGTCTGCAGGAATCGTGATTTTTTTTTTCGGTGGAAGTACAAGTAGTGTGACTGTGGCTTTAGAATGCAGGTGTAAGAAGAAGGATGCGCAATCAGGTTTGGTTCCTCACGAACGGCGCTCGCAGTTCGTTTGATCGGACGAAACGTACTCACGCGTACACGTCCCGGCCTGAGAAGTACACGGTCGGGGTTCATTGAACGGTTCAGTCGGCTTAATGCATGCAGTGGTACGAGGCTCATTCTGGAAAGATGGCTTATTCGTACTCTTTGAAAGAACGCCATAAATGAGGTACTGCATATCGAATAATTTACCCGTTTCGCGGGCTTAGCTTACTTTAAGCGTAGCGCCATGTTCAGAAATTACGCCGGAATGGCAACAAGTTGTGCAGCAAAAGATTAAGCCGAAACATCCCAGGCAGATTGGAAAACGGCAGACCTTCTCCGGCGCGCGGCCACAACAGCGCGAAGGATTGTCGGTTCATTCGCCCGCATATTTTTATTTACAGAGTCTTATACTAGGGCCGCTCAGCTTTGGTTCTCGCTGGTTGCCCACCTCAAACTAACGTATTGAACACAGTAGTAAAACTTCTTCCCCTCTTGCTTCTCCCTCCCCCCTTTTTCGTGTCTTTTTTTCTTGCACAGCAATTGAAAATCATAAAACCGAAAAAAAAAAAAAGAAGAGTTGGCATTTGCGCCTAAGTTATGTCTGGAGTTCAGTCTCGAGGAGGCGAAGTCACCAGCTTTCTCCCAAAGCAGCCGATGAAAAAAAAAAAGAAAAGACAATAAAGCAAAGAGAAGACGAGGCGCGCTACGCGTGTCGAGGTCCAATCTTAGCGTGACTACACGTGGCGCGTGTGCAAATGAACCGCCGAAAAGGCATTCGAGGAGAGCGAGTCGGTTACGAAATGCCACCTCGAGCGGAGTCAACGCGCGATCGTCAGAATCCCAAGAGACTCCCGCGGTGCTACAAAGCCCAGCTCTTAGTGGACATTACTGGCGATTGCTATAGCCTTGCACGTGGGAGTGATGCCCAATATAGTGGTCCATTCGCGTACGATGGCTAAAAAAGAAGCAATCAGTCGAGCTACTCCCGAGCTAGACAAGCACCTGTTGCATCATCACCCTCTCCGAGGTAGCGCTGTTACTATTTATTCCAGCGAACGAAACAAAACGACATATAATCGGTGAGTGGTTAGGAACCCAGAGGGAGCTCTGCCATGCGACGAAGTGCCAGATGCAGATACAGTGACGAAATATCCATGTACAGCTCACCATTTTTTTCTTAACTCTGTCTGAATCAAAATTTAACACGGTGGAATGCAATTTATGTTCGCAAGTATCCGACCTTTGATTTTTAGAAATATTTTTCGTTTTAGCAGTGTGTTTCCCGTTCAACATCTATTCCCCCCCAACCCCAATAATAAAAAAAAGAAGGCCCAAAGACCTTCAAAACCAAGCTGAAGGTTCAAGGAAGCAGCCCCTATAACTAGCTTTTACCGCTTTCGCTATTTCCTTTTTATGCACATGAAAAATAAGTGTCGGCCTCCGCGATCTGTTTCTATGCAAAACACTTGGTGGCTCTCATGCCAAACAACTCCCGGTACCGCGATAAACCGGCGCAAATGTTACTCAGCAGAATGCCGAGTTTCAGGACAGCTCTTCATGCATATTCACGAGACGACCCCATTGTCACGTGTGTCTCGTAGTCATCCGGGCACTTTATTCGGCCCCCCTTTCCTTTTCACATGCCGCTGCGTTCCTTTCTTTTCCCCTCGAAGCTGTTTTAAACGAGCGAGCACAGCGAATGACCGGCGCGCTGCTGGTGCGCCGAGATTGCTGCTGTCGAGGACAGGGGGTTCTACGGAAAGAAACTAAGAGAGAGAGGAAATGAGAGCGCGTGGGGGACGCCAGAGTGCCGGACTCTGATCGGAATGATTAGTGGGTATGCAAAGGCTAGCTGCCTCTGTATAGACCCGCGTTCAAACGCCGGACATCGGCGCTTGGCTTTCGAACGCTTTCGAACAGTGAATAGACACAAAGGCAGATGTAGTGATACCACCTGCGTAAAAGACAAGTCCTGCACCCCCACAACCCTAGACGTCATCACCGGTGGATCCACGCAGCGACCTTGCGTCAACGCGAAGACAGACGCGTCTTCGTCAAGCTTGTTTGCCGCTTCAGGTAGGTTCGGGGATTCACCAAGGATGACGTCACGGGCATGCTTCGTCTTTTAGGTGGTACTGGCTATACACCGTTCTAACATTTACGAGTCCTCAGCTCAGCACGCGCATTTTCGTAACTTCGGAAAGCGAGCAAATCACGCGCCATACGCACGAACAATGCAAATGGAACCGGCCAGGAGCCCATTTTTAATGCGAAAGCATTAACTGGGTCCCATAGAGTGAACCGGCGTTATCAGCTTTTGAAGCCCCGCCAAATGGCACCTAAACTCCCCTGTCCCAATGGAGCGAAGCCTGTCGTCTGTAGCAGCGATTTGACGGATAAGCTCCCATTGGCTGGCGCGCGTCATAGCTTCAAGAAATGAGGCTCCCATTGGTTGCCGCGCGGCGTAGTTCCAAGTAACGCCACCCCGCAGAGAAGCCCTCTGCTTGGCGGCGCAGCGGCCCGGCCGCCGGGAAGGGGGAGCGGCTGGCCGCAGAGCCAGCAGAGCCCGGCCGAGGAGACTCCGGAGAGGCTGTACGGCCGAGCTCAGCGCGGAACGGCCATTTCACGAGAGCGCGCGCTCGGACTTCCGCCGCAACCTCGGCAGTGGCCAAATGTGGCCGTCCGGGCCAGTACGCTGCAGACTAACTAAGGGAACGCAAGAACGGCATTCATGTTTTTGCGTTCACAACTCTTAAAAATGCCTAGATGTACTCGGATATTTTTTTCCTTTCGTAGAGGTTGTGGGTGACGGCATATGGAGAACGGCGGGGCCACTCGTTTGAACACCCGGCCTCCAGCACGCCCTCAATGTCTTCCGCTATAGCCTCCTATAGTATAGTGACAAGGCCTGGCAGACCGCCACGAGAAGCGGCCGCCGAAATCGAAAAGGTAGAGAGCGGCAGACAGCGGATGAGAGGAGAGCCAGGTGACGGGCGCCCCGCTGCGGCTAGACGCCGAAACACACTTCTCCCGAGCGATGGAATGTCCGCTCGTGCTCCTCGCGTTCCTCGCGCTACCGCTTCTTTTCTCGTCTGGTTTGAAAACCATGCTTCGGGTCCTCCCCGCTGCAGAAGCTGTGCGCCGACGACCAAGTTCTTCGAGAAATGCTCTGTGCTACCAGATCCTCGCGCTCTAAATCTGCGACCGGGCACTCTGTGGCTCCGTCAACGAACCGCCAGGCTTTGTGAGTCTATAGAGGAGGCTATGGCAGTGGAAACAAAGGCAGCTTGTTTCAGGTCTACGCACCGATCATTCGAACCGGAACTCGGCGTTCTGACGTCTCCGCATGCTCTCGTCTCCCCCTCACCAACAGTTTCTCTCTGTATGCGTCAACCCAGCGAGGCGTTCATCCGAAGTATTTTTACGTGACTTCCACTTGACGTCACTGCACCATGCCGGTGGTCGTCTCTACTCTCTTAAAAAAAAAATGTTCCCAAAAGGTTGCCAAAAGGGAGGAACAAAATACTTTTACGCCAGATTGAGAGTGTAAAACTTGGTTGTTACACCCTTCAGGTAACCTTTTGGGAACCTTTTTTTTAAGAGTGTACGGAGGTGCCCCACATGTATGCTGCTAAAGGTCAGCAGCAAGACCACCACGATGGTCGCTCGCTGATGTGACGTGAGTCAATGCCAGCTATGTTTTCGTGGTTACTATCGCGTTTTTCTGCCGCTCGTAGTTTTCGGTTAGCACGTAGTTTTCTTCACTACTTTAAGCCTGGGTCACACTGCCTATACGTCATAAAAAAGACAGTCTGCAAACATCAGTCACCGCGGTATTCGTGGTTCGAATGCTGCGTCCCAAGTTTCTCCTTGAAACTCGTTGCCAAGTTGCATTCGAATTCGAGCACGGATCTCGTGGTGAGTTGTGTTCGAATCTGCTTGCAGGCTGTCTGTTTTATGACGTATAATAAACAGCGCGACCCAGGCTTTTAAAGCGCCTGAAATACGGACGTTTTTAAGCGATTGCGGTAACATATACGCAACACACAAAGAATCGCGCGCACACATAAACACGCAAGCTAGAGCGGGAGAATGCAAATGTTTCTTAGCTCTACGCTATGCATATAGGAAATACACGCTGTCTTTATATTGCAGCGAAAATCATGGTCGAGACAATGTAAAAATTAAAAGGAAAGGACTTTGAAATTTAGAACTTGACGCTGTCACTAACAACTTTGAAACACCTAAAAAAATAAAAATTAGTCTTGACTTTCTTAACATTCTTTTTTAAATTGTTAGTTGGATCTAAATGGCCCAGGATGTGTAAAATAAAATGAAACAGTAGCTGGGCTCTATCTTGAAGCATACGTAACTTGCCCACAAACTAAAAAGCCACACAGTGTCGCCATGGAAAATAACATCTTGGTTAGCTCCTCCCTTTAATAACGTCAGGAAATATTTCTCTCAAGCAGTGCCCCTGATTAAATATTTACCTCGACGAAGTCCTAAAGAGAAAAAGACATCTTAATTTTATTGAGAGTTTAACCGGTAAAAACAAACGTAATCAAAATGGGTATATATTTCTTATATAAAAAAGTCAGTACATATTCTAAATCTAAGACCGCCCTTTATTGCCTCTATATGCTGGAACTGTGTCTAACTTATTTGAAGCGTTTTGCTATTTTCTCTTTAGAGTCGGTGTCGTCAGTGAGAGTTTCGCCGAGAGTTGCGATTTTATGACTTTTTACTTCCTACTTGTGATTAGTTCTTTTGTTTTTTGCAATTCATAGCTTCTCAATTACTCCTGTCCCTCAAGCCCCCATTAACGATGATGGAACATAAGGAGTAGGAATGAAAACGTGCTTTCTATACCAATATGTGACACGTGTTTCGTGTGCGCAGTTCTAAATTTAAAAAAAAAAAAATACAATACTGAGAAAATTGGACTGAAATGATATGTTCGTTACTTGGTATTGTTGCAAAACCGTTTTTTTTTTTTTAATTTGGTGCTAGAGTGGTGCTTTAAACTCTACGTGACCGCGGCAGAGAGGTCTGGCGAAACATCCAGTCATGTTTGAAAGCGAGGAACAAGGGCCTCCCAAATTGGAAGCTTCAATTTGACTCAGACAGATTGCGTCAAATCAGCGATTGAGAAAAAAAAAAGAAATAAGAGAGAGAGAGAGAGAGAGAGAGAGAGCTCGATCTTTGGAAGATTGCAGACAGTTCAAAGTATAAATAAGCCGGCTGTCGCTTGATGTAAAAAAAAATTGAATAAATTTTGCAGTTCGTAATATAGCAAACTACAAAGCAATCGATGCAGCTGTTATCATGGCTGTGCGAGACAGCGAGCAGAAACTCGAGAGCATTTGCGCATCGACCAAAAAGTTTGGGTCTGTAAAACGAGAAGTGCTCACATTTTGACGGGAAGATTGAGATGAATTTCGTCGCTTTTCAAAGTGGAAAATTCTCTGGCTTCTGCCTGTTATATAGACTTTGTATTTAGTTCTATTTATAGTCCGCGGTTATATTTTGGAATATTCCTCGTATATCCGCATGAGGGATCAAACACCATAAACTAAAATGAAGTAAGAAAATAAATTATATATTTATAAAAAAAAAAAAAAAAAAACCTAACCCATCATTTGAGGGCCCAAATGCGTCAAGGCATCGCCGAAAAAGTTTTTTTATGGTATTCTAAAAAAAAACATCATATCGAAGCCATGTTTTTTTTTTTCTTGTTTTATAACGTGCGATACCCATGGTTTAAATGCCGTTAAATTTTGTTCTGTTCTAGCGTCCCCTTTCCTGTTCGTTTGTAAGAATTTCTTTTTACGTTCATCTTTCATGTTATAATGCTCAAAAAAATTTCGACAATCTGTTTCATCGAATGAACCTTCTTAATTTTTCAATAGTGCAAGAATTGAACGTGCCACTCATTGCTCAGCTCGAAAGTATTGGCGTTCACCGATAGCATGAGAAACATAAGATGCCTTCCCAGATTATATCTCAATAATAAACACAATGTTCGCCTATGCGAACGAATCAGAATTCCTCGTTAAGAGGTGGAACAATACGACATTTGTCACTACCATTTTGCCTTAACTCCTGAGTGACTGTAAATCCAGTCCGTGGGGTACGGATTTTTTTTTGTATATATATCTCTATATTTATATATCTATATATCTATATATCTATATATCTATATATATTAATTGCTAAATCTAGAGCTATTCAAAGTAGTAAGAGTTATTCGAATGACAATTCGATTACTTTTTTAGATAATGAAAATAAAAATATTATGCGTTAGATTTAACGAATATTGGGATCGTTTTTATTACCACCGAGCAAATAACTTGTCTACTTTGAATTGACTGAGATGTATCATGAAAGCGATAGAACACAATAAAATTGAAGTGTCGCGTACATAGACACCAAATACAGCTTGGAGCGAGAGGGGTGCGCAGTTCTTCTACACCTGTTCCACAAGGGTGCCGCCACCTCGAATACCGTCACTCCAAGCATGGTCGAAAACGTTGTTTTGCCGTCTGCACGCTCATAGAAGACATCTAGGATACAAGCATAACCGTTACCTATCCCCGTTTTGCTTCCCCTCTAGGTTTTTACTATTCTCACTTTGAAATGTTTGATTTGTTTTTTCGTCAGCCATACCGGATTGTCTACCAGGTGGCTGGGGGCAAGAGTAGACGAAGAATGTGTATATTCAATTTTGTGTGCGTTTTCACGCCCCTCACAACAGCAGCTTTCCTGAAACTTAAGTTTAGGCTAAGTGTTCTGCTTCAATTCATTTCTTTTCTTTCATTTTTAAAAGAAGACAACCAGTGTTGCGAATATGGCGGTTTTCCCGGCAAATCTAGCGGGTTTTTTTTTGTTTTTTTTTAGTCGTTTAGATGGAGGTATTGCCGTTTGGCGGTCGCGGGATTTTAAGCAGTTTTCATATCGTAATAGCGATTTTTTTTCTGGGTTGTCTAAAACGTTCTCGAGCTCACAAAGTGAATCATAAATAACTTAATTGTTGAGTAAAGTTAGTCATGAAGTCGTTATCTTTATTTTGCTTGCGAGGCCATTGACATATTGCAGTTGCAAGCCTATGGAAACAAGCTTTTAACTTATTTGTGCGTAAATGTATGAATTCGTTTTCCACGCCTGGCATATAAAATGGGCCAAACAAACTATGCACAAACATAAAAAAAAGAAAAAAAGAAACATGGGTAATGCAGAATTATAAGCTTCGAGACCGGTTACTGGAAGTTCCCAGCGACGTTAGACGATGCAGATACCCTGGAAAATAGAACTTCTTGCAAACCATGTGAATTTCGTAACCGAAACTTTCAACTGCCAGCGAACATTGCATTAAATACTCGAACCAAGGAGATGCACGTCGACTGGTAGGATAAAGAACTCATCCGTTAACACCTAGGAAGACTAAGATCACGCCATAAATATTGTTCTGTGCGTGGAAGCAATCTACGTCAAAACAACGTATATGTTTTTTTAAGGGTTCTGTTACTAATGCGTCAGCATTAGCACCTACATGACGGGGAAAAGCAGCGGAAAGGGAAGCACGCCGAATAGTTGGTTCAAACGATGTGCAGGAGCCCTCTCTCGCAATCCTATTCGGCTATCGCAAATTCTGGTAGTATCGAATCACATAATGGCGCTTCCAGGTTTCAGCGATGTTCACCTACATTAAAATATCTATCAACAAAGATATCCGGTAAAATTCATTGAAGCTATTTACATGGAGCAAACTTCACGAATGAAGCACCCGGCAGCAATACAGAAAATATCACGAAAAACAAACAATTGAGAATACACCAAAAACCTAACTTAATTTTAATTTTCTCGCAAAAGACAGACATAAACAAACAAAAAAAAAACGGATAAGCTTAAATAATATAAACTCAAACATTTAGGGCGCGTTCCATAATTGCCGCAAGTCAAAATTCCCTTTTGATCGCGCTTCTTTCCTCTCCTCCCCCCCCCCCCCCCCCCCCCCAAAAAAAAAAAACAATAAATAAAAAGAAAAAAAAACGCATAACGAAGTTGAGCATTAACAAAAACACGAAATAATATTAATGATCACTCGTTTAAATTCGCCACGTCGATGTCGAGCGTCGGTCGCCGTTCGGAGGAATTCCGCCAATTTTCATCGCGGCAGCGAGCAACACGGACACGTATACAATACACACGCTTTGAAAAAAAAAAGGGAAAACGTAATTTCTCCTGCTTTCTATACTCGTGTGTCGGGAGAGCAGTGCGCTCGGGGAATCGAACAATTGGGTCCCATTTATTTTCATCTGGGTCAGCAACGAGCGAAAGAACGGTCCGACCATATACCGAACCGCCGCCCACGCCGAGTTTTCTTTCTTCCTTTCTTTCTTCTTTCTCCTTTTTTTGGGGAGAGTTTAGAGGCGCGCGAGCGTCACTGAGCAGCAATGGGGAGGGGGGGAAGGGGGGGGGGGAGTTTATTGGATTCGAAACACATTGGTGTCCGTTTCGCGAGCCTTTCCGACATCGCCGCCTCGGTGACAGGCACGGATATTTTCGGTTGCAGGTTTGGGGAAGGAACTCGCGCAATCGACAATTTTGGACATTCCGAGAACGCGAGAGACCGCGACGACGAACGCTGGGAACCACAGCGTTTCGGCTAATGAAGAAGCCTAACCCAATCACTTAACAAACGAAGTAGCTCAAAAAAAACTATATATATATATATATATATATATATATATATATATAGAGAGAGAGAGAGAGAGAGAGAGAGGAGAACGCGGGGCACGATAAAGTAGAGCAATAATGAGCTCAGCTTCGATACTGCTTTATTCTCCGGGCCGTTCTGCGGTACGCAAAATTCGCTCGAGTTCCAATTCTAGATTCAAGCAAAAAGTAAGGAAATAAGAAATCAAGGTTTTGTTTTGCGATAATATTTGGTTAAAAAGATACATAAAATACAGTGTGTATGTGTTTTTTTTTTTTGTTTTTTTTTACTTTTATTTTTTTATGCCTTAGGGTTAGCCAGAACTCGATTACCATTCGAGAAGTTTGGGACGCCTGCTACGCGATAGATAAAGCGCAGAAAATGTACAGGTGGTAAAAAAACTTCGCACCGGCTAGTGTGTGAGATGAAAACAACAAATATTCTGTAACATTGGGCTTGTACAACCTGGATTTAGAAATCGCACATTGAAAATTGAAAAAAGTAACGTGCTTTCGACGTTGTTCTTTAATTTTTGCATTCTTCTTACTTCTATTTTTTTTCTTCTTCTTTTGTCCCTCTTCATCTTTCTCAAGAAAACCTCCCAAATCATTGTAATATGAGTGAGCGACGGGTGTCATCTTCGATCTCAGTGGATTTATTCAATAACACAAAAAGTTCGCTTCTTGATGGTGCTTCTTTTTATTGGAAATATATATAATGAGGTAGTCATCTGTAGGTATTAAATATTGTGTAACGCAGTTTAAAGTTTAACATCGAGATACTTACTTTGCCGCAACGAAGTTTATTCCGACACACTCGGTCTGTTTCCTGTCAATGAAAGTCAGACATTGCCAACGAAGAATCATTGTTCGTGAAATTTTACTAATCTTAGGGTTTCGATTTTGCTCAACCCAGGTTGCCCAACTAAACTTTTTAGTTGGGCAACGTTGCTCATTTTTGAAGACGTTATATATTCGAGCTTCGTTGCCACAAACGTGCTAGTGATGAGATGAAGCGTAAGCCCCGGCTCCCCATTTCGTTCTATTCGCCAAGTCCGATGTAGCAGCTAGCACCATACTCGGTGTACCCTTGGCAGGCTGTAGCGGATGCTACGAGCCAGTCCAGCCATACCAACGCTGCGAACGTACCACGTGACTACGCTCCCCGGGCTTCGTTGCGCCCTTCACGAGTTTCAGGTGACCATCGCGCGGCGTTGTAGATGGCCTGTTGCGTCCTCCGCGGTCCATTGTAACGGGAAACGGTCCAGTCACGCTGACACGTAAGCCCCTGGCAGGATGTGAACACAGCGCGTTTGCGACAGTTAGTGGAGTACAGTGTGTTACCAAACAAAACACGACACCGAAAAAAAAAAGAAGAAAAAAAGAAACTCGATCTGTTGCCGTTTTTGTTTTTTAGGCATTACTGCTTCGGTTTGTTACAGTGGTCGCCCCTCTCAAACAGCGATACATGTTTGCTCTAACTAACGCTTGGCGAAAGCCTCGACACTTTTTCTTTAGTTTCTAATTGTTTTGATGATCTTGAGCCATTCGATTTATCTCTCTCCTACAGTTTTCCTTTCCTAGTTTAAACTCTCTCTCTCTTTCTCTCTCTCTCTCTCTCTCTCTCTGTGTTGTGAAGCAATGGGAACCTGAAGTGTGTTACTGACAGAGCGGAAGCGGCGGCACCTAATTATAGAGTTTTAGTAGACCGTTTTCATCTTCCGCTCCGCTCTGAGGGTGCCAAACTGCGCATGCGCGGCCCGCTTTGCCGGATTGGAAAGCGGAGGTTCAAAAACGCGTATTAGTAGAGCGTTTTTCTTCAGCGTAAGAGCGTTTTGAGCGGGTTCGGAAAATTTGCTTGCGTAGCCCCACAAGTGGACGTTTATAGTACTAGTAAGACAAAAAAACCTAAACGTTAACACCAAGAGAGTGAAAGGGAGCTTGCTTGTAGAGGTAGTAAAAACGAAGGCGACAATAATGAACACAAAAGAGTAGGCACACACCTGAAGAAATATTACGCTATAAAATATAAATATAATCGTTCCACCTTGTGTGCGAGTGAAGCCGAAGGTATAAGCATGAGCATGTTGCTCTAAACGGTACTCGCACTGCACGAGCGCGCGTGGTTATCAAGGACGCTGAAAGGCCGGCACTCGCTCTTGTAGCTTCTGCTCCACTCGAATTAAAATTGAAGCAGATTTACTTATTCGAAGTAGAAAAATAAGAGAAAAGGACGAAGTTTGCGCATTGCGAGTACATCCTTTTGCGTAGTACGAGTACAGTGTTGCTCAAGACTAGCAAGGCATCTGCACGATGAATCCCCGCTGTTCTCAAGGAAGGAGACTTCTACTAACGAGATTAAGCTGGCGAGACATCGAATCTATGATTCGTATCCCTCGTGCCATCAAGCGCCGAAGCTTCCTTTCCGAACGCGGTTTGCTGGATATTTCCAACGTAGAAAAGAAACCCTTTAGGAAGCTATCCTGCTTAAAGAAGGACCTGGCTGTTCTGCATGCGGGCCTCCAAATACCAGAACCCGACAGATCGGCGCAGGGTGTTGCCAATCTGGCGAGACGCTTTGCATGGTTCTTCCTCGACGGGCCTATCCCAACCGTCTGTTCGTACTTGGATGAGCGTTTTGACGGAACTTGTCGGTGTTCTTCAGTTCTGTGAACCTCATCGTGGGTCACATCAACGAGAGGTTCGGCCACCTGGGGGGCTATGTTGCGCTTTTTGCACTCCCAGGAGACTAGGGAGAGGGAAGTGACGTCAACAACGCAGCAAATGCAGATTGGATGTTGATTTTGTTTTCTTCTGTCAACATCCAATCTGCATTTGCTCTAGTCGTTGACGTCACTTCCCTCTTCCAAGTCTCCTGGGAGTGCAAAAAGCGCAACATAGCACCCCAGCTCGCTTACATGAACAAACATAGGTGGTTGACCCTGGCGAAACTAGAGCTGTGCTCACAGGTGAGACCCTGCATGGTTTGTGTAAATTTCGTGTTTTTATTGTTTCTAGCACAGCTGCTCTGTCTGGTGAAAAGTTGCTTTTTTCTATACGCCAAAGGTGTACATGGGCAGTGTCAGGACAAGTCACGACGAGCGCGTTCGTAATCTATGAGTATTAGTAGGCCACTTTTATGAGCCCTCTTTGCTCTACTTTACGCTCTGCGAGATGCATCGTCCCCACCGCGCATGCGTGGCCCGCTCTGAGTTGGAGCGTATAGTTAGCGGAGTGAGCGTGCGCTCCGCTTCACAAGTTGTAGAGGGGACTGCCCTCAGCGTCCTTAGCGTGATCGCTTAGATATCAAGATGGCTGCACTTACTCAATACGCGTCGATGTTTTAGACCGTGACCTCAGCTTGAAAGAGGTCGAATCAAGAAGAAAAGCGTACGCCCCGCGCGTAAAAAGTAAACCATTCGATTTGAGTTCTATGTAACACAAAACAGCATAATCAAACGAAGTGAACGAGTATCACTTTGCAACCAGCACGGCGTCGGTAAAGTCGTCGCGCTTTGTAGACGTCCTATGGCTATGCAGTCAGATGTACGGGTGCGCGTGCTTGAACGCCGATTATATCTGTGCATGCGCCCTCCTGTCGAAAATCCCACTGAAAGCTGACCACGAGCATAGCGCTCGCAAGCTGCACCAAAGAAACCATTCCCCCTCTCAGCTTTATTTATTCACACTCGCTCGCAACTTTTGAATTGTTTAACTTTCCTCAAGAAATGTTTTCATTGGATTTCCTTGGTAGATTTAGAAAATAATAGAAACTTAAATGCAGCCTTTTTAAAAGTGCAACCCATGGTGCCGCTAGTCTTCGAGGCCGCCTTATTTTGGCCAAGTGTCTAGGCAGCAAGAGAGCTACGTCATTGTTTGTCGCGGATGCGAGTCTAAATGTATTAGACACGAATGCTGCGTCAATACTGAATATGAAATGGGTTCTAGTCACAAGTCTCGCACTAAAAGCGATGCCCAAAATATGGCGGCCGAATATGTTACCCGGTGGTGTTTTGAAAAGTTACCAATAACGGTCGAAAGAATATTCCGCGTCAATTTTTTGTCTGGTGAAAACCAGACAGGCATAAACAATGCAAAATTGAGCAAACACAACCCTGGACTTCTAAGCAATAGTGGTAGATTAGAACAGTTTTCAGAAGTTTCGTTTTGAATTCCGGCGTAGCGGGCCTCGCATGCACAGTTTGACGGCCTCAAACCTTAGCAGAATTAAGGAACAGCTAGATATATATATATATATTAATTTACGATACCCAGTTTTTTACAACCCTACAATGGAAATACGCTTTATCTTAGAGGAGTAACAAGTCTCATATATCACATGTTTTGGTAGTGTTTAAATACTGCCGTGTTGTAAGAGAGTTTTTCTTTGTCTTTTATAAGGCCGTCAAGGACAAGGGAACACCCCTGAACAACTGTTGGGGTTTTGTTGACCGCACAGCATGCCCATATGCCGTCCATCAAAAAAATCAGAAGAAGACCACAAGAGGGTGCTCGTCGTGAAGCACCAGGCAGTGATGTGCGCAGACGGCATTATTGGACGGCTGGACCAAACCTACAAAGACCATGGGCATTTTTTTTTTGTTTGTTTAATATTGGAATGCATAAAACTATCACAGTAAATCATTTTCAACCTTTTGTACTGAGCGAATTACCTGTCCAACTGGGCTGAAAGGGATTTAGAAATATTTTAATAAAAAACGTTTACTAACGACTCCCATTTTACTTCTCAGATGTGCGTGTGAATATTGCATCTAACCAAATTACAGTGTTACTGTTGAATTTAGCATTGTAAGAGTAGCCTATGTTGCGTGGCCTTCTATTGCAAGAAAAGACCGTAGCACAAGTGAGGCAGAAACTGGGCAGGAGCTTAAGCTGAAAAACGCATTTTCATAAACACAAAATAAATAAAAAGAAGTGTATAGTCAAGCAAAACGGTTTCATGTCATCCCCCAAGGCAGATACATACACTGCGCTCCACTGTAAATACGAACACAAAAACAAATCGCTTTTATTTGCAGTTTATTTCTTTGACAGCTATTGAAAAAGCTGAAAATTTGTCGCTCAGATTAGTACCCCAAACGAGCGCTTTATTCCACACCAATAGGCAAATGTCAGCCCCTCGAATTTAAGGTGAAAAATGAAACCAGGATATTGAATGCTCCCGCTAACAGTGTCGCGCAGTGTACATAAACACCAAGGCACCATATCACAAACCGAAGCATACGAAGAAGAAAAGACTCATTTAATTGGGAAAAAAAAAGTAAAGATATAAATGGAGCTCTCGCTTTCGCTAATTTTCACTGTCTTGCTGCCTGAAGTAACCAAACAAAATATCTGTCCGTTTGCCGACTGCATTAGCCTTTGGTCTTTAAACTTTAATTTTTGGCTCTGGAGAGCCGCGGCACCGCGGAAAGCAGCAGCCCGTACCACCGAGGCCCGCGGTGCCGCGTCTAGGGAACATGGTAATGTGATGAGTATATACGTGCAAGATGACGACGACATGGGTTGTTGGTATTGGGGAGGGTGGCAGTCCGATTCGCAGAAGTCCAGACTTCGTGGAGGCGGGTTGGGCGGGTGAGCAGCGAGCTATGAGGATCTTGCACGCCGTTCGATCAGTGCATGAAGGAGCACCAGGAACATAATGGCGCTATTGCTCACTGGGGTCCACTGGGGTCAAAGAATCATTCTCCAAGGAGGTAGTCCAGCCGAAGTAGAAGCTGCTGCCTCCGAGGGACCGAGGCCCAGGGCTCAGATTGAGACACCGCCGTCGCCCGCGGTGTGTCATCCTCTCAACGTCGTCGTCGTCATCTCGCATAGAAAAATCGAGCCCGCTGGCTTAGACAAGGCAGCACTTGTTCCCACCGTTCAGGGGCCGTGAAAGGATTGCGGCCAGCGATTTCTCGGAGCAGACAGAGGTTCTTGACCACCGTGAAACGTTTTCTGGATCGCTAGGTTGGACATTTGAGAAAAGGTACATGGAAGTGACGTAACGCAAAGGAGGAGCGTATCCTAGCAACACTCACGTGGCGGCTCTGCCCACTTTGACGCCGCTACGTCATCGCAAACTTGACACCCGTCACTCGTTTCAACGACGTCCGGAGCCAACCACCGACGAGCGGAAGTAGCTACGCATTCCCTGAGGCGTCCCTACGCGCGGGATACGGGGATGGATTTACTACGACGCGGGGAGCAGTTCCTGCGTTTAGCGAAGGAACGGCAACCAATCCTGTGCGTCGCTGGCCGTCGCATCTGTTCTAGTACAGGTAAAAGTATTGAAAAACAATCAAAACCTTTTGGGCGTTGTTAAAACAAACCGCTTTTTTGTACCCTTTTGCAATAAATTTAAGAATTAATTGGAGAGAAAGTTGTTCCAATATTATGCGGGATGTGCGCTACGCGCCTTCTTCAAACCAAAATGTCGAACCACGAGGAGCCGGGTGTGCCGGGGGCAGCGGAGGGGTCGGCGGAACCAACGGGGAGCGCGCGAGTGACGGCTGCTTTAGTCAGAAACAATTTTTTTATCTTTCGAGAACTTGCTATTGCTGTGCTCAAATAAGAATGTTTGGCGCAACATCTGTGATAATTCTTTCAAAGTGGTCCAGTGTTTTTATGGTGGTATGCTAGTCAGAGAATATATATATTTTTTTTTCCTTTCGAAATTTAACTATTGTGCTCAAATAAGACCAGAGCGTTCAACAAGATATATGTGATATATACTTAAGATTGCCCAATTGCTTACATGGTTCCAGTCGATGCTCAGTTTTACTTCCAAGAATGAAATATTACATTCCATGTTATCACACTTTTATTCATGAAGTCACAGGTTTTTCTTTAAGAAATAAAGCAATTTTCAAAACAAACTACATGTGCACTGTCTTGAGATAACACAATCACCTAACTTTGATGAAGTACCATAAAAGAGATAATAAAATGGAGCAGAAGGCAAGACGCTTTGAAGCATTTGTAAAATGAAACAATGTCCATGACAACAATATCCCTGGTTCAATCAGCAACTAAGAAAGCAATCTCTGCAAAAGCAAGCATTTCTTTCTAGAGGTAGTCTAAATTACTTCTGAGTTCTTTGCAGGGGCAATTCAGATGACCTGTTGGTCTGGCAACTAAACCTCCGAACCTTTTCTGTCACTGTCGACTGCGTCTCGTGCCTTCTGCTCATAAAAATAAAAAAAAGGCTGTATCGATTTCACCGCGATGCACTCGACACGTATCCGGAGGCAGCACGCTGGCTGTGCGACGAACTTCACAAGGTGTAGGAGCTGAAGAGAGTATGTAGCTTGTGGACGGCCATGACTGTGGAGCAGGAAGCGAAGTGTGCACTTTACGGCTTCCACGGGGAGGGCTTCACTGAGGGCAAGAATGTGACGGGGTCCTTGGTGGTCAGGACCTCAGTCGTGGTGGCGAGAGGTTCCCTGTCGCTGGCGGCGTCCGTGCTGGGCACCACCGCAGCGAGGGCGCTGAGGGGCTTCCCGACGGAGTCCCTGGTGGTCGGGACTACCGTCGTGGCGGCGGACCCCTTGCGTGTGGCGCTCCGCACGGGCACGTCTGCGGCGGGTTCCGAACCGGGCGACAAGGCGCTGCCTCAGAGCCTTCCCCCTGTCCGAGAGGCCGACCGGAAGGCCGACCGGAGGGCCGGCAGGAGCCAGCCTCTCGGGAGCCGACGCTGACCTCTCCGAGCTCGGCTCAGAACCGTCCGAGCTCGGCTCAGACTCCAACTCTGACTCTTCAGGGTCGGAGTTTGACTCCGGTTCTGGCTCGCTCGATGCAAGGCAGATGTAGTGGAGCACTGCACATGCCGAAATAATGGCGGTGGCTGTTGAAGGGTGGTAATACAGAGCCCGGTGCCTTTGCAGACACCGGAATCTCTTTTTCAACAGCCCGATGCAGCGCTCCACAACAGACCTGATCGAAAAATGCGCCTTATTAAACCGGCCGCAAGCGGTGGAGGTCGCGTGGTTCCCGGGGACAGGGGTGATGAGCCAAGGCTCCAAGGGGTAGCCGCTGTCACCTGCACATGTAGAGGATGGAACATATTACATTCTTTACTTTTTAAAATAAAAGGCAAGAAAACAGCTGTGTGCAACTATGTCAATTATAATGTAACTTAAGTGTGTTAATATTTCTGCACTACAGTATCAGTTTACATTATGATTAGTTAGCACCAGCTTGCCTGCAAACTCCCTGTTATTTCATGTAACTATGTGTTTTCCTGGTGGGTTGTATGGGATGTGTGCACGATTCCTTAGGGGAGCTGTGTTGTATGCAAGTGCATGATTAGGCCCTTGCATCCGACAGATAAAAGCTCTGTTGCTTTTGGGAGTGTGGCCGTGATCTTAGGCACGGGCAGAGCAGAACACTTTGGCCTTGTCTTTGGCAAGCAAGGGGATAAGGCGCCAGTTCGACGAACCTCTTTCCTAATCCTCAGTGGAGTTGGAGATGGGGAAAAAAAAGGGGGTGGTTAGATTGGAAAGGAGTCAGGTCCTGTTGGAACACGGAGGGTCTAATAGGAGGAGCTATATAGGCAGACCGAAGAAGAAGGGTCAAGGAAAAGAATCCAGTGTGTGGGACAGAGACGACCCGACGACAGATTTGGCGAGCCCCAAGTGGCCAAGGAGGAATTGATCCCATTCCGTACAAACTGACGACCGCCAAAGCGACCACGCGAGCCCCCAGGGATCAGCGAAAGAGCTCCAACTTCATGCAAAAACCAACCAGCAAGAGGGTACAGGCAGACAGTAACAGTGAGTGGGCCGAACCGGACAGCGACTCGCACTGCGGTCGCATTCCTTGCATAGTCTATCACTGTCGTGACATTGGTGTAGTGTGGCTTTCGTAGCCTGCAGAGTGTGAGAGTTATGTGGACATAAACAGAGATTAATGGCCAAACTTTGGGTGTTGTCTCACTTCAAGGAGTTCCAGCAACTGTGTCTGTGTGCCTCACAACAAGCACAGCACGTGTGGTACTGTGGCTTTCAAGCAGTGGGAGCCACCGTGTGCGTAACGAATGAATTAATATGCTCACCAAGCAGGAACCGACCGTCGCGTGGCACCTGCCCTTGCTCGAGTTGGTTTCGGAGCCAAGAAAATTGCCACACGAAGGAGTCGTGCACCGACCCGGGATACCGTGGGTCGATGCACATTATCCGGCAGTCGGCGTCACACACCTGAAAGTGAGAGAGATATTGACATGTAATTACCTGAATCCACAAGTAGTAGATTGTACTTATGGTTCACAAAGCAGTCGCAATTTCAGAAGCTTTTAAGTTATTTTGTCTGACACATGCATGTCAACACACCTTCCTGGATGCAAGGTACAACTAACTACCTTGAAACAAAAATAATGTGTTTTTTTTTTTACGGAAGCTTGCACGTTTTAACAGAGAAATATTATTTTTGGGAGAAGAGTCTTACGGCTCACATGCTACGTAGAGCACACGCTCGCGCAGTCGTGAGACCCCACAGCCCGCAGTCATAAAACGGCATACTTAAACGGTATCGGCAAAACGTTTTTTTTTTTTTTTCTACAGATTTGGGGCGCGTTTTGACAACGTAACATGAGTGTACTTACCACCATCGCGTTGAGGGCGTAGAAGTACTTGCGGCACCAGTACGCCGCCTTCGTGACGGTGGGATCGTTCTTGGACGGGCCGACGATGGAGACCATGGTCCCGTCCACGCAACCGATGACGCCGGGTATCCTGCCGAGCAGCCTGAAGCCCTTCTCCGCGTCGAACCTCTCGCTCGGCGTCTCGGGGAAGTGGATCCAGCCACGCTGGACCCCGAGACGACGCACGATAGCGACGGACACGGCGCGGACCGCAACGCTGACTGTCTTTTGGTCCCGCGCTACGTGTTCGTCACTCGCCACCATGCCTTGGAAGCTCCCCGTGCCGTAGAAGTGCAGTGCACACAACACGTGAAGCTCCACAGTCATGACCGTCCTTGAGGTACGCACTCTCCTCACCTCCGGTTCCTCGCGAAGTTCGTCGCACAACCACCGCACCACGATCTTGGGCAGGCGGTATTGCTTCCAAAAGATCTCCGCGAGCTCGAATGCATCGCGGTGTTCCCGATACAGCCTTTCTGGCGAAAAAAAAAGCTCTATTAAAGAAAAAGACGAATTGACGAGACGGCGACGCCTCGCCGCCGAACACATGCTGCCAATGACACCTAGTTCCGAGCAAGTACCTTTTGAAACGTACTCGGTACAAAACGAAACGTCATTTTGTTGTCACGTCCGGTAGCCGACTCCGCCCAGTTTTGCCGACTCCGCCCACATTTTTCTAGGGAAATTACGTCACTTTTGTTTCCAACCAATCAGACGTGATGACGTCACTTCCGTGTACTAAAAAAAGGTACATGTACAATGTCGAACCTAGCTATCCTGGGGGACGCCTTTTCAAACAAAGTCTGCGCAGCTTTTTAGTGCAGCGAGGTTCATAAGGGTCAAGCGCGCTCCCAAGCATGATTTCAAATAGCGAGCACCCACCTTTCCAGAAAAGCACCATCTACTGAACCTTTACTGAGAGTGGAACGTACTTCTTAAAATGGCGACGATAGCGAAGCTGACGCTCCACGCCCAAATCCCAGAGCGGGTCGCGCATGCGCGATGGCGACTCCGCTTTCCATAGAGCGGAGCGGGAAACCGAAAACGGTCTACTAAAACTCTCTATTATCTTATACGTTCTTCACTTTTGTAGCATACGCGGGTGTGCGCTGCTTTTAGCATTGTTATTCAAAGGTATAGTACCATAAAAATGATTCGTGCGCTCTGGGAATCTGCGTTTGCTAACGCCTCTGCTCGTCGGCACGAGGAGCGAAAGCTGGCTGTTGCGGGTTTCTAAATCACGAACCTGAATGCCCATCGTGTCGGAAGTTTCGAAATATAGGGATCCGGCACGGTTCAATTTGGCATGCACTGGCCAGGGTAAGCAGCACGCTGTTGAAGATAATCGCCATCCTTCGAAGGAGACTGATTTTCCGGCTCCTCTACGTCGTACATGCAATTTGAGTTTAACGGAGATCCTTTCGTGGTGGCTGGCGCGGGACATTGGGGAAATCATTGTATAACACGGAAAGGGCCGGCCGAGGAGCTCCCTTCGTGTAATCTCATTTAAGCGCGGCGCGGAAGACCGTACATTAAAATAGAAAACGCAAGTTGTAATGCAAAAACACAAACGGTCGGTGCGACTAGTCTCTTAGCCCGAACCATATATTCGAACCAATTCGAACGATATAACGTAGGCTTAGTGCATCGGAACTCCAGTCCCAGGTTTTCTTGCTGGTGCAGTCAGTTCAGTGCTAAGCGCAAAGCGAGCGAAATTAGCGATCGTTACGATTTGAAAATGCGACTTTCTGACCTTCTGGTACGATGTCACAATCTCGGGCGATCTTGTTTTGCTTTTTTTCGGGCTGTTTTAGGAATTCTGGAAGACGAAAAAAAAAAAAAAGTTCCCGTAATTTCAGAAAAAAAAAAAATGTTTACGATATTTGGCAAGAATCATCTTAAGCACCGAGCTTAAGGTGCTTGGAACCACGACCTGGAACGCGTCTCCGACTAACGTGCTAACCGCGTGAAAGAAAAAAAAGGAAAAAAAAAGTATTCTCTTTGATTTACAGCATGAAGCGATGGTAGATGTGGCAAGCAGCGGTGGCAAGCGCCTGTTCCGCTGCAGGTCGTTTTCCAGCTTGACAGCTAGACCGCGTGAGCTTTGAGAGCCAGGGGTCGGGACGCCGCGACAACAACGACTCTCGCGTTTTCTCGCACTCTTTCCCAGAACATCGACGGCCAACTGCAAGGATCGCGACTTCCGACAACGTAACACTCCGGCTTTTGTGACGTAATTTTTTGCCACTTCGGGACATTTCCAGCGCATGGGCGGAACAGAACGCTAAGCACACCAGTCTGAGACGAATTCCAGGCACCGTACCGAGATAGTTGGAGTGTCGGTCCACCGAAGCGGAGCTTACATATACCCTTGTTATACCCCTGTTACACGGGCACACTTAACTGCAGTTACGCTAAACCACAATTAGCGCACAATACTTGCCGACAACATTCTGCGGCGATGCAGTCAGAGCTACGGGCGAACGTGCGCTTGAGCATCTTCAGCACCCATCAAAGCAGTGCACGCGCTCTCTTCACTTCTTTTGATATAGCTGTCCGAGGGTATAGTGCGGCATCTGTGCTGCTACGTAACCGCAGTTAAAGCTGGGTTAACCGCGGTTAAGTGTGCCCGTGTAATACCCTTGTTACACGGGCACACTTAACTGCGGTTACGCTAAGCCACAGTTAGCGCACAATACTTGCCGACAACATTATGCGGCTATGCAGTCAAAGCTGTGGGCGAACGTGCGCTGCAGCATCTTGAACACCCATCAAAGCAGTGCACGCGCTCTCTTCACTTCTTTTGAGATAGCTGTCCGAGGGTATAGTGCGGCATCTGTGCTGCCATGTAACCGCAGTTAAACCTGAGTTAACCGCGGTTAAGTGTGCCCGTGTAACAGCGGTATAACAGGGGTATTACACGGGCACATTTAACTGCGGTTACGCTAAGCCACAGTTAGCATACAATACTTGCCGACAACCTTCTGCGGCTATGCAGTCAAAGCTATGGGCGAACGTGCGCTCGAGCATCTTGAGCATTTACCGAAGCAGCGCACGCGCGCTCTTCACTTGTCATGGAATAGCTGTCCGAGAGTGCGGTATCTGTGGTGCCGCGCAACAGCAGTTAACCTGAGTTAACCACGGTAGAGTGTGCCCGTGTAACAGGGGTATTAGAGGTTCTAGTCCTGCCCTGGTCCCACTTGAGCGAGTAAGGGAAAAAACCAACAACCACCAAGCTCAAGCACCTGCAGCATACACGCGAAGCTATCGTTGGCAGGCTTGCAATCTTAAGCCGATGTCACACTACTTATACGTCACACTAAAGACAGTTTGCGTACAGATCACGGTGGTACAGATTCGAACGAGAGTCACCGCGAGATCAGTGCTTTGAACTCCGCGTGACAATGAGTTCGAGGAGAAAACTTGACACGCGGCATTTGAACCAAGGATATTGCGCTGACTTGTGTTTGCAGAAGGCCTTTTATACAATGTATGGGTAGTGTGACCCCGGCTTTACGGTGCTCGTCTGCTCAGGACGACTGTTTCGAGATTTCCGAAGATGCCTTCGGGCTCAAGCTGGACGTTCTTGAAGTTTGTCGGTGTCGCTTGCTGCTGTTTGTCGCCCAAGTAGAGCTACACTATTAAGGTTGGTTCACACACTTCCGACGTTTGCGTTCGCAACAATCCAAATCAGGGAAACGTCAAGAACACCGGAACAACCGTGACTCGCGATTGCTTTGTGAGGCTACGTCTTGCATTGCTTCCCACGTTCTGTATAGCGAACGCAGGTCCCAGTGACTTTGCCATGGCTGTTATTTCGGTTACTGCGAACGAAACCGACACAAATATGGCAACCACCCTTTAGAGATAAATATTTGCTTTACCGCTTCAATGCGCTTGGTGCGCAGCACACGGCAAGATTACACCTGTTAAATGCACTTGATGCCAGCTCTTTAGCCACTAAAAAGATGAGGGGATATTTTAGCATCTCGACACCTCCTGTCTCGCGCTGTCCATATTCAATGGTCGCAAAGGACGCGATGTATGAATAGCCGCTACTTACCAAAGGAAGGGCGTTGTGCACAGACATAAAAGCGCGTTTGTGGGCGAAGATGGCGGAGTTTCGCCATTGCCCAGTCAACAAAGATGGCCGTAGTTCGAACGGCCTTCACGCATATTTATTTTCTCTTTCTTTTTAGCAGACGGAGTCGAAACCTCTAACCGGTGGTTAGAGCTTTTGTTCCCTCTGCTGGAAGGTTAAGTAAGCCGCGGTGTCGTGATCGGTGAAATGCTTTCCTGGCAAAATGAACCCGAGGTAGCACAGCGATTTAAACCAAGATTTGGTCTTTGGCATTTATGACCGTAAAAAGCCAAAGCAAGCCAAGGTAGAGTAACACATGGCCTTTGTTTTCGGTGAGAGTCTGGGTACTTTGACACTAATTCGCCAAATAAATGCCAAAGTTAGGCTTTACCGCTCATAGACTGGCTGTCATATGGCCCCTTTGAGCCTAAATTTAGAAACAGGTGCCAGATTCAGGAATTTACTCCTTGTTGTTTGATTATCGTGCGGAAATCGGGAGTAAACTTGCCAAACAAGTGCCAGATTTAAGCTTCACTGCTGGTCCTTTGGTTCGTATGTGGCATCTTTCGTTCAAGTGTGGCACTTCGGCAATTATGTGGTCAGTCAAAGAACAGCCATAGAAACGAAAAAAAAGTACACTGACACTAACTAACGCCTTGGAGCAAAACCGTATTAGGCCAAAGTTGATTAGGCCCCTAGGATTATGCCAATTTAGACGTTTCTCTGGTGTGCTACCTACGACAGCTAGGCCGAGACGTCAGCCTTTTCGAGCCATATAAAGGCGAAAGCTTCCTCCTACAAAAACCCGTTATACGCCACTGGCTGCATATCATCAAGCTAGTACTGAAGTAAATAGTGGCATTACTACAAAAATTCAGATAAGAATAGTTGAAAAAAAAAAAAAGAAGAAAGAAATCGTACTCCCGGGGTTTACGCACTTATTATTAGTCCAGCCGAAGTCATATTCCACTCGTACATTTTCCCGTGCCGCCAGCGTGCCCACTTTCCGCTTTCCAGATAAGCGGTGACCAAGCAAGTGAGGCCCCAAGCCGAGCCAGCACGTTGAAGAACAAATTACATTAATACGACACCGGTGGGGGACAGAGGGAGGAGCGGTGAGGCACTCGGGGCTAAGCATCGGAATGAGTGCATGGGCCCCATAGGCACGTGCGACTCGCGGGAGGGCAGCCAAGAATGCTGCGCAGCCGGGGGCAGGGACTCGCATGCACGGCACGACAGTGAACATCGATAACCGTAGCTCAGGATTATACGGCGGCCCTTTTCGGGCGTCCGCAGTAAAACCCGACGCCAGCCACGCGAGCTCGCTCTCGAGGGTCCCCAATATCAGCAGCAGCACCCCCCACCTCCTCATCCCCGACAAAATCACCCGCCATTTTGCGATCCCGAAATTCTACTTTATGACAGATCGTGCAAGGGGGCCGACATTCGTTCCCGTTGTAAGGATGGTGGTTTTGAGCCTGATAACTTCAACTGCGTGCTGCACCTACCAGTATGTTTTTTTGTTTTTTTTTTATATATCTTTTTTTATATGAGTATATGTGTCTTTGTGCGTGAGTAAACTCTTTGTGTATGCACCGAGCGTACGCGAAAAGGGTATATACGGTAGAGAAAAAAAATTAGAACGGAACAAAATCTATGTGACAGAGCTCGAAGGTTTTGCACTCGCGGGCGCGAAAATTGTTGTGAATAAAACGTGGGATTTGTGCCCAGGGTAGTCATAAAACTTCGAGGCTGGGGGCGCAGCCGGGGATAATTTCCGTGACATCATTGTCGTCACGTATTTGCACCCTTCCCGCAAAGACCTAATATAAGGGAAAAAAAAAAAAAACACACGCATCTCTCGAAGAATTTTACTGTAAAATTATATGGAAAAATATAGAAATCCGTCACAATCGTCAGATATCGCTAATGTTGCTGTTCACCATAAACTGATTAGTCAATATCCTTGGAATTTTTCATTTTGACAGTTCTACAAATAACTAGATACCATTTTAGAGAAAAGACCAAATTGTTAGTGGCCATGAAAAATTGCTTTCGTACGGTATTGTGTCATCTTACGGCGACGTCCCCCACCCCCAAACAAAGAAACAAACAAACAAGCAAACAAGAAAGAACGATTTATTGTGTGTGTCTGTGTTGTAGCATGGCAGACAACGGTTAAAGTACCTTTACGTTTTGCCCGCGCCTTATCAAAAAAAAAAAAAAAAAAATCTAATGACGGCGAGTTTAGCGCGATATGCTCGGGCTAAACCCTATCACCAAATCTTGAGGCCCGTCCATACCTCTTAAAACTAGATGCCTTGAAACCTCTTACAACTAGAGGACACACTGGCGCCATCTATCGTGTAGCAGTGTAAACTTCGCGGTCCGGCATATTTTCTATTTCTCTCGCGCATTATCCTTTCTTTCTTGGCTCGAAAAACTTCGGTCAACGTTATAAACGAGCCTTTCTTATAGGTGATACGCAAATTTGAGCTCGGAATTCCTGCAAAACCTTCGCTCTTGTGAAATGCAGTGTTATGGTCACCGCATAGATGGTGCCAGAGTGCCAGTGTCTTCTCTCGTCCTAACAAATTTTAAGAGGTTTCAACAGTGCTCGTCTCTCTCAGGCGTAATCGGTTGCAAGAGTGTGAACGGGCCTTAAGACCGTTTGCCATGAAACCTCTTAAAATCTCTTACGACGCGAGAAGACACCGACGCCACTTATCGGGTGGCCATGGAACACTTGACAGTCCCGTAAATTTTAGCGTTTTTCACGCATCATTTTCTTTTGGCACGAAAAACATTTATCAGTGTTATGCTGTTATATGAACGACCATTTCTTATAGACATTGAGTATATTTCATTTCCCAAGTACCGGACAACCTTCGCTTGGGTAAAATGCAGTTCCAGGGAAAGCCGCATAGATGTCAGCAGCCTGTTCTCTCGTCGTATGAGATTTTAAGAGGTTTCAAAGGGACACTTAAACACCCAAGAAACCTTCTTTTTTAATTTTTTTTTGGTTGGGCGATTTAATATGGTGTCAAAAGACTACCCAATCAATATTTTTCTCACGCGTCACGTATATTTTTAATAAAGTCAATATGCGCAACTGCTCGAAACCGAAACCGAAACTAGACTGGGCAGGAATAACATATATAGAGGAGGTGAATGTCACCGGAAATCACATAACTGTTCAACGTTTTTTTTTTTTTTCAGTCAACGTATTTGTGGTTTTTTAGAAGCTACAAAAAATTGGTTCATATTTTTGTATGTCTTCAGTATTCAGTGTGTGGCTTTGATGACCCACGACCCTCACTTTGGTGGTTGTGTCTCAGCCATAGAAAACGGCACGTGACCACGGAGAAGAGGGTGAGCGGGACTTAAACAGGCCAGTTCTCGATCGGCAGTTTTCGGGCGGAAAGACAACGAATTTCGAGCCGCAAATTGTGTTTCGTGTAGTTGGGCTCTCTTATGTCACGTATAAATAAAAACCTTGGCCACCATAACTACCCTGTCCGTGTGTCTTTAAGGCCCACGTTCCTAAGGAGTCACAAATGTTTGAACGGGCCTCTAGTCGTAGGTATGAGTCATTCTCGACATTTTCGATCGCGTTTGATACGTCAGGACCCATCTCAGGCGTGTTTCGGACAACCTTGGTTGGTTAGGAACGCCAACGTTCAAAAAATAATACTTTATCGATTGATATATTTTCATCAGTCTGTCTTCATTTCGAAGATACTAGAGCTGCAGGCACACCACTCGTATATCCCACAGAAGGCACGGCGTCACTGCGGACATGCGCAACAAAAGTTATCTGTGGATACGCTTCCAGCATGTCCGAAGTGCGTTTGCTTCATTCGTGCGTATAATGTTCCAAACAGCGCCTAAAGAGAGTGTTCGTACGACTGACGAGAGAGAACCGTCATACGAGAACGAAATACGCCTCACAGAGTGTCGGCATACTTCCTTTCGTGTGATGTATTAGTAGGGCGACCTAGGCTCTAAACGAAACAGCCGACACTGGCTTCTGATCTGCTATGACGCGCTGTGAAGTTCCATATATTTAGAGCGGCAAAAGTTTACGCCAATATGTGTTTTTTTTTTTCCACGGTGAACGCCCAGTGCTTCAGAACGTGTCATCGCTCAAACTCCTCAAAGAAATATGATAGTAAATAGACGAAATTGAAAATATGGTGGGGAAAGGACGACAAAGTCGAGCGCATGTCATCCCCTCACTCTATAATGTAAGACGATACGAACACGCGCCCGCGAACGTGCGCGGTATAATACTTCCATAAACCGGCGGAGGACGCGCAGGCGCCTGTTCGTGCGGGCCCGCGCCCACCGCCCATATCAATTTTGGACTAATTACGAGTTCTTGCGGAGGCCGTGTCATGTCAGGAGCAGCAAGGCGGACCCCGGCCTCGGATGGAGCCCGCTGCCTCGGAAACAATGAAGGGCCGTGTCAGCCACCCGCCCTGGGAGCTCTCCGGGCGATGGCCGCGGGACTTCGGGAGGCAGCCGGGGATCGCGTCCGCGACAGGCGGGGTGGCAGGGACGGGGCTGGGTCCCGGCCCGACCATAGCGCCTAATGGTATACAACGACGTCTCAAAAAACTTGAATGTCCTGAAAAAAATGCAAATGCATTCTTCGCGACTTTGGTAGTGCGAACATGACGTTGCCGTTCTTTTTGAGATCGATCAGACAAGAACAAGCAGCAAGTTTTTACTGTTGTGTGCGCTGCACTCGGAATGAGTGCAGCGCACTGTACTATATAGTAGTTTTGATTGCAGTATTTCTAGCTTTGAGGAACAAGCGAGAGATACCGACGATCGCTCGTCCTTGCTGGTTCGTGGTAATTGTGTCGCACTGTAAACTGGCATATGACTTTATCAACGCGCGATGGTGCGTTAAGGCTATCAGTCAATTTCACATGTTCACATTAGAAGCTTCGAGACTGTTCATTTGGAGTTAGGAGGGTACTGCTATACTTTGTCTCGTCCTACGATAGACTGAAGGCCAAAGCTACGGACTGACAGATCCAATCACGAGCCACTTAGGAATTGTGCGGCATTTCGCTGAAGGGGTCCGGGGATAGGCGGACAGTGGTTCAAATTGAATAGCACTGAGTGACTCAACAATTTTACACTGCAAAGAAAGCCACGACATAGAGGCTCTTGTGGTGTCTAAGCTATTGAAATGATGCAGTGCTTTTGGGTTAGGAGCATTATTCGTCCACTCCTAATCAACGCTAAGAATGTCTTAGTTTAGTGTGGAACGTGATTGTACTGGGCGGCCCGTGGCTTTGTAGGATGAGACAAAGTATAGTCTGGTACTAGACGCTTCTCGAACGTACGCGCCTTCTAGTAGCTTCTGCGACAGTTCTACGAGTCCGCCATTGTTTGGTGCATGTGAATGCGGAACGTAAGTTCCTCTGCTTGTCTTGCAGGGGGTTGTGTTACGTCAGAGCGCCGTGCTCTGATTGGCTCCGATTGAGGAATAGCAGGTAGACTTCAAAGTAAGCTGCCTTGATATCTACCCACTATCCTTCAAACAGATCCAGTCAGAGCTCAGCGCTGTGCACTGGACACAAGTGCTGCGTCAAGTGTTTGGCGAGGACTCGGAACCAATCAACAGCTTTGTGGCCAAGAAATGCCGCCCTCCAATGTTGCTCGGTGGGGTTTCGAAAAGGATCGGTTTTGCCGCAATTCGCAACTCCGGATGAGGCGACGCCATTCGGCGGAGCAGACGTAAAGGAGGAAAAGCGGGCGGCTATCCAAATGTGCATCCTCACTTGGCCAAGTTATGAAACGCTAGAAAGGGGAAGAACGGAGATTAAATGCGCAATGTTGCGTTGGAGTACCGAATATTTGAAGTGTGCGCGCTTAATTTCGTCCCACGTCGGGGTACAGTCGAAGGGTATATAGAGAACCCTTCGTTTCACTTTCCGACCGACCGCAGCTAGCCCGTCCAACGGACCCAACCAAGCAGCGAAACAGTGTCCTGGCGATCGTTGTCTTTGTGAGTTCGCTATCATTGATCTACTAAACCATAGCCTCTATACTCACAAAGCCTGGAAGCTTTACGACGGAACCATAAAGTTCCCGGTCGCAGGTTTGGAGCGGAAAATCTGGTAGCATAGACCATCAAAGAGTCATTTCGCGGGGAACCTGGACGTCAGCGCACAGTTTTTGCAGTGGCGAGGACCCGAAGCACGCTTGTTCGCTCGGGAGAAGTGTGTGTCGGTGTCTCGCCGCAGCGGAGCGGCAATCACGTAGCTCTCTTATCCGTTGTCTGCCGCTCCACCTAGAGCCACTAAATAAGCTACGCTTCAGAGTAGCGACACTTGGCCATATTCTGTCTTGAAATCATGGTTGCCAGTTATCTGAAGCTTTATCTGAAATCACAGGAAACGCCTTTCCGCCCTCCACAAATGTTTAAACAGTTTGTGAGAGAGCAAAGCAGCATTGCATGAGCTTCCTAACACCGAATCTAATGCTAAGGAAGTCGCACTTTTGAATCATGACGATCGGCAGTGGCGTCTGCTCTGCATACGAGCCAAAATGGCGGCGCCCACAACAATGCCGGGGAACGGAGTGCCGATACCCTAAGCGCAGCTCATTTAGTGACTCTGGCTCCACCTTTTCCTTTTCGGCGGCCGCTTCTCGTGGCGACCTGTCAGGTTTCGTCAGTATCAAGAAGGATACGACTAAACTAATCACGCCCAGAAAAAAATAGCGCGACATCGCGACATATTTACTGCGCGTGATAGGGTTTAGTTGGTGATAGCATGATGCACAAACGCGCCCTGAGGATGCACTTTTTCGCGCTTCTTGTTCGACTCTATCGTACACCGTAGAGCCACTAACGTAGCTTATTTAATGACTCTAGTACACCGTATAGTGTCAGCTGCGATCGGAATTCGAGTGAAGCGACGCGTGGACATATAACGCACTATAGGCCAAAAGCGAGAAGTCACAACGCACATTATTCCGTATGACTGGATTAACGAGCGATAACAAAAGCACAAGACGAGGTAACCGCCGTGACGTGGCGCTTTTTAGGAATCGCTTTATTTGTTCCATTCGCACCCATCTCGGCCGGCCCTCGAACTTGCGGGTAAAACGAGGTAGAAACGTACGAGCGTACCCGAATAAACGATAAGCACGTGGACGATCTATACACCAACTTTATTATTTGACGTCACGCAACTGTGGTGGCGCTCCTGTCGCCACTGCGCATGCGCAGACGCTTTGCTTCACGCGAACGTGGTTTCTGCGCTCGCGCACTGCTCACTCGGCGTGAGTAAACGGCGCATTGGTGTGTAGTCGCCAAGAGCTTAAGGAACGTGGGGCGTGGCCTATTATGTAATTTTTTATTTGCTTCACGATTCGTTTTTCGGCATTCCTCTTGGCTGAGGCCGCCATCTTATTTGCAGCGGAGTGGAAGTAACACGCTCGCGACTCGCCACAGAAGTCGAACAAACTGAGCCCGTTAGAAGGCAGACAAGCAAGACACATTTAGTTTTGTGTACGGTGCCTGGGGAACGCGCCTTTTACTGGTGTGTTTAGCGTCCCATTCTGCCCATGCGTCGTAAGTGGTCGCGAAGCGGCTACAAATGACGTCACGAAAAGGCCCGAGTGTTGTGCTGACGGATGTCGCTATCCTTGTGGTTGGTCGAAGACGTTCCGGCAAAAAAGCACGAGCAAAAGCAAAGGTGACTGTCGCTTTTGTCACAACGTTCTAACTGCTGGCTTTCCGATGCTTCCTTGGACTGTCGAGCTGAAGGGCAATATGCGGCAGAACCGACGTCTGCCGCATCTACCATCGCCGCTGTGACGCCGCCAGGATCGCTGCCGGCAACAGCATGACACTTCTACGACGTCATCAAGCGGAAATCGAGGGACCACATTTTTGGACAGGGTAAACACACCAGCCGGAAACGCGTTCCAGGCACCATAGTGTTGTGTCTCGCCTCTCTTTACTTTCCCGAACTAGAAAAATTTTCATGGTCATGGGAATCATATCAGCGCATAAAGAAAGGTGAGCCCAACTGAGTAGGTGTATCAACATTGAGCCGTATTCTGGATTCTCTGAATACCCGGAAAATCATTGAAAGTGAGGTTCAACAACAATGACTCTTGTTGTTTTACTTTATCTGCAGAATAAAGAAAAGCACCAAGGCGACGCGGTCTTCAAGTAACCCACATCGAGCTTTAGAGTTCAGTCTGAATTCCCTGCGGCGACCATATCACAGTTGAGGTCATGCGCTTGCAACTATGTACACCGGTGACACTTCAAATATAGAGCGATGAAGTCAAATAGAATGAGGTCGGGGGGGGGGGGGGGGGGGGGCAGACCTCGAAGTTTGGACAGGCGTTATCGTACACAGGCTAATCTTTTGGACGTCAACTTCACGTGCGGGGCTCGTTCCCGAAAGGAGTCGCGGAGCCGAAGGTGACGAACGACGTTTCAGGACTCCGCGTAACGCCGTCGGGACAGCTTGTTCTCTCGACCTCTATTCCTACATCGGACGGGTCAAACAATCGCCGCGAACACCGCGTGCAGATGAACAAGATTGAGTCGTGTCAGTGACAGATAGGTGCTCGGCTACCATCGCACGGAGCTCTCCCGTCATGACAGCCAAAGTTTCCGTTCATCAAGCCGAGATGGAGCATGGAGGATTAGCGAAGTTTTCCAATTACACCGCCACGATCATGGAGTGTCGCGCTGCGTGCTTATGGCACATGTGGGACCAATACGCGTCGCTGCGTTCAGGGTGGTGGAGTCGTGTCATTTTTTGCCCACTGTAGTTGGCGTCTCCGTGACAACGAAATGCAGAGCTCGTTTCTCAAACCCTTGCGGCACAAACGTCAGAATAATGCTGTTTTTTTTCTGTTGTATCTTTTTCTTAAATCGAGCTTATTTGGTCGCGTACGGTTGTTTTTATACTGGATGCGATATTTGATTTGGGATAGTTCAAGTGCCCTGTCGGCGGTTCAACTTGCCTTATCCTTGCGTTCAAAACGAATCCCAGGTAGCACGCCAGAGGAATGCCCAACTTGGGCAAAGGTCTGGCAAACATAAGGGCCCAACTTTGACGCAGTTAGGTTTTTGCACCATGGCACTCATCAGTGCCAAAGTACGGTGCCTAACTATAGCCTTAGTTGGGCGATCCTAGGGCATGCCAAAGTTTGGCTCTTCTCTGGTACGCCAGAGGAGTGCCAAAGTTGGTGCAATACTTGAGCCATAACTGCCATAGTAAATCCTAATTTGGGAATGCGGGGCATGCCAAGGTTTGGCGTCTCTCTGGTCCGCCAGAGGAGCGCCAAAGTTGGTGCCATACTTCAGCCATAACTGCCAGAGCAACGCCTAATTTCGGTATTTGGGACGTGCCAAGGTTTGGCGTTTCTCTGGTCCGCCAGAGGAGCGCCAAATTTGGTGCCATACTTCAGCCATAGCTGCCAGAGTAACGCCTGATTTCGGTATTTGGGACGTGCCAAAGTTTGGCTTTTCTCGGGTCCGCCAGAGGAGCGCCAAAGTTGGTGCCACCATAGCTTCAACGGCAGAGCTAGTTCCCTATCTATAACGCCTTACTGAGATAAAAGCCTTGAAAATGTTATTTAACAATATTTAAGGCTGGCGCGCAGCTAAAGTAATTTTATGAATGTTTTTACCGCGTAACTACGAAAAACGATGGTCGAAATAGTCACAGCTAGGGTCGTGAGCGTTCAGACTGGTGTTGAAATTAGAACTGCCGAGGAGACCAGCTCACATTACTGCTAGTTAAATGAAATTGCATGCCTACTCACCCGCAGGTGAGTAGGCACGCCCTGGCTCTGCCCTCTCTTCCTACTGACATAGGGCTGTGGGTGTCGCAGTTTTTAAGCACTGTAAGTTCAGCTCAACCCCACGCTACAAAAGACGCTTTGGGGTACTGTTGGTGCTCACCTAATAAAAGCAATAATCCCGAAAAGCAAAAAAAAAAAAAATTGAAGCATTAAAACGTTTGCTTTGATCATGGTTGTTGACGTTTTGAACTTGGAAACAGCTGCTAGCAGACACCTGAATTGTCTAAAAAATCTCCAGGACGTTCTGGGGAATGAAGCGCCGCATAGCATGCGCTAGGAAAATAAACAGCGTTCAAAAATATTTATTCCGCCAATTGTTATAAAAGCCTATCGTGTCGGTGGCGCCAGAGCCGTATATAAAGAGGGTTTGCTCATTTATTAGGAAGTATTGGAGGCAAATGAGGAGATGTCATTGGCTGAAAGCGGGATGGGCGTGCTCTAAGGCGTCTTCACATACTCGAATGTGTCCAGTCAGAAGCCGCGAATAATACCATGGCGGTGGTCAGGAGAAACGAAATAAATAAGTGCGAAGGAGTAACTCTCGGTGACTGAAAATAAGGTGCACGTAATGTTTCTATCACGGTCATGCAAAATCATGGTGAAAGATATAAAAAGGCGCAGAAGATATAATAAGCGTGCGCGACTAGCAGAACGATCAACGTAATCCGTTCGCCAAGCGCTGAGGGCTGGGAATCTGCCGTTTCTCGCTACCACCGCTAGGGGATTATTTTTGGCTTCTGGTTGGCCAAGAGAGCATGTCAAGCCGTCTTTCTGCGTCTGGTGCACGCCCTGGCTCTGCCCGCTCCTCCTATTGACCAAGCTCTCTCTATATACGGCTCCGGGTGTCGCAGTTTTTAGCACTGTTAGTTCAGCTCAACACCACGCTACAAAAGACGCTTTAGAGTGCTGTCGGTACTTACTCAATTTTACAGTAGAAATAGGAATTGCATGAAAGAAAGAACCGGACAGAAACACTTCATGCTGTGGCTTAAATCCCGGACATATATCAGCGATCTTACTTTCCTCGGTTAGGGCTATATGCTTTGTCAGCGAATGAAGAACATTTTGATTAAAAAAAAGGGCGGTAAATACTCCCCGTGTCGAGTTTTCTAATCACACATCCACTGGTTGATGTCGTCCCGTGATAATTTCCGGCCCTTCGAACGGATTGCCACATTGTAGAGGCACATTTTCAGCGACGCCGCAACGCAGACGAACGAAGGTAAACAATCAAGGTGGCGGGGCGTTCTCCGTGTTGTCCTTCCCGGATGGATGGATGCTAACGGCTGCACCCTTTATGACGGGCGGTGGCTCGCGCCACCTATCCTAGAAATTAAGAACCAAACGTACGGTTCCGTTACTTCGCCAATTTGCTTATCCTTTGCAATTTCGTAAGTATCAGCAGGCGGCGCGGGATATCACCAGCATGACCTTCGGGGGACAGGGAAACAAACGACGAAAAACATCACCCCCCGTCTTTTCCCCCAGCGAGGGCGTCGCCAATTTTCTTCTAGTCGGCGTTCCCCCGGCACCGGGCCCGATGGGAGACAAGGTGAAAGAGACTTTGGGCCGAAGTCACGTGGGAGGGAGACCCCAGTTTTCTCTGTCCCGTTTGTCCTCAGATGCGTCAGTTAGTTGTACGTCACTCAATTGTCCCTAGATAATTTCCACCAGTCTTCCAATCTCCTCTTTGTTATTAAAATGCACTTATCATCCATTCTTCCATTCTTGTCTGCAAACCCCAGCGCTCCGGCAAAATCCGTCACCCCCTCCGGGATGGCGGGAGCAAGCCCTGTGCACCTGAACACCATGTTCTATTGTTTCTTCTTCCCCTTGGCATACGGCCGTCAGCGCGATGTGACAGGGTGGTCGGACAACAAATCGGCCAACACGGTTGCCGGGTGGCAGCAACATGTTTCCCGACTGGTTTTGCCGCGATGTGACAGGGTCACCGGCAACACGATCTCCTCGTGTTGCCGGATAGAGATGTCTAACTGTTGCCGCAGTGTGACAGGGCCTTTACAGGTCCGCACATTTTGGGTGTTGGGTATGCACATTTGGGGGACACAGAAAGCAGCATAAGTTCGCATACTATATACTCGTTGTCACATAAAAAAAATAAAGAAAAAAGAAATTTGGAGCAGTGTTTATGCGTTGCGCAAAGTAGTTCTTACACGATTTGTTTTTTTGGAGGAAGAAACGATGTCTTTGGGGCCTGAAACGTGTACGTCTCAATAGAATATCACAAAGTTAATGTAAGATGCACATACATACAGACTGTCCCAAAAAGATCTTTAGCAGTTCGATTACAAACATCCGGAAAAAATGGTGTTTTCTGTTTTCTTCAGGATGCGAACTTTTTTTTTTTTTTTCTGATGCGGATATGGTGAGTTTGACCTTGGCGGAAGTAGAGATATGCGTGCTACTGATGCAGTAAGTAACTACAATAAAACTGTAGGTGTTTTTCAACATCTTAGTACAATCCAGACCTATCTACTTCTTTTTGAATACAAGGTATGAGTCATTAAAATTGTAAATACCTTTTGGGGATATCCTGCATATCTCAATTTGACACGTGTACCAAACACAGTTTCCCGCTCAAAAAACAAAAACAAAAAAAAAATTGAAGGACGCAGAAAGGAATTACAATTACATCATACACCTCAAGTATATTTACAAACTATTCAAGCAAACCGAACTACAAGTATCGCGTTCCCCGTACGTATCTACATCCCGAAAGTGCAACATTCAGAACGCTAAAAAAAATCAAAGTACCCCCAGCGATCGGCGCAACAAAGAGAACGCTCAAATCGCGCGTGCAAAACTTCCGGCAGTCGAAAGTAACACAGCAGCAGCCCGTTTCATCCGACCAGGCTGCCACGGCACTATACACCTCCCAATTTCCGTCCACGCTGTAAGGCCGCCCTTTCCCCCAAACCGCGACCTCATACAAGGGCCCGCGATACGGCGCCCCCGGGTGGCGGATACGCAAAGCCGTCAAAAAAGAAACCAGTCAATCGAGCCACGCTGCTGCTGCTATTTTCTAGACAAACGCTACCCGAACAAAATTAAGCAAAAAAGCAAAATCCAAAGACCGGCTCTTTTGTACACGTCCCTCATACGACGGGCGGTGGCAGGGCTTATGGAATAACCGGCAAGACGCACCCGTAGGTTACAATGACAAAGACATCGGGCACGCCCCTGTACTCTGAAGGTGCCGCGGGTCTTGGCCTTTTCTCGCTGCCCTCTCTCTTCATCATCATCCCGAAGGAGAGAGAGAGAAGAAACTGATTGCTTTTCGTCTCCAATCCCGCACTCATCTCTCGCGGTGGAACAAGTGACAGGGTTACGTCGGGTCCACGCTGCTGCCTTGTCCTTCCTCGTCGAAGGGCCAAGTGTGAAGGACAACGCCTTCGGTGAAGTTCAACGACAGCGCGAGCGAGAAGATTGCTTCCTACTCGCGGGTTGCTTGCTTTTGCTTCGCCCAGCGCTCCCACGTCTCCCGGAGAAGGGGGCGCCCCGCTTCGATGAGGTGTCGGGCAAAAACCGATATTGACATGCGGGCGCCTTTGGTACTGCTGCTGCTGTCGCCTCGGTGGATCTCCCGTATAATTTCCAGAGAACGGCGTACGGTGATGTACACCTTCCGAGGGAAACAATGTCCTGCCGCATGAGATGAACGATGTATCGCGCCAAATAAATGTAAACAAAGGGAGCGCTCCAAGTTAGTTCGTCTGAGGGCTCGCTGAGTATGGCGTTCCTGGCGGAAGGCGCTTCCTCATATACCGTGCAAAACACAGTCTGTAGACAATGTCTGCGTCGTGTTTGTTCCTTGCATGGTGGGTACATTAGTCATATAAAAACTGTCTGCAGACATATTGGAAGCGTGTATGAAGCAAACCTGCATGGAACATCCATGAGGCGTGTACGCAGATTACACTTTCATTATGTCCGCAGTGAACACCGGACATTAATGTGTTTTTGACGAGCTCCAAACGTCCTTTGTACGTAGACTGGGCTATGTAACCGTACGTATAAATAGTTCTGACAATGTTTTTTTTTTCTTTTTTTAATAGTAATTTGGTATTAAACGGACACGCAAATACGTTGAGAGACCTAGACGAGGCTGAAAGTGGAGGGTTAGACTTAAAATCTCGGCTTCAAATGCAGCAGCTTATGTTTCCCAACATTTTGCATCCAAACGGTGGTTCGAACTTCGGTTTAAATTACCACATAGGTAGTTGGTGTTTTGTGTCTTGCGAGACAATAATGCTCAAATGTGTACCTTTTTTTTTTCTTTTTTTTTTTAGAGAGAAAGGGGGGAGGCAGGGGGCAGGGCGTGTAATTAATTAAACTTCTGGATTAGCACAACTGTGGGAGCTCCGCTCCTTTAGCCTTGGCTTCATTGTTTCAACAGCAGGCTGTCCCACCAACCTAGCATGCACGCAGGAATAAATCCTAATCTGAGGGGAGGATCCTTATCAGAGGTAAAGAATCTGGAAAGATACAGTTGGGATCGGATTTCTACAACCCCCCCCCCCGCCCCCAGTTACACACACATACACACGGGCGTACGTACGCACACACGCACGCCATTATCTTCTTATCCTTGTCATTTTAGGGTCTTTTTCCCCCATATAGTTAAATTTAATCGCTGAGCCCATGAAACCAAACTAAGATCCTAAACTTGCGCATGATCTCCGAAAATGTGCCACACGAATACTGATAAAGCTAAATGTACACGCGCGCTATTATGCACACCGCCACTTTTTTATTGTAGCTGTTTGTGTCTCATTGGCCCGTGATTCTTGTCCAGCTCTCTTGCACCTTTGCATTACTTACATTATCATCGAGAGACTTTCTTTCTTCTTAATTTTTGTTATTCCACCAGGAAGGAAATTCGGGAAAACTGACCTCGGTACACGCGCGCATCTTTTCCTCGAAACCGATCCAGGCGGACGAGATAAAACGAAGTCCGTCCACTGCGGTGAAGCCCACCCAAGCGAACCGAAACTTGGCGATCGCGAATACGGCAAGGGACGCTTTTTATGCGTCCCCGTCGCCACATCGATTGATTCGAGTTGATCGATGCATTCCGATTTTTACTCCTCGGAGGACGGAAAAAAAGGGCAACCCCGCAGCTGTTTCGACAGTTTCTTTTCAAAAAGAAATGCTCTCCGAGAATAATAAAAAAAGCAGACACGGAAGACAAAACGCAGTAAAAGACGGGCCGGGCTCTTCGCTTATGGACATAAATTTGCCCGCCCCAGGCATGCCCGAACCCCAGCAGGCCCGCCGAGGCGAGGCAGCGAGCGCGTATATCCAACTGGCATGTCGATCGAATTTTCGATAAATCCGCGAAACAGAAGGCAGATTAAATCGATCGCGTAGTTAGGAGTTGAACGGGAACGCATCAGTGAATCCCAGTCTCGGTTGGAAGTTGTCGCTTCTTTCTTTCGTTAGAGGACTGGATAGCATACTTTCCACTTCGGTGAGTATCTCTCCACGTTTAGATTATGATGTTTCCTCAACAAGTTCCAATGCACACTTTCGCTTCTCGCTAATGTTTGCTCGAATAAAGTCCAGATATTTGAATTTCTGTAATCTATACACGAGAATCAAAAATGCAGCCGAGAGCTTTGGATATTACTGTGACGGCCTTGAATCTGCTTCACGTTTCTTGATTGAGGGAAAGCCGCCCTATGGCTCCGCGCAACCTCAGAGAATGCGTGCATGTAAGGTACACATTATCAAGAGTTTGTACGACCACAATGGTAATTTTCTAAACCTTATATGACACTTACACCTGATATCAAATTGAGTTTTAGTCGCCGGCTGGATGAGAAGGGGCAGGAGAAGGTTCAGGTGTCCCGCCTTCAGATCGCACTTCCTAGCTTCGACGACGTTTCGGCTTGTTGTGAGCCTCCAGCGTGCACGTGAAGCCCAAGCACGGAGGAAGGCAGCGAGCGCATGGTAGAGGCCGGGCGTTTTTAAAAGACGTGCTGCCGTTCTCACCTTTTCAGTGACCCTGGATGCGTATATTTTTATTGCCAATTGCGACTCCTGGCTCCGTATGGCAAGCGTCAAAGCGAGAAGTCCAAGACCCGTCGTCTTTCGAGAAAAGCACTATGAAGAACTTCAAGATGAGAACCATGAGCCGAGGTTCCAGAAAAGTGACACTCGAATTTGTCAAACATTAAAAAAAGACAGTCAAAACAATTATAAGGGGATTAACAAGGCCATCTGGTAAGAGTCGTTTGATGTTCACTGCAATTTATCGTTTTATAATTGAAGTATACCTCGATCACTTCGCACACACGTGCATTTGAGAGTACCGCGAAAGGTCGCCTTATCGGGAAGTGGCCCCGGGAGACGAACGAAGAGTAGCGGAAAAATCCCCCCCCCCCCCCCCCCCCCCCCCCGGAAGAGAAGGCTGGCTGAAACGGATAAGCGCGATCCTTTCTCAAAAAAAGCTTCTTCACGAACCCTCAAGATCTTTCTCCCTCGAGAGTAACGTTCCGAACAAACAAGGCCCTCGACACCACAACGTTCGACCGGCGAGGCATAAGGTCCGTTTCTGTTTTGGGACGTTTTCCCAAAATGTCTTCCTCGAACCCTACTACACGAAAGAGCGAAAGAGGAGGGTGGGAGATGGAGGCTGTTCCACTCCAGCCGGAGTCCGGCTCTGTTTACGCGCCGAGTTCTCCGACCCCTACTTCTCGTGAGCACGGTCCCATGCCGAGATAAGCACGCTGTCGAGTGCCCGGTCTGAACCCCGCTTCTCCGGGTGCACCCCCCCCTCTCCCTTCCCTCCCCCACCCGGTGTTATCTACGGTCCGGCATCGGGTCCTCGTGGACCCTTTTTCATCTTTCAGCGGGTCGGCCGAACGCGAGCTCGAGAAAAATGGGCTACATTCTGCGTGTACATGTCGTGGGGTTCAAGCCGCTGCTATTCGCACCTTTCCCCCGACTCGCCTGACAGTTGAGGCCTCAGAATAGAAGGAAGTGACGGCGAGCACGGCACCACGCAGCACGGCCGGAATCCCACGAAACCCCTTTTTTGGTGGGACGGTTCCCGGAATTGCTAAGACGGACGAAATGGGCACCGGTACACGTGTAGAATGATGTGTTCTGGGCGACAAGTATGCGGTCTGTTCGCTGCTTCATTTAGCGGGCATTGGTGGCGGCGCCGACAGTTTCGTTGGTTCGTCGGGGCGGGTCTTGAAGGGAACTTCTGCAGAGAGGAGTGAAAAAAAAAAGAAATAGAGGGTTAGGGGATGAAAGTCCAGAAGCGAAACAGACAAAATGATGCTTAAAAGTGAGTGCTTCAAATTTAAAAAAAACGAACAGCAATTGCTGTCAATTCTGCCATTGCAAAATGAAACGTAGAACCAATTATTCGAAAATAAATTAACAAATGTTAGTTGATTATCAAACTTTCTATGATGATCATTTCCTCAGCAAATGGCCGCCAAATTAAAAAAACACCTAGCAAAGACGGTATTCAGCTAGAAGTTTGCACTCTTTCATTTTTTAAATTTTGTCTTCATTAAAATGATTACCCCTGCATAAATGAAAGAGGTTATGAAAGTGGTTATCGATGTGATGCATCGCCTCTCCGTACGCTACTTTCTTCCCTTCACGATTATTTTTAAACATCTACTAATCAAGCAACTACGCACCGAAAACACGGAAATATTTCCTCAACCTTTGTTTTCATATGCGGGAGTGTTCAAAGACATAAATTTTGAAGCATGCATTCATTTCAGTACCAGACATGAAGCGGTAAGGACACAGGTAAGACTGTTCAAGGGATGTGACGGTCAGAAGAAGAGCCAAGAAATGTTGATGGCTTCGCGTAATTCCACGCGTACATTAGGTGTTTCCCGATATTTCATGTTCGCCGACATGTTTGTCGGCAGAAAGGGCTCATTTTTTTAGCTTACAAAAATTTTTGACTCCCATCGGACTAATAACTCTCATAGGCGATATCAAACTGGATATCGCCGATGTCATTAGCACTTTCCAGCTTCTATATATGAGGCTCATCCAAAGCAGTCTTCCTAGCTATTTAGCTACTCCAGTTCTTTTTTTGCCTGCCAAATCCAAACAGCTCTGCTCTAGCCACGCCATCACTTCTAGCGAGAGATAGCTGCAGTACTCTACGAACTGTGCTTTTCGACGTGGCAACCCTGCATCCAAAAGAAAGCCTGAAGCGATATCTCACGCATGCGGCACAACACACATTGCACATTACTACAGAAACATCCTGCACATGACTGTAGCCTGTGTACAAGGCCCTGCTTGACTGCTTATCTGTAAAATTGTTGAAATGTGTGGAAATCAGTAGAAGCTTCCGATCCTGCTAGAGTCCAGTTTCAATGTCGACGCAACGGTTTTGTAGAGATGACCATGGGTAACACGAATATGAAGAAACCCCTATATTAATTCATCTTTAGTGAAAATTGTTTACGTCACGCTCTTTTTGTACGGCACACTGTTTAACGTTTTGGAAGTGATAAAAAAAATTCAGACGAAAAATCCGTGTTTTTTTTGTTCTTTTTCTAATGAACGACATGAGCGAATGCAAAATAAACTTTTGTGTTAATAAAAAAAGAAATCATGCTGCACGAATGTCGGCAAAGGCTTTTAACGTCCCTATATGAATGTAGAATTAATTATTTATTAAATATGTTGTCATAAATCAAAGCGGAAAATTATCTTCAACATTTTTAGACGATTCTCATGACAAGTCATCAGATTATATTTCGTCGAATACTTTTTGTTGTATTTTTATCATTCAGCTAGTTGCTCGTGTTAGGAAGTAATCAGGAAAGAACTCTGATTACCTTTGAAAGTAATTTCACTTGTAACAGTACCTATTTTCCCCGTTCATCTTTACTTATTACATATCTCCAGAAAGTCAAGGCAGGTCGATGTTTATATACAACACTATGCTGCAGCGATTTAAAGTGTAACACCCCCCTTGAGGCACACGGCTTGAGACCGACTAAAACTTTTAGCGCCTATATAAAAAGGGCGTGTGCAGCAAATGCCCAAGATGCATTAGCACATCATCCGCATAAACATCGCCGAGAGCGGGTTCCGACCCAAAATCTACAAAAACAGATATTCATACGCATACTCGCCGGCTGCACCATTCCCCAAACTCCTATAGTTCACACGCTCTGAGCTCCTCCACTTGCGAGTGAAAACTCAAACAGGGGGCAGCAAAGTCTACATTGACAGAACGACCGCTGCTGGTGCGCGTGCGTTTTTAACACCGGAATTGCAAACAGACGCCCGCCTGTTTACGATTCGAAGCAAAAGAAACGATGAAATAAAATTTAAAAGAAAGGAGGCCAAAACCTTTTCGCAGTCAACAGACACTAAATTCCGCCAGCCTGCATGCACTCTCTCTCTGTCTTGCTGTCTCTCGCCCACCATTCGCGAAACGCCCTAAAGAAGCGGCTCCAGAAGGCGCTGTCTGCAACGGCGATCCGTCTCCTCTTCTTCGGCGCCCCATGCAGACTAGAGCACACTCTGCCCGCGCTCGAGTTCAGGACGGTATTCGCGCGATTCTCCGGCAAGCGACGAATAAATCTAAAGTAAGGGGGGAGGGGGGGACCACGCTGAACGTCTACACTCTGTAGGCCGAGGGAGTCGGTTTAGCTCTCTGCCTCTCGCCTCCTCCTTCGGCAGCGTGCGGCACTCGCAAGCACCTCGGGCTATTTCACCTAACACCGAGACTCTGTCTTCTATAGCCCCCGAGGGCCGTAAAACTGCACCCGCGGAGGAGACGACGACAGAAAAAGCCGACCAAGAAAGGTGGTGGCCCGGGAACGAGGAGGCAAAAAAAAGAACGCAGACGCAGAAAACGACGGTCGGGCCACGCGTTGACAGTTCCGCGCAGCACTATAGAAGACGCACTAGAAGTCAGGGCGGCATAAAGTACCCCCGCTCCCGCCGCCTCGCCCCATCTGTCACGCTACTGGACCATGCAGAAAGAATCTGCATGCATCTTGTGCGAAGCATAGGAGAGGTGGGGTTGACGATTCTTTTGCGGGAAGGGAACCTTTTGTCGTTTCGGTGTTCACGCACGGCATAGAGGAGGCCGCTGAGAGGGGAGGGGAAGCCAGGTTGACGTGCTGTTCGCGAAGGCACCAGGTGGGGGCTGGAGTACGGTGTAGACATCGTCAACAACTGTTGGGACCGGTGCGGCGCATCACTTACGCTTGTTTGGGCAAGAATCGAGAAGTTGCTGTAGATTTGCATGTACTCGGAGGTCCCCGTGAATGTGCGTAAGTTTAGTTAACACGGGGATCGATCCGGACCTTGGGATGTGTCCGGTGATGCGGCGTGAATGGCGTTTGGGATTCAAGTGGCTGCTACGATGTCAAGTACTGCTTCGTGGAGAGCCAAATAGAGCTGTACCAATTATAACAGCGTTAAAAAAAAGACAAAAAAGACGGTCATATATAACGGAAATTTTAACGTTGTGAAAGCCCGATGCAAGTGAAAATAATAAAATATGCAACACTTAGTTTCTTCGTTTCTCATTCTCAGGGATCGTCCAAAGCTGATAGTTTAGGAGCTCGTCGGACTCTTCTCCGTTATGCCTCTACATTTGTTTTTTCGTACAAAATAGCACCATGAAAAATCTATGGGAGTGTGTTCGTGTTAAACCTTCAGTAAGATATACAGTTCTGCTCCACTCTGAAAGCAATTTCCGAAGTACCACAAGGACTGAACAAAGAATAAATTACGAAGATCCAGTCACGGTCGGGTGCTTCTAGCAGGCATTTATTTGTTACGGTGTTCACGAAGCCTCAGAAATAAAGATACCTTTTTTTCCTGGTGAACTTACATTTAACCCGCCTTACGCTTCAACTCAGAATGTGCGATTATATATGTGTATACTGTACGCTACATTAACATTTTAACTCATGAAACATATATGCCGACGTTACAGCAAGGAAGTATACCATTGGGCAATGTTTACAGTCTAGTTATCTCTAGTCTTCGCAATTTATTCGAAGTATTTTTAAGTGCTAACAAATAATCGAACATTTGCAGAACATTTCGACCAGGACGTACTGGTCGAAAAGAGTAATTGCATACGAACCCGTTGAAAACAAAATCTTTAGCCCGATCCCGAAGTAGCATCAACTGACGTCACAAAAGCTGCGGAGTTTCGTGCCGTCGGATGTCGCGATCCTGGCGGTTGGGTGTAAAAGGTGTGTAAAAGAACTAAAAAGCACGAGAGAAGGCAAGTGTCGCTGTCGTCGCGGCGTCCCAACTCCTGGCCGCCGAAGCTTCAGCGGACTGTCAAGCTGAAGAACGACCTGCAGCAGAACAGACGTCTGCCGCTTCCCCCACCACCACTGTGACGCCACCAGGATCGCGGCCTGCGACATGACATTCTATGACGTCATCAGGCGGAAGTCGAGGGACTACGTTTTAAGACGCAATAAACGCACCAGGGCCGGTTTTCTCGAAGCGATGGTAAACCCATTTTGGTAAACCACGGTGCCTATAGGAAGGAAAAAGTACCTAGGTACCGTAATAAACGGCTGGATATAAAAAAACAGTAATTATTTTTGATCGGGCGGTAAGATGCGCCATCTATCGGTGAAACAAGCCAGTCATTTTGTTTATCCTCTTTTTCCGCTGGTTGTTATCGATCCAGTATGGTATTTTAAGTCAAAATAGAGTAATGGTACTAATGGTATACTTGAAGACCAATTTATTTGCTTCAGATGGTACGAAGAAATTTTAGCTACTATGCTAGAGTTTGTCGACGAATATTCGAAAACGTAAAAACATTTCCTTCAATATGTTTCGCCATAAACAACGCATAACTTTCCCGTGTGCCTTCCAGTATGGCAACGCCGGTGCTGTAGTCTCGTTTTTGTTCCTTGCGACGCACGTTTCTGCGATTCCTGCTGATCTCAACTGTTTGCCCTCTCTTCCGTTTGCCCAACCAATCCACCGGTGACGAGAAGCTAAGCTTCTCGTCACCGTTGAATTGCTGGCCTCCGGGGATATGCAGAAACCTCGACGCTCTCGGCATACTGTCGGCGCACTGCGAACAAAGAAAAACAGTACAATGTCCCAGCTGTGCACCCGGAACGAAGACTTTATCGAGGATGACCCCCTTTCTCCGCAAAGTAATCGCTGCTCACGAGTTGGCGTGCATAGTGTAACAAATTAAACGTGTTAGTATAAATATATACCAACACTCGTTCGCAAAACATTTTTTTTACACACCATAAAAACACTTGCAAGGCTTATGTACTGTCATATGTCTTAGATCTCGGACTGCTGAAGAGTGATGTGTTCGCGGAATGCTGCCGTCGGTTACGGTAGTTTAGTAGTTCCTCTGAACTACCGCTTTGCTTGGCGTGCTAATAGGTTGATGGTGCGTCATTAATATAACAGCCGGATCGAAATGAATGTTCAGCAGAACCAAGCAGAACTATTAGCCCTCATTAAGCAACGTCGCGGCCATTTTGCTTGTAGGTACTGCTCCTCCCTCGGCGCCCCTGCTTTCCCCAGTCACGTGACCTGGAATTCCCCCTTCTAGGGACAATAGTTAACTTTCACCTACGGTTCGCGTTTGGGAAAACGGGCCCGGATGGAGACACGTTCCAGGCACCGTTATGCGTTATGCCACTTACCACATCGCAACGCCTTGTCTTTTCGGCGCTTCCTATCAGTCTCATGAATGCTCAGTAACGGAATGTATCCAATCATCGAGGAGTGTTCGAAGGCACACGCCACCAGGTGGAACGCGGTACGACGCTTATGTATTTATTTGTGTTTATATTTTTAACATATTCATTTTATTATTTTGATTAATTTGTATTAATATCATTATTATTTTATGTAATATATTTCGTATAGGTAAGTTATTGTTCCAGCGTAAAAATAATAAAAAATTATTCGTGAAAAAATTCTCGTTTTTTGCTTAGCGAAGTACCTTAGTTATAATTTATTTGCGTCATCCGAACACTTCGTTTACAATTAATGTTTTCTCATTTTCAATTTTTTTATAAAAATGTATCTTTCACGGAAAATACATTTTTGACAAAAATGATTGAAGTGCTCGAGACACTTTCATGCGGAAAACAAATAAAGCGCCGTCGCTCGCGCACTCCTAGAATTACGTCCCTTTCGCGCCTACACGCTTCAGACAAAGTTGCAATTGGAGCAAGCTCCAAGGGGCACCCGATCCGATAAGAGAGGCGCCAGCGGATGAGGGACGTCCTCGCTCTTGAGATAACGAGCTCGTGACTTAAATCCTTTCAGAATTAGGTCAAGATTCCAAAGCGCCGGTCCCCTTCGCGAATCTTCCAGTGGAGCGGTCATGCCGAAGAGTCATAACCCTCGCTCAGCTGGAACTGGAGCCGTCAAGGCGATATAACCACCGAAACGCGAAGCTAATCAACGCGTTGGCGCGTTCATGTTGGCCGAACGACGCAGACAGATTTCTTATCTCGTAAGTGGACACCAAACGGACCGCGACGTCATGCTGCTTCACGTGAGCGTGTTTGCTGAAAGGTTTCACCCTGCGGCAAAAGCATCGCGACATCATTGCCCAAAAGATATGTTTACCCCGTTCCCTTTTATGATGAAAAAGAAAAGAAAAATATATACATATGTATAAAGGAGGCATTGCCCCCTGCCTCTCGAGTACGAGATACTTCTTGACGCATAAGTATGAGGGGCGTCCAGTAAATATCCGGAGTGATTTGATTCCTAAACAACTAAACTAAAAAAAAACTAAAAAACTTTCGTGTTTGGCTTTTTAAGCCAAAATCTGTATATTTATTGGACACCGTAATTTTATTGATATGAAGGTATGGTCAATCCAGAATCATGCACATATTACGTGAGTATCTTCGTATACTATTGCTTTTAGCATGTGTTTATACAAACGCAATAACGGAGTCTCCTCATGTGGCGGGTTCGAATCCCGGCCGAGGTGCCCACAATCTGACGGAGGCTTATTGCGGAGAAGGCGCCGTGTGACCGAGATTTCTTTTGCACGTCAAAAGATCCCCAGGTGGTCCAAATTAATCCTCAGTCCTCCGCTGGGGCGTGCCAGATGCTCGTCGTTGGTTTGGCCCGTAAAACCCCCAAATTTGGCTGCTGGATTCTACTACTATACACCCTCAACACTCCGTTGGTCATAAACGCAGCGCCGGTGGCGGCGAGGCGGAGAACAGGCCTAAAGCCCAACCAAAGAAGACCTGAAGAAGGCACAAATCTCCTCTGAAACGGCATCTATAGAGGCGGGCTCACTAACTTGCTTCCAAATGAACGGCAATGGGAGAAATACCTGCAGTGAATATTTTCTTTCTCTTCGTTTCTACTCGAAAATACTATGTTTGGGAACTATGCCACGGTGTTACGTGCCTTTTATGCAGCCTACACTTGTCTACGTTACCAAACTATTGAATCCACGTCGAATCCTTGGTGGCTGACGTAATTTCGATCAGCTGTCCTTCCTGCCGGCTCTGCAGCAGATGCGAGCCTTCACCGCTAGGGGGGACAAAAGCGAGTGAATGCGCAGAACGCGTCTCAGAGAAAGTTCATTCCGAAAAGCCGCCAGGGTGACGGTTGTAGTTTCGTTGGACGCCCACTCCACACTCTTCGAAGTTCTTCAAAGACGCCCGCGCCGAGCGAAGTTGTGTCCCTTAAGTCGTTAGTCCCGCCCAACGTTTGCCCCCGGAGCCATTTTGTCTAGACGCGTCGAGGCAGTCTAGACGCGTTAACCGCCCGCGTTTCGGTGAGAGCCATTGCCGTACGTCTTCTAGAACGGACGCCCGTCAGAGGCAGCATCCGGTGGCTAACCACTGTGGGGTATACGGCTACACGAGTGTTTTTCCAGGCTCCAGCCACTCAGCTTACGACCGCGTGCCTTAAAACCTCTTCAATTCTCTTACGACGGCACAGCACACTGCTGCCGTTCACCGGGTAGCTGTGGAACACTTGGCGGTCCAGTATATATTCTATTTTTTTTTCGCGCATCATTCTTTCTTTTTTGGCTCAAAAAACTTTTGGCAATGTTGTAAACGACTATTTCTTACAGATAATACATACATTGGATCTCGCAACTACCGCAAAACCTTCATTCTGGGCCGGTTTTCTTAAAGCAATCGTAAACAATTTGGGTAAACCAACGTCCCTAGAAAGAAGAAAAAAAGTACCTAGACAGAGATGCGCAAAATACATGCAATTATGTATCGAAATACAAATACAAAATACTTCGTCAAAAATGTGTTTAATTACAAATCTAATTACATTTCCAAAAAAACATTTAAATACAAGATACAAATACAACCAAATGTATTTGGTCTCCTCCAAATACTTTTCCAAATACATTCCTCAAAATTTGCGTCAGCGACTTTAGGGCACCTGCAGCGGGTTTCTGGGTATCTCAATTTAATTTTGCATCGCACACTCGGGAGTTAGTGTGCGAGGCTCTAGCCTCTAGTAACGTAATAGAAATATAATCACAGAAGAATTGTAATCAGCTTGGACGTATGAGGTGAAAAAACTACAGAGCTTCAAGCAGCTTTTTTTGTCGATTACATTTTGGTATAGGCCAACAAAGAACCGAGACGACCAAGGCGCGCAGCACTAGCTATATAATTTTTTATTGTTGCAACTCGCACTAGTTACGAAAATCTGGACGACCCGCGCCTTTAGAATGTTCCAGGCAAAAGTATGGATGGAAATCAGGCTGGAAAGCATCACAAGTTGTCACAGGCTCTTATTTAGCCAGTCTGCCTGTGAACGCCGATTTCGTCACTATTCTTGCCCTGGACTAGTACCGTAATCACAAAGTCACTAAACGCTCGTGCTTGATTGAGAGACACTGCATTCGGTGCAGAACGTAGTTTTCTTCCTGCTCTGGACACGTCTTAGGATGAGCAAATTGAGTCGTGACAATAAATTTGAAGGATGCATTTTCGCCCACAAAATTGTATTTAATTACAATTGTATTTGAAATACCCACGTTTTAGTATTTAAATGCACAGGTCAAATACTTTACCCAATTTGTAATTAAATGCAAATGCAAAATACACATAGTATTTGAAATACGCATTTCAAATACTTGTATTTAAAACATTGCCCATTCCTGTACCTATAGGTTAGGTACTTTAATAAACGGCTGGATATAGAACTTTAAATATTTTTTTATTTGGCAGTACTATGCGTCATCCCTCGGTAAAAGAAGGCAGTCATTCTGTTTGTCTTTCGGTTTTTTCGCTAGTTGTTATCGGTCTATGCTTTGTTTCATACTTAGTGTACAACGCTGTTAAAGTGAAGTAAGGGAGGGGTGGTGAGCTCAGCGAGCGCTTACGGCTGCTGCACATCGTGTCGACGGCACGAGAGGGCGCCACTAAATCATAGGCTGTACTAGCGTATGCATCACGTAGCATTTGCTGCGCTACCGGTGTTGTGGTCGTCGTCGTCGTCGTTGTCGTACAGTCGATTCCGCGTTGCACTTCAATCGATATGTGCGACAAAAAACACGGGGGAAAAATCTAAACGGGAGCCAGTACGCGCTGCCAGACCGACAAGCAGCGCATATTTGATGAGGGCTCTCGGTTCGCGTCTCGCCGCAGCGGGGCGCCAGTCACGTGGCTCTCCTCTCATCCGTTGTCTGCCGCTCCACCGTTCCCATTTCGGCGATCTGCCAGGCTTTGTCAGTATATAGGAGGCTATGGTGCTACCCCTCCTCTAGTTCAGTGTAACGCTGTCAAAGCTGCTGAAACGAGCATGGGGTTTGATCTCGCAGATGATTTGCACGCATTCTCGCGCAAACGAAACCATAGTTGAAGCCACGCGCTTGCGCCAGTGGCTTTAACAGCGGGAGCAGAGAATAGACCTTTCCAAAAAAGGGCTCCTGGCCGGTTCCATTTTGAGTGTTTGGTGCGTATGGCGTGTGATTTGTCCACTTTCCGAAGCGACGAACATGCGCGTGCTGGGCCGAGGAGATCGTACGCTGGGCTGAAGAGTGGTAAATATTGGAATGGTGTATAGCATGGTATTTTAGTGTTATACCCTTGTTACACGGGCACACTTAACTGCAGTTAGGCTAAGCCGCAGTTAGCGCGCAATACTTGCCGACAACATTCTGCGGCTATGCAGTCAAAGCTATGGGCGAACGTGCACTTCAGCATCTTGAGCATCTAGCAAAGCAGTGCACGCGCGCTCTTCACTTCTTCTGAAATAGCTGTCCGAGAGTATAGTGCGGTAACTGTGGTGCCGCGCAACAGCAGTTAAGCTGAGTTAACCGCGGTTAAGTGTGCCCGTGTAACAGGGGTATTAGAGAGCTCGAGGTAGGAGACTTTATTTGTAAAATTAACAGCCTATTATGAAATGTGTACGATGTTTATGTTCTGATTTCTGTATTTGCTCTTAAGGGTACCAATGGCTTTGCATGTGCGGAGGTTACATCGACCCCACTTTTGTATTGACGATATTATTTTGGGTCATAATTTGCAATATTTTGAAATAAAATAAATAATACAAATAAAAAAATTTGAATGTTGTAGTTGAAGACATTTATAAGCTTTAAGCAGTAGAAACAAATTGTAATAACTATACAGAGTACAATTCTAAACGCTAAATTTACTTTTAAAACAAGAAAAGAAGACACGCAAAAAGAAAATCTCGTTAATTTTCTTTGTGGCAAGTATTTGTTAATTTCTCTTTTCTCCGACTTCTGCAGACGACATCGGCAAGCTTGAATCGAATACTGCGCTTGAACCTTTCTTGTTGGTGGATGTACCGATCGTCGGCGGCCAGAACCAGACACAGCGGCTCTGCTTCAGAGTAAACTTGTGCTTCTCGTCACCGTTGACCACCGTCACCGTCACCAACACCGTCATCACAGTGTTGCTGGCCACCGTGAATATGTAGAAACCTCGATGATGTCCGCGCACTGCGAACATGAGAGGAAGATGTACCAGCTGCTCACCCCGAACAAAGACTTTATCATTGATAACCCCCTTTCGCCGCAAAGTAATCACTGCCCACGGGTTGACGTGCAAGCGCACGAAATTAAACGTATCAGTATAGATACATAGATGCTTTGCAGCAGCTGTGCATGGACGCCGCCATAACTGACCTTCAGTTTTTGTTTCCTTTTATTCCGTTTATTTCACTTCATCATTACCATAGCAGGCCAGGTTATTGCCATATTAGATTCAACTCTGTCCTTTTTTAGAGCATCGGCCTTTGCAGAGGATCGTCAACTATCGTTTCAGTTGCTCGGCATCTCAGTAAGACAAGAGAAGGTCAGCAATGGCGGCTGTAATTTGGCGCGTGTGTAAAGCGTCTATACCAATACTTGTGGCAAAACATTTTTGTACTCGCCATAAAAATAATTGTAAGGCTCATAGACAGTCAAAGTTATGCATCCGCGAAGTGCGCCGTCAGTTTGTGTAGTAGTGCCTCAGAACTCCCCCCTTGCTTGACGTGCTAATAGGTTGATGTTGCGTCGTTAATATTACAGCAGGATCGAAATAAATGTTCACTAGAATCATAAGACTTAATCAACGTCGCGGACACTACTTCTCCCTCGGCGCCCCTGGTCTCCCCCCCGGTCACGTGGCCTAAAATTCCCCCTTCTAGAGGCAATAGGAAGCTTTAACCCGCGGTTGGCGTTCGAGAAAACCGACCCTGGTAAAATGCAGTTCCAGAGTCACCTCATAGATGGCACTAGCGTGCTGGTGTGCTCTCTTGTTGTAAGAAATCTCAAGAGCTCGGATCTCAAAGGCCAGTTCACACAGCTGCAACAGAGTAGGACCGACTGAGACAAGACCGGTTTTTAAGACTCTTGCGATGGCTTAGGACTAACTCCGAATCAGCGCATCCGGTCCTAAGCCGTCGCAAGAGGCTTGAAACCCAGCCTTGTCTCAGTCGGTCCTTCTCGTTTGCAAGTATTTGAACAGGCTTCAAGATAACGCAAGTGTGTGGACGGGCCTTAGTGCTGATTCACACTGTTGCAACGGACTACTCGGTCGTAGTCGGATACCGCAGTGCGAACCAGCCTTTGAATCCGACCTCAGTCGACGCTACGATCTGATGAAGTGATGAAGTCAATCAAGCAGCGCCAAAAGTGCATCGTCACGCCACTCCTCATCTTTGTGATTTTCTAATCACCCACTAATCAATCACCCACGGAAAACAAACAAACATAGAATCAAGGCTCATTTGCTGTGCGTGACTAGTTTAGCTGCCGATAGCAAGCAGACGCACAAAAAAGGGGAGCGCCGTGATAATGCACTTTAGCATTTCTCGATTTGCTTCATCGGATCGTCGGTCGTACTTAAATATAGATCGCGCTACTTACTATTGCGATTACGTAGCTCTTTCTCGCGTCATTCCGTCCTGCAGCACAGCGAGGCTTCGAGATACCTGCGTGTTGTTTGATTGAAAAGCCAAGAGTCCGCTCTATATGCCTCACTAATGTTGTTTTGGATTCAAGGACTCATACACCCTGTAGTTTATCGTTGCCCTTGTATTCTTCTGGATCGAAGTTGTATTTTTATTCATTTGCGCAGTCCTCGTATTGACCGTACGTGAAATTGAAAGTGCCGTGCAACAACGTAGAGTTCAAGTGTTATACACTTCACACACTTTCTGGGCACTGAGGGAAAGGTTTCTTACCACTGTGACAGATACTTATTTGCAGCGGTATAACTGAAAACATATAAGGATTTACTTTTTTCAGTACTTCCCTCGCAAGACGAGTTGACATGTAATATCGGAGTTCCAGATGGTAACGTTGTGGCCGGGATCAGAGCGGCGCGACGATCATCGAATGCGGCTCGATTACAATCACCGCCTCGGCGTATATTCCGGCTGGGATTCCTGTCTACTCACTGCGGCGACGGCAATAGCCGAGCTCTAGTAATACCGAATCATGCGTTCCCTGCGCAATGTCGATTCCCGTGGCTGGCGAAGATGAATATTCGCAGAATATATAATCGGCACAGGATCACGTGGCCGCTTGTTCTGGCTGCTATGCATGACTTGCATGTGACGTCATCACTAGCCCTTTATTTATTTTTTCTTGTTACAAAACACACCCCAGCACGGCACTGCGCCTCCGAAAACCAAGAAAAACGCGCCATAGAACAAGGTTCTTTCTTTTCTTGTTTGCACCGTAATCCCAGTTGCATACGTGGAACTCGGAAACTTCCTATGAAGTCTGTCCGCTGCTCCGACCAAAAGTTCGTATCCTTTCCCGGCTGCGCTCTCCCTTTCAAATTACTCCTCGAGGAAACCCCCTCCCCCCTTTCCCTTTTCTTCCTCATTTACATCTCCCACCCCGTCGCCACCGCCGCCGTCCCACCAACGTTTTTTTGGTTATTCGCCGCTACGAAAACTAACCTATTCGTCTTTCAAACTGCCCGCCGCTATTCAAAGGAAAGGGGCAGCCCCAGTACGAACGTAGTCGAGCAGGGTAAGCGGGTGGGGGGGGGGGGGGGGGGGGGGGGGCGTCTTTATAAAATGGGTAAACCTTAATGAGCATCTCATTAAAACTCGGCCACAAAACCAAGCCCCTCTTTAAATCCCAAACGTGTCTCGCTTTTTTTATTTCAACTTTAGGTTGGCTAGCTTTGGCTTTGACTTGGTCTCGCCTGCATTTGGCTTGCCTTGGCTTGGCCGCGGAAACTCTCAGCACTCCCTCCGGGAGCAAGAATTTGCAGTATGCGACGGCGGGAGAATCTTGTATGCAGAAATGCAAATTCTGGGTGTTTCTTTCGTCGGGAAAGAAACTGGCGCGGAGGAGATTTGCTCATTATAGTTTTTTTTTTATCACTTTCATTACATCGTTGTACGCATGTGATTTGGTGCGTTAATGCTACTTCTTTATGTGTTGACATTTTGTTCGTACAGTTTCACTCTAAAACCGGGAATAAAATATTGGGATTTATTAGACCAAAAGCACTTCGAAAATGTCTAACGTCTCCCTGGAATGTACCTTGTTTTAACTGAAAGTACGTTTTCTTTTTCTTCTCAGTTTTCAAATTAGCTCAGATACAGTATCACTGAGTTTCGGTGAGTTCAAAATTTTGCTTTCTTGTGGTTAAGGCACATCATTCTTTCTACTATAACATAATGGGAAAAGTTTACTTTATGCGTCCTAAATGAGTCTGAAGACCCTTTCACAAATATATATATATATATAAGATTCGAGAGGTTAGGATTGAATATTATATTGTAATAATCAAGACACATTTAAAGGGCGGCCATTTATATTACTTCGAACATATTGAAATTATCAATCGAAAGTCAGAGGCAAGGAACCATTTACTTCCATTGTGAAGGTAAGCGAAAACTCCCCACATAAGCAAGTGTTGAGCAGCAACAGGCTCACAGCAATTGCCGTCACAAATACACTGAAACAATGAACAAAATTGTAGTGCGAATATCACAGTCTGAGTTTTTGGATTTCGATGGGCAACTGAAACGATTTTTGTGAAATTGTCAAATACTGTCTCAAAATATTGTATATACAATAGATTATATATGTACTCTAAACGCAAAACGCTCGCCATTAATGTCATTGCCCCCCCCCCCCCCCCAAATATTTACCTACCAAAATATTTTGTTGTCATTTATTGAGGCACTAAGCTCCCTTTTGTCTCTAAATCCAATTTTTATATCCTATTTGTCAGAAATCCCCTGAGTTGTCCGTCCCGGGAAAGCGTCGCACTAGCTTTAAACAAGCATAAAAAAAATAACAATAAACACAATGAGATACCAAACTCATTGTTCTCCACGCGACATATCTCTCTTTTTTTTTTTTTCCTGTTGGATATCTTCATTGAAAGCAATGGTTAGAGATAAGTAGCTCGACCCCCACCTACATGGGATTCCTTGGACAACTGGTCTCCCAGCGCACGCCACGGGCAGCTATCGAATCGCCTTCCAAGGATTTACGCATTCTCAAGGTAAGGACGCACTCTGTGCTTTCGATATCTACCCATGTATGCGACAAGCGCCTTGCCTTACTAGAGCGACAAACATTGATGTGTGTTAGCTGACATAATAAATTAAACGTTTTGCCGATTCAAGCTTCAAAGAACCGCATAATCAAGATTCTTTTTCTTGTGTGTGTGTATGCGTGCGTGTGCGCGCGTGCACGTGCGCGTATATGTGCGTGCCTGCACACGTGCGTTCGTACGTGCGTGCGCCTGCGTGTGGGTTAACGTTAGCCAAATAAGGTTTTTACCAAATATTTTTATTGCTTACCTTTTTCGGATTTGTTTACTTTTTGAAGGTGCAGATTATGACTTGCTAATTTTTAAATGGTAACCAACAGTCGTCCCATTGGCACCTCACACGAAACAATTTCTAACCTGCTTGTACAGCTTTATGATTTGCCAGCCGCGTGATTCGAACGTTTTTCGCGATCGCACTAAAAATGCCGTCGGTATTTGTCAAACCCAGCTGCATAACGACAAATATGCGCTAATGTAAACACAGTCCTTTGTCCGCATCCGCTTAAGAAACTCGCAGAATTTTTAGGCCAACATATTAAGCAGTCCGAAGCGGATCGGTGGAACGTCTCATTGGAGTCAATCTACCTGTACCATTTTAACAAGGTTACGCGCGTTCTGCACACTTCAGAGACCCCAACCACTATAAAGATCACGATGAGATTACAACATGTTATCTGAGTGTAGAAACGCACACCAGTTCATTAAAACGCGTCTGCACACTGTGTCATCCCTTTCGCACGACGTTTCGAAAAGCTGAAGCAGATTTTGCAGCTTTACAGTAAACGACTGAACAGATGAGATTTACGGCGGCAGAGAGGCACAGCAGCCATGAGGCAGCATTCCACTGTCGCTACGGCGGAAGAATTACGTCGATCATTCCGAGCCGAGCGAGTGGAACGTTATCAGCAATAGTATCGCGCATGCACACTAAGATTCACTTCTGTTTTGGCATCGATCGTGCCCAGATACATTTCTATTCGGACCGATTCTTCCTCCCACCGCCAAGAAGCCTTTCGTTTTTCGTGTGAGTATGAGTATAATCACCGCGAGAATGAGAACCGCATGCAGTGCGTCTCCTTCGAATGCCTTCAGTACGCGCTTGTCACCCTGCACCGGCTCACAAAACGCCGATATCTTATCGAAGGTAGGAACATCGCGCTTGAGGAGGGACCAGTGAATGACCTATCCGCCATTTTCATCTTGTCGTTGAATCCACGAACCTTTACTGAACCTCTGGGTGTACTAGGGTACGATATGTTCGAGATGACCCGTATTTTCTACGTTGCCAGTTTTGTTTTTGGATGCCCGATTTTTATTGGAAGCCATCAAAAAAATTTACTCAAGGACGTACACAAGATGCGCCATCGACGTTATAACCTTGAAAATGCAACACGTACCGTTTGTTCGCGATCGTGTGCAGCTCTAACTGTTGTTCCCACCCGGAATACTCCATCATAACCCAAGAAGTCAACATCCCATGAGACGTGATGGAGTTAAGTTTCAGACCATTGACCGCCTTTTCAGTAAGACTCTACGCATACGTGCACCCTTTCCCCTGAATCTTGCTTCTGATTACAGAAGCCATTTCCGGAGGGCACCCTAGCACGCCATCAATGCTGTCAGCACTTATCTTTGGGCTTATTTCGTTATTTTTTTCGACAATTTTTATTAAACATCGGGGAGCAAAAAAAAAAAAAAAAGGCAGCGACAATCGACGCATCGGCACGACGCCAGTGTGTTCTGACGGGTTGGTGAACGTTGTGCAGCCTCGTTTGCATATCGCAGGCGACCTCCCAGACGTTGTTCGTTACTGGAAAAGGTCCATTCTCAGCAGTTGTTATTAGTTGTACGAACGCTGGAGTACGTTATGAGAAAGTTTAATTCTCTGCATACCACTGTTCTCTCGTCTGAGCCGCAAATAGGGATGCGCAAAACGAGCGTGACAGTGTATGATAGTGAAGCGAAGTCTACGCATACGTAAGCTTTATATGTTACAACAAACACCCCCCCCCTCCTCCCCCTCGCATGATCTAAAGGACTGTAGTCGCTGCCGCACTAAATTCTAAATGCTGCTGATAATAATGCTAATAATGCTACTGTCTTAAAGCATCGATTGCGCCCGAGGCACCAGAAACCACAGGTCGAAGTGCCCGCACCCAGTACACTGCGTGGCAATCAACTCGAAAATTACCTTCAAACTTAGAATTCGTGGTCTCACTCGAAGGCTGAATTTGTCGGCTACACGGTGATACGATGAGCGTCCGGTGCTGAGATGTCAACCCACAAGTTTCTCACTCCTCGGGAGGGTTTTAGCTACGTTCGTTCCTGCTAAGCGAGTGTTGACTGCGGGCTTACGCAACGATTCGCAACATGCGTACCACGAACATCGAGAATTTTCTCGGCAGTCGAGAAGTGGGAGCTCGTTCTGAGCACGTGGTGTGTGCAACGTGATCAACTATTTCTTTTTTTTTCTTGCGAACACCATTTTATTGGCGTTTTCCTCCTTTCATTCTTTCTGCAAGGCCGGGGTTATGCCGCTAAAACAGAGCCAGGACGGCACATGGGTACCTGAATTGAGGATCCACCCGACAGCGTAAAACGCTTAATAAATATGTTTTGTCCTCCTCCTCATACATAGGACAATCTGGAGACACCGTCTGAGGCGGTGTCGTCAAACTGTCTTTGTATGACGGTCCTGATCATGTCTGCTGCAATTACAGTGTCTTTCCACTACCACTACACTCTTTACACTTCTCCTGATTGAGTAAAAAAAAAAAAAAAAAAACGATTTATGCACTTTCACTCTACCGTTAACTACAGCCAAAGCTCCTGGCCGCAATGCCCAATCGCGAGCCAGTTAGACGTTATGTGGTATAGACCCTTATGAAAGTCACGTGCCGATTATTAAAGGGTCGGAACCACTGCACAATGGCGGAACAACAGCACCGAGAAACGTGCAACTCATTCCATAAAATATCAAATGTCGGAGCGCGGCCAACACTATACGAGCCGACGAGCCAATCAAACAGCCTCGAAAGTGCAACGTCACTAGGCTCATCACCTTTTTCTGTGGGTGCGTTTTTCCCAGTGCGCCGTAACGTTGACGTTTTCGTCAACGTTCCTTGTTCAACTCAGTTGGCAAACTCCCCCCGAAGAGCGGGATCCCTTCCCGTACCCCACCAGGCGGGCTAACCCTGTTCGAAGCGCCTACCGTCTCGTTCGTTGCGGCGCGTCTTGCAACAACAGTTCGAAACACGGCACACGGCCGCAGCGGGCAAGAGGGATGACGCTTCAAACGGCATTTCCGAATCTAGGGGTTATCAACGGAAACTGACGTGTGTCAGCGCACGTCTTAGAAGGGATCACGCTCTCCGTCCGTGGAAGTTTACCAACTGAATTGATCGAGCAACGCTTGTTATAGTCCGCCATTGTGCAGGGATTTCAGAGCTGCCAACAAAGGGCAGTATTTCGAAAGTCAAGTCCCTAGATACGAGCTTCCTACAAGTATACGACATTCTTCGAAGCGCCGACTGCGTGACGGTGCGGGTTTTAGGAAGCGAATGGCGGCACACAGCAGAGCTTTGAACTGAATGCCGCCATTTTGTTCCAGCGTAATTCGTTTTGTCATTTGTATTAGTTGTCGTTACTTGTAAAAGAAGTGTCAAGGGACTTTATTCAAAAGGGTCTCTATTGCCTGGCAGTGCTCCCATTCCATACGCAGATCGAAGCAATATATGCCACGTTGCTTCTGAGTGACTCAGGACTGGACCTGGCGGCCTGTTGTAGTCTATTGAGTAGGACGAGAAGCGAAATATATATCTTTTCAAGTTTTCATTGCTTATCAGCCGGTGGAAAAATGCCGAGTCATTGGAATGGGGACGCATGCGCAAAAAAATCCGCGGAACAGAACTTCTGCTCACGCTCAGAGCGCCTTCCACGGTTCAGTGGGCAAATAGGGCAGGGCCCAAAAAAGGCCATTATAGGTCCGTTTCTCTTGACCAAGGGACGCGAACGCGTTCGCAAGGCTACGCAAGACGTGACCACATAATGCTGGCATAAACAGGCGCTTCGGTGGTCGCAAAACGCGGCCATAAACGTGGCGATGTAGCATCCGATTATGCATGTGTCACGATCATATACCAGCATATGTCCTAGATGAAAGGCTATCGTCCTAGCCTCCTAATGGCTAAAAAATGAATTGAAAAAAAAAAAAAGAGTGCAGCTTGCTGCTTTGGTGTCCTATCAAAACAATAAGATTGTAGTTATTTTAGCTTTGTTGTCCTTATTTTCTTTTATAGCGTCGTAAGCGGAGCGGAACACTATTCGGTTCTCCGCGCCAGGAGCATTATTTGAAACTTGAGACCTCCGCGTGTATTGGAATGGTCTATTCTTACTGCGGCCATTTAGCCCGCACACGGCTTGCACTCGTAATTAAAACAAAAATGTAGTTTTTTTTTTTTCATTTATTGACGTTGTGGAAGAAAATCCTCTCTGAGCACGAAATATCGACCTGTGACGGTGTCTGTCAACTTCGATAGTTTGCTCTATGGATCACTGCTGAAATGAGGGCGGAGGTGCCGGCCCCCGCTATCGGATCAACTTTTTTTAATACTGGGAAATCGGCCCGAAGCTCCATGGTGACATTTAATGAATATTAAAGTAGCGATGAAAACCAAAAAAAGGAACGAAAAAAAAATATATCTGGAAAAAGAATAACATTCCCCATAGCGTGTCGACGGGAGAACTTTAATACGACCGACGTGCGTATAATACACAAAATGAACGTCGAGGGTCTATATAATAATTCAAGATGATGACGTACAAAGGTACATACAGAACTCGAGGCAACGATACATTTTGCTTTCTTTTTTATTCATTCGAGTCACTGTCGCGTGCCGAAGTCCCCTAAGGCAATGAAAGAGAAAAGATGGGACCGAATCAGACCACGCTTCTCAGACTGCGCTTTTCTTACCGGCGCACGCACCAAACAACGCCACCGCTCACTGCGCCACTTTCGTAATACCCCATAAATCAGTCTGCAAACATCTATCAAAAATAGTCCCCTCACTTTGCCTTTCGCGCGGCTCAGAAGCCGGGCAGAATAAACAACATTTTATCGAGCGATTTGCGCGTAATCAACCGTCAGAAGAAATAGCCCTCCAACTACACGCTCGAATCCTCTCCTTCGGCAATCCAGAAGGAATAACCGCGGCGCGGCCGAAGACAATATATCAGTTTAAGCAGCGTGGCATTGACAACTACGTTTAAGTTGCGCATTGCGCGCGCGCTCTGGCATTAACCCTAATTAAACCTTTCAGAGCGCTCCAGACGGACTGCAGGACCACAACACGCCGCCGCCAAGTTTGCCGGACTGGTTCAGGAGGCGGCGTTCGGACGGCAAGAACCGAGAGCGTCCCTGGAGGAAGAAACTCAACGCGTGCGTGAGGAAGCCACAATGCTGGAGGCGATCACTTTGGACGATTACGAATTTCCGACAACCCGAGACGTTGCAGCTTACCGAGAAGGCCTACTTAACCGCGACAACGAACCCGACTGCATTGTTTTCATCGGCATCGCGAAGTGGTTCGACAGGGTCGTGGCCCAGCGCGTGTTTAGGCACCGACAAGAGGGTGGCAGTGTTGGACAGCTGGTGGCAATCGACCTGGTCATGTTCTTGCTCACCGAGGGTTACGTCCTCGAGCACTGTTCGCTCGAAATCTACGCCAGTCGATTTCCCAGTTTTTCAGAACTGTGTTCAAGCGACCTCTTGACGCAGGCGCAGCAGTTCGGTCGTGTCTTTGACAAGTTTGTTGTGAGGTACGCGAGTTTGCGTGACGGGGATTCGGCGACTGATCTCGTGGCTGCGTTGGACCGTGCGGGTGTATCTGTGGGACCCATGGGCGCCGAAGAGTGGAGCTATCTTTCGAGACTGGAGCGCGACTGGACGATTCCGTAAATTGAAATATATATTTTTTTAACGATTTTTGTACACTACATCGTTTTGTTTGCCGAGTTGAAAGATTAATGGTACCGAGCTCCCGGAAAAGCGGTGTAACAAGAAACCGGCTCGGCTGCCCCGGTTATCCTTTCCCGCGTCCTTCTCAAGGGTAAACGCTGATCCGAAAGACGTTTATAATTCAACAGAGCTGCACGGTTTCCTTATTCAATTTCTTATAAACAAAGAGGAGCGACCTGCCCGGTTTTAGAGAGAAGTCGCGTTTGATTACCGTTTTCACGTACGTGCAATGAACTAGTCTATGTGCTTCCTGGAGTCGCTTACGTGGGGCTTTTTGGCAATGGCCTAGGCCCCGGAGGCAATATTTGTTTTTGGCGGCGTCATATGAAACTCGGCTCTTACAATGCAGGACCAATACGCTGAGCCTCAGATGTAACATTCAAAACATTATTTTGCTTACCTTTTTTTTTTGCGAATTCTGATTTGAAATGGTTATAATGTTTTTATATTAGTTCAAGAGGAGTTGGAAAATGCACCACTAAGGAGGCGTCAAGCTGTTGTAGATACTGAAAATGAATGAATGATATTGTCGTCAGTGATTGGTAAGCCTTGACCGAATTAAATAAAAAGAAAATAACGCCAACACTACTGTACGATTCTTCGATTATTTAAAGTATTATCAGTGCGTGTCTGATTTTAAGATGACGGCATAATTATTCGCAGTGTTGTCATCACGCGGAAACTTTGACGAGCCATTGATGAAACCAACGGCGGACTTCGCGAAGAAGCGACAGAAAGCAGCGAAGTGTTTCCTCGTCGAACTTTGATACTGATAACTCCTAACGAAGGAAAGACCGAGAGCCGTCAGAAAGTTGGACATGCACCAAGGAAAAAAAAAAAAGAAAACGAAGAGAGAAAAAGAGAGAGAGAGGGAAAGGTACGACTAACTGGAACGGAAAGCGGAAAAAAAAGAAGAGCGTTGTCGGAGCTGACGTCGTCGACCGCAATAAAGCCGCGTTTCCTCCCCGATAAAGAACACGCTTATAGAGGTCTCACAAAGTGCGGCGCGGAGCGCGCCGCCATATCACGGGAAGCTATCGAGCCGTCGGCCAGCGTCCAGCGGGCAGAACGAGAGCGCACGTTGCAGCCAGAACACCGAGCCCCGCCACGTGTAACTCGAACACCTGCTGAGGATCCCGCAGCGCCGCACGACCTTCGGCGAGTCTAGCAGCGCAGTTGGAGTGTATCGGTGTGCCTTACCGCGAGTGCAACGCTGCAGTTGCATAAACCGCCCGCACCGCGCCTATCTGTGCCGGCAGCGTTGTAGCGGCTCCGGACGGTATACACTGCGCTCGTATTGCCCCGCCGTCAGCATCGCCGCAGCTCTACCCATACACGCCGGATCGCGTCTGCGATGGAGTTCTTCGAAGATCCCCAGAACCCCGGCGAAGTTTACATCCGCCTGCTTCGCCAGGATCTGCTCGAGGAGCTCTTCTTTTCCAAGAGGCCCGGCCGACTCGTCGTGTGCATGGTCGACCGCGAGTTTCTGGTGTACCGGCCGGAGAAGGAAGACGGCGCGGCCGCGGCGCCGTCCCTCGACCTCATGGTCAGGGACGTCGGGCGCCTCCTCGACAAGGGCAGGCGGAACGGCTTCAGAAACGGCGCAAACTCATCGGTCCACATCTTCACCGACGTGGACCTGTACGACGTGTCCGACGAGCTTGCCAAGGAGCTAGACGTGAGGGTCTTCTGCCACTTCTTCCACCGGTGACGACCGGACGACAAGGCAGAAAGCCGCCATCCCACTGCTAACCTGCAGACGTATGTACGCTTAGAACTGTTTGCAGACATGTTCTAAGCATACATACGCATGAAGCAAACGTGTTTCGAACATACGTGATGTGTGCTGTCGCACATCGTACTGTCATCGTGTTCCCAGCGAACATCATGTCCTTTGTGTGATGTGTGAGAGGAGCAACTGAGGCTAAAGAGGATCGTGCCTTTGCGTAGGATCGTGCCGCGGTTGACCCGCCGGTGCAAGTGTCGGACAAGACGTGTGAGAGGCGAGACGTGTGTCGCGTGACTGGAGTTTCCCGCGGTCCAGCGCGCGTGACGGTGTTTGCCGTGCTGCCCAGGCGCGAAAGCCACCGAGGATACAACATGCATATACCAAAGTGACCCTTGCACTGGGGCTTGTTCCTGCCGCTGGGGTTAGCCACGTGTTGACCCTTCTTTATAATTCAGCGGGTGCCGGTCGTTTCACTCATTCTTAAACATTAAAAATAAAGTTTATTGGGGAAAAAAAAACAAAGAAACCGCGTGTAACGGTAATGCACCTGTAGTGTGCGCGGTTATCGCTGTGTGAGGTGGAACCTTGAGTGTATACGGCTTTGTACCTCCCCATCTGTGTAATAGCCGCGTGCCAGGTGCTTTTGTGCTCGTACATTTATAGTTTTTTTGTTTTGCTTTATAGCGAAGCTATTCAATGTGGATAATATATTGATTAAGATTCTCCACTTCTAGTGTTTGCCGATAAATTTACAACTCTGCGTCAAACCATGTGAACAATCGAGTATTGCTAGAGGGGTAAATTTCGAAAAGTTTGAAACGAGGACCGCATGAGCTTTTTTCACTCCTTATATTTCTCCCTTACTTTTATTTTTTGTTTGCTTATTTATCTACGCCACCTCATGTTCTTGTTCCTATTTCATACCCGTCAACGAGGGTAGGGTAAGCTGTGATTTCTGCAAAGACGGGTGTCAAATGTATGCGCACAATAAAGTGAATACTATTTTAACACTAACGAATGTAGTATGGTAAACATGGCGTTCCGCGGATATCTTCACGTTCCGCCAGAGCGAAAATTGTGGAACGTGTCGAAAGGCATAATTCCACAGAAAACCTTGGCGGCGAATTCCCAAGCGTAATTTCACTTCCTTTTCAAAACCGGTCTAAGCCGCGCAAACCTTCACTTCTTTTCTTTCTTTTTTTAATCTACATTGAAAATGTGTCGGCTGGCTGTTGTAATACGAGACTACGTGCGATACCTCCAAAAATTTACCCAGGGTTTTTTTAAAATTTATTTTCAAACCAGTATTTGGCAACCGTTTCCAGCAAGCGGCTTCCGAACTGCATATTTAAATGGTAATAAGCATATTCTCTTTATTTCCCGTATTTTCCTTCTTATTTCTTCAACAAACTAACTCACTCACTCACTCACTATATCACTCACTCATAATCTCTTCATTATCATTCTCGGGAACAGTTGTTACTGAAGGTTAAAAAATTAATTAGCTGAGAGAGAGAGAGAAATGTGTATTTTGGGTCAAATAAAAACCCTAGAGAAATGTATATGATGTGGGTCAGAAAGAATGAGCTTAAAAGTGTCGGAGCGCCAGTTCCCTGGATATGCACTCTCAAATCTACAGCTTTCATTACTATTACATTAATTATCTGTACTGGTTCGGACACAATGAGGCAGTTATATGTGTATAGAAACAGCGAGGTCACAATATGATAGCTAAGTGCGTGAAATATTAACCATAGACTTTGAATTTCTTTGACGAATACTTCTAAATGCATGTTTATTTATCATACACCTTTCAGGCCCAAAGCATTACATAACGGTGTACAAAAACAACATGGAATACTAACATTAACCTCGAATGGAAATGGAGAGGTCCCGGGTTCGATACCCGGACCAGGGAAAGTTTCTCGGTTACAAAAGCGCATTGCCGTAATTATACCGTCATATTCTATTCAACGTAAACTATAAATTTTTTAATTACACTCACTGTCTGATGTTCGCTGCCACACTTGATAACACGCGCATTCTAAGGGAGAACGTTGACAGGTGATCGAAATCGAATTTCCTGTCTATTTCGCACGAAAACTCCGACGCCAGAGGTGATCTCGGTTCACCGAAATGCCGCGACAGGGTCAGTAGCCTTGTTCCTCATACACGTGCTTCAAACAACATAGCGTTACAGAGCAATAAAAGGCAAGGACCCTTTGTTTTGGCGAAATACTGCTTAACAACCGCAATAAATGTTCTTGTACTGTGACTAGCAAAAGAAAGAAAAAATTCTGGAGTCAAGAGGAAATTTGTTTTAGGTCCAATATGGTTGCAATCTTTCTTCATTAGGCTTTCTGGCGTACAGAGATACCATTCAGAATAACTGTCATATAAAAAACGCTCTTACTTAATACGTCAGCTGCTGTTCTCTTATCTATTTCAAAGGAAAATCCGCACGACAGAAACAAAAAATCCAAAAATATAAAACGTAAAATGAGAACGCAAAGACAACGAAAACGGCAAAGGTAAAGGATGGCAGATGAGACCAAATTGTTGAGAGAGGCGGAAACAATTTAACGACGATGTTCCTCACTGGTATATGCACGTAACCTGAAAATGCAATAAAGATATCAGCTTCTGGAGCCTATAGCGGTGAGACTAGTTATCGAGTACCTTGGAACTGACCCGCCCCAACTAAAATGTTATCCTATATTGTTTTCCTCACTTTTATCAAAATAAATTAACAAATATGTTAGCCAATAAGATCATGCTCACTCTCTGCTCTGTACGATTGACAATAAAAGTGAAATATTACAAAAAAATAAATAAAAGCGAGCCATGAGGTGAGAGTTTAAATACAGCGGACTTGTGGGGGATTATTTCCGCTAATAATATGCGAATAGCAACGTCACACGTAAAAGGCGAAGAGCCCGAGCTATGGAAGTACTCGAAAGAAGAGCACAACACGCGCACACCATCAATACTGCACCGTTTTACCTGCAGCCATTAACTTTTTCCAGCGCAACGCATTTCATAACGTTCGCCTAAACTAGGCAATTTGCTTTCCGAGTGGCTTACGTCGGCCATTTTGAAGCCAGGATAAAACAATGGGGAAAAAGGTACGTAAAACGTTTACGCATGGGAACTAAACAGCTGGGCAATACGAACCGTGGGAAACCATGTTGGCTTTGGCTAGGTCTTGTGTACTATAATATAGCCTTTAGGGGCATTTCATGCCAAACGGCCCAGGCGTTGCGCTCGGCCGTTTCAGATTTTTAAAAGAAAAGTTAATGGATTTTTGCCCCAAGGTTCTTAACCTTTTCCTAAAATATTTTTGTCGAGCATATTTTTTTTTTTCTAGGGCGTGAGCGTGGTTTTAATTTTTAAATTTGGCGTAAAATCAGTCATTCAGTAATTGATTAAAAATGTTTATTTAACGACTCAAAATTTGTTTAATGAAAATCGAATGGCTTTTAGCTTGCTATGTTGTGATAATTATGACCATTGTATTGTTGAAATACGTTTAAAATTTAACAAAAAAAATTGCATCTTTTTATTTTTAATTGTTGATTTAATTGTTGATTTGCTTCTGACAATTATAATCTTTTTTATATTGGATGCCCTTTAGATTTAATAAAAATTAAAGATGTATGAAGCCCTACAACAAAATACTTAGCAGAAAAAAAATTATAAAGTAATGAAAAAGTTTGTTTTGCTGCCTACATAGCCGTTTAATCTACCCTGAGGTGGTGCAAGAACAAATAACAAAAATAGCGACTTTAGAAGAAGGGTTTATTGCCTTTCATTTCTGAAACTTTAATGAAAATAATTTTTTTCTTAAGTGAGAAAAACAAATGATTGAAGTTGAGTTCCTACGTCGCAACCTGACATTTAGCGTCTCTTCACCGCACAACACGCCACCTGACCCGAGAGCTGAGGTTTTTACACATGTGGGCATTCGGGAAACACGATTTTCGGGAAACGCGATAAAGATAGTGCGAGATCCCAGCTGGCGTTTTGAAAGGAAAGTATCGACGGTACAAAAAGGGCAGAAAAACGAGGGATATTGTTTCCAAAGTTCTCAAACTTCGAAATGTTTTCACAATCGTTTACGCCACATTTTGATCGCAGACCGAGCCTCTGTTTTCCGCGCTTTATTTTTGTCGTCACAAAAAATACCCCCCCCCCCCCGCCCCCCCCAGTTCTCTTTTCCTTTCATACTTTCCTTGCTTTGACCCAGTATACCCGTAACGATTGCTTCCTGCTTCTCTCCATAACTCCAAACTATAGCTATCGTCACCTTTGTGACGATCCACAAAAAAGTGACAGAAACAACCAGGCTAAGATCCACCCGGGTCGAAACGCACCGACAAAAGAAGGACACAAAGACAAAATACGGGGCTCGTATAATAAACCCTAGCGTACGAAGAAGCCCCCGTAAATAATAGGGTCGACTTGGCCGGTCCATGCATCATGACCACCACGGCGGTGGGTGATGGATGATAATTAATTCGCTGCCGCGTATGGCTTACGCGAGCAAGCGCGGGCACTGCGGCGAAGCCGAGCAACAGGCTGGAGCTCCTTGTGGCCTCGGCTGGGCCGAACACGACGACGTGGCTCTCTGCTACGCGTTATTTTTTGAGGCCCGGGTCCCTCCGGGAACTGTCGGCGCACGAGCGCGACGCTTCTATCATCCGGCTATAGCACACAAGACGTATATACGACACCGCGGGCTCGCGCTGGGATGCACGTTTTTTTGTTGTTTTTCTTTCCCCCGCCTCCATTTTGGTTTTATGTTGTGTCTAATGGTTCGGGTTTGAGGTCCTGGTTTTATAGACGAGTGTGGTGCGCCGGGGAAGTGCAAATTTTAATCCGTTCGGTTTGAGTGATTAAGGAGGTATTATACCAGCAACTTCTTTAATTTGTTTTTGTTTTCTTATTTTCCTGTACGGTTTGAGATTGCGGCTGCACTGAGATGATGTATGCTTCATCGTCGCCTCGGTTTCCTGATGCTGTGCTGGCGTGGATGAAGCCTCGAGATTCTCGGGCCTTTTTTGAAGGATGAGAAAGTAAGCTCCCACGTTTATCCGCTGCCGCTCCTTTGTGTGACGGATCGTCTGTCCGGCCGGAGAGGAGTTGAGGTCCAACGATGCGGTCCATATTTTGACCTTTAAAGATTTACTTGAAAGGTTTTTGTTCTTTTTTTGGTTAACGAACATTAAGAGGCTCTGGCTTCCGGAGTGGTATATCCGGTGATCGCGGGATGCTCAAAGGTCAACAGCGAACCAGTTATGTGCAGTGTAGGCGGTAACGCGTCACTAATTACACTACAATTTTTTCGTGTTTTTAGGCGCCAAGTGATAAGAATTCATGCACTCATTATATGTGTGTTTAACCGTAAGAAAGATAAGGTAAATTACGTCTGCATGGACATAATGTTTTTATTCTAGATAGGGCGCGTATGCCGACTTGTTACGTCAAAACAGTAAACCTTTTAATTTATAAATAATAAGTTACGCAAACGTAACCTGCGTTATTTTTTATAAGTAAAGGTAATGGTAACGGTAAGCCGTTCCATTCATTTTGAGGTAACGTAGGTCTGTAGCGCGTTTCTTTTCTTTGCAATTAACGAGTAAAGTTCCTTTCTCTCTTTTTTTTTTTCTTTTGGTAACGCCTACAACACTACCTTGGCGGCGAATATTCAGTATCTTTTTAATGTTACCAAACACCACGATTTTGACATTCGAAAGGCACTAATGTGTGCTCACAGTTAGCAATATGATATCTCTGATGTCTTGAAAGGAAACAGGAAACGTGAACTGGGGGAAACACCTGACGGGGATTGGGTGTCAATAGACCCTTTTCAAAATCCACTCGGGCAACGTTTGTGATCACCATTCCGTGTGTGCGCCAAGAGTGTGATTAGATCAGAGTCCTAGCCGAACGGCGGCGCAACGCTCGCGTCCAATACATGTTCAAAGTGCGTGTCCGAAACAATGGCCGACTTGGATAATTCGGTACCTACTAGGATGGCTTCACTACTGGTGGCGTTATGTCGCCTCCAGTAGCTTTTTACATCCATATTGTACGCGAAGCGCGAGTTAGTCTGCTTCTTTTGCGGAAGTTGTGGTATGGTGCCTGGATCGCGTCTTTGACTGGTGTGTTTACCGCGGCCAAAAAAGTGGTCCCTCGATTTCCGCCTGATGACGTCATAGAAGTGTCATGCTGTCGCCGGTCGCGACCCTGGTGGCGTTTCAACAGTTAGGGTGTATGTAGCAGATGCCTGTTCTGCTGCAGGTCGCTTTCCACTGTGACAGTTCACGGAAGCTAGTGCAGCGAGAAGTTGGGACGCCTAACGGGACGCCGTGACGACAGCGACACTCGCATTCGCTCGTGCTTTTCGCCAGCGTTTCTACGGCCAACCGCCAGGATCGCGACAGGCAACAGCATGACACTCGCGTCATTTGTTGCCACATCGGGACCACTTTTGATGTATGGGCGGGATAGGACGCTAAACACACCAGTCGAAGACGCGCTCCAGGCACCATAGTTGTGGTACCTGCCTTGGGGTCTACCCACAATCCTTCCCTCAGAGCCAATCAGAGTACGGCGTTCTGACGTCACCACAACCCCTGCAAAAGGAGCAGACGAATTTGCGTTCCGCATTGCCTTTGTGTAATGGTGACCACTTCTGACGCTTTGTGGTCCTAAGTTCCTTCCACTAGGATACGCATTTTGGGCTGAGAATGGCCAACTTTCTTAGATATTGCACGGAATAGAAACGTTTTCCAGGAAATATAAACATTATGATTGATTTCCGCTTTATGACACCCAGGCAATTACAGTCGTCGGAAACATTACGATCCTTTGTCAAGAAAAGCTGAAATTGACAAATTTGGGATTGCGGCCCGTAGGATTCAATAAAAAATATAATTAGAGTTGTAGAAGGCTATACGCGGTGAAAAGTTTTATTACTGCTTGTTCATATATTATCACTGTCATCTAAAATTTTCCCAGCGAACATGGCGATATTTGTTGTTATTCAGTTGAAATCCTAATTTTAGTACATGCGCCGAGACGTTGACGTTCAAGAAAGTTGAGGATAAAAAAAGAAATGTTTTTGCGTTTTTGTATCAAAAAAAAAAAAAAAAAAAAAAAACGTGACGTCTTGGAGAACTAGAAAACTTTCCCATGATTAAAATCCCCATGTCGAGTTTAACAAGATCGTGACAGCCTAATAGAAAGGTCCACTCTTGACCGATCAATCGGTCAAGAAATTAGCCGGTGATTAATTCATTAATGCGACGATTAATTCTCATATGCCTTTCTCGTCTAGAAACTGGCATTACCGCCACGGAAAAGCGATCCGTTTTACAAATGCTCGAATTAATAACGTCTCTATCCTTTGGCAAAAATAAAAAAATAAAATAATAATAATGGTCCGCCACCGTCAACGGGGAACGGGAGTCGCCAGCGTAACCGGGGACCCTTCCGTCTCCATCGCGAGATTATTAATTTACGGGCGGGTTTATAGGGGACATGATTCATGGAAGCCTCAGCGCTGCCGGACGACCCCTTCCAAGGACGGAATCCACCGCCGGGACGTTGATGGAGCATCCGTCCGGATACCTTGCCGTGCCGCGAGGTTGCCACGAGACGAACGGCGGCCGCGGAGCTGGCCAAGTTCGGATCTCTATTTTCCGGTGGCGCCGAGAAAAACTTTCGCTACGGGCGCCGTCGTGAGGCTGCGTAAAGTCACCCCGGTTGTGTGCGAGCGAGCGCCGTACACCAACTGCGCAACACGTAATGAAGCGGCATGCATGACTGGTGGCACCTTCGGATTTCGCGCTACTACCGTTCCCGGGCGGCCTTGCAGCATTAAGTTGCAGTCACACTGATCGTGCATCATACAAAAGACTGGCTGCAGACACGATGACAAAATCCTCTGCGGACACGACTCTCCAAGCACGTTTGCTTCACGTATATGTATCCTTGGAACATGTCTACAGACGGTTCTTGCACGACCAATCTGCATGATGGGATCGCGGCTTTGGAGAGGTTTCGTAGGTCGTTTCCACCATTCTGTAACGCTTACTCCGTAACCCGCTACTAGATCGGAACTGTACGCAAACAAGGTTAGCGGCGCGCGTGCGCCGTATAGGTGTTTGTTGCAAAAAGCGTAGTGGATGAAAAAAAAAAAAGCCTACAAAAGACTTTTTAATGGTTATCCCGTACACCCAAGTTCTTCACGTAAGTTTGTAAGGGTACTGAATATGCGGTTCATCCATCCGCAAACCATGATACGATAGTCGCATTCACCTCAGGAATTGAAGTAAAGAGTAAGGGAGGTCCGGATTCTCGCAAAAGCATTACTGATTTTTATCTTTATGAGTTGAATTAAGATATATCAAGGCGGGGGGGGGGGGGGGGGGGGGGGGGGGATTCTGGCCATAGCGTAGTACCTTTCTCGGACAGCCAAATATTGTAAAAACTGGTTTGTGCGGCGCAGGAATAATGCCCGAAAAACTTCCCTTTTTCTTTATGCGACGAAAAAAATTATGAACGTGTGTCCACGCACGGTTTCGTTAAGGTTTCTTAGCCGATCCCCGAGTGCGTTTCGTGTAAGCTCGTGGCGCTCCGCTCAATTGAGGGGAACATTTGTTTGTGTATTGCCCCGCTACGTTTAGCGGAAAAATGCACGAGGCCACGAATGTAGTTCGTGCGAAGCATACAGTCCCTTGACGAAATTCACATACAGTCAAGTGTGCAGCACCTCGGCTGTCGGCTGCAATTTTTTTTTATTTGGTTTGATTTAATTTGTTTAGTTGCATCAGGTACTAAGTCCATGATAATAGACGCGTGTAGAAAAAAGCTGTCACAAGGATAAATTGACGAAGCCGCGGGCCACCGCGTTGACATTTGCGCGGCACAAGAAAAAAAAAAAACACACAAAAAAACAAGGTATGCATGCTTTACGATTTGCAGCGTAAAAAAAAAGAGAACTCATCAGCGAGAAAATAGCAGGAGCTTTGACATATAGTTCGAGTTTCATCGTCAGCAAGAAAAACACAGATATATGCAGTGCCTCGCAAGGAACTGAAACTTAAAAAAATATATATATATTTTTGTCCCAGTCTCGGGGTTTTTGTCGAAATGTTTAACCCCCACCAGCTCGTTTGCGCCCTTACCTTTTGTTCACTAACGTATATATATTTCCTGCCATTCTCGGGAAAGCATCGTATAATCAGGCGTACGGCTTAGGGTGTACCGCGATTCTATGCAGTTCCAGCTATAGTAGTGATGTTGTAAGATAACCTTGTCTTTGTCTGCACACAAGCCCCGCATATTGCTGCACATCCGGCTTATCTGTATTATCTACGAACGCAGCACGGGTCAGCATTATCATCATTCAGATAAAAAAAATAATATTTCAAGGACTAACGCCTATCTTTAAAACGTAAAGCACACAAAAAAAAAAGAAAAAAAAAATTCCTAGAAAAACAGCAGTATGGACGCGATTTGAAATCAAATCAGCAAGCAATGGAAGCTTTATCGGCGCCGTATTGTCGCACATATCATTCAGCATTCTTATCTAAATTTATTCTCCTACACTTACGCTCAAAGCTTCGCCATTCATCTGTTACAATTTGCATCCACATGGAATTGCGTGTTCTGCGCCTAAATACATGATGCATTTTATTTATCCGTGGCTGCTCAATTTTGCTAGTAGATGGTACGTTCCTCTCAGTCTAGAGCACGGTGTAGGAAGGAGAGGTGACTCAACGCGGCCCGTCGGCGTGGGAAAACTTAGTTCATGGTTGATGGGCGCGTCGGCAGGTGGCGCTACACGATCCCGGGCCATCAGAGCCGTGAATTTCTGTGCGCTTTGCACGGCACGGAGCGCGCGCCTCATTTTCGGCGTAGCCTAATTGTGCATTTGTTAAACAATGTTTATAATTTTGAATAGCTGAAGGGCTGTCCAAACGACGAGAAGGTCGTGGTCTAAACTCCAACGTAACGACAGCGAGCGTTTGCATCCTGTGCCCGATTTCGGTGCTTGTTGTCTCGTGTGCGAAACGACGTTGGCGTTGGAGAGTTGCTCTTTAACTCTGCGCTTGTCATCGCCTGAGTAGAACTTCGCATCATGGCGTACTCGGTCTAAAAACTCTGAAGCGCCCAATGCCAAGGCATGCTAGTTGCGCGCGCGAGCGATTCTGTGCGAGGCTACCCAACGTCAGCCTCGAAGCTACGAAGAGAGCCTGCCAGGGTTTCTTTGCGAAAGATTCAGGATTAATTTTGACCTTATCGACGCGGATGCTGCTGCAGCCCTGCAGCCTGCTTGTAGGTTTTATACCCAGGCAACGTGCATGTTCAACATGTTATGTGCGCGAATTCATTGTGAAATTCAAAGTGAGAAATCTGAGGACGTCGTGAACTTCACAGCAGCGATGTTCATGCTGTGTTGTCACCGCAAAATATTCAAGAATTATCATGTTTTTGTCGAATAGCTATCGGACATATTTACAGGCATGAAAATTTGTTTATTACACTTCTGAAAAAATAATTATCTCAAACAGTACATCATAAAACATCACTCAGTTTGGTCGCACAAGCTTTGAGAGTTTTCTGAGATGATTCGTCTTGTTTTCTTTGTCCTTTTGCTGCTTGCAATATTGTCTCATTCGCAGTGCAACATAATAGTGCAAGATCTTAGTGATTATGTCGTCTTTGTGGCTGGGACAAGGAAACGACAGCCAGTTGCTGTCCAAGACATTGTCTAGTGTTAGTTCATAAGCATTCCTTTTCTTACAATGCTTCTGAAATTCCATCTCCGTTGCACGGAGGAGAACAAAAATACTAGTCGTGGGGTGAATGAGCCTCCCCAGGGTCTTGCAATTAACAAGGGCTGCCTCAGGCTTCTGAGAGTGTGAGAAGGGTACAGCAAGCCCACGTTTACACACATGGCATTCTGTGCTTTTAAGGAGCTTGCGGCACATGTACCCAGTAACATAGTATATTATACAGTCCACAACTTCACAAGAAGCATAAGAATGGTCGAAAACCTCTTCCCACTCAAGCTCCTGACCGATGTAACCATCTAGCCTCCTCCTAAGTTGCTGTAGCTTGGTCTCTTCTTGAAGGTCATCTTTAAACGCTGACGTAAGGTCCGACAGAGTCAAGCATGGGGCTTCCTGTCCAAGTTCGGTTTGACAGTTGCCAAACTTTGGTGGCTTGATTAAGCTGTATATAGAAAGCATACTATATAGCTGTAAAAACGTCGGCATCGATGGATGTTCATTTTGTCCCGCTGCCTGTCGAATGATGCCAAAAAACCTCTCAAGAACGTCCTGATTCATTTTTCCAGTTAGAACATATGCAAAGTTGCATTCTTTTAACAAGTAGTTAGAGAGGCCAAGAGCAGACAAGATAGTTACACGTAACCCTTCTGCCGTCGAGTGTGTCAAGAAGTTAGCTCTCTGTATTTTACCATCAATGACCATTTGCTCCCACTCATTCAGCCACTTCAAAGATGATTCTAGGACGTCAAAGTCACTGCACCCAGGCTTAAGACCTTCCTTTGGCAAATTTCTGTTGAGAGCATCAAAGAGGTTGTTGAAGCGCATAGTAAAGTCCACTGTGGCTTTAACATCATACAGGCGTGCGACCGACCTACTTGAATAATATTTTAGACCGTCAGCAACACTGCGGCTAAACAGCTGTGTAGCCAACTTCACTCGCATTTTCAAAGTGTTTGACGGGTTTACATGGGCATATGTCAGTTTAGGGCACACCTTCAAGTAAGCTGGGTTTTTTTCATCTTCAACATACAAGGTATCGAAGTGTGACCAAAGCACTAGGCCTTTGGGAGTGCTTAATATTTTCTGGGCATGAAGCCGATTTCTGACACACTTGATCAAATGTGGAGCATCGGAGAAAACATACACACTTCTCTTTTCATCTAATGGGTGCGTGAACGAGTTTCTTGTGCCCGTCAGAGAACCACTAACTCCAAAATGCTTCCACATCGACCTGTTCGTGGTTGCTCCATCAGAAACTATGGCATCAACAAATGAACCCGCCTCTTCTAGCAAAATGACAGCTTTCATGACAAGCTGAGCCAGCACCGTGCCTTTTGTGGGCCCCTTACTTGCAAAAACGGCAACTGGTTGCGAATACTTATCCCCAAAAGAACGAAAAGAAAACACAAGCCCGTGGTCGGCTAGTTCATCACTGGCTGGTTGGATGTCGCCAAAGTCTGTGAACCCGGTGTAAGTCATTGTCTTCGAGTTAACGCGCATCTCTTTCCGCACCTGTATCTCGTCAAAGACTAACACACCATGTCGTCTGAATGGGTCTTTAGACAACATCTTCTTTTTGAAGGCTGCAAAAAACCTAGCATCAAACCCACATTTCACACGGACAGTTGATAAGTATTTTCGCACAGTGGTGACGCAAGGCAATGGCAGAATTTCGTTGTCCTTTAAAAAAGCATAGGTGGAGGGGCTCCGAATGTTCAACAGCAGGCACAACAGTAGCCAGTTCTCGGTGTACCGCCGGTTTTTCTTGCTCGAGGCCTTTGCTGCAGACACACACTCTTGTACCACGGTCAGCTGTGCAGCCGGAATGTTCAGTTGGCTCAACTTCTCCTGTAGAGATTCATCTGAGATAGAACAAAACTTGTTCTGTGCTGTTTTCAGTGCTTGCTCTAGCCTTTTAACTCTCTTCACCAAGCGATCCTTGGCCCGTTTCAGCGCATATTGTGCTCGTCTGAAAGTGACTCTCACCTTCTGATCGTTTGCAAGAGACGAAAGCCGGAAAGTGGTACGAGCTCCATTCTCTTGCTTTCGGAGCTGTGCCCTCCTCTGGTGAATCCGCAATGTATCTGCCAAACCAGCACACTTCTGGCAAGAACCAGCGGCAGGAAGAACCTGCACGCACTTTTTGTGCCGCCACCGTCCGCAAGCATCAAGAAAAGCACATTCTGGTTGTACTTCGGGATACATTTTTTTTGTTGGCCCACCACCGCAAAGGTGGATCCCCTCCAACTTCCCAAGTAGGCTTTCGACATCCTCAATAGTTGAAACCTCACAGGTAAAGCCCAACGCTTCACAAGAGACACGCTTCCCCATCAGAAAGATATTTGCTCTCATGTCCTGATCAATATCAATGAGCTTCACTGTCACCATGTGACTCATGCGGGTAGTGTCCCCTGCGCATTGGGGATCCTGAACACAACGCAACTCACTAAACACAAGATTGCACAGGTCATCAACTTGCAATCTGTGAAAGCCCCACGCTGCGGATGGAAGCAGAACACACTCCGGACTCTCGAACAGTTTGTTGAAGGTTGACAGCGCTGACACGGGTGCTGCATTCAAGGGCAAGTCAGACGTGGTTGCAGCACCGTCATTTTCCCCTGTGATCTCCATCACTGTAGATTGGTCGCTGTACACCTGACACGGTCGGTCCGGACTTTTGTTTTCTGTACATGGCTTCTTCGCCGGTGCGCCCCTGTTGTGCCTCTCAGCAGGCCTTTTTCGTCGCTTTGTTTCCTTCGAGAGGTAAGTCGGGCAATCCGGAAACTTTGTTGGCACGGCGTCTTTTGACAATGACGCTTTCCGAGGCGTGCTGATCAAAACATTGCCGTTGTACACAGCCTCCCACGTCTTACTCACAAAATGTGTCTCGAAGTGCCGCTCACACAGGTAGTCCGAAGACTGGAGGACTCGATCTTTTCGTGGTATAGCGTTCCTCCACACTTTGAGCCGCTCTTCATCTTTTGGCGCACAAAACAACGAAAGTTTTTGGGAGCACGATTTGTACCCCGTTTTACAACGGGGTGCGAAACACTTCCTTCCCATACTCTTAGCTGACCGATGGCCACAGATACATTGAACAAACTCAAACTCACACGAAATAAGACAAGACGTCACCGAACAAACTCAAAAATGCGACAGCAACTGCGGAAACTGCGGCAGACACCCGAAGTCACAAGCACTCCGACCCAAACGGACCTCTCGCGTATGACCGGTATGGCCCGCTCTACCCGTGGCGCCCTCTCGTAGAAAAGGAGGGAACGTGAACAACTATTGGACGCGACCGTCGCGCTACGCCTTCGAGTCGTTCACACACCTCTCCTTCCTACACCGTGGTCTAGAGATATAAAACAAAACTTTTAAGTTGAAGAAGGTCGGTAGTCGGCAAACCAGTAGTGCACGCCACACGAGTGCCGCTTGGACAACTCGCTGATTTCCACGTCGTTAAACTCACCTTAAAAAAAAAAAAAAAGCCAGTTGTAAGTTGTCTGCGTTCTTTAAATTTTCACAGGGAAGCACGTTTTCTAGCCGTTCGTGCTGCTGGTTCCACACGTTGCCTTTGTGTGATAATGCCCTTGTACTGCGAAGTACCCGCGACCTTCAGAGCTCCCCACTGGCACCGTTGTTTCTCGTGACCTAAATAAGAACTAGCATTCTGTAAGGTAGTATATCGGGCGAGTTGGTAAACATTATACATGATGAAAACCGCTCAAACAACGACGACGGAGTGAAGACAACAAAGCTGTTCTCGCAACTAAAGTTTTGTTAGTGAAATTAACAGAAGGAAAACAGCGTAGCCAACACTGATTACATCAACAAACAGTTACGTATCTATTAGGCACTACACAATCTTTGGGCTGAAACGGTTCCACACCCCTATTCATACTAGCTCGGAAAGGACAAACCTCTTTATTGATAGAGCTGCCGACGGCACACTGCCAGTTGTCAATAAACTGTTGTCTTTTTTACCGGTGTAAGATGTTCTGATTTTATACCTTGCGAATTCATTAATATACAAAATGTGTGATTACTAATTTCTGATGAGTTATTGAATATGCCCAATGAACTTCAAGAACATTACAAAAAACTGGATATATTTGTAATAAAGTGACAAGTGCGAATTATGTTAAATTGCAACGTTTGACGCAGAATCCGCTAAGTTAAAAAAATCGGTGAGTTTTTCTCCGCATCCGCTCAAAGGCCGGTGAGCTTTTCTCCGCATCTGCCGGTTTTATAATATATATTTTATTTTCCATTTACAATGGTGGAGGCCGAGAAAAAAAGCCGCACGAAACGGCTTGACGAGCTCTCGGCCCCCGAACTACATTCTGCAGCAGTGACAAGGCAAAAGAGAGACAAGAAAAAAAAAAAAAAAACACGTTAAAAACACACACGCCAAAAAAACACACACCAAAAACATTAGTCGTCTACAACAAAATGGTACATCAACGCACGCAATTCTTTCATGCTTATAGTGCCTACGTCAACATCACTGTGAATAAAACAATTAAGCAGTTTAGATAATTTATAGCACAACATTTCTTTTCCTAGGTTCAATCGGCAAGTAGGTACATTCCAGTAATCAGGTTTTCGAAATTGATAATTGGGGACGCGTTGGTTTAAACCAGACAGTTCAATTATATAAGTACTGTTACTGCACAATTCATGTTTATACTTTGTAGACAGCCTATAATTATACATGTTGTGGATACTTAATATATTATAAATTCTGAACAGGTTTTCTGTATGCGAGCAGAATGGCACATTGGCAATTATACGTAACATTCGTTTTTGAAGTAAATGTATTATCTTAAGATTTGTTGCCGTGGTAGTACCCCAAACTAGGTGGCAGTAACTTAAATGAGCAAAAAATAGAGTCTTATACAGTAATAATTTTACCGACCTCGGAAATATATATCGATTCCGATATACCAGACCTACGACTTTTGCTAATTTATTTTTTAAATACTCAATATGATGGTCCCATGACATGTTTTGTGAAAACACAACGCCAAGCGTTTTGAATGACTCAACCAATTCAATATTTACTGAGTTTATATAAATGTGTTCTAATGGAGAAATAACTTTATTTTTCGGCCTAAATATCATAGCTTTTGTTTTATTGGTATTTATTTTTAAAGCGTTTTTATCGGTCCATTGTCCTAATTTATCTAGTACTGTGTTGGCCATAGATATAAGTTGGTCTGCCTTATCAGCAGTAAAAAGAAGCGTCGCATCGTCAGCATATATAACAAATTTAGTTGTCTGGTCAAGGTTCACAATATCATTGACATAAGCGTTAAAAAGAAAAGGTCCCAAAATACTGCCTTCAGGTACGCCCGATATTACCGATTTAACTGTGGAAACGAAAGTATTACAACAAACGTATTGTTTGCGGTTTCCAAGATAGGATTGAAGAAGAGTTAAAGCTTGTCCGCGAATTCCATAATATTCCAGCTTTTTCAATAATAGTTCATGGTTTAGAAAATCAAAAGCCTTTGTAAAGTCAACGTAAATACCAAGTACTAGTTTTCGTTTCTCTAGATTTCCCAAAATAAATTCTTTCGGTTCCAGTAAGGCAAGTTCAGTTGATTTATGCTTTCTGAATCCAAACTGGGATCTTGTAATTAGCTTGTGTTTATCAAAAAAGTTCGACAAGCGGATATGAATAACTTTTTCAAGTCCCTTTGAAAAGACTGGCAGTATTGACACAGGCCTATAGCGGTGAGCTTTTCTCCGGTGAGCTTTTCTCCGCCGCCCGAAGATTACATTGAATCGGCGGAACGTTACCAGAGACCCGAGTTCCTTTTTAACGTTTGTTAAACTCCGTCTTGAGAGCCTATAACCAGTGGCTGTTTAGGAGTTCAGTGGAAGCTCCTCCCACGTCTTTCCACATTAGCAGAGCGAACGCTGGAGAAGAGGCGACCTCCTCTCCAGCGTTCGCTTCGCTAAAAGGAAAAAAAGTGGAAGGAGTTTCCCCCTGAACTCTTCACCACTCACCGACTTATCCGGAGCTTAAGTTCGTCTGATTCCTTTTCCGGGGTTGTGGTGGCGTCAGAACGCCGAGCCCTGATTGGTTCTGAATGAAGGATAGGGGGAAGACCTCAGGACAGCTGGTTTTGAGGTCTACCCACTATCCTTCAATCAGAGCCAATCACAGATCGGTGTCTTTCTGAAGTCACCGCAGCTCCTGGACAAGAACAGATCAGGATCAAACCAGTGCCAACTTGGGAAACGCAGGGCGTGGCGAGTACCGTGCATCTCATTAACGCTTCCCAGCGAATCAGATAGCGGGATTAGTAGAACTGCGATGAACGAATCGCGAAGCAAGAAGCCTGATCGAGTTTGAAGCCAGTGACAGCTGAAGAAACACGGGGCGTGGCTTATTATGTTGACGTTTTCGGCTTTCGTTGTTCCGCGTTCTTATTGGTTGATGCCTCAATCTGATTGGCTTAGAAACGATAATGAGATGCGCGGGACTGGCCATGCCCTGCCTTTCTTAAGCCTTCAGCGACTACAGTGAGCATTTGAACGGTGCCAGGAACAAATTTTCGCACTGCCTATTGATACAGTAACGCACCAAAATCTTCGTGTGTTATATTCTTTTAAATTTTGATCTAGTACTTTTGTTTCTGGGTAACTGTCAAAACACATCAAGGAGAGGCGACTTTTCTTTCTTTTGACTCGGGAGCTTGAAGAAACACTTACGCGTTTGTCCCTTCAGAACACAAACTTCGCGAGGACGTATGAATCCGCAAGCTGCACTTCTTCTTTGGACCCATCAAACGTTAGAACCATGTTTCATGGGTGACATTAAGAAGTTCTATAGCTGTAGACGCCGGCATTCCGAGTGAAATCTAACCAAATGTCATGCACACTCGCAAAGGAATCTGCTCGCGATTCCAACGCGATGCTCTCAGTTTTTTAAATGCCAGTAAGCTCTATAGGAGAATTTATCCTCCGTCAAATAGCAACCGTGTTTCCGCCTGTTCCTCCCGCTCACTCGAGGTCTTAACCGCGGCAGAATAGGAATGCAGAGAGACTTATTTATCTCGGCGTTATCACGTCAGAATTAAACGCGCATACTTACGCCGCTTTCGCAAAGCGGTTGCGAGCGCCATTGCTAAAGATGCAATACTAATTCGCGCTCATCTATTTGATGATGAAACCGAGCGGATTCGTTTCACCATTGTTATTTGAACCCCAGTGCATATACAGCCTCAGGTGGAGTGCCTTTGGTCAGTTCGAAGCAATTTCGAAGGCGCTCCACAATCTAAAAACAATCCGTTCTTGAAACTCTTCAGCTTGTGAAGAACGGTTTCACCTTGTGCGCTACAAAATATGGACAAGCCGAAGAACCCGGTCCTTATTTTGCACCATAAAACGTTCTTCTAAGCGTCCCCCAAAATGGTTCTTCGTGAGAACCCTATTAGGGGGACCTGTAAGCCAGCTCCTTTTTTGATGCGAAAGAGTTCTTCATCGCCCGGTTGCCTTTCTAGTGCATCAGGGGGGGGGGGGGGGGGGGGATGGTGCATGAAGCGAAACCGTTCTTCACAAGCTGCAAGAGTTCTTGGGGCCGTCCAAGAACGTTTCTAGGAGGGATTGTTTCTAGAATGCATGCTCGCGCCTTATAGGTGCGGCAGATGCGAGGGCCCGCTTTCACGACCAAGAAGATACCAAAGCAAGAGCGCTCCGAAATTGCTCCAGATTCTGCGAGGAAGCTCCACATATAGCTTCGTTGTTCAACGTAACGAAATAAATCTTATTAAACAAATTGTCACAAAAAAATTACGCATTTTTACGCGTTGCACGAAGTAGTTATTGAAAAGTTTGGTTGTCGAAGGAAGAAGCGATTTTTTTTATGCGTTTGAAAAGTGTTTCTCTCGATAAAATAACGTGAAGCTAATCTAACATGCACCTAGATGTACCTTAATTCAACACATGCAAGGGGAAGTTAGTAACATTCCGCGAGAAGGCGGATTTTTTTTTTTTTTTTTTTTATAAATGTTTTTGGGGAAATACGAAAAGGCTTGTTTCTCATTTGTGCCCAAGAATGCAGGCATGTGCGACGTGAGCCTGAATGTAGCTTTGGCAGGATTGTGATTGCATTCACTTGGCCGAACGAGTAGAGACATGGCGGCCAGATGCCTTGCTTGCAAATCGTCTATAGTTCTCCGGATCAGCCACGTTGACAATGCAGGTGATTCGTGAACATCATGATATCGCTAAACTGCGCGGTGGAAAAGAAGCCACAGGCTCAGATGCGTAGCGTCTCGGTCCGTTCGCTTGTTACAACGGCAGAAGATCATGGTCCTAAATGTCGAAAGCAACGCCATTTCACCTTTGCTTTTTTTTTTCTTTAAGTGATGAGTGAAAGGCAGAGACGTAAGCCTGGACTTCTGTTCTAGCTGGCTGCATGCTCTGCACAGGGGAAAGGACTAAGGAATAAAAAGGCGGGATGAGGTGCTTAATGAATATGAGGAGAGAGAGTTGAAAGGTTGATGGGTTGAATAGTTGAAAATGTCAGGCTCTGCCTACAGGGATTGCATCAACCGGGTGTCCTCGAGAAATTGTATCAGGGCTTTTGTGGCTTTCATTGAACGTTCCGTGGACTGCCACAAGCCCAGCACTTTGTCGCGGGAGAAAGGTCGGTCGTCTAGCCTCTATTGTTCTGTGAAGGTCTCCTCCTTCCACGGCGTAGACGGCACATTCACAGATAAGGTCATTTGCAGTTTCCTGGACATCGCAGACTGGGCAGTTTGGGCTGTCTCTTCTTTTTATTCGATGTAGGAAGTGTCGGGTAAACGCCACCCCCAGTCGGAGTCTGTGTAGTACTGCCATGGGACCTGCGTGGAAGTCCAGACGGATATTGAAATGTCATATGTGGATCGAAAGACCTTTGCTTTAACCCTTAGCTATGGGGGCAGAAATGTTAATTTGCGTCACGAAAGAAAAAAATAAAAAGATAGTTCCTTCATTAGTGAAGAAAACAAATTTCAATAACTTTTTTTTAACTTTACACTTACTGCTTGGAACATCTTGGTCAAAGATTAACATGCTATCCACATAAGGGCAAAACACGTTAAAGGGGTAAAATTAAGTTGTTTTTCTTTCATTGAGTGAAACAAAAAAGTACGTCGTTTAAAGCATTTTATTTCAAGGACTGCGTTGCAAATAGGACATTGTTGGCGGGTTGGGCCCTGGTTGTAGCAGGATTTTGATGTTTGTAATATTTGTCCTTCATTACTGAAACGGTCGATGAGTTCATTCCCACCGACGCGGAAACGTTCGGCGCTCTCATCGTACCGGCACGCTAGCTGCCCGTTCTGATACACGACGAAACGCTGTTCTTGAGGAGGAGTCCGAAAGGCTTTGCGAGCATACGCTGACGCGCACATGGAAAGCACACTTCCGACGTTCGCCGTTTTAAATTTCATTTGAAGCGTCCAAGAAGCGAAACAAACGGAACACCGATCTAATCGGATCTCGAGCGTTTGATCCGATTACCCGGCAGGCAAAACAGATTAAGATTCCCATCTGGATCCTCCGAAAACAGGGCTCAGCTTTCAAGTCGGACGATCTTCGTGATGTGTCTGTATACGGTAGCCATATTGCGTTATAAGGAGAGGGGCCAGGTCTGTTTCAGAACCTAAACAGGCCAAATGGGATTTTCTTTTCAATCGAATGCCGACACATAAAATAAATAAATAAAGAGCACTCGAAGGCTCCCTGTAAATATTCATTCTTAAAAGTAGTGTTTTCTTCTTCTTTCTTTTTCAATTTGTAAGAGTTTGAAACTTCGTTGTTATTTTTAAGATTCTTTTTCACTAAAAGCAGGTATCTTTTTTTTCTACATATCTAAAAAAAGCAGATAAAAGTTAAAATAAATAAATAAATAAATTACGAACGTATAGTAAAATCTTCTTGTGAGCCATTGGTGCAAATAAGAATACCAAAAATGATTATTAAATACAACGAGAAGTTAAAACTCCTTAAGAAGTGACGTTTTCCAGGGAGCCAAATCTGCTAGGGTATTCTCTCTAAAACCCGGCAAAGTGCATTTTAAATGTCCCAAACTAAAAGCCTCGTGGCATTTCTATGCATTGATTTATTGGACGACTCCAGATTTCCTGATGCAAGTCCGTGGTTTGAAAACGGCTCCGTTATAATTATTATGACTTCCGGACACCACGTGCGGCCACTGGACATCCATGTCTGGTTTTGGTAGATGGCGTGAAGATGACGTGAATATCGCGCTGCTAGGTTCCGTCCTCAAGAACAAACCGAATTTTGCATTACAAGGCACAAATAATGGGTCTGATATTACGTTTCTATTTTGAATAGTGTGTGTGTGCCTTCGATGACCCACGACTGTGATTATATTTGGTAGTTGTGGCTAAACCAAAGAAAACGGCACGTGACCACGGAAAAGAGAGAGAGCGCGAGCCAAACCGTTCAGTTCTCGATCGGCGGCTCTTTGGCGGAAAGAAAACAAATTTCGAGCCGCAAATTGTGTTCTGGCTAGTTGGGCTCTCATATGTCATGTACAAATAAAAACCTTGGCCACCATAAATACCTTGTCAGTGTCCATGCAGCCTGTCTGCTTCATGTTGCGTCATGTGGTAGTAGCCGTGTCAGACGGTTTTTGCCGTTTCCCTTCCTAAGCATAAAAAGAGAAAAAAAAGCATTTTAAGGTTAAATGTTTTCTCAATTTCTTGTGAAAACGTTTTGTTGAACTCAATTTATTTGTTTATGCGTTATTTTTACGCCTGTATATGGCGCTCGGAAGCACCGTACCTAAACGCAGTGAATGCACTTATATGGGGCGACCACATACTTACTCATTAAAAATGCCTACGCGATTACTTACCCGCAAAACACTCAAAGAGCCAATTTCTGCGATCTACGAAATCAGATCGGCGAATGATGAGGCGTAACATCCCTTTAGACCTCAAAATGAAGTCTGTGCTGTGGCATTACGTAATGCAAGCATGACGAACGGGGATCGGTGGCAGAGTGGGCTAGCGCACACCAGCTCGGAGCACGTGGAGCGAAAGCTCTCGCTGCAGAACCCAGGATCCTGGGTTCAACCCCCACCTCTGCCCGTTTCGATCCGGATGAGCATCGTACCGGTGTGCGGTTGTCACAAAAACCGGCCTGGTCCCGCCGGGCCACGCGTATTGTAAAGGGCGCCCCGTTGGCTGCCTGCGGGGCCATGTGGTCGCCGCGGGTGGTGTGACACTCCCTGGTTGGCGCTAGTTAGCACCTCGCCGGTCCCGACTGGGACCCTTACTTGACTTGTTTATGGCCTCTTCGACTCCCTTTCGGGGGACGCTTTTGCCCGATGCTTGGGCGCGGTACCACTTCGTGGAATTCGGTAATGAGTTTGCCAGATGCCCCAGTTGAGCGTTTTTGGTGTTGACTTTGGAGCTTGGGGCAACGAATGTCTTCACCGCTGTGACGGTAATTTTTTTTTTTTGTGTGTGAGTGTATTGCGATTGTAGGGGAGCGGGTGTGTTTTGTTTACTTTATTAAGAAAGAGCGCCGATCGGTTGAAACTGGGAAACGGCGCGGCAGTCGACTTGGGAGGTTCGAGAGCGCAACCCGCTCTTCCTGTCGGCTCCGGGCGTAGCCTCGGGCACCGCGGTAAAGGGGAAGACCCGCCTGGACACTGAACGTCAGCTACTTCTGTGCTCCAACCCTGTGCGGCCTTCCTCTGCCGGACTGCCCCAGTGCGTCGACCGTCCGTGACGCGACAGCGTCGAAAGCCAACAACCCCCGCCTCTGGCGCACCGCGGCCACGTTCAGGCAGAGCCCGTCGCAAGCGACCGCCCTCAAGTCCGTCCACGCCTCTGCGAGCCTCGTCGTGCCGGACTGCGCCAAAGTGCGGTATCGTTCCCATTCTTCTTGTTGTGTACCCTCTGTCTTGCCAATAGCTATTAAGTGTCTCTTGTATGCTTCCGCCTGATTGAGACTGTGTGTGTATTTTCCTTTCACTTTTGTCACCATCTTACTATAGCCTTTATTAAATGTTTCTAGTGCTCTGTTCGTCACGTGCCTTGTCTTTGTCCCCCCGTCCCTGGAGCCCACGTACTGTGGGATAGCGGGCGTCCGAACCCCCGTTGCGGTCTACGGCGAGTGCGCTTCCCCTCTCGCTCCGCGCCGGACCGTGACATTTTCTGGCGTCCGCGACAGGACGCCCGTTTTTCGGGGGACCGCGGGACGGAGACGAGCCTTACGAAAAGCTTTTGGCCTTACGCGTCGTGCACGCATTGTTGCCGGAGTGACGGTTGATGTAAAGCGGTTCGCGTAATAGTTCCGGCACTGCTTGTGGCGCAAAGATGGAATGGGAAAGGTTGTTGTCAGTGGGGACTCAGCTGGGGTTGGCTGGGGCCGACTTAAAAATGTGGATTGATGACGCCGCCCAGAGGGGAGCTGCGAAAGAAGCTGCCGATAGAGACGCTGCGCTGGACGCAGCAGAGAGAGAACGAATTTTTGCTAAAGAAGCCGCAGAGAGAGAGATGGAAATCTTAAAGCTTAAGATTCAGTTAGAAAAGGAAGGAAGAGTCAGCGCGGCCAGTAACGTGTCCGAAGAAAGGCGCGAACGAGAAGGGCAGAGCGCCCTGAAATTGAGTCCCAGTAAACTCCTGGTCGCCTTCGATGAAAAGAAAGATGACTTGGACGCGTACATCCGTAGGTTCGAGGGTATAGCACTTAGTCAGAAATGGCCCGAGGGCCAATGGGCTACCGCGCTCAGTACCTGCCTGACCGGAGAGGCTCTCAGCGTGTATGGACGCCTAACGCCGGAGGATGCCGCGAATTACGGAAAGGTGAAGGCGTCTTTGCTGAAGAGGTTTCGGTTCACGGTCGACGGATTTCGGGAAAAGTTCCGAGAGGGGAAACCGCTCGACGGTGAAACCGCTACTCAGTATGCCGCCCGGCTCGGACACTACTTTGACCGCTGGGTTGAACTGTCGAGCACCGCGAGAGATTTCGAAAGCCTCCGTGAGTTGGTCCTACAGGACCAGTTTCTGAGGGGATGCCACCCAAGTCTGGCCCTGTATCTGAGGGAGAGGAAGGTTCCGAGTCTCGAAGGGTTGCTGGAGCTGGCTGACCAGTATTTGGAGGCGCAGTCTCATGAGAACTTAGGGAAATCCCGAAGGAGCGAGGCAGAGCCTAGCGTGCGGGAGAACGCTGGGAAGCAGGTGCCGAGGCCGGAGGTAAGGTGCTTCCTTTGCAACAAAATCGGCCATCTGGCGGCTCAGTGCCGTAGCGGTAGCAACGCTGGGAACGTACCGACGTGTCGGAAATGTGGCCGCAGGGGGCATAGAACCGAGTTGTGCCGAGGCTCCGACGGCGGGAGGCCTCAGGCCTCGTGCGTATGTGCCCCGAAAGAGGGGCCGATGAACGCAGCCGACGGGAACCGTTTCGTGGAGCTGAAGAGTTGGGAGAAGATTCCTGTCGTGAATGCCGCTGTGACCTCGCGGGCGGAATTCCTTGTTGAGGGAATGCCCGTCGTAGAGGGCAACGTAGGGACGAGGAAGATTACCGTATTGCGCGACACGGGCAGCAATACGGTGATCATCAAGAGAGACCTGGTTGACGACGGCCAGATAACCGGAATAAGGAGGCCCGTTTACCTGGTTGACGGGACCGTAAAGATGCTCCCCGAGGCGAGAGTTCGGGTATCAACCCCCTACTTTCGGGGTGTGGTGACGGCCCTCTGCATGGAGGAACCGTTGTACGACCTGATTCTCGGGAACATCACCGGAGTCAAAGATCCCGACAGCCCCGTGGTGGACACCGAGGGAGAGGACGACGCACCCGACGTTGACGCCGGCGGAGTTAAGCCGAACGCCCAGAGTGGAAGGGACCTGACCTCAGACGGAGTTCAAAGACCTACGAGTAAGAAACAGGCCAAGGGCCCTAAACCTAAGAAGGGTCACAATACAGCGGGGGCGGTCGAGACGCGGAATAGCAAGAAACAGAAGCCCAAGCAACAGGGTTTGAAAACTCCCCGAATAGAGGGAGTACCCGTCAACACTTTAGAGTTCAGACAACAGCAGAAAAGAGACAAAACTTTAGCCCCTTGTTATCTCAAGATTGGGAAGAAGATGGAGTGCAAAGACGGAACGAGCTATTACGAGTTTGTGCAAGAGAATGAACTTCTCTACCGCCTGTATCACGAGAGGTCAGGAAGACAGACGCGCCAACTGGTAGTCCCCGAGTTGCACCGGAGAACAGTGCTTGAAGTGGCGCATGACAGCATAATGGCTGGACACCTTGGAGGCAGGAAGACCTTGGAGAGAGCACAGGCCGAGTTTTTCTGGCCTGGAATGCACGCCGAATGCAAGCGCTTCGTGGCCTCTTGTGACGCCTGCCAGCGAACCAGCCCAAGAGGAAACACCCGGAAGGTACCGCTTAAAAAGGTACCTGTGATTGACACGCCCTTTCAAAGAGTGGCAATTGATATCGTGGGGCCGTTGTCGCCGAGGTCCGACCGGGGAAACCGGTACGTGCTTACGATGGTTGACTACGCGACGCGTTATCCGGACGCCGTTGCCCTGCCCAGCATCGAAACAGAGAGAGTTGCCGAAGCCCTGGTCGAGATGTTTTCACGGGTTGGGGTGCCAAAGGAGATTCTCAGCGACAGGGGCACCAACTTCACTTCGGAGCTCATGAAGGAAGTGAGCCGACTTCTCTCCGTCAACCAGCTTCATACGACTCCGTACCACCCCATGGCGAACGGCCTGGTGGAGAAATTCAACGGCACCCTGAAGCGAATGCTGAAAAGAATGTGCCAAGAAAGACCCAAGGACTGGGACCGCTACCTGGGGCCGATCTTGTTTGCTTATCGCGAAGTGCCACAGGAGAGCTTGGGCTTCTCCCCATTCGAGCTGATGTTCGGACGTAATGTGCGCGGCCCTCTGGCCGTTCTGAAGGAGCTCCGGACTCAAGAATCGCTACCCTCTGAGATCAAGTCAACGTATCAGTACGTACCGGAGCTTAGAAACAGGCTGGAGGAGACATGCAGGTTGGCGCATGAGGAGCTCAGACGGTCAAGCGCGAGATACGAGCGTTACTACAATGCCAAGTCTCAGAAGCGCTCCCTGCAGCCGGGAGATCAGGCTCTGATTTTGCTCCCGACTGAGCACAACAAACTGCTCATGCAGTGGAAGGGGCCATACCCGATCGTAACAAAGAAAAACGAGGTCGACTACGAGGTCGATCTGGGACATGCCACCCGGCTGTTTCACGTCAATCTCCTGAAGAAGTACGAAATCCGAGAACCAAATACGACCACGGCACCCGCTGTCGCAAACTCAGTCATTGCAATCGAGGACGCTGAAGACGAAGAGGGGCTTCCGGTGATGCCGCTGCGTCGGACGGAGAACGCTGAGAACGTCCACATTTCGCCTGAGTTGAGTGCCGAGAGAGAGGAGCAAGCGCGCGAACTCTCCTGCGCGTACGAAGGCATCTTCTCTGACGTTCCCGGAAGAACGGACCTGTCGGAATGTGACCTGCGGCTGACTGATTCTCATCCAATTCAGATCCGGCAGTACCCCCTCCCTTTCGCCGTTCGGCAAATTGTCGAAGACGAGGTTGGGGCTATGCTGGAGATGGGCATCGTCGAAAAATCCCAATCAGCCTACAACTTCCCCGTGATCGTCGTTAAGAAGCGCGACGAAACTCACCGCCTCTGCATCGACTTCCGGAGACTAAACGACGTGCTGGTGGCCGATGCGGAGCCGATTCCCCGGGTGGACGAACTACTCGCCTCTGTGGGAACCAAAAGGTTCTTCACCAAACTAGACTTTGCCAAAGGGTACTGGCAGGTCCCACTAACCGAGGAGTCTAAACAGAAGACGGCGTTCTCAACATCAACGGGGCTGTATCAGTTCAAATATATGCCCTTCGGCATTAAAACAGCCCCAGCGATCTTCACCAAGGTGATGCGAAAGGTTCTCGAGGGAATCCCTGGGGTGAGCCACTACTTTGACGATGTCCTAATTGCCAGTGACGAGTGGGAGGAACACCTCGCCACTCTGAGAGAGGTGTTTGAGCGAATCCAGAGGGCAGGCCTGACGGTGAGGCCAAGTAAGTGCGAAATTGGCTTTCGCGAAATCACGTTTCTGGGTCATCGCATCGGCCAAGGGGAAGTTGCTCCCGTCCATTCCATCCTCGAGAAGATCAAAGATGTGCAGAGGCCAACGACCAAGCGTCAGGTTAGATCTTTCCTGGGGCTGACGGGTTATTATCGTGATTTCATCCCCGAATACGCAACCATCGCTAGTCCGCTGTCAGACCTCACCAAAAAAGGGACACCCAACAATGTGCCCTGGCGCGAGGAACAGGATAAGGCGTTCACGGAACTAAAGAAGAAACTCGCGAACCCGCCGATTCTGAGGCTGCCGAACCTCGATCGTCCGTTTGTGCTCCGCACGGACGCGTCGGACCGCGGTGTCGGAGCCGTGCTCATGCAGGAGCACGATGCCGTCCTCCACCCGGTGGCGTACGCGAGTCGCAAGCTGCTTCCCAGGGAAATGAGCTACGCCACCATAGAGCGGGAGGGACTCGCCCTTGTGTGGGGGATCAAGCGCTTCGACACGCTCCTTTATGGCCGACCCTTCACGGTGCAGACTGACCACCAGCCGCTTCAGTATATCAATAGAGGAAAGCACCTGAACGGCAGGGTGCTGCGATGGAGCCTTCAGCTTCAGGAGTACCAGTTCCGCGTGGAATACATAAAGGGAGGAGAAAACGTCGGCGCCGACTATCTGAGTCGCGCTGAGTAACCGCTGATCACGGCGCCGGCGCTACCGTCGTGTGACGCCTTGTCTCGTAATGTGAATTAGAAGCTCCTCTATTGTATTTATTTTTGTGTAGATTTCTTGTACGTCTGCTGCATGGCGTAACCAAGTGTGCGGCTAGGCCAGTATATTTGGTGGAAGTACGTATCATTGACTATGCCATGAGAGCGTCAGTCTTTCCGCGAGGTTAATTGCTTCAGTGTCGTATTTTTTTTTTTGCGATTGTGCTGTTGGTCAGGGAGTTATCTAGAAGTAAAGAGCGTTCCGATCCTATTTTTATCTTGTGTTGAATGTTTTGCTAATATGCTCCTTCATGTGTCAGTGCCAGTTGTGTCTATGTCAGAGCGTTTGAGTTGACCTTTTCAGCTACGGTCCAGAGTACATTGAGATATATGCCAGTGGTAATTCTTGTTTTTGTGACGTGGAAAATATTAACGCATTAATATTATTAAGAAGGGGGTAGTGTCACAAAAACCGGCCTGGTCCCGCCGGGCCACGCGTATTGTAAAGGGCGCCCCGTCGGCTGCCTGCGGGGCCATGTGGTCGCCGCGGGTGGTGTGACATTCCCTGGTTGGCGCTAGTTAGCACCTCGCCGGTCCCAACTGGGACCCTTACTTGACTTGTTTATGGCCTCTTCGACTCCCGTTCGGGGGACGCTTTTGCCCGATGCTTGGGCGCGGTACCACTTCGTGGAATTCGGTAATGAGTTTGCCAGATGCCCCAGTTGAGCGTTTTTGGTGTTGACTTTGGAGCTTGGGGCAACGAATGTCTTCACCGCTGTGACGGTAATTTTTTTTTTTTTTTTTGTGTGTGAGTGTATTGCGATTGTAGGGGAGCGGGTGTGTTTTGTTTACTTTATTAAGAAAGAGCGCCGATCGGTTGAAACTGGGAAACGGCGCGGCAGTCGACTTGGGAGGTTCGAGAGCGCAACCCGCTCTTCCTGTCGGCTCCGGGCGTAGCCTCGGGCACCGCGGTAAAGGGGAAGACCCGCCTGGACACTGAACGTCAGCTACTTCTGTGCTCCAACCCTGTGCGGCCTTCCTCTGCCGGACTGCCCCAGTGCGTCGACCGTCCGTGACGCGACAGCGTCTAAAGCCAACAACCCCCGCCTGTGGCGCACCGCCGCCACGTTCAGGCAGAGCCCGTCGCAAGCGACCGCCCTCACGTCCGTCCACGCCTCTGCGAGCCTCGTCGTGCCGGACTGCGCCAAAGTGCGGTATCGTTCCCATTCTTCTTGTTGTGTACCCTCTGTCTTGCCGATAGCTATTAAGTGTCTCTTGTATGCTTCCGCCTGATTGAGACTGTGTGTGTATTATCCTTTCACTTTTGTCACCATCTTACTATAGCCTTTATTAAATGTTTCTAGTGCTCTGTTCGTCACGTGCCTTGTCTTTGTCCCCCCGTCCCTGGACCCCACGTACTGTGGGATAGCGGGCGTCCGAACCCCGTTGCGGTCTACGGCGAGTGCGCTTCCCCTCTCGCTCCGCACCGGACCGTGACAGCGGTCGTGTATCACTCCTGCGTAGTGCACATTAAAGACCCCAGGCGAGCGGTTGTTATGCACTGGCTAAGTTGCTCATATACTGCTGGGAGACTCGTCGCCCATTGAGGCAGACCAAGTTCTAGGCTGTATACACATACACACATTTTTTTTTTTTTGCATGCATAATTTTTTGCATGGCGTAATGCAAAAGCGCAGACTTCATTTTTGGGTCTAAACGGATGCTCCGCCTCATCATTCGCTGAGCAGATTTCGTAGATTGCAGAGATTGGTTCTTTGGGTGTTTTGCTGGTAAGTAGACGTGCAGGTATTTTTTAGAGTGTAGTCACTACGGCGCCTTAGACACTGAACTGTGTGAGCGACATGCAAAGAAGCCCCCGCTGTCATGTTCACGCTAAAGGACGGTTCACACACACACACTTGCGTCGAGTCTGACCGAAGGCAACTGCAACGGCTTGCGTCGTACGTGTTGCTATGTCAACAGCTGTGTCGGCTCCAACAAAACGGGGTAAAAACCAGTTTTGTTGGACCCGACGAAGCTGTTTCCATAGCAACCATCGCACTCGGTTCGACTCAACGCAAGTGTGTGAATCGCCCTTAAAATTGTCGCGCAGTCTACGACTTAACTCAGGCACGCGGTGCTTCCTTTCTTAGTGCTGAGATTGAGTTGTCACTGACGGAAGAGTAGCATATTGACAAACGAAACGAATGCCGGTTTACCAATACACGAAGCTCTCGGATTCAGACTCTTGCAGTCCTCTGATTTATGAAAATCGTAAACAACATCTGTCAGGCTTATCGATAGGGCTGTGGAAGAATTTAACATCAGTAAAACATAGAATTTGTCTTCTCTCGGTCGTGACATAGTGACCTTTTTATAGTAACAGTAACCCGACACGCTGAGGTGCAGTGTGTTTTCTGGCCCCCCCCCCCCCCCCCCCCCCCTCTCTGAGTATGCCCAGGTGGTGGGGCTAGACTGAAATTCATCCATAGGCATGGGCGTACGAACCGGGGGAGCAAGGGGCGCTTGCCCGGCCAGTTCTCAGAGGGAGGGGGGGGGAGGGCAAGGCATGAGTTTTGCCCCCCCCTGAAACAGCCGCCACTGGGCATGGTAAACACTGACCGGCGGCGCCCGAGGGATACCAGGGGCACCACACCCCGGCCCCCGGGGGGAGGCGGGGGCGGGGGGACGTCTGTTTCCCCCCCCCCCCCCCCCCCTTTTGCTCAGAAACAAGTTGGGACGCATATGCCCACATTGCAGCCATATTTCGAGGAAGAGGCACTAGGAGGGCACTGCAGCTAGCTTGGATGCGACACTTTTCACCGCCGGGTACGTTAGTTGCCGACAGCTGTTCAAAGAATATCAAGAACGATACAGATGTGCTGCTAGGGCACTGTAGTCTATCTTGAGCAGTGTTGGGACCGAGCGGTACCCGTGGTGGTGGAGGGGCTACTCGAGCCAGGCACCGGGCTAGAGCTCAGCGGGAACGACAATGAGCCGCGATCTCTCTCGAAGAGTGCACTGTTTATTTACATGTACACAGTTGGTTCAAAATCAGGGAAGACATTGAGGGTGCGGTGGACTGGCCTTTATATAGCAATACTGGGATTAGGGGACCGCACTACAATTGCTCAGACGTATCGGCATTCCCTCGCGTGATGTGACGTCATGGAAGTTTCCTTCGGACTCGGAATCCTGGCGCCGGTGTATGGAAGTCATCCAGGCGGCAGTATCTCGCTGCTCTATAGTGCCGACGCCCCCATGAACCGTGAGTAACTCACAATAGACGCGTACACAACACACGGCATTCGAGGTCAGGATCGAGGGTTGTTTACTTTTCGAGAAAAGCAGGAGCCTCGGAATCCAGCCACGGGCGCGTGCGTCGTCCACTTAGCCGACCAAGGTTAAGGTGCCTCAGGCAGACGGAGCCGACCAAGGCTACGGTCCCGCAGGCAGAAGAACGCAGACACGCCGGAATGCAGCCACGGGCATCGTCCGCCGAGCCGACCAAGGTTAAAATCCCGCAAGCAGACGGAGCCGTAGACACGATTCATCACCGGCACGGCTCCTTCTTGAGGCATGTTTGACCATCATCTTGCGACCGGGCCGAGCTGGATTCGAATGCCGTACCTCCACGTGGCAGCCGCGTGCTTTGCCAGCTTCGCCACGCACGCGGCAGCATTTCGTGTCCTTTGCAGTGTTGGAGGAAAAGAATAGGAATTATAGCACCTCTTGTTCGGGAAGTCTTGTGAAGGGTTGTTTTTGAAACGAGACAATGTCGCACTCGCAAACGATAGAGCTACAGTCCCTCCCGGTTAGCAGTTTGCACTCTGTTGTGTAAGGAGGGATATTGCTGCATACAGTACGCAATAGGCTGCGGAGGCCCTCAGCCAATACTTGAGTGCCGGAGATGATGCCCCAGTATGCCCTCTCTTTACGACATTATAATTAATTCAATAAGACAGTTTTTTTTTTTTTGAGCCGTGGAAGTTTGATTACTTTGAGCTGTTCAGGTGAGTTATTCGAACAGGGGGACATAATGTAGTTGGCTAATCCTCACGGAAAGTCGGATAATTAATTAAAATTTGATAGTTAAGGTTTTTAGTTAGTGAAAGTAAACATAGGCTTGCAATTAGAAGTTTGCTGAGCGTTATCGAAAACCACTACCGTAAAATACTGGTGAAACGCCCATCCCACTTTGACTGAAAACTGGGTTAATCTCGACATGGGCGCTTGTCCAGTCAAATCGGGCCCTTAACGTATAATTTGCAGAATTTCCGAGTTTGGGAAATGTTAATATTGGGCGCTTGAACGAAGTGGGCGCTTCCGCGGTATTCTACGATAAATCAGTCAATTCGAGAAAGATTTGAAGCGCGTGGTAAGCGCCGTAGTCCTCCAAAATTTCCACGCATGAAAAGGTTATCCGCGTTTTCGGTTCACCAGCGCAATGCTGCTGATCCGAAAGCACCAGTGCAAAATTTAGCGCCCCCTTGCGCTTACCACCCGCTTGGATTCTTTCTAAAATTGACAGTTTTAGTGGTTTTCGATGACGCTCAGCAAACTTCGAATTGGAATCGTGTGTTTATTTTTAGTTATTAAAAATGTATTTAACAAACTTTAGTTCATTATCTTACCTATCGCGAGGATTAGCCGCTTATGTTTTGTCACCATGATCGTATAACTCACCTGCACAAACCGCATTATAATACCTTTAACGCATTTTTCTATAATTAATTCTGATCGAATTAAGTCAAACGCCCTTTATATTAAATTACGTGAGGTTTTGTAACTGCGTAAGGATATTTTACCTTAATCAGCAATCCAATTGGTCGATGCAAAGCTAAGGTTCGTAATAAAAGCGACAAACTTTCAATCATACGGGTTTTTTTTTTCTTTGGGGTGGGGGGGGGGGGGGGGGGGGGTCGGAAACAAAAGTGGGCGGGAAACAACTGAACTATCCGGCGGATAAAACAAAATAAAAAGAAGCGAACAAGCTGCCTCGTTCTGAGCAGAAGCCGTTCGCTATAAAATCTCAATTAGCATCATTTGCGTTTCGCTAAACTCAACTAAAGCGATTAGCGAGGGAGCAAAGTTTCCCCGCCGGCAAAACTAAAAAAATTTCCTTCCTTCCTTTTTCGTGAACTCAAGCCCGTGGTACCACGAGAGAAAACGATCACTGATATCAGAGGCGAGCGCACAGAAAGGCCGTTTAGCGTTGTTTCTAACACAACCATTGGATAACGCGGAACACAAAAAAACCTAAGTCCCACAAAAACGCTAGCTGTTGTGCGTGCCACGAGCGAACGGAGAGAGCTATTTTGTTCTTCCGACCAACGTTAACGCAAATATAATTGCGATGCAAATTTAACTACCTTCAAAAGAGCAAAAGCCCTGACGTTTCAACGACATCAAGCAAACACCGGCTGGTGTGAAATGATACCACGCTCATAGTTTTGCCGTAAACAACGAATTAAGCAATACATCAAAGCGCCTCATCTTTTCATTTGTCTTTCAACGGTTTGGTTTGCCTTCGTCTTAGAATGGGAGGACGACGACACAATTACACACTGCCGATTATAAACAAACATCATGGCCGGCGAAATGCTACCGCAAATGAACAATCAGATAACGGATCTGCCTTGATACAACCTTCGCGCTGTAACGAGCTGTAAGGACCAGTGAACGCGTCTCTTCGCTATCATTGTTCGCTACATCTAAGATGGAAGCCCAACACGCGCGACAAGGACGGCATATGGTAATCTTTAATCTAAAAACCCGATAGCAAGCTGTCGAGTTCGCCCGCATTGAAGAACTTCATACATTCCATCCGACGTTCTTTATCATTCCCACGCATCTAAAATTGCCATAATTGAACGCGCCCGTTTACGACCCAAACGCCAAACAACAGACGGTCCGTACGACGGCCGCCCAAACATTAGGAAACTGATGCCCCGAGAGATAGAACGCGAGCCATTGTAGTGTGCACACAACGTCTGACAGGGAACGCAAGTGCGGAAAGACACATCCGTCTCGGCGTCGGCGAAGCTCGCAGAACAAACCTTTGACGGGGAAATAATCGCTCGCCGGTGGAGGCAGGAAGAACGGTCCACGTAGACGCGAGAAAAAGCGAGACGCGCCGGTGCATATTAGAGAAGGCGCCGCGACGCGCGTCTCCCGCCACCCCAAATGGCTGCAGCAGCCGTTCCTGCGAAAGCGTCTGTCGCGTGACTCTACCGAATTACCGTGGGGCCGTGCTGGCTAGTTAGCCGACGCCGCCGGCGCCGAAGAAAGTGTGCAACAAGGCAGCGGGTTCCGTGTGATCAAGGTGCGCCGTCAAGAGAGGAACTGCCGGAAGCTAGCGCTGTTAGTGCGTCCTGTGTGTGCGCGATGAACGTGGTAAGGAGCGAAGTAGCGGATAAGGTCAGGCCGCCTCCCTCACACGCCGCGCTCGATCCCCGGTAAGAGAAAGAGTCACGCGAGCATTAGGGGAGATGCTGACGACGTGTTGGTGCGGTCGACGCGCCAGTCGTGTTTTATCTCTTCCGTCCAGAACCGCGTAGTAATGTGCTAGCGTAACGTCTCCTAACTAGCACTCCGGATGGGGACTGCTTTGTTTCGTCGAGACAGGTTGGAGGGAAACACGTTTTGTGGACAACGTTTCATGGACGCACGTTTCGTCGACGCTGCATTCGATGTTTCGTAAAAACTCGCTTCGTAGACACATGCAACTACGGCGTTTCGTCGACGGCGTATTTCTTTTTTGCTAAGTGCATTGGCTTTATTTACTTCGCTGGAAGCAGGCACGTAGCCAGGATTTTGTTTCGGGGGGGATTTTGTTTCGGGGGGGGAGGGGGGGGGGGGGGTGCCATTCATGACAAAATGCTGCATGGGGGGAGGGGGAAGAGGAGGTCCAAGCAAAATGGAAGATTTTTTTTTTTTTGGGGGGGGGGGGGGGGCATGGGCCTCCCCCCTGGCTACGTGCCTGGCTGGAAGCATACAGGAACTAAGCGGTCTCACCCTGGTGGCTCCGGTAAGCGAAAGACCAAAATCGCGAGCCCTATTCTCTGGCTTCCAAACAATCTGCGCTACGCACAAGCACCCCTCAGTTCGCTCGGGAAAGCTTTAATATAAACTCAGGCCCGAGCTTACACCAGTCATCATCGGAATCGCCATGAATTTGGCAAATCTGGCTACCATTCAAATGCAAGCAAACAATGTGCGCGGAAAGACCCTCTCGACAAAACGTCGCAAGGTATACCGATGGAACGATTGCAAAATCAATTTGATGAAACGAACTGTATTTGAAGGAGGCTGGCAGTGTTCACGAAATTATCTGTCGATAAAACGTCGTTCGAGGAGCTCATTGCCACGGATGGTTGGATGTATGTTAATGCTGTACCCTTTATAACGGGCGGTAGTTCGCGCCCTCCAGCCTAAGTCTAAAAGGACAAACATATGATGCCTCCTGCTCGTCTAAGCCAATAATTTACGACTACCACAAGGCAGTGCAGGATATCATCAGTATGACCTCTGGGGGATCTGGCAAAACAAACTAAAATATCACCCCCCCCCCCTCCTCCCCCCGGCGGGAAGTCGCCAATTTTCCACTAGTCAAACCTAGTCGGCGTTACCCCTGCACCGGACCCACTGTGAGACACGGTTGGACTTTGGGCCGGTGCCACGCCGGGAAAGAGTCCCAATTTTTTCTCTTTCCCGTCTGTCCCCAGCTGTGCTAGTTAGTTCTGCATCACCCAATTTCCCTTCATAATATCCATCAATCTTCTAATCGCCTCTTTGTGACTGCATTCCTTATCTCTTCCGTCCTTCTAACTCTGCCAGCAAAGCCCAGGCCCCCGGCCAAATCGGTTACCCCCTCAGGGAGTGCAGAGCGAAGCCTTGTGCACTTCAAAACCAAATGCTTTAGTGTCTCGCTCTGATTATGGCATGCGGCACCACAACCTTTGATTATAAAGCTCGGAATACAATCTACTCCTGTAGATAACTTCGGTTTAAGTTTTCTGATACCTTCCTCAATTTCATCCGTATCGACTCTGAAGTCCGATAAAACATCCTGGCTGTTTACTTCTATGTCAATAGGCTGAATAGTTGACTGACCAACTGTATAGCATTGACTAAAATAGTCTGCAAAACGGTCTGCCACCTCTGGTGGGGACGAAAAATACTTAGTGTTTCCAGTAGAACAATCCCGTAGTGAAATTTCATGTGAATTGTTACGAGTGTGCTGCTTTGCAAACTTCCAGAAAATTTAGGGGCGGCGGTTCAGACTGCGCTCGACATCATCAAGATGTAACTGTTTATCGCGCGAGTACAATTTTTTGACGAGTGAACGATAAGTACTAAATTGAGTGTACCAGAAGCTAGAGCCTGTTTTTTTTTAAAGTCTATGAAAATTATTTTTTTTTTCTTAAGGTATATTTTTAAATCATTGGAAAACCAGTCCGGGTAATTGGAAAGTTGAGAATTGCGTTTTGGAACAAAAAGGCTAATCGCGTCTTGCACAACTGACGTAAACGCTTCTGTTGCGAGATTGGTGTCATCCATCGCAAGAACAGCGCTCCAGTTATAATTATGAAGGTATTTATACATTCCCAAATAATCTCCCTTGGGGTAACAGTAGGCGGACGGTCTGTTCAATGCTTGCAACTTTCTCGGCAGCCGTATTTGAACATTGAGTGCTGGATGATATACATCCATTTGTACTAGAGGAATCGGAACAGTATTAATTGATTCGATTGGAATATTTGATAACACTAGGTCAAGAACATTAAGCTTTCGGGTTCGGTATGTCTATTCTGTGTTTAGGCTTTTCATGTATAAATACTTGAATACATCCCGTGGCCACCGCGCTTCATCCATTTCGGTTAACCTTTGTTCAATTTTAAACTTACTAATTGCTTCCCTGCTCTCAAAAGACGGCCAGCCCATGTCCCCCTGTACTTCCTCATTTGGTGTGTTTCGATGTGCTCCCTAGTGCTAATCTGCTCCGGATGTGCGCCGGGTTGTTTGACTGTTAGCGTTTTCTCCTAACCGTTCTTTTCTTCTTTTTTTTTTCCTCTACAGATTTACCATATTGCATTCGAACGTAAGTGCAAGAAAAGCTAAAACTATGTATAACCGAGTTACTCTCTAGAAGCTCTTTTTCGAGCATCAAACACTCCATTTTATACTTTGTCTGCAACGCTGTTCTAATACAAGTGTACGGGTGACAGCAATAGTGTTTATTCTGTCCACGCTTCTGTTTAAATTAAATGCTTGATCAAGACATTTGTAGTTGACTTTTCGCTCACACCAAAAACGAAGTATTTACCACGTGAGACTTCTTGCCGTAATCGACTGACAATTGCGGGAACTAGAGAGAGAAGGGGATATCGGATTTTCTGTGCCTCTCAACAGTGGAACATTTTGGAGTTCCAGAAAATTGTAATCTCACAATCCGGATGTCGCTCCAAGCGTGCTTCGAAGCATTATTGGAAACTGCGGCACAAGCTCTCAATGTTGGGGACTTTTGTCAATCCGTTACCGTCCGCGTACCGCACTGCCGGAGTCGTTGAAGCGTGCATTTAAGCGACTCGGGCGCAGAAGGCGGACAATATGGAAGCTACTTCATCTCAAGCGTTGCAATTGCAGAAGGCATGGGCCAAAGGAATCCCGGACAAAAGCTCACCGTACAAAAGTTCACCCATTTTTTTACAGACCCGGACAAAAGCTCACCAGGAGAAAATCTCATGTTGGTCTTAACACGAGTGCGGACAACTTAGGTGCATGCGTGCGACACTAAAATGTGACGATACATTAAAACTGACAGGCGCATGGTTTGTTGATTAGAGTAGAAACAAGTCTATTCATCGATTGGTTAGAAGCGAATGCAGCCCCATACTAACTCCAGCAATCTTGGTAGATCTTGCTGTACCTGGAAGCGAACCCCTCGCAAATATTTTTTCAGACGATTCTTTAGGCGCAGAGTGGTTTTTCGCACCCGCTTCACTGGGGGCTCCGCTCTCCGGGCTTGTGTCAATGCCGTGGCAACGAGCGCCTGATTTTTCTTTAAGCATTCAATCAGCCTCCAGACGCTCGGATAGGCGTGCCCGAAAAACTTCTGGAACCCGGTATTCCATTCGTTGCAGGTGTTGTTCGTCCGGTCTTTATCTTGAAGAGTGGCGTCGTACATATTCCACCACTCAGGGGGAAACTTCGGTAGTCGTCGGCGCACAGTCAGGCAAAGGGAAAAATTCGCTCAGGGTGCCGCCGCAGAAGGAGCAGAAGCATAACAGAAGGGACCGTTGACAAACATGCAATGAAAGTAGTCCAGAAGGTCGCCGATGTCACTGTTAGACTTTTCCCTGATGTAGGTTAGTCCTTCGGGCACAAGCTGTAGAGGAAAAAACGCCAACCTATCCAAAATGCCGCACCGCTTTCTAAATTGGTCATCTGTCTCGTACCGGTCCAAAAGGCTGAACTCCCGTTCCTTGAAAATATTTTTAAAAATTCGCAGCTCAATTTGTATATTACAGTAGTGCTTCAGTTTCCCTTTCACATCACACTGAGATAATCAATGATTTCAAATACATTTACGACGCACAATGACGGAAACAATCTAATTTTCTTAGCTATTTACTTCAAATAATATCCTGAACCCTGAGAAAACCCATGCATCGGTAATGAAGGGAGACTGTGCCTAACCTTTAAACGCGTCTAACCGGACATAAGCACAATGAAAAAGCGCGGTTACCGAAGGGTGACTTCGCTTTTTTGGTCCCAAATCGTTGCTCCTCTGCCTGTTATGGCTTATCGGTCGACACCTTTGCATGGGATGGGGTACCAGTTCTCCTAAAAATGGTACAACGTCCACTGCGTCCGCACTTTTTCCCGGCCCGTGTTTCACCCGGGTAACAAAGAAAAAAAAGGTGAGCTTTTGTCCGGGTGTGTGAAAAAACAGGTGAGCTTTTGTCCAGTGAGCTTTTGTCCGATGGGCTTTTGTCCGGTGAGCTTTTGTCCGGTCAGCATTTTGTCCGGTTACGGGGCGAAAGTGCGCTTATTTGTAGAGAGATTTTGTGGTGTGCTGGAGCAAAGAATTCCTTTTCCAAACGGGCGACGTACACGAGCGTGATATCAAGTATTCTAGGTATTCTTTCTGTTTGCCTTTCCTATTTAGGCTAGCCTTTTTTTGGGCTTGTTTCAAAATTTACTCGATCTTAGTCCAAGGTAAGGGTTTTGTACCTTCGCGTTCGAAAAGCTAACCGCGTCCAGCGTCACTCATATCTGTGTTACCACGTGACACGACCCGCCGTAGTAGCTCGGATCTATTTGGGTAAGATTTAGAACACAGCCTTAGGCTTTATTCTTCACTTTAAAGGCGCGTTCACACTCTTGCAACCGAGTACGACCGAGAAAGACTTCTTGGGACCGGATGCACTGAGCGGAGCTGGTCCTAAGAGATCGCAAGAGGCTTAAAAACCGGTTTGGTCTCTCTCGGTCGTACTCAGTTGCAAGAGTGTGAACGGGCCTTAAAGACGCCGTCGCAGAGCACCTACATCATACAAAAGACACGGTGCTTGCTGCAGACATGTACTGTCAAGACCGGTTATAACGAAGTTTCTTATAACGAAATAGCGGCTACAGAGAAGCGGTAACGATTTCCCACTTCCTTTTGCACTTCGTTATAACCGAAGTCGGCTATAACGAAATAGCGGATATAGCGAACTGATTTCCGATTCCCGTTAGCTTCGTTGTAACCGGTCTCGACAGTAGACATAATTATCTGCGGGCACGCCTCACGCAAGTTCGATTCATGTCTGCTTCGTAGAGAAGTATGGTTCGAACATGTCTGTAGGCTGTCTGCAGACAGGAAGAAACACGTCTCACACAGTGTGTGCAGACTGTCTTTTTCATTATGTATTCGTAGTGTAACCGCGGCTTTAGAGAGTGCCTTCGTTGCGTGCTCAAGCAGGGGATTCCTTTTCAAGACGGGCGACGTACACAAGCCTGAGATGAGGTACGCTGTAGGTTTGCTTTCCATTTTCATTGCCTATTCCATCTTGCCTTTCTTAGGCCTTATTTCTTACTGCGAGGACGTGGCAAAAGATGTAGTCCAAACTTCCAACTATTGCCCTGGTGCTGCGTCACGGATTGCTAGAAAAACAAAAGAAAATAACACCACATTGAGGCAATGGAAGAGGCTTATGGCACTCGCACACGTGGTTAATGGCGCACCCCAGAATCAACTACACCAATCACATGTTGATTGATGTACTATCGGCAACTATAGGAAAGGGACAGTTAGTCTTTCTTCTTAAAAAGTTTTACGGCTCCCACAACCTTCGTTAAACTTCAACCTGTCAGACAGTATGAAGTTTTGGATCAAAACTTTCCGCTCTAGCCCTCGTCGGGACCGTAACATTCTCCAAAGATTGTATGTGCGTCACAAAAAGCGAGAGTAAATTTGATCATTTTTATATCGTTACCTATAGTACAAATCTTCCTTTTAAGAGCGCTGCCTGTATGATCTTTCGGTACATAACGTGTGTTCGCACTTTATTTTAGTTGCTTCTCATGGGGCAAAACATAAAACAAAAAAAAACATTTTTTTTTTTAATTTATTTTTGTCTTCCCGTTTTGGATGAAGAGAAAAAAAAAGAATTAGTCGAATTCTCGTTAAATATATTTAAATTTCAGTTGAATTGACCTGACACTGAAATGTCTAAGGGGTCCTTTGAGCGGAGCTCGTTCCGATCACACTGCTCGAGGAATCAACCGCAAATAGCGTACACCGTGCTAGGCGCGTGGACGGAATCGAACAACGCTAAAAGGGAGCCGCTTCGCACGCCACAGCGCATACGGGGCCGCCATGCCCCGCAGAGGAATGCGCGGAGGATGCCTCGGTAGCCATGCAGGCCGCCGATCGAATGAGGACGTTGCATTAATTACAGCCATGCTCTCCGCAAATTACCGACAGGCGGGGACCCAACAGGCCCCGAGGTCAGAAATTACGGCCTTCGGAGCAACACTATACCGACGAGGCGCACATATATGAACGACACGCAAAAATATGTACAGGTTAAAAAAAAAAAGAAACGCCCCTCCGTGGCACATGTTTCAAAATGATCGCGCGTTTCATGAGGCTTTCTATGCATGCAGGGTATACCTTGGGCGACGCTGTTATAGGTCTCCACCTTCGGCTGCTGCAGTTTTAATTCACTTTTCGTCATTAATCACCGGCATCGACGAAATCACGTGGGGTCCCTAATTAGCCATAGCGTGATCGTATAAATTACGGTAAGGCGACTTCTTAATTTCATAGGGAGCCTCAATTAGGCGGCGATCGGTGACACGTCGGGCACATTCCTACATCGGCGTATACAGCAGTGCGGCGACGTGAGGAGCACACACTGCGCATGCCGTGCGACCGACGGCTTTGCGGTATGTAGCCGCCGAAAGTTTAGAGCATAATGCGGGAGGTGACTCTGTTCTAATTTAATGTCTGCTTAGTGTTCAATAGCTCTAGTTTTTCGTCGGTTGATGAGAGAGCCGCAATCACACTGCGCATGCGTCATACAATATACAGTCTGCAGAAACCGCCTGAGGCGTGTTCCTTCCTCGTATAAATAGGCACCGAATGGATAACTGGGTGGATATTGTAATGCGCTAAAGCTGACAAAGTAGGGTGGGGTTGCTTGCGCCGTCTAGCTGAAGGTTCTTTTCATTTTTACATCTGATATCTACCACGGAAGGAACTTCCGTGGTAATTAAAGAAAATATAGACGAGATATGCGGATAAATGAACCGTACTCATCAAATGCTGTAAACGCTACCAGGCCGCCGAAAGACGAAATTTTTGGCAACGCCTAGAGAGGCTACCCAGGCAGCACACCAATGTCGGTCCGACATTGGCCTAACATTGGCAAAGACCGGCCACAATATTGGACAATATTGGAAGCGCTACCCTTTCCAATGTTGGCCCAGTGATCGGTGCCAATGGTGGGCCAATGTTCAGCCATCGTTCCAGCCGATGTCGGCCCCATCATTGGTGCCAAGGTTGGGCCATCGCTAAACCATGGTTCCAGCCAAGGTGCTCCCACATTGGCGAAGACCGGCGTAATATTGGACAACACTGGAAGCGCGACCCGATCCAATGTTGGCCGTCATGCTGATTTTTGGCCATTGTTGCACTCGCCCAGCTCTTTGCAAGTGCCCTCGCCAAGTTGTTTGCAAAAAGGAAGGTAAACAGACACAAGGGATTGTTTTGAAATCTCCTAACAGTTTATTACACACAGCTTATTCTGTAGACAAGCACAATCACAGCAATTCGTAATATGTGAAGAGGTACTACTCAGCTGTGATACAATTAAAAAGACTGCAAAGCAAGCAACAACCGTGGCAATTCTTGGGTAGTGTCCAGTCTCCCGGCAGCTGACAGAATTGTTTCGCCAAAATTCTACCACTAGTCGCCCCTCATTGGCGATGCAATCAGTTCATCGAACTACATTTCATAGACAGATCGTTTCATCAACACGCGATGTTTCATAAAAAAACTCAAAATATGTTTTCTTTTCTTCTTTTTTTGTTGCAATGAACCGCTTCAGATTAGCATGAAGCGGCGTGAAAGGGTGGGCTGGTTCGGTGAGCACGCGCCTCAGGAATACACGCGCGACGAAATGCCCCTACAGCGCACAATTCGCGTAACGAATGCCGATGAAACGTAAATGTCGACCAGAAAGGTGGCAACGAAACGTGTTTTTGCGAAACGCAGGTAGAATAAAAAAGTCAGTATTCTACCTGCGGTTGTGACATTATTTCAGACAGATAATGGCAGGCGACTGTCGGTAAGATTGCGGGAAAATTATTCTCCCAGCTGCCAGGAGATAGGCAATGCCCAATTCTAGAGGTTATTCGGAAGATTGCCCATACAAGAACGGACAATGATCATCAAGTAGGTTGCAGCACACTTACGTTGAAAATTCTGGACTTGAAAGATGTAATCCGACTTATATGTCAACACGGGCACTGCAGAACAACCACTCACACACAAAAACTACAAGGAAGTGATCCGTGAAGATTCAACACAATGTAGCACACGCTGCCATTTGCCGAACCGGACACTAAACTGTTCACAAGAATGTCTTGGGCCTCTTTGAAGAAATCGACACGGGTAGGACTTTTCGAACGAGATACCATTTACCACAGAAGCGAAATCCACAGCGGGCCTGCACCCCGCAGGCCGCATCACGCGCGAAACTAGGTCCGGTCCTTGCGACGCAGGCATTCCGAGTTTGTCAACGGGTAATGTGTCATCCGTCAAACCACATGATCACACTTCTGCCGTTACCCGCGCACAGAGAGCGGATTGAAGTCCGGCGAGTACGCACAGCAACCGCGCCTTCAGCTTAGGGAGAGAGAGAAAAAAGAGAGGAGTACAAAGCAAGCAGGCCAGAACGGGGGTGGGGTGCGCTTACAAAGGCTTATCTTCAGGGGCATCTCAACAATGAACGGAGTCAGAGAATTTGTCACTTCTACCCAAGGTTGATAGTGCAGTAGAAGTTATGCGTGACCTTGTGCTTTAGGCAGGTTCCGTGCTCTGCCTTATCGCCAGCTTTGAGACAGTAGTCACGTGACCCTAACCGGAGGCAGGATTGGCCTTAAACACGCATAGCGTCTACCTTGCGGTCATTACCGATTTAACAGGAAAGCTCTTTGAAGGTCAGCTTTCGAACTTCTAAAGAAACTGTCCTGTTCAAAAGTGGTTCTAAACGGGGCAAGTGTGACGACAGTATGTTTTGCGTCATATAACTTACATTATAATTTAGAATGAAGAACTAAGCGCGACTATTTTTTGCGCACGATGTACACAAATATATCTGTAAATATATAAATATATTTTTTATCAATAAATTTAAAACTGTTTGTACACTGTTAGGTTCGCGTTTTTAAACTTCAAATTTTTTTTACGAAAGAGTTGCACATAAGACACCTCGAACAGCACATCGCCCGACTTTCAACACACGATGAATCACCGACCCTCGCAGTAAGAAGGTTGCGATGCTGCGCGAACGGTTTCTGAAATATGCTGCGTAGGGTACGCCGGGCGCAACGGCTTCGCGACCGTTCGAAGGGCAAATGATTCGCGACAACAAAGTAGCGTCTTGCAGCATCAGTAAGCTAACGGGGCTCGAGAGTCCCACGCTCACATTTCCGCAGAGCGAGCGCGGCCGGCCAGATCGAGGCGCAGTATATATGTATCTGTTTGCTTACTTTTACCACTTTGCAAGTTGGTTCCATCACGTGTCGCACTGTCGTGCAGTTTTGCTTTATATGATTTGTCTAATTTTCATGTAAGTTTGTGAAAAATGTTTCACATAAAAGGTTAATTAAACCACTGTTGAGTTCCCATTGATTAAGTTATCTATATGCCATATTTCATTGAGTTTTGAAAACCAGGTGACATTTAGCGTCTATTTTAATTCTTAAAACTGACGAATGCTGGTCTTAACTTGCTCCAAGACCTCGTTTTTGCCGCTAGCCTGCATGAAAATAGTTTTTTTCTGCTCCCAAAATTTCTCCAAAGCTGCTTTGCCCAGTTTCATCCCTGTATTTCCAATACTGGAAATTGTGGCTTTAACACTCCAACATTGAACAGCATATGACAGCATACATTCAATATTAGAAAGCCCTTGGCCTTGGCAGTGCAATATGACCAGCACATGTCAGCATACTTCCAAAATTGGAAATCCAAATTGGCTTTTACAGTCCACTATTGGACCAGCCTATGCCAGCATGAGTTGATCTTGGAAAGCTGTTGGCTTTGACAGTTGAATATTGACCAGCTTACGCCAGCATGCATCCGATATTGGAAAGCCATTGGCTCTAACAGTCCAATATTGGACAGCTAATGCTGGCATGTACCCAATATTGGAAAGCCATTGCCTCTGACAGTCCAATATTGTACAGTTTATGCCAGCATATATCCAATATCGGAAACCTATCGGCTTTGACAGTCCAATATTGGATAACTTATGCCGGCATATATCCAATATTGGAAAACCATTGACTTTGACAGTCCAATATTGGACAGGTTATGCCAGTATATATCCAATATTGGAAAGCCATTGGCTTTGGCAGTCCAATATTGGATAACTTATGCCAGCATATATCCAATATTGGAAAACCATTGGCTTTGACAGTCCAATATTGGACAGGTTATGCCAGCATTTATCCAATATTGGCAAGCCATTGGCTTTCACAGTCCAATATTGGACAGATTATTCCAGTGCATCACCAATATTGGAAAAACATTGGCTATGATAGTCCATTATTGGCCCAGGTAATTCCAATATTGGTAAACACATGGCTCATTTGGGCCATTGTTGGGCCATTCTTTGTCCCATCAATTCCAATGTTGGCCCAATATCGTGTGCTGCCTGGGTATCTATGCATCGTATCGTATATAGATATACAAATTAAGGGTAAGACTTCCCTGTGACGTAGGTGCCACCTCGAGCCTTTCGAGCTTCTGCGAAGTACCGTTGCGACAGGTGCATCTCATTGAGCGCCGAATGTGTTTTTTTTTTTTTTTTTTAATCTTCTGAGCCCGTCTGCATGCATCATTGAATCTGGAAAAGTGCTGGCATAGGCCCATAAACAATATTGCGTATTTTGGTGCTTGAAACAGACTTCAAACAGTACCTATTTTATTTTATTTTTGTACCTTGCTCATTTAACGAGCACAATTCTAAAGGAACCGCCGTGAGGGCGCGCACAACCGCGACACTCCGATTAGGTGCACCGAATGACGGATTGTTCCGCTCTTGCTGTTCACTGCGCTTTCCAGAGAACGGGAAATAAATCTTCGAGTCTCGGAATTCTAGAAGAGAATCGGGCTTAACGTAGTTTGGACGGAAGAAAGGTTTTCGCGTGGATTTGGAGTCGCACCACAAAATGAAGCAATCCTTCTTCCCCTGTCACAGAGGTTCTGATACACGGATAGACAGTTCTCGTTGGAACGGCTCTGAAGTAGACTTTAATCAAAGGTGGTACCCTTCACTGAAACGGTCGGGACGGTCGTTCTGGTTATAGGCAAGATTGATGAAACCATTCGTTCCTCGGGCTCTCCAAATCCCGTCGCCCGTGATGGCGGCGGAGAACGGCGAAACAGAGGAGGCCATTCCTGGCTGCAAGTTGGGAAGCTTGCGGATGATGCCCGGGGTCTGATAAAGGTGGACCAGGGCACAAAATCTCGCTCCTCGTCATAAAGAAACACCTGGTGCCCAAGAAGCACACACATTTATCAAAGAAGCCTAGGGAATGTATGGCGATGATAAATTATCTCTGTCTCATTACTGGCTAGACGCATTGCATCATAACCTTTCAAATGCCTCGAAAAAAACATATTTGACTTTTGTAATTTTGCACATTCTGCATGCTTATGCGAAACGTTTTATATTTCTTCAAAACGTTATGTAAAACTTGATATTAGTTCTGCCTTCATCAACGCTTTGAAGGTGAAACAACAGGTCTCTGCTACTTTTTTTCCCCGCTGTGGTACGTCATAATTGTTGCTATATATAATGATAAAGTAAATTCCGAAGTCGCCCTTTATCAGGTTGCGGGGCAAAGGACACTTACAACGAATTGCTTAGTCCAGCGTGCAGAAAGATCCGGCAATATAAAACGAAACGGACCAAGTGTTCCGTCCATCTCGACCTTCCTGCCCATCTGTTCCCGTCGTGCTTGCCCGATTTAAAGCTGCTGCACTTCGCTCACTCTTACACGCTTTTCGTACTTGGCTTTCACGAACCCACAGAGCGGTTGTTCTGATTCCATTACAAGCATGTCTTCACGGCGCAGAATTTCCATTTGATGTTCTCGCCACGACACCTGAGCGCGGCGAGTAGCGCATCAAACTGACGTGTTTTTTTTTTAATTTTACGTTAGTGCAGTATCTTTCGGTCACGCAGCGCGTATTAGACAACACTGAGGAGGCGAGATTAAAAACGGGTTCGGGCATCGGCGCGAGCGGAGCGCATAACCACATAACAGCTCCCGTGCCAGTCTCGACCCTTACGGTTCTTTTCTATGGATAGCTTTTCTGCTAGATGCACGAAATGAAAGGAGGCTACAATAGTGACGTTCGGTGGTGTAGGTCTCGTTGAAAGACTAGGGAGGGAGCAAAACTACGTATGTACTGTATGTATTATGACTTTCGTATCGCATCGCTGTAAGGTGCTTACCATAGACCTTTGCATCGCTTATCACCCGGACGAAAAGTGCTGAGTCACTGATCTGTGGACGCGTGGGCAACGTCCGATATATACCTCACAGCATATCAACAGCGCATGCTCAGAAGGCGTTCCACAGCCCAGCAGACGAAGATGGCAGCGCGCAGACTGCGGCTTTTGCAAGGGTCTATACTGCTCTGTTTCACATTCAGTCCCCGACCGCAATTAACGCTACAATCCGATGAAGTCAATCCAGCAGCGCCAAAAGTGCATCGTCATGCCGCTCGTATTCTCTGCGCGTTTACTAACACCGGCTCAATCAATCACGCACAGTGAATATGGCGTGATCATGCCCTTTTGTTTTGTGCCTGATTGGTCTATCTGCATGGTGACAACAAACGCACAAACAAAAGTTGCCTGCGGTCAGACGGAACGTGAAGCGGTGTGTAGATTCACGAGCTCGGCGAAGGCACTCGCGTCGTATGGCACGTTTAAGGCCTGTTCACACATGTAGCGGAGCGCTACAAGCGTAGCGCTGACCTCGCGCTAAGCGCGTGCTGACGGGAGCGTTCACCAGCTTTGTATCGCACCGTCAATACTGTTGTTCATGACAGACAATAAGTAGCAGACGACACGTGAGAAGCACTACATTAGCGCTTCGCTGCATGTGTGAACCGGCCTTTACACTCGCGAAAACATCGATTTGGCAGCAGCGGAAAAGCGGAGGTGTTTGCAGCAATTTCTGCCACCGGCGGCGGTTTTCTCGTTTGCTCTCGGAGCGTCGCGTCTGTGACGAGAAGGCCTAAGATTTCTTCTCGTCTGCTGCTCGGCAAGCTTTCGGAGTCACTCGCAAAACGCCCGCCTTTACAAAAAACAAAAAAAAAAAGGAAGAAAAAATTAAAGACGTTCTATAGAAACCGGGTTCCCAGAAGGAGCATAGGGTCTCTCTAGGAATGCCATGAGCGCTAATACTTTCCTATCATTCTCCTAAGTGTCTCATGTAGCAAATTCTCCAACGGCCATCCTACACACACATTTCAGGTCTACAGGTCTGCTAAGGACGTCCAATGCGAAGCCTAGGTCCATGGCAGTTTTATTACCCGATGAAGTCCTGTTGAAAGTAAAATAATCGTGATGTGTTACTACATAAACAATAGGATGCCCGTGGCATATCTTCTATAGTCTATACGATGCTCTTGGGAAGAGCCTAGAACGCCCACAGTTAATAGGGCACTGCTACAAAGGTAAGAGAATGGTCGTTCTAGGCTCCTAGAACGACCATAGCTACATTCTATAGTGCAAGCTGCTGCTAAAACAGACCCAAGGGATTGATTTCAAATTTCTTTCGAAGCTTATTACACACAGACTATTCAGTAGACAAGTACAAACATGCAAGCTATCTGTGAAATGTGAAGAGGTACTACTAAGCTGTTATACAACTGAGAAAATTGTAAAGCAAACGAGAACGGGGGTAATTCTACAGGTAATCCGGAAGAGTACCCGTAGAAGAACAGTCAATCGTCATAAATAAAATCAAGAAAGTGCGTGGGCTACACAATTTTTTTTTGTTTTGCTCTTTAGAACGCTAACAGGTGGACAACCTGTTTGTGGTGGTCCGTTGTCCGTCGGCCGTAACGTCAAATCTCAGCAGACTCACTGCGCCAGCCTAATTAAGGCCTACCGGCCCTCCCTGGCCTGACCCAAAAATCCGCCACTGGGCACAAGCTATCATTTGCAAAACCGAACACTAAACGCATCACAATAATTTTTCGTACTTCGAAGAAATCGCTTGTGGCCAATATAGGCCTGTGAAACCCTCGCCGCGAATATGCAGCGCCACTCCTACCCCTGGCGAGGCGCGCCCGTACTTGTTAGAAGTACGAGGAGCAGACGATGCGGGAGGCTGGTGCACTCGTCGTGCTGGTTTCGCGCTTCGTAATGTACCGAATGTGAACAATCAGGGCACCAGGTATTCGTTAGGACTCAAATGCCACAGCCTCGTATTAAACAGAAAGTTAAATGCGTCTCCCAAAAAGTTTTATTCGACCCCTGGGAGGTGATTCAAGAAAGATATCCAGAAGCATGAATCGCCGGCTGTGCGGAGGACATGGTTATTTATTATTTTCTATCTTGTCGCTTGATTCAGTAGTGCAGCTACGCTTACTTGTCACGTTAATAGGGACCTTTCGAAGATCGCGCGAAAGAGCATGCAAGAGTTTTGCCTTGCTTGGGGAAGCCGTCACTTTGAGGGCGGACTGAGCTCGCGCCCGCAGGGCCCGCAATTCCGCAGCTGACGTTCTCCGATAAGTCTCTCAGGCACATGGCCAGGATTTTCTTTCGGGGGGGGGGGGGGGGGGGGGGGGGGCGGAGTCTCGCGGGTCTTTTACGCTTGATCACGTGATCGATGTCTGCAGTGGCACCGAGTGACACGTAGCCCTTTGTGCGAGACACTCATTCGGCTTAGCAGAGTGAGTGCTTTAGGGAGCTTTTGCAGACTTTAAAAGTCCTCTCCGCGTTTGATAACATCAGTTGTTTTGTTTTTCAACGATCCTATCGTTGGCAATTCGTTAATGCCTTCGCTGAAACACCTGGGAAATAAAACATAAGGACTTTCGCTGGCGAAAGAAATAAAGCGTGGTGAATGCGGCTTGCGTGCTTCTTCTTTTTTCAACTTATGAAGAAAGCCCGTGACAATTGAAATTACGTCCATGCAGTGGGGCGGGCGCGTTATCGAGGTATTTTGTTATGTTTCACGAGCTTCTTTGCTGGTCAGGGAAAAAAAATGCACGCGAACCATATCACGTTGCAAACAGCTCATTCGTCCGTTTCTCAGGGTGCTCTAAACGTGGCCATTTACATTTCGGCTAGTAATACAACATTTAAAAAATAAGGTAATTAGTCCTAAAATGTTATTAATTAGGCTCTATTTCGATATACTGCAACTCTCGCAAGACGCTAGCTAACCACATAAGTTTAGTTTCATTAGCATAGAACGATCCACTTTTGAAGAAAATAAAGATCAGGGCGCGTTATTTGGGCTACTCGGTATTTATGTTGATCTATGTCTGGGTGGGGATCCGGACATTTCGGTGTAGGACGTTTCGGTGTAGGGCGTTTCGGTGTGGTCTTTTCGGTACACGGACTTTTCGGTGCACTGACATTTAGGTGCACGGACGTTTCGGTGTGCGTGCTTTTCGGTGCGTGGAATTTTCGGTGCACGGACTTTTCGGTGTGGGATTTTTCTGTGCACGGACTTTTGGTATACGGACTTTTCGATGCACGGACTGTTCGGTGCACAGACGTTTCGGTGTACGGACTTTTCGGTGCATGGACGTTCCGGTGTATCGACTTTTCGGTGCACGGACTTTTCGGTACAGGGGCGTTTTGGTGTACGGACGTTGTGGTGCATGGGCTTTTCGGTGCATGGACGTTTTGGTGTAGGGACTTTTCGGTGCATGGACTTTCCGGCGCACGGACGTTTCGGTGTATCGACTTTTCGGTGTGTGACTTTTCGGTACATGGACTTTTCGGCGCACGGACGTTTCGGTTTACGGACGTTTTGGTGTGGGACTTTTCGATGCACGGACTTTTCGGTGCACGGACTTTTCGGTGCACGGACGTTTCGGTGTGCGGACTTTTCGGTGCACGGACTTTTTGGTGCACTGACTTTTCGGTGTGGGACTTTTTTGTGCACGGACTTTTTGGTGTATGGACGTTTCGATGCACGGACTTCTTGGTGCACGGACGTTTCGGTGTACCAACTTTTCGGTGCACGGACCTTTCGGTGTGGGACTTTTCGGTGCACGGACTTTTCGGTGCGCTGACATTTCGGTGCACGGACTTTTCGGTGCACGACCAATGAAAATCGCGATTTTTTTTCAGTTTTCTCTACACGTAATAAGCACTATTTAAGCTAGAAATTAATTTTTTCGCACTTTTAATTTTATAGACTTCGTCATTTATTTACGGTAACTTGCTGATATGCGACCTTACTGACTTTGTTAAGCGCAGCACCATCCAACGTGAGGATTGGAGGCGTTGGACGTTATGGTTCGTTTGCCGGTGTCTCTTTTCCAATTTACGTACTAGACGTACCACATCGTGTTTACGCGTTGGTTCGATACTGGCATTCTCGGCGTATTCTGTTAAGGCATGGGCTTTATTATTGGTAATCCGGGTATGAAAGACCCCCAGAGCAAGAAGCTGGAGATCGTTTAAAATTACCCAAGTAAAAGACGAAAAACTTCGTGGAACTTTGAGACGTCCTTTTTTCTGCGTCCTTTTTATTCTGCGAAATTTCCCAGCTTTTATCACAGTCTCGGGTTATTTTCAACATGATCGACATCCACCAGCTCGCCTGTACACTCACCGTTTTTTCGTAAAACTTGAGAAGTCGTTTCTGTGTGATAGCTCAGAGCAATGGGGAATATCTTCAAATGTTCGTCCGTCACGAAATCGTATAGCCTCAATTGTTTAGCACACCTGACAGGAGAAATTAAAGTTCTTCCCATCCGTCCCGCGTCACACGTTTTCTAATATAAGTCGATACATAAAACACGTTGTTAACGTTTCTTACCAAGCATGGCTCTTACAGATTCCAAATGAAAGCTATAGAAAGGATTAAATAAACTAATTACATTAAAAAAATGTTCCTTCCGACAGTTTAGGCCACATCTCTTCTCTGTTGTGAAGTCGCTCAGAAGTGCATTAAGTAGCGGTACATAAATCTGCGGCCTCCTAAAACTCATGAGCCACAACGGCCACAACTGATGGCTCAGTTGAACAGACAATAGAAATGTAAACAGCCGTGCTTACAAACAAAGACATTGACATCAGGGGAGTAACAAGTGGTAAGAAAATTGACGACCCCACCCCATCTTCAATAAAACAACCATGTCCTTTCTTGAACGGCGTGGTTGTTCCAAACTCCGAACCATTTCGTTTCCAGGGCATCTGGAAGCCCTTCACAATAACAACAATAATTTTAACATCCTTTGCAATCTTGCAAAAAAAAAAAAATAATCTTGCGCTCGTCAAGTGCTCTGCCATCAAAATGGTCGTTTCCGTCCGTCAATCACAGAAAACAAGCTATTTGACCCACTAGGAGAGGGGAACGTCCGCTGTCCGCATAGATCAGGGGTGAACAAAGGGCTGTTGCGCACACAAGGACAAGGACAGAGAAGAGGAACACGTGGACGACAGACAAGCGCACTACGTGTTCCTACGTCTACGTGTTCCTCTTCTCTGTCCTTGTCCATGTGTGCGCAACTGTAACTATGTTCAATAACTACCAACTCGCCCAACTGTCTACTCTACTACAGACCAGGGGTGGCCACGCTGACCCGGCCGAAGAGCCACAAACAAAACCATTAAGCCTACAAGAGTCGTCTGGAAGAGAAAAGACAGAAAAGGTGGAGAGGTGGGGATACATACTTTATTTAGAGCCATAAATGAAACCTGAACGACTTTAGATTGATCTATCCGAGTCAAAAGCAGTTCAACTGTAATTCTGCAAATAACACGTTAAGCGCCCGATTTGACCGGACAAGCGGAGTGGGCGATTCCCCGGTGTTTTACGGTATATATATACCGTAAACATATATATACTATACCATACCATATATATATATATATATATATATATGACTCTGTTGCGTATTTCTAGTCAATTTCTTTTCATTCGTACGTTCAATTTATGGATGGTGTACGAAAGCACCCGATGTCGAAATTCCAGTGTTGCGCCACATACCCAACAGAAGTATTTAAGATAAAATACTAAATACCCCCTTAGATATGTATTTACAGTAGTATTTATGTTACTTTTAGTACAGACTATCATGAGTAGGGTACAAATACTTAAAAAAAAGTAATTGAATTACAGTCGAAGGTACTTGGCCACTTTTGGAAGCTAAAATGTCAGCAAGGGGTGCTCTATTTGTGATGAATTCTCTGAGAATCACATTTCGCTGTGATCCTTATGAACTTCAAGAAGCGCCTTGGCTGCTGTAATTGAAGTTTACATTGAAATAATTCGGGATATTCAGCATAATCCGTGCCGAGATATCTTAGGAACAGACGTGACTCGTATTGGACACAAGGCACCTGCCGTGCTTTAGTTCTACGCGAGGCTCGGCTCATTGCGCATTTCGAAATAATTTCGTAATATGGACCCCGCCGCGGTTCGGGGGACTTGACATGTAGTGCGGCATTGCATATATCCATAACAGCCGAACTAGAAGCTGATCAGGGAGCCGGACTTGTTGGTGAGTACGCGAGTGAACGACGCAGGTGCACGCTCAGGAGAAACATCGGCTCAACGGCAGGAGCTCTGTCGCTGATTAACAACAATGGAGCGAGTACTTTGTCCCCCCAGTCAAAAGCGAGAAGGAGCACCTGCACCTTCACACGTTTTCCAAAGATACTATTGTAATTATACTCAGCTTTGTAATCAGTAATGAGCCACATCTAGGCGCGCTAGATAAATACAGATGCCAGTCATAAAAATAAATAACGTCCCCCACTTCTCCGGCCATTAGTATATGACAGAGACCACATGAAAGCTATTGTGACGCATATCTTGCCCTCACAAAAAGCTCAACTACCCCCCCCCCCCCCCTTTACTCCCAAACCGAAAGAAAAATATTTTTCTCAACTTCATTCATAATTCTTCAGTCGCCTTACCACATGCTACACTCACGGTTTCCTTCTCTTTTCTTTTTTTTGTCTCTTTTTTTTTTTGTTTTCTTTATTTAGGCAGGAACGCGTCACACACCAGACAGCCTAATCAGCTTGCTGATCGCGTACTACGTGCCTGCTTGGGGTTCCCCTGACCTGTGACAACTTGGTTAAACAAACGCAACGCCCAACTTGTAAAAAAAAAAAAAAAAGCTAAAAACCATCAGACGCCCCTTTCCTCCCCTTTTCCGTTCGTTAGACCATCAGCGAATGAAGGCAGCCCCACAGATGGACGTAAAAATAACAGCAACAGGCCACGCCCTTTCAATGGGCTAGGCGAAACTCCGGTCCTGGCGGCGTCCGTACTCTGACCAACGTTACGCTATGCCTACCTCCTTCCCTTCTTTCCCTTTTCCTTTCGCAGGCGCCTCTCCAGTGGCATCACGACATCCGTCGCCGACAATAGGCTACGTCACGACGGTCCGCTGACCGACGCCGCCAACATTTTTATTCACGGTCACGGACTGCCATTACGAACTTCTGCCATGCGTGCAGTCGTGAGCTCAGGACATCAGTCGATCCTTTCTCGTTCTGTTTTTCTCTTCCTTCCTTTCTCTTTTTTTTTTTGTCTTCCATTTCACCCTCTCTAATCATTTTTCCTCTTTCTTTCTTCGCACTCTCACCATGTAACTCTACTGAGAACTTTGGAAGGGTCAGCTGACCGATGAGCATGTAAAGATCGAGTTTGTCCTCGCGTGAACAATTTTTTCACCATATCTTTTAACGTGAGAGTAGTTTCCGCAGTACACCAACGCTGGCAAAGTAATTTTTTTGGTCGACCGTACGCAAAAGCTCGCGCCGTCACTCTGAAACACGAATAGACCTTTCGCCAAATTAGACACGCAGCAAACGTCGGGAAAGTAAATACACGCGCTGCACGTGCTCGCCTTCCCCATAGAAAAGATTCGAAGTAAATAACCACAATAAAGCGTCGGAGGAACGCACGTGCGAAGTTCCATTTGTCTTAGGTTTTTGCTTTCGAACAGGTGAAGACGCAAACACGCGCAGCGCGTGTACCTACGTTACCGGCATTCTTTTTGATGCTTGGGTAATTCGGCGAAAGGTCTATTGATCAAGTGCCCGCAAGGCCCGCAATCAAAACCGGCTTGATAGAACAGCGGGCACATTGATACTTTATGCCCATGTTGTTTCATCTGGCCCACGCGGTTCTGCGACATGAAGCGAACGTTTGAGAGGCCTGCTTCGACGCTGTCGCTCACATTGAACTCTTCTCGTGCGCAACACACACAAGCCAAACAGTTCACACGATTCCTAGCTCGCTGTTCCGTCACTTGCCGCTTTTGCAAGCAAGAGAATCGCGCAACACGTGGAAGTGGTATTTATACTTCGACAAAACATGGGCTAACCGGAGAGGACAAGCGCGAGCCAGTAGCTTTGAAAGATTCTTCTTCAGTACGAACACTTGAGCGGCGGGGCAGGGAACAAAAGCGGGGTGCTTACGCTCGCAGGATAGCGTGACATCTGTGGCATCCGAATCCTGAAAGTTGCATGTTTCTTTTCAATGCGCTTTGCGGAACCGGGCGTTAGCGTAGACCCGTTCTGTGTCAGTGGAGATCCCGACGCCTTCTTTTTTCGATCAGATTGGCGCTTCCTCACCAGTCATATTTTTGTTCAGAAAGAAGCGAGGAAGCTGGACTACTGTCTCGATTATTAGCTCGATTCAAATAGTTCCGTGGTAGCCACAATCAACGCGTCAACGCCTTGGTCACCCAACGATCACTGCTTCTGATTTGCTATTGACGCCAGTGTCAACAAAACGTCGAGATTGAACGATTCTATTTCACGATTTAAATGTCGTTTCCAATATTGTGACGTCGCGTTTACTGAGTGGTCGACGCGTTGTCGCATATTTAGTTTACGCTCAAACCACGGGGAGAATATTGGGCGCTGGCGGCGGCCTTTGCTCCGCCTGTTGGCCAAACTCTCGCAATATATGGTTCTGCCGAGCTCTCAACGAAAAGACTGGATGGGTGCAAATGTAATAGGCGACTTCTGGGATATTGACACCCTCAAGTTGCTAGAGCAGAAAGATGTAGCGGCAGGTTCGTTCGCCAGCTTTCTAGAGCGAACGATGTTCACAGCGCCGGGTGGTCTAAAGGCGGAGCCAGGAAACTAGGCTCGAAAACATGTTATGAAAATCGCCAATAGTAATTGAAAACGTGAGAACGACAGGGAGGAGCTTCAGTTGTCCCGCTTCCAACGCGACCTTGCCCCTGCTAACTTTGACGACGCTTCGGGGTCTCGGCACCTAGAGCGCGCGCGCAAATATCAAGCACGGTGGAAGGCACGGGACGGGTCTGAAGCCGAGCGTTCGAAAGACACACCGGGCCGTTCTCATTTTGTCAGTGACTAAAACTTCCTTTGTCTCTACACGCTGTCTCCTCCCGATCAGATCAAGCAAGACAGTCGCCTGCTCCTCGCGCGGAGGAAGTAGTGACGTCAGCGTCTGGCGTTCGATTGCCGAAATCCAGCAACGTCTGCTACTGCTGCCAACGGTCATTTTATGCTATCTACAGCTTTCGGAAATCCAGGGCCGGCCTGTTAGAAACAGCGTCTCAGCTAAAACTGGGTGAACGAAAGCTCTGCCAAAGCCAGCGCACAAGCTGAGTGGGACTCAAACCGCGTCTCAAGAGGCGCCCCAGCCTTTGCAGTGCATTATTTCACCTTGTCTCAGCTGAGACGCTGCTCTTGCAAGCCTGCCCTGAGATTTTCCACGAACGAAGAATTCGCCTGTTCCCCTCGCGCTCTCGTCTCCTACTCTCCCTCACTTTCTCCGTGCATACGTTGCTTTTGTCGACCGCACGTGTTCCAACGAACAAGGGATTTGCAGCCGATACATCGTCTGCCACGGACTGAGGAGCAGCACCTGTGAGGAGTTTCATCGCACATGCGATCACTTACTACCGCCTGGCAGACAAGGCCTACGCATGACGTCATCGCTAGTGGACCCCCGCCCCGAGCGGCGAACACGCTGAACCTTGACGCGAGTCGCAGCAGACCGGCCGACGTGTCCGTCTTGGCGTCGCCGCCTGCTGGCGTCTCGTCGAGACGCTGCGAGACGCGATGGCGGAACTGCAAAGGCCCGCTTCACACGGGGCAACTTCTCCGAGCAACTCGACGTCGCAACACCAGCAACAAAGGGCCACCCGCGTCCACATGAAGAAACCAAGTGCTGCGATTTGCCATCACCGTCATCATTAAATTTGGTTTTCTAAACTATATAGACACACAGTTGCGAGCTATAAAGGTGTTTTAGAGCGCAGCTCTTAGGCGTCCGTTTCCGGCCTGAGCGGCGTCGGCGTCGGCGTCGCCGTCGCCGTCGCCGTCGTTGTAACCGCGCGCTGCATTATGGGTAAATTTTCCCGAGGGAACCCTTGGGACAACCTCGGGTTGGTTCGGGAGGACCTCGGGTTCCTTCGGGAGGACCTCGGAGGACCTCGGGTTCCTTCGGGAGGACCTCGGAAGGACCTCGCGTCTCGTCGAGAGGAGCTCGGGAGGACCTTGGGTTCCTTCGGGAGGACCTTGGGAGGACCTCGGGCTCGTTCGGGAAGACCTCGGGTTTTTTCGGGAGGACCTCGGGTACCTTCAGTGACCTCGGGGAGGAAGGGATTATGTGATCCCCCCCCCCCCCCCCCTCCAAGCTCCCGAGGTCACGTGACCCCCCCCCCCCCCCCCCCCCCCGCTTTGTACCCTTCCCTAATCCTCCTAAAAAGCTGCGCTCTAGTTCGGCGTTACAATAGTTGTAAACGGCTTTCACTTCTTTATCGTACCTTTAAATGGCGTTGATATTGCCGCGCGCAGGGTCACGGACTTCTAGAACTTTCTCGTCTATTCTTGCTCCAGACATAACTTCTGTCGTTTATCTCTGCTTATGTTGTTCTAGAAAGTGCGTGTTCATTCTCGCCCCGAGCGCGCTACGCTCGAACCTTCTCCGCCGAATCTTCGAGATAGTGACACACTCTAGATAAGACGCCGCTCGCAACCCTGTCGAGTCAGTCTCGCCCCAGCGCTCGATCCTGCGTTTTCGCCGACTTCGACGCCCGCGACGCTCTGTTATTATCTTTTGTACTCTTTTATTTTTGGCACAAGTTCGCCACATTAAACGTTAATTTATTCCTGTTTATCCATTGTCTTTGGTCACCACCCGTGACAATATTACTAACTCACCTTTCTCAAACGGGTTATTCCCCCAAAACGGTAAATTTCAAATCAGAACCAATTCTTTTAGTTGTCGTCACCGGCACGGTGTGTCACGTGTGAAAATTTCGCGTTCCTTATTGACTGGTAGCGCTTCAGACGTCTCCGAGTTGCCTGAGTTGCTCGCCCGTTTCGAGCTAGGCGCGGTTCGAGCAATTCGTGTCGCACTAGGGGAAAGCTAAGGAATAACTCGCCACTTGGGATGACGTTAGCGGAGCAGGTCTTGTTTTCTGAGTGGAATGGGATCACTCTCTCCGAACCGCGCCTGTTCCATTCATCTCTCACATGCACTCCGTATTAGGGTGCCTTCATGTGCGCTTTGCTTAGGGTGAAGACATCTGGCTAGAGTGCCTTCATGTGCGCTTCGCATAGAGTGAGGCCAACTGCCTGTTTCCCTTTCCCACACCCTCTTCCACCGCCATTTTGTTTCTCTCATTGTTTCCCCGTGCGCCGGAAAGTGGCCTTTGTGTCCATCGGTCCCCCCATCCGAGGGGGAAAATGCTAATCCTCCCTCCGTGAGTTCCACAACGCTGCTCCGAACTTCTGAGATAAGGTGCTTGTTTCCGGGAGGGTTATAAGCCCCACGGATTATCGCCGAGGAACAAAATGGCTGCTGGTTTGTCGGCGAGTGGTATTACAAAGGGTGGCATCACCCTAGCAGAGCGCACATGAAGGCTCCCTACATCTGGCCATTTTGTCTCACGCTTTTATTTTTATTTTTTGTTTAGAAGCGCGTGTAAGAGCGTGTCCCTGCACGCGTCTGTGGCGCTGACTGTGCTATGGCGACTTTTTGTTTTCGTCGATTTCTTTGTATTTTACCCGTGAGCGCGTGCTGTCGGTGTCGGGTACTACAAAGGGTGGCATCACCCTAAACAGAAGGACATTGAGGCACCCTACTCCGTATAATCGGGAACAACTTTTTCTGACGCTGAAGTCAAATCCATGGGTGCCCGTGCGCTCATGCACCTTGATAGCTGATCAAAACTGTGCACGCGCAGTCTTCACTCTTCATAAAAGTGAAGCTGTGTACGCGGCATTCGAACCGGTGGTGACTAATGTCTGCCAGACTTCATTTTCTGATTTATTAGCAGTGCGACTCCAGATTTATAGCTTTCAACTAGCTACGTTGAAACATCTCTGAGATTTGTACATCTTTCATACAGTTACCAAAGAGTGTTTTAATGAAAAAAAGAAATCAAGTGCAAAAGTTGAAGTTTATGTTACTGTTATGTTACTCCTACAGAAGCATTTAACAATCAAAGCAAAATTAAAAAAAAAAAAAAACGAAATGATTGCCCGATGTTAAACGCAAGGCAAAAAGGCAAAAAAAGGTTGTGCATGGGCACTAACTAATCCGTAGTCTAGATTTCTTTTTTTTTTTTTTTTTCAGTCAGCTCGCTATATTTTCAGTAGGGTGAAGAAAGCAATAAGTAGTAAAACAAAATGTTTTCAAGTAAAACGTTGAGTGGAACAAAAACTTTGGAAAAACACAGGAACGCTCTTGGGAGACGGCGGGAGTGTTGGAGCAGCGCTGCCCTTATCGGCAACCGAGGTGGCGTCTGCTTCGAAGTCCGCTTGCGGCCATTGGCTCTCGGGCTATTTTCGAAGCAATAACTCTCGCTTTGCGCAGAAGCTCGTTTTTGAAGACGTGGTTTGTTGGTGTAACGTCCATCGTAACGCAGTCCTTTTCACTGTCCAAGGAAGGTCGCCCTTAACAGCGAAATGGAATGACGGAGGAACATTCCGCCACCGACATCTCAAGTGGCTTCCTTTCAAAGCGAGTTAAAGTTTGCGTGTTGACGAGTCAAGCATGACACGCAGCACATGGTTGTGGTGAATCACTGGATGTTCAGATACTTTAAACGGATACTTCAACTAACTTCAAGTGTCCTCTATTGGAGTTGTTGACCGATCCGCTACCGCATTTTAGTGAAATGTCTTAGGAAAAACCTGCGTTTAGAGAACAAAATTAAATAGCGTGCATGTGTTTTAGTCGGGTTAAGTGGCTATCAGGGTTTTAATATTGCGTATAAAAGCAAATTCACACGCGAAGTGTTTGGCTTTGATCGCGCACACAATACTAAAACTTGCTATGATATACGGATATTCGTATGATTATTATTTTTCCCGCTTTATTCCGAAATTCAACTTCCTGTTCTCAATGTTCATCCTACTTTTGAAATGGCAACGCCTAAAAACAAACGCCATCTTTTGTCAGTCGTGCCCCTTCGTCTGCGTTGGTAGCGTATTTTATGCGGTCGAACGTAAATAGTGGCATGCTAACGCGCACTCATGCTTCTATCAAAGTTAGAAATTTCACGCAAACTCTGAAGTCGTTTTAAGAAGGCGACATAAACACACCGCGCAATCCGTCATCACTCGGCATTTTCTGTGGATACTACTGAGATACAAATTAAATTATATAACACTAGATCAAAGAAATTACAGAAACGAAGAAAAAAAGCTATTATGCGGATGAATTGCTGAAGAAAACACACTTGCGTAACGGATTCATCGGTGTACCTATGGCACACTTGAACGCTTCTGCGAACGGGGGAAACTGCTTCAGGGGCAGGTTGCACTCGCTCTCGCTATCCTCTCGACTCAGAGAGCACAGTCCGTTGCAATATGTAATAAAAAGTATCTGGTCTTCGGTGAACTCCTTGAGGCCCCGCAGTCGGAAATCTGCAAACGGCACGTCTTGGTCCTCAATAGCCTGCTTGAGGGCCGAGTAAGACACATCGAGTGCCACTAGGGTGGGAAAAGCAGACACGCCAGTCTTGTTGCAATTCGCTCTGGCCGCGTACGCTGATAAAGTGGCTGTGTCTACCCATTTCACGGCCTTACTCCGGTCGTCAATTGTTATTCCCAACGGATCGAACGCCTTGACCACTTGCCTTGCTAGCGAGATCCCAATGCCACCGTATGTCATAGCGAGAGTGCCGTTCACGTAAAACCTGGGAGCGTCAACGCCTCCAGGGGCTACGCTGATTTGATTGAGATAATATAGGTAAGAAAGAAAGCCCGAAGACGGCGCTATCTGTTTCGAATGAATGGCTTTGATGGGGTCCCGCTTGATCAGTGGGCGCATGTTTTCTGTGACAGTCAGGAGGTTTTCTGTGAACGAGTCCGTCATATTTCCGAGACGGCTGTATAAGAACGATGACGTCTCGCCGCCGAAGTCGTCGTCGATCGGCCAGACGTCAAGGTACATGTCCTCTAACTTGCCCAGTGCCAGAATTTTGATTTTGTTGAGAATCCACGGCGAGGAATGAATTTTCGACTTGGCGGATTTTGTGAGGTTACGAACCATGCCATGAACATAAAGCTGCGCAGTTCTTGAAAACTTTGCCTGCAGGTACTCTGTCGCCCCCAGCAAGCCCAAAGCAGCGTTCATGTACTCCAAGCATACGACTGGTTTGTATCGGTTGATGGCATCGGCTTTCCCGAATCGAATTGTGGGGGAGCTTGACACCGCCCACAGGTATGACTGAATGAAGATCCAGGCGATGCCGATAACGAGCTGATCTACAGGGTGGTCCTTGAGCAGCTCTCCGATCTTGCGAAGTAACCTGGCGTCTTCAAGAATGACGATCTGCTCCAGCGTGAAGGGAGGCTCCGGCTCTGAATAGTTGTTGAGTAACTGGAGCCATTGCTCCGGTTCGACCGTAGGAGTGAAGTTTTGCATCGATTGGAGTGGAACGGCCAGTTGCTCCGGCACCCCTTGCCTAACGTGTAGTGCGGCAGCGAGGATAACACGTTCAGCCGCCATAAGCTCTCGCAGATTGGTGTCCGGAGATGCGCCGAGTATCTTGTAGTGCTCCTCCACGTATCTCTGGAAAGCGGTGATGGACATGGTGTTAACCAGCGGTTTTTGGAAGCTGGTGGCGATGGTGCCCTCGCTGAATAACAGCGTCCTATTCCGCCGCCTTGACGCCGGGATGACACGAACATTGAGGAGGAAATTAAAGTTCCACCTGATGGACAGCTTTAAGAGAAGTTCCAATGGATGTACGAACGTCTGACGTTTTTCTGGCCACAAAATGCCGATGTCTTTCTTTATCTCTTTGAATCTCGCCACGTCTTTCCTGTACGAAGATGTTGGGGTGTTGCATGTCCGAAAGAGCTTCTTCGGCACGTTTGGCTGGGTGTCTTCTCGCAGCATCGTTTGAATGATAGATGCGTACACTCTGAGGGTAACGTCATCCGCGGTGGAAGTCGTCACTATGGATTGTGAGCCATTCCAGGAGCCGCAGACGAACTTGTAAAAATTATCGCAAGGATTGACCGCAGGGTCCATGGCCCTCTTCAAGATGACAGCGTGAATGCGGCAGTCTTCCGTCTCGCAGTATTCTGTTTTTCTCCTGTAGCCCCTGAGCGCACCGATGATAACGATTATTACGATCATAAAGACGCTCACGCATAGGACGGAAAACATGAGAAACATTGGGCTGTTCATGAGTTCACGTTCCGTCATGGTCTTGGTTAAAGGCGGTGAGAAGGACTTCAGCTTGGAGATGTCCTGAAAAGACAGAGGAAGGCATTAGTTTCGTGGACTTCGGCTTTTCTTCCTCGTAGCCTGTGAAATATAGATCACCCCAATAATCGCCTTCTGCGTGCTGCAATGTTTTTCTGCTGGGCTGAGGAGCACGCTTTGAGCGTGCGCGCTTGCTCCATTCTGCGGATGGTCAGACGCCGCGCATGCCCCCCCCCCCCCCCCAACCCAGTGACTCAGCATTTTATGCCTGGGTGATATGCGTTAGAAAGTGTTTAGGGGGCGCAGTTTCGAAGCTAGAAAATAGTGCCAACTAGAACAAGCTAGTGGTTCATCGTAGCATCCTATATAGAGAGAAAGTCAGCAGGGTCAGTGCCAGAACCGGCCGCCAAACCAGTGACAGTAAGAAAGAGCTAGTCTAGAGTCTCTTGGTGTGTGTTTTTGAATCATGAGTTCTATCGAGGGATTTTTAAGCGAGGCTAAATCCTCCCTTTATAAAATTCGCGATTCGCGCTGCTTCCAGGTAACGACTGCCATTGTTGTGCGAGCAGGCAAGGCATATCCTTCGAACGAGTGCTGCATGTGTATTTGCTTTCAAGAGTTGCTCACTTCAAGGGGCGATGCAACGATTTTGGTATTTTGCGCAAATATCGCTTAGAACGGATCCCTGCCCTAATGACCTGTGAAATACCCGTTCGTTTTTCACCACACGCAATCGAAGTCGCAGAAATAAATGAAGAAAAACGAGCAGAGTTCACCCCCTCAACTCGCAGACAGAACAAGCGGCCAGGTGATCTGGAGCCGATTATATGCCGCCAATGTCGATCATAGCCATGCGCTGGGGTTGGCAAGGCACAGGACACGCGCTGAGTTCTAGACATTGTTATGGTTCGGCTGTTGTCATCATTGCAGCGATTGGACACGGTCCACTATCCGAATGCTTCACGAGCTGTCGATTATCACGAGCCCAAATCAAGTGCCCACGCAATGCTCGGGTCCAATCTATGAGCCGCATTCAAATATCGTCACTGGGCGGTACTGCTACCGCCCAGCTACGTCATCAGGTTTTGCGACGGAGAGATTGAATGAAAACGCTCGGTTTTGTCCTCGAAATTACAGCGCAACAAAGGAATTTCTTGGTCAGTGTCGTTTCGTGCGAGTATCCTTGAGTCCCGCTAGTGCCAGTAAGTTCGTGTACAGTGAAAAACATTACAATTGAATATCGTTGCACCGCCCCTTTAAGTGCTGCATCACTATTTTCTTCCAAGAGCTGCACGAGATTCGGGCCTGTTGCTTTGGCACATTTGACGCTACTTGCACGATAAACAAAAACATATCAAGGGGCCTTAAGGGGAAACTCCGCTTCATTCTTGGTCGTTACCAAACACTGCGACTCTCTTTAGTGTCATCTAGAGAGACCGAATGTCAAATATTACAACGTAATACCGCCTAAAAGATCACTAAACCGGCCGACAAAAACTGAGATGCGCGAAGTCACCAAAATCAGCTAATTTAGCGGGCGACGTGCAGCGCAGCCAACGTTGTATTTCCGTTGTGGCTGACGTCTGTTGCATACGCAGTTTTTTTGTTGGTATTTTCTTTTCCAGGGAGAGCTTACCGGGTGGCGCTACGGACGCGCTCCACGTTTGAGCAAGCAAAGAGGCGAGCCTACTACAATAGAGATCAGTGGGCGAGACAGACAAAAAAAAAAAAAAAAAATGAACGAGAACAAGAGAAACAAAAAGAAGACGAGAGAGTAGTACGGGATGAGTTTCGCTGACACACCTGCCAACCGGTGCCAACCGACCAGCCGCCTGGGTTGCCGCCTACATAGCCTGCTTCGTTGCTGCTTGCGTTGCCTGTTCGCCGCCGCGGCTAGGCCCGCCCTCCCTCCTCCCTCCTCGCCCTTCCCCTCGCATCCGCGTCTTTCTTGGGTTACCGCTAGTAGATCACGTGACCCCTTGTATTCCACGTGGGTGCGTATGCAACTGACGTTGAGAGTACAATGTTGCCCGGCTGTGCCGAAGTTTCAGTTTCGGTTTGCGATTGTGGTAAATAACAAGATCGCACAAAAATATTTTGCTTTTAACGAGACAAACGGTCTAGGGTTGTTTTGAAGTACTTTTCACGTTTATATCACCACTATCTCAAACTTTCCGAAATCAAGCGAAGTTGCCCTTTAAGGTGAATCCCCACCGTGCATGACGTTTTGTTGCTTTTTTGACAGCTTATAACTTTCTTTCTACGTATCTTACAATTATCAAGTAAATGTCAAGTTAAAATGTTGTTTTCAACACTATTTTAATGTTTCAATTTTACGATTATTTTTAGTTGTTAGTTAATTATTTAGCTTTTAATAAACCACAGTTTTTAATATTGAAAACAAAATTCTAAAGTTATAACGTCCCATCGTCCACGATATTTAACGTGAGCGTTCGGTTAGATGTAATAAATTCAAAAAGTAAGCAATGGGCTTTACAGATAATGTATATTTTAAAATTAAAATAAAGTTTAAAATGTTATTACATTTGGGTGCTATAAAAACGGAATCGAGCCGATTAATCAAAAAGACGATATTCAATTATGAAGCGTCCTTCGATATTAAATTTTTTAAAACATCCATATTGATATATTACACGTTAAGAATGTTATTAGACTTCAAACTTTTCGCATTCAGTTAGGGAAAATTTCATTTTTCTTAATATAAAATGCAGGTGGTGACACGCGCTCAATAGCAGCTTGATCTGCATCTTCCGTCGTGTGCCGCTTGGAACGCCACGTGAAAGACACAAATGTCAGAACAACAAGCGCGAGGCTGCGGGTGCACCACAGCTGCCTTTGCGCGCGTTCTACTGTGCGTCGGTACACATGCCCGACGCGATCCAAATTAAATTGGCGCCATGAAAGGGATTCCGCCATTTCGGATTCCGCCACGTATGCGAAAACATTTTAATGTTTTTATCCCTTGCAAAAATCATTTTCGCAATCAAAAACTATGCTGTCGGAATGGTTCAACTATATTAATGGCAATGATATTAAAACAAAGCACATTTAATTTAAACATCCCATTTAAACATCTCAATGTCTCTGAACCAACGCGCTGGCCCATGAATCCATATCTGTCGGATTTAAATACCGGCCGAGGTGCCCGCACTCTGACGGAAGCCAATCTGAGATTTCGGTTGCACTTCAAACGATCTCCAATTAGACAAGATGAACCCGCAATGTTGTTTTTTTTTAATTTTTTTTTTTTTTTTGTAGGGCGTGTTGTGTGATTTTTGTTGGTTTGGCTCGTAAAACCAAAATATGTGAGTATTTGCTTTGCTTTACCTTAGTTTGGAGCCCAGCCAACGCTACGGGCTGATGAAGCCACTGAAGCAGCGCCAAGAGCGCGAGGTCAAGCAGCTCGTTCTCTTTCTGCGCCTGTGCGGTCGGGCTAAACTAGAGCCACTAAATAAGCCACGCTTCATACACATCTTGGTGCTTAAAATGATTGTTGTCAGTTATCTTAAGCTTTATCTGAAACCACAGGAAACGCTTTTCCGTCCTCCACAGATGTTTAAACAGTTCACGACAGACCAAAGCAATATTACGTGAGCTTCTTAACACCGAAACTAATGCGGAGGAAGTCGCACTTTTGAATCATGACGATCGGCAGTTGCGTTTGCTTTGTACTAACCACCAAGACGGGGGCGGCTACAACAGTAATGGGAAAAACAGTGCAGATACTTTAAGCGTAGCTCATTTGGTTTTGCTCACTAGGCCAAACCAAGTGCCGTGGGGGTTCGTTAATCGAGTGTATTGTGGCACCGAAGATCAAAGCACGTGGAGAAATGCGCGAGGGCGAGCTCCGTTCAAAGCACGGAGCTCACGCTGCAGAAGCAGTAGGGACTAAAGCTTCTCGATGTGTTTGTGTTGGTCTTTCAAGTAACGTAAAATGTGCCAGGGCACCAGGCCCGTGTCTCGAGCGGCCCTGGGAGGCAAATGGCGGCGCAGTACTAACATGACTGGCCCTTGAAGGCGAATGGCGGCGGAGCACCCGCTCGTGGCACGTGTCTTGCGCGCTTCCACAGCATCGGTTTGCGCTACTTATAAAAAACGTCTTTCTCAAGGGGCTTTAGCAGAGACCCTGGGTTCTGTTGCCCATATGCATCCTACAGTTGTGCGATCGTGTATCATATACTGTGTAATGCACGTTAAAGATCTCGAGCTAACAGTTGTACTGCACTTTTTATAATCTACAACGGGTAACAATGCCGCCTTACGAAACTCTTGCTCTCTAACAAACTGACGACTAATTTTAATAGTGCCGTTAGATTGCCATTTTAATCTGTGTTGGCGTGCTCCTGTTCTTTTTTTTTCTTTCTGCATTTTTGATTATGCGACTCTTACTTATAATGAAACAGACTATTGTTTTCGGACTTCTGGAAAAATAATATGAAACTAAGAAAATGGCACGCATTTAATAAAAAGAATTGAAATAATAGAATTCATTATAATTGTGTTTTAAAACGTTTGAGCACACCAAAAGTTATAAACGCGAGCTCCATTCTTTGGATGGTGCGCTTGTTCACTGGAAGTTTAGTTCAGGGCAGCGTGCTCGCAATTGTAAGCTCCGCTTCGCTCGCACGATAAAACCACATACTTTACTGGTGATGTATTTAGTGAAACAAAGCTTGTCTTCTGCATATGTGCAAGGCCGTCAGTTTTTGCGAGATTACACGCTTGTTTATCATTATTGTTTTCGTTTCCCACCGCTATTCAGTTCGTGCTCTTTTGTGTGCTTCATGCATTAGAGGCTAAGGTAACCCGGGAGCATTCTATTTCGCGGATTGTAAAAAAAACCTACGCCACTTGCCGCGGGCGCCACAATTAATACAAAATATTTTAAACTTCACATGTGACCGCCTGCCCTAGAAAACAATGTCATTTGTCAAGAAAAATGGCGATTGAATGAAATAACGTGGGAAAAACTCGTTCTAAGCACGCGGCCGTCGGCATGCAGTGAATACTCATAATCGGCGCCTAGATGAGTGCTAGCTGTCAGCGGGTGGATTTTTATATTAACCGAGAGTTAGAATGTTTCCTTTTTTCTGGTGTAAGCAATCAGGAGGCAACTTACACGAACTCTGAGGGTAATAAAGTACTATGAACAATTAAACATAACGGTCTAAGCAGTAGATATGTACAAGCTTTAGCTTTTGATAGACCCTTAACTTGATACGCTCAACGGCAGTGTAAAATGTAGTGCTGTTTCAGTCTTAATCAGCGTACCTGTGCGTGCTTGCTCTAGATTTTATACAACGCAAAACTCTACCCGTTTGCATCTTTTTCATTTCTGCACACCGCTACTTTCGCGCATAAATCACCAAATTAAGACTGGTACATTGCTTAAACTATGTGCAAAATCTATCCATAGAACCATAATTTTTGCCTGGCCAGTCACTGCATTTATAACTGAACTCGTATTGAAATTAATTCGTATCATTTATTGCTGCGAGTTAATTTTAACCTCGGCGTTTTTTTTTTTTTATTACGAATCCCGCACAACTCCTACTTTGGGTTTATCAAACTTAGCATCTAAACCTGAGCGTCATTTTTTGTGTTTTCCAGTCTCGTGGTTTTTGTCAAAATAAACACCCAGCTACCTAAATGAGACACCTGACCGCCCCAAAAATAGTTCATTTGTTATGATTTTCGAGGTATTTAATTCCTCAAGCTAGAATTTTGGAAACCCAAGTCTATCACGTCATCACGTTTTCTTGAAAATGCACAAAGAGCCAAACACATGCACGACAAAAGGGCCGGCCCGTCAGATAAATATGATCACATTGAAATATGTGTAATTAACCTCGGAAATCTCCGGTAACGGCGCACAGGCAATTTTATAGTTTTCAACGCGTCGGTTGTTTTGCTGTGCATGTGTATCGCCATTTGGCTCAGGACGAGTTTCGCGTTTTTTTCTCCCCATATTTGCTGGAGACGTGAGCTCGGAGCGTAGGCAACTGGCCTTCTTGCACGAGAACTGGCGCAGCCGTGCGCGTTCCAAAGAAAGCTCGTGGGGAAAAAAACAAGCAAGGGACCAGGAATGCCGAATTCAGGATATAGAGAAATACCCTACTGTACTGGAGCGCCACCACACACGATTTCTCGAATTGATGTACAGGCCTGGAAGGCGATCCTACCGCCATCTGTTAGTTCAGAATCACACTAACCAAGGGTGGGGTTGCACTTTAAGCGAGGCTAAACCCCTGTTATGTGCTTGTCTTGCAGGTGACGTTAAATAAGCCAGCCTCGATCGTTCAGTATGTGGAAGCAAATGGCAGTGGCACGGCACTCAAATGAGGTGCCATTGGAAGCGAACTGCGACGGAACACTCGCTCGAGGGACGTGCTTCGCGCGTTCTCCCAACAATGGTTGCCGGTACTTGGGAGAAACATAAGGCATGCATTTTATTGGTGGTATTTATGCGAAGCTAGAGGAACTAAATAGAGGAGCCGAATTAACGCCTTCCTTTTTCTTTCGCCGCCAACGACTCATTGGCGGTGAAAAGGTCGCATGCACCAAATTTGACTTCCGCGCTAGGAGGGAATCCGCCTCGAAGAGCGCTGGGTTTGGGGCAAAGCATCTGTTTCCCTTTGCGCTAGCGAAATCTATATCTTGCACTGAAGATCTCGCACCCTCGGACAGTATGTGTGCCATTTAGATACGATGTAAAGGCGCTATTCATATGGCGCGAACGCAATGTCGGTTTCGCATCACAAACTTTAAAGTTTAGATTAACATTTTTTTTTCGGCACCATCATATTCGCAGAGATTTTTGCGTAAATCGCATGCAGTGATTGAAACTCTGTGTGCAGGGCCATTCCCAAAGCCGCACTAAGACACTAATTGGAGCGTACTTTCTAACCTAACCCTGTGAGTTAGATTAGATTAGACTGAATGAGTTAGGTTAGCCTAGAATGATCCCAGCCGATGACGTCTCGAAATACGGTAGGACTTGAAAAATACTAATGTGCGCAGGAGTGGTGAACAAGCTAAGCACCATGCTAATTCTCCCTGCGTCCATGGCGCGTTCTTTTTTTATTTCTTATTTAATTGTACGAATGGTCTGTCGTGACGTCACAAAAGCGTCCGTTGTGAAAAACCTTACTGCTGCACGGGTACAATTTGCAGCACATATTGAAGTGCCACCAAATGTTTCTTGATCCCCTCTGAAAAACGAACAAGTAGGAATGACGACTGGTAAGATGGTGATCATGACATGTGTAAACCATATACAGAGAATATTCGCAAATATCTGGATGAATGAAACCTTACCGGTCCAGTGGAACAAAGACCACCGAAAGACAAAATCGATCAGTATGAGGATCATTTATCCGCATATTTTCGAATCTTTCCTGTTTTGGAGACCGCGCAAGATGATGAAAGTGCCCCATGTCTAAGGGGGGGAGGGTGTTCGCTGGGTGCCTTATTTTAGTGCGCTGTTGACAGCGCATGCTTAGAACGAGCTCTGATCTAAAAGCTGGCAAGACATAAAGTCACTGGATTCTAGGAAACCGTAGCGCCATGAAATGGGCGCCATTTCGGTCCTTGGAATGAGTCATTCCTTCCTTGCCTCTCCATTCTTGGTGATCCGATTCACATTAGCGGCGAAAGATTGCGTTACGAAGCCCTTTCTTTTAAACGGAAATTTTGTCATTCACACACAGGCGAGACAAGCGCACATCTCAGCACAGCCATCACATGCAGCGTCGGAGTTTCGCTGCATTGGAGAATAATTTTCCTAACTTGAAATAAGCAAGGAGAGCAATATCATTCCACGAAATCTATGGAGATAATTTAAATGCGCAAGGAGGACAATATCATTGTAATAGATCAATAGAGATGAGCGTGATTGATGGGCTCAAATATATCTATGGAGATAATTTAAATGCGCAAGGAGGACAATCTCATTGTAATAGATCTATCGAGATGAGCGTGATTCACGGTTTGACTGCATTGGCGAATTTGTCTACAGAGACTGCGTATTCGGCTACGGAGCCAAATACGCTTATATTGGGGACGAGCGCTTTCAGTACGATGATGTTCCATGGCGATCTTGGCGCGGCTGATTCAAAACAGTCTTCCGAAGCTCCAAAAGTTTCAAAGGATCGAAATGCTGATTCCTATGGCGACGGGGGCCGATCAGTCAACCGCTTGGCGAGGTTTTAATCTTGTGCATGTTGGCATCTCTTTGTGTCCTGTTTGCAGGAAGGAAAGGCAATATGACGCTCTATCTCCAGGATCCAGCGACTTTAGTATAACACCAGCTGTCTTGATTGCGTGGAATGCCCGTTCTAAAGGAACTGTGGAAACTGACCATCAGTACGTGCTCAGCAGCCCTGGACTCAGATATAGCCGCCTTTAGTGAATACTGAGAATACTATGCTGAGCTTCGGCACTCGCTGGGATACTTCCGAATCGAACTGTTTTATTGGGCATCCTCGAATGCAGATACCGGAGCCACGGATAAAAGGCCGCTGGCTTGACACAGTTATTTGACGCCGTAAACATCTGGCTTCGTGTAGCTCGGCAAAGCGTGCTCCTTTTTTAATAATTATTTTCGAGTGAAGCGTGCGAAGTAAACCAAGAAAAGGTAAATACCAGTGTTGTAGGCATTACCGAAAAAAGTAACGCAATACGTTAGTCGTTACATGTATATAAAAGGAACGCTACAATTAGCAATAAAACGTAGAGCACGTCACTTTTGCCTGAATTTTCATTATAAATGAAAACGTTTTACTGTTTTGACGTTACAGCTATACATAAGCACCTTATTTCAAGAAACATATGTCAATGCATAAAGTTAACACTATTACTTTATCTTTTCACGGTTCCACCTGAATACTGGCGAGGAAACAACGCGAATAGAAACTCTAAAAATGCACTTTATGTGACACGGCGAAAGGAATTGAAAGTGATTTTTTCTTTATTTCATAGAAAGATGATGTATCGATTAACGTAACTACGTCACCTGTTACTCAAACAAATAAGTGAGGGAGGTACGTTATCCGTTAATGCTGCGGAAATGAAACGAGTACGTTACAAAGTTACAGAAAAATGGAGCGCGTTCCAAGTAACGCCGTTATTTGTAACGCGTTGCTGCCAACACTGGTAGGTACTCACCTTATCACTCATCTGCCTGACCCTTTGCCTCGAGACGCCGGACGGTCTTCTTGCGGATTGGGTGGTGCTCTCTGGGCGGTTTTCAGACACCGGGTCCTTGGCCGATTTCTCGCCCGATGCTCTTCTTGCGGGTTGGTAGGTACTGGCTCGGCGGTATTCAAACGACGGGCTCTTGGCCAATTTCTGCCCCGATAGTCTCCTTGCGGATTTGACGGTATTGGCTGGGTGGAGTTCAAACAACGGCTCCTTGGCCGATTTGTCGCCCGGTGCACCTTTCGGGAGTTGCTCTGGGTCCTCCCTGAGGTCCTCCTTGTTCTCCCGGATCTTCAGTTGCTTCTTCATGGATAAAAATTGGAGTGTTAGTCGGTTTGACTGATTATACGGAGTAGTGCGTTGCCGCCGTACAGAAACGAACTGAGCAGATCGAATAGCCTGTTTCCACGAGGAAGGGGAGAAAGTCTTGAGCTCGTGGTGGCCTCTTCTTTGTTCTCTGTTCGGAATCAACATAGCGTGGCATCAATATGAGTTCATCTTCTTCGCATGATGGCACTCGTTACTCAAATTGGCTGCATGGAAAGGCCAAAGAAGAAGACGCATTGAGAGAACACTTTTTGAAAATCTCTACTCGTTTTCTAAAAGAAAGACAATACACACACACAAAAAAAAGAAGAAATCAGCGTCCTCCTGCACTGTTAGTTTTGCGCCACGGGTCACCAAATAGGAATGGAGCACGCCGGGGACGTCGCCTCTGTCGCCTATAGTTCGTAGAGAGCCTAGATTGTAGAGAGGGTCCAACTCAAACCATGGGGAGCGTTTGTAATAAAATGGCGGACGACTCCCTCGGAGATTGGTCGCAAATGCGCATGCGCCGCGCGCAGCTTCAACTTCTACCAGGAGCAGTACACGGTGGCCGCGGTAGTAGCGGTAACGATCTTTAAAGGCCTTTAAACAGTTGCGTTTGTGAGCGTTTGGGTGTGTTTGACTGCATTGCGGCTGCGAAAGACTAGGACATCCCTGCTTCATATGTCACGTGTCAAGATACTCTTTGAATTGAATTCCACGCTGCATACGAAGCATACATGTACAGGTGACTCGCTTCCGTTTCTGGACGCAGTGCAGCCAAACGCACTAAAACGCAACTGTGTGTGTGAGCATTTAAACAACCTATTGTGCTTCGCATTAATTCTTGCTGTTCTTCAGAATCCGGTTTCGGCAGCACTTGAATGCATCCATATTTTCCCCAAGTCATCAAGAAAAACGACCGCTCTCACTGATGTAACACGTAATACCAAAATATTGGTTTGTAGGTAGGTTTGTATAAATTTGTGATCGTAAGCAAAGGCGTCACAGAGAGGCACGTAGCCCGTACAATGAATGCCGGAGAGGCCCGTAGAAGGGGTGATAATGATAATACGGTGCGATATAATGTGAGGCACTGAGAATATTCAATGAGGCATCACGAAGGAGGGGTCTAAGTTGAAGGCAGGTGTGTGGTGGCTTCGCGACAAAGTTGCGGAACCTCGGGTCGGTCACTAATGGGCACGTTTGTTATTCTTTTATTGCAACGTTTAAAAAAGTGCAGACCAACGGAGCCATCAATTGTGATTCTGTTGTGTATATGTTTAAACAGCGAGAAGTTAGTCAGCCCTGAGGGCGTCTGGTCTATTCGTTGGAGATGAAAGACAGTGCAGTATACCGCTGCTTGTCTGACGTCTTTAACGTGCATCACGGAATAGACGCTTTACACACGCGCCAGAATACAGCCGCCATAGCTGACCTTCAGTTTTTGTTCCCCCTTATCACGTTTACTTCACTTCATTATTACCATAGCAGGCCAGGTTATTGACATCTTATATTTTATTCTGTCTTGCTCCCCAGCATTGGCCTTTGTGGAGGCTCGTCCACACCAATTTCAGTGGCTCGGTATCTCGGTAAAACAAGAGAAGGTCAGCAATGGCGGCTGTATTCTGGCGCGTGTGTAAAGCGTCTATTAGACGCTTTACACACGCGCCAGAATACAGCCGCCATTGCTGACCTTCTCTTGTCTTACCGAGATACCGAGCCACTGAAATTGGTGTGGACGAGCCTCCACAAAGGCCAATGCTGGGGAGCAAGACAGAATAAAATATAAGATGTCAATAACCTGGCCTGCTATGGTAATAATGAAGTGAAGTAAACGTGATAAGGGGGAACAAAAACTGAAGGTCAGCTATGGCGGCGCCCATGCACAGCTGCTGCAAAGCGTCTTATAGACGCTTTGCAGCAGCTGTGCATGGGCGCATGACAGAGCCGGTACGATGGTCATCTAGATGGAAACAAACAGAAACGGTGGATTGAATCCACGATCAGTGAGCTTTACAGCACGAGCTTTCGCTACGCGTGCTGCCGATCCACGAGCAATCAGACATCGCGGTCGAATTCGAGCTCGAGAGAAAAACAACAACAGCAACAGCAAGAAAATCTCCGATTTGAGGCATTTAGTACTAGTGTCGCCATCTCGTTTAACAAGTTGGAAATAAAATTAACAGCGTAATTTTATTTACCCAGATACGCAAATACAACATGATTTTGTTTTCTCGTCGTGGTCTCAGAATTACGATTAGAGGCGCCCCTAGTACGTACGGCCAAGCATTTTCTCATGCTGTCTTCTAAATAATTGTATCTTTAAAAATGCCTCAAAACGCGCTAAAAACAGTCAAAACGGTCATACTTCTGGATTTTATTAAAACTCTCCAGCGCTCTAAAAAAAAATAAAAAAATTAAGGGCCGTACAACCTTCATTTGGTCATCATAAGTAACCTCCAAACGAATGAATACTCTCGTGCATTCCTGAAACTCAGGGTTGTGTAGCGAAATTTGCCCATTGAGTGACCGAGCGGTTGAATCCCCCTTAACAATTCCCAGCGTGCCGTTGTCTCGCGAATTTGACGGTGACCTACAAAATACAAGTTTATTAAAGGAGCAATGCAACAATTTTTGTACTTTGCGCAAATACCGCTTAAAACGGATCCCCAACGTTAATGACCTATGAAACACGAATTCGTTTTTCACCCAACGCAATAGAAGTCCCAGAAAAAAATGAAAGAAAAACGAACAGCGTTCACCCCCTCAACTCGCAGCCAGAACAAGCGGCCACGTGATCTGGAACCGATTATATGCCGCCAGTGTTGATCATAGCCACGCGCTGGGGTTGGCAAAGCGCAGGACACGCGCTGAGTTCCAGACATTGTTATGGCTCGGCTGTTGTCGTCGTTGCAGCGATTGGACACGGGTCACTACACGGATGCTTCTCGAGCTAGCAATTATCACGAGCCTAAGTCGAGTGCCCACGCAATGCTCGGGTCCAATCTATGAACCGCATTCAAATATCGTCACTTGGGTGTACTGCGATCCCCGAGTTACGTCATCAAATTTTGCAAAGGAGAGATTGAATGAAAATGATCGCTTTTGTCCTTGAAATTTCACCGCAACAAAGGAGTTTCTTGGCCAATGGCGTTGCGTGTGAGTATCCTTGAGTCCCAGGTGTGCCGGTAAGCTCGTGTAGAGAGAAAAACATTCCAATTGAAAATCGTTGCACAGCTCCTTTAACGCCATATTGGTATGACAAGAGCTAAACGGCTATACGAGCCGTTAGATGGCACTGAATTTCGGAAAGGGTCAGTTGTTTCTGGCGACAACCGCTAGATGGCAGCGTGGCAACGAGCAACGTGGATAACAACAAGACGAAAGCTCCATCCAACAAAATGTCTCACACTATCTTCAAGTGCAGTTGAAAGAGTTGTGGAGGAATTTGAAAACAGCTCCACGAGGAAAAGTGCTGCTGACTACATGGGATACGTAGAAGAACTGAAGCAAATTATCCAGCAACACTCCACGAAGGCCCGAAATGGGCGAAGGCGGAGAAAGCGCTGGTGGGACGCGGAGGTTCAAGCTGCCATCCGAGTACGGAAAGAACTGAACAGAGAACACCGCATGGCCCTTCACATGGGGACCAGAGACGAAGTCGAAGTAAAATGGCAGATGTACCAGGCGCAAAAGCAAGCCGCAAAGCAACTTGTCCAGGAGAAAATGTCTCAGGCTGACTTGCAAACAATGAGAGACATTAGCTCAAGCGGGAGAGATGCGCCTAGAAAGTTCTGGAGATACCTTGGAACCTTGGACGGGAGAGATCAGAGGCTGGCTATACTCGACGAGAACAAAAGGATGACAGCAGACAAACTTGGGCATAGCCTTACAGACCACCTAGTGAAGATATTTTCGCCCCCGGGAGCACCAACACCTCAGGACATCTTACCACATCAAAATCCGGAGGGTACTCCGGTTGATGTCGACGGTGGAGAAATCGGCAGGGTGTCAATTATACGCGCTTTGACTCACCTAAAAAGTAACACCGCCCAAGAACTCGACGAGATTCCGGCAAGCGTCCTCAAAGCACTAGGGAAAGGTTCAAGGGATCAGCTGGCAGGAATTTTTAACAACATTGCCTCTGGAATAGAAGAAGTTCCTGGAGACTGGAGGAGAGGCAAAGTCGTTCTTGTTCCAAAAAAAGGTTGTGACCAGCGTTACCTCTGCAACTACAGACCACTGACTGTGACCAGCACGATATATAGAACTTTCGTACATATTCTAAAGGAGCACATGACTGCATGGGCAGAGGAAGAAGGCTTGCTTACGGAACTTCAAGGAGGTTTTCGTCGAGGTCGCCGGTTGGAAGATCATCTGTTTACGCTAACACAATGTATTGAGGTTGCCCGCAAGGAGCAGAGGACCCTAATATGTTGTTTTCTGGACGTCGCCAAGGCCTATGATAGTGTGCCACATGCCCAGTTGATATGTCGACTACAACATCTTGACATGCGACCAGAGTGGGTCACCCTCATCCACCGCCTATACAGTGGCAACACGGTTAGGACAAAGTTAGGTGAGGCTAACTCTGAGGAAGTGCTGGTGACAAGAGGCTTACGCCAGGGGTGCCCACTCTCTCCACTATTGTACATGCTTTACGTAACCGGACTCGAAACGCAACTGATCCGATCTGGACTGGGCTTCTCGTTGGCTCACTTAGAAGATGGTCTGACCGTCGAATGGGTTCTACCCGGACTTACCTACGCAGACGATGTAGTACTGACCGCGGCATCAGTCTGCGACATGCAGAAACTCCTAGATATCTGTACCGAGGTAGCAACGGAACTTGGATTGAAATTTAACACTAACAAGTCAGCAGCGGTGCTGTTTGCAGGTCCACAAGATCCAACATTTGGCAGTCTTCGACTCGGGGTGGACTGTGTACCTGTAATTAACTCGTACAGGTACTTGGGCATTACGCTCACAAATACAGAGGACTACTTGCAAGAGCATCACGCCCATCTCCGCCAAGCAGCCATCAGAGGAACCAGCATTCTGCGCAGACGGAATCTCTGGAGTTGCAATAGATTCGTTGTGACCCGGGAGCTGTGGAAGGCGGTGGTGGTACCAGGATTGACGTTTGCTAACGCTGTGGTGTGTGTCCCTGGAGATATCCGAGCTCACATAGAACGTAGGCAGAGGGAGGTCGGGCGTCAAGCGCTAGGCTGTCATGGTACAGTAGCAAATGAGGCTGTCCAGGGTGATTTGGGATGGTCCTCTTTTGAAGCCCGTGAAGCTACCAGCAAAATCGCCTACGACGGACGTCTCCGACATATGGACACCTGCCGGTGGGCCAAAAGGCTGTTCAGGTACACTCAACTGACTGGGCTGCAGACCCGCTGGCAGAAACGCCTATACCAGCTCGAAAGCAAGTACGGTTTTTTTGCGGACCCTGTCCAAGCGTCGTCGGCCAGGGAATGGGAGAGAGAGGTCCGGAAAAAGGTTCGCGACCAGGAAACAAAGCAGTGGCTCAAAGATGCCCAATTGAAGACTACGCTCGATGTGTATGTTGCAAACAAGAGGACCATCGGCTCGGAGGCTAGGCTATACGATAATAGCCTGGGTAGTCGTTTGCTATTTGAGGCACGAGCCGGGGCACTAAGGACTCTGTCTTACAGACGTCACTTCGATTCTACCGTGACCACGAGCGTGTGCCGGGTGTGCGGGGCCCACGACGAAACAGTAGCACACATTGTACTGGAATGCGCAGGACTCCGGCCATCCCAGTCACGAGACAACGACCGTGACCTTCAAAGCCCTCTGGAGCTTGCCGAAGTATTGGGCTTCACGGCTACTAGAGATGGACACCAAACCAGTGAGGTTAGACCAGCCGCACCAGCGGACAGGCCTGCCTCGAATGAGACTACGGCCTCCAGTGGCCCACATAGGCCGTCTGTCGAGGCAACAAAGAGACGATTACAGGACTGGTGGAGAAAGATCTACCTTAGGGGGCAATAACACGCAAATGCCCCCAGGCTTGGGCATGAATATTGTTCGAGCCCGCCCGATCTGAAGGGAACAGCCGCATCATCATCATCATCATCATCATCATCAGAGAGCTAATATTACAGAGAATATCCAACTGTTCACTCGGGGTCACGTGGTTAAGGGGCCGCGTTTGCAATACGAGCTACAGGTGACGCAAAGCGTTGGTCGTCCGCGAGCGTCTCCACCTTTCCGCCTGCTTTCCTCGTAGCCGCGCGCGGCGCATGCGCATTTGCGCCCAATCTCCGAGTGAGTCGTCCGCCATTTTATTATAAACGCTCCCCATGGTTTAAGTTGGACCCTTTCTACAATCTAGGCTCTCTACGAATAATAAGCGACAGAGGGGACGCCCCCGGCGTGCTCCATTCCTATTTGGTGACCGTGGCGCAAAACTAACTGTGCAGGAGGACTCTGGTTTCTTCTTCTTTTTTTTTCTTGAATATTGTCTTTTTTTTTAGAAAACGAGTAGAGATTTTCAAAAGTGTTCTTTCAATGCGTCTTCTTTTTTTTTTGCCTTTCCATGCAGCCAATTCAAGTAACGAGTGCCATCATGCGAAGAATATGAACTCAATTTGATGCCACGCTATGTTGATTCCGAATAGAGAACAAAGAGGAGGCCACCACGAGCTCGAGACTTTCTCCCCTTCCTCGTGGAAACAGGCTGTTCTATCTGCTCAGTTCGTTTGGGTACGGCGGCAACACCTCCGCATAATCAGTCAAACCGAAAAACACTCCAATTTTAATTCATGAAGAAGCAACTGAAGATCCGGGAGAACAAGGAGGACCTCAGGGAGGGCCCAGAGAAACTCCCGAAAGGTGAACCGGGTGACAAATCGGGCAAGGAACCGTTGTTTGAACGCCTCCCAGCCAATACCGTCAAACCTGCAAGGAGACCATCGGGCCAGAAATTGGCCAAGAGCCCGTCGTTTGAATACCGCCGAGCCAGTGCTTACCAACCCGCAAGAAGAGCATCGGGCGAGAAATCGGCCAAGGACCCGGTGGCTGAACACCGCCCAGAAAGCACCACCCAATCCGCAAGAAGACCGTCGGGAAAGATCTCGAGGGATAGGGTCAGGCAGATGAGTGATAAGGTGAGTACCTACCAGTGTTGGCGGTAACGCGTTACAAATATTGGCGTTACTTGGAACGCGTATTATTTTTCTGTAACTTTGTAACGCTCTCGTTCCATTTTCGCAGCATTAACGGATATAGTACCTACGTTACCTATTTTGAGTAAAGGGTCCGTTGTTACATTATTCGCATCTTCTTCCCAAGAAATTAAAAAAAAAATTCACTTTCAATTTCCTGTGCCGAGTAATATCAAGTGTACTTTTTGAGTTTCTATTCGCCTTTTTCTCGCCATTATCCAGGTGGAACCGTAAAGAGATAAAGTAATTATGTTAACTTTATGCATCAACATATGTTTCTTGAACTATGGCGCTTATGTATAGCTGTAAAGGCCCGTTCACACTTTTGCAACCGAGTACGACCGAGAGAGACCAGACCGCTTTTTAAGCCTATTGCGATTTCTTAGGACCAGCTCCGCTGCACCGCATCCGGTCCTAAAAAGTCGCAAAAGGCTTAAAAACCGGTCTGGTCTCTCTCGGTCTTACTGGGTCGGAAGAGTGTGAAAGGCACTTAACGTCAAAACAGTAAAACGTTTTCATTCATAATGAAAAGTTAGGCAAATATGACGTGCGCTACGTTTTATAGCTAAGTGTAGCGTTCCTTTGACATGCAAGTAACGGCTAATGTATTGTTACTTTTTTTCGGTAATGCCTACAACACTGGTATTTACCTTTTCTTGATTTACTTCTCACGCTATACTCGAAAATAATTATTAAAAGAGGAGTACGCTTTCCTGGCCTACACGAAGCCAGATGTTTACGGCGTCAAATCATTGTGTCAAGCCAGCGGCCTTTTATCCGTGGCTCCGGTATCAGCATTCGAAGATGCGCAATAAAATAGTTCGATTCGGAAGTATCCCAGCGAGCGCCGAAGCGGAGCATAGTATTCTCAGTATTCACTAATGGCGGCTATATCTGCGTCCAGGGCTGCTAAGCACGTGCTGATGGTCAGTTTCCACAGTTCCTTTAGAACGGGCATTCCACGACATCAAGACGGTTCGTGTTATACTAAAGTCGCTGGATCCTGGAGAAGGAGCGTCATATTGCCTTTCCTTCCTGCAAACAGGACACAAAGAAATGCCAACATGCACAAGACCAAAACTTTGCCAAGCGGTTGACTGATCGGCCCCGTCGCCATGGGAATCGGCGTTTCAATCCTTTGAAATTTTGGAGTTCCGAAAGGGTGTTTTGAATCAGCTGCGGCAAGATCGCTATGGAGCATCATTGTATAGAAAGGGATCGTCCAGAATATAAGCGTATTTGGCCCTGTAGCCGAATACGCAGTCTCTGTAGCCAAATGCGCCAATGTAGTCAACCCATCAATCACGCTCATCTCCATAGATCTATTATAATGATATGGTCCTTCTTGCTTATTTAAATTATCTCCATAGATACATTACGATGATATTGCTCTTCTTGCGTATTTCAATTATCTCCATAGATTTCGTGGAATGACATTGCTCTCCTTGCTTATTTCATGTTAGGAAATTATTTTTCAATGCACCGACGCTGCATGTGATGGTTGTGCTGAGATGTGCGCTTGTCTCGCCAGTGTGTGAATGACAAAATTTTCGTATACAAGAAAGGGCTTCGTGAAGCAATCTTTCTCCGCGAGTGTGAATCGGATCAAAGAATTGAGAGGCCAGGAAGGAATGACTCATTCCATGGACCAAAATGGCGGCCATTCGTTGGCGCTACACTTTCCTAGGATCCGGTGACTTTATGTCTTGCCAGCTTTTAGATCAGAGCTCGTTCTAAGCATGCGTTGTCAACAGCGCACTAAAATAAGGCACCCAGCGAATGTCCCCCCCCCCCCCCCCCTCCCTTCTCGGGCCAAAAGAGCAAATATTCGAAAATATGCGGATAAATGATCCTTACACTTATCGATTTTGTCTTTCGGTGGTCTTTGTTCCACTGGACCCTTAAGGTTTCATTCATCCTGATGTTGGCGAATATTCCCCCTGTACATGGTTTACACATGACATGATCGCCATGTTGCCAGTTGTCAGTCCTACTGTGACGATTTGTTCTGGTCGTCAAGAGAAAAGGGCTCCGAGCTCAGGAAAGACACGTCAATCTCCGCGATTCCATGCAGAACTTCTCCTTTTTTATATATATCTGTTTTCCTCGCGCTCGCACGCGCGGCACCGGAGCTCGCAAGAGGGGCACGAGTCGTCTTTTGCGGCTCGTCACATGCCGGAGTTTTAGAAACTGTCGACCCGACAGTGCGCTTTCATGAGGCAAAAAACAAAACAACATTAAACAAATACCGCGCTCTGAGATATGCACGCGAGTGAATAAATATGTACACATCGCGACACTGTTAGCGCGAACACGACATCGACGCATTTTCGCATTTTACTTCTAAATAGTATTAGCGAGCACGAAATTTTATCGCTTATATTATAGAACTAAATGAGCTCTTTCCGTAGCAATAATAACTTGGATGACAATACTTGGCTTCAAAAAGAAAAACTGGAAAAACCGGCGATCGCTTGTTCGCGCTAACAGTGTCGCGCTCTGTACATACAAGATGGTAAATGAGAAGGCACGCTACAAACAAGTTCACACACTATAAATTCCAAAAGTTCAGTCATCGGGTAGAGGCTGTGCAAATTCAGCGATTGGTGTAAGATACGGCTTCAGTTTCTTCACGTGCACTACATCGCGGCCATTACCGTCCATGAGTTCAATCTCGTAGTTCACAGGAAAGAGCCGGCTCACAATTCGGTGGGGGCCAGTGAACCGTCGTGTTGCCTTAAGCCCCACGGGTGGTGTCTTTAGCAGCACGAGCTGGCCCTTCTCGAAGGTGATGTCCTTGCATCCCCTGCCGAAGTAGCGCTTTTCTTTTTGTTGAGCGAGCTTGTTGTGCTTAGTGGCCAGTTCCGAGCTTGGTTCAGCCTCTCGTGAACAACGACTGAATAGTCCGATGCATCACGTGGTTCAGCAAGCTCCTGGTGTCCATAAACGACATCAAAGGGGAGCACAGGGTCACGGCCGTAGACTAGGAAGAAAGATGAGTGACGAACGGTGTCCTGGAATCCGGTATTATAGAAGAACACAACGTAGGGAAGGACGTCAGCCCACTTGTCGCCTCCGGCTGTTGTTAAATTGATCATCTGCTTGAGCGTCTTGTTCGCCCGCTCGCAGAGGCCGTTCGCAACAGGATGGTACGCTGTCGTAGGCTAGTGCTGGATTCCGCGGTGTTGAAGGTACGCGGAAGTCGAGCGTGCTATCATCTGAGTGCCACGATCAGTTATAATCACTGCTGGACAACCGTGCTTTAAAATGATTCGACACTCGATGAATTTCTGCACCGTAACCGCCTCAATGTTCCGCAGAGGCTTGTCCTCAACAAATTTCGTGAGGTAGTCGATGGCGACGACGATGTATTTGCAGCCTCGATATCTCTTAAATGGTCCAACAATATCTAGCACTACCGTGTGAAACGGGGAGTGTACTTCAATCGGTTGCAGCAGTCCAAGAGGTGCCAGAGATGACATCTTCATATGTTGGCAGAGGTCGCAATGCGTGACAAAGTTCTTTACGTCCCTGAAGAGTTTCGGCCAGAAATATTTTGTGCGAATAGCTTTCGGCCGTACGTGACGATTCGTTCTGGTCGTCAAGAGAAAAGGGCTCCGAGCTCAGGAAAGACACGTCAACATCCGAGATTCTATGCAGAACTTCTTTTTTTTTTATTTTTTTATATCTCTTTTCCTCGCGCTCGCACGCGCGCACCGGAGCTCGCACGAGCCGCACGAGTTGTCTTTTGCGGCTCGTCACATGCCGGGGTTTTAGAAACTGTCGAACCGTTAGAGCGCTTTCATGAGGCAAAAACAATCTACATGAGGCAAAAGCAACATGATTGGAAAAAGGTTGAATCAGAAGGTGGCAACTGGTCGGCGATGGAAACGTTGATGAGACTTCTCATTGCCCCTGAATCCAAGAAAGCTGTCAGAGGCTGTCCGTTCAGTTAAACCTGAATTGTTTTGGTGCCCACCGCTGCGCCACATGGGATGCGCCGAACTACTGATGACCCCTCGCAGGCGTCAGAGGCATCAGCTTGTCATTTCCCTGCGTCGGTGCTGCAGAGGACTCGAAGCGCTGTTGCCACTCCAAAAATTATGGTGTGAGCTCCTGCCGACACCGCGTGACGAAGTGGCCCCTCTTATCACGATTAAGGCACAGCGGACGATCTTCCGGGTGACGAAACGAAGAACGCCGAAAATTCCTGGAAGCTTTTGACGGGCGCTGAGGCGACACGTACTGCTTCTCTTGCTTCTCGCATGGAGAAAGAGGCTGCTGACAATGGGGGGCCGTCGTCCGCGTTCTGACGAGGCGGCTACCGGTCCTGCTTCAAGAGCGGGAAGGAGGACGTTTTTATGGTTACCTTCGCAGCCTGAGCTGGCTCTGCAGCTACCGTCAATACCGGTGTCTTTGGTTGGCTGAAGACTACCCGGTCGAAGCGGAAGAATGAGTCCAGCAACTCATCCAACGAAGCTGAGTCTATGGAAGTAGTGCTACAGTGTTCTAGATTGGGTTGTAGTGGCAAGAGCGGCGGCCGCTTTGTGAAGATTTTACGCGTAGACGACACCATGGCGCTGCTGTTCTGTGCCCTAGGAGCGCGCCCCAGTCAGCCCCATCATCAGCGCTGTTAGGCGCTTACTACTGTGGTTTGACTGGAGCTTTTCGCGGTGCAAAACAACTGCTAATGTTGTTCTGTATACTCTGTTTCACCTTATGACGTACCGCAGGAAAGGCTACAAGCGCGAGCTCTTTGCTCTGGGGCACATCTCGGTGGCACACGCTCTCGTGAATTAAGAGCAGCTGCCAACGCTATGAGCTCGCGCTTCTAGCCTTCGCTGCGGTACAACATAAGGTGAAACAAAGTATAGTAAATTGTAGCTCTGCCTTTGGACTAATGCCTCTAGAGTATGTGCTATCCTTTTCTTGAAATATTCGCGTGTTTTGAGGGAGATTATTTAATTAATATCAACTCCCCACCCCAGTACTGACCACGGTGGAAGAAATACATTTAGGTGGTGACTCTGGCCGCTCTTCTCGTGGGGAGCGAGCGACTAGATCGTGTTCGGAACAAGCCTCGAACAAGGAGTATACTCTGTTTGACCTTATGATGTACCGCAGGAAAGGCTACAAGCGCGAGCTCCTTGCTCTGGGGCACATCCCGGCGGCACAAGCTCTCGTGACTTAAGAGCAGCTGCCAACGCTATGAGCTCGCGCTTCTAGCCTTTGCTGCGGTACAATATAGGGTGAAACGAAGTGCAGTTGTTCCGTGCCGCCGCGGAGGGCGCTGAGGTGTGAGCACCGTGGGTATGAGGTCTCTCCTCGGCGGCCACGGTGCCAGGGGCGTAGCTTGCTCGCCTTTTTCGCGGTGTGGTGGTGGTGTGCGGTCAGTGACTGGCCTCATGTTTTGCTTTGGGGCTGTGTCACCCACCGGTGCCACCATCGTGCATGAAGATGAGCATTAACCCGAAGAACAAGTTATGCTATAAGGATGGGAAAGACGTGCTTCGTTCCTAACTGCAAGTCGGGGTACCGGAACTGCGCAGAGCGAGCGTCCTTGTTTGAAGCTCCATCGAATGACGCTCGCCTGGATCAGTGGCGTCGTGCAATCCCGAGGACCGATCGCAAGTTACTGCATAGTCTCCTCATCTCGTTGACCAAGTGAAGACCGCGCTTGACAGTCTAATTTCTGTCGAAGACTTGGAATGCGAAGATGTCTGGACAAAAAAGGCTCATGAAACCAAGGCTGTAAACTGCATGCTATATTATATAACTAAGTTTTTGAGCGTGAAAATAAAAAAAAAACTACACGCTGCCCTGCATGCCGATTCGCTTTCAGCATCGACAAGGACACTTCTACTGAAGCAGCACTGGCAAACGTGAAGAACAGAGGAGGCCTTACACACCCTAACAAGGACCTTTTCCAGCTACTAAAGAAAGCGGAACAGTTCTTCGTGCAAAATAAAAGCCACAAGACTGTCTACTGGGACACAATCGACAGTGTTCTTGACACATGCACAATAACGTTTCCATGCGCTGAACACAAAGAAGAAACAATTGCCCGGTTGCTCCACTACTACTTCAGCATGCGAATGCGACAACACTGTAAGCATATTACGATGAGTAGGAACAAACAAGCTAAAGAGATAAAGAAATCAGCAAAGCAGCGCTCGTCTTAGTATAAGGGTATGGGCGACAAACACAGGATGTAGGAGATGGCGTTCTTTAGTAGTTTGCAGTGAATTCAGATTTTATGTACATTTTAAAGCCAAAATATTTGTCAGGTATTTCTTTACCTGTAAGACGGGGTGACACCATATTGTGCGAGTATAGCTGAAAAGTGATTTATGTCTTATAACCACTACTATTGTTTGACTTTCAGTCACTTTGTCATCATGTCCGTCAGTATGTCATCATACTGTGTCATCGTTTCAGTCACTATGTCATCATAAATAAGAATTTTTTCTGCTCACAAGGTTTGTATGTTCCACAGTACAAGTTGACATTGTATCTATAAACCATTTGTAATGTTAAAACCTTTATTCGCATGAAAAGAATTATTTAGGCCCCACTATGTAGCATTATTAGAATTTAATTTTTTTAATAAGGCAGGAGCAGGGTGCAGAAAAATCACCCGACCTCATATAAAGGCACGCAATGTGTGTAAACAATTTATGCAACTGTTACCAAACATGTTGATTGACAGAACATTCGAGCATGACCCAGGTGTTTACTCGAAATTACTCTAAATTATTGAAGGCCCAGTAGATTATATTGGGAAGTTTTATATTTATACGAGTATTTTTGTCACGTTGAGTCATCATCGAAATGTTCTCGTTTGGAAAGAAAAAAAAAAAAAACACACACACAGGAAGCGCACGGGGGAAAAGGCAATCACTGCCAGTGCGCCAAAATAAATCCATAATTTCACTACACAATACACAGGGACCGAGTAAAGAATCCATAATTTCCTTAACAAGACCCTCAATGCTGAAGGCAAGTTCGTCTGCTCCTTGCGCAGTTGGTAGCGGTGACGTCAGAACGCCGAGCCCTGATTGGCTGATCGCGACCCCCTATCTGAGTGTCGTCTGCTCCTTTGCAACGTCGTCTGCTCGCAACGTCGTCTGCGTCTGTCTTACCTTTCCTGCGACTTTCGGAAGTGCAGAGGCCAGGTTCACAAAACGATCTTTCACCAAAAATATGCGCTTCTCACGAGTCCCGACTTCAAGCAGCAAGAAAAGAGTAAAAGGTACTTGAAACAGACCACGAGGAACAAGAACGCTGGATTCACAAGCACCCGGGAAAAACTCCAATGGCCACGGTTCCACCGACAACGACCAAGCGAGCACGGCAGATAGGCCCAGGCACTCCGACTCGGCGACCGTCTGCCCACGACCGGCTGGCGTGCTGACCCTTGTGAACCCTTCCCGTCTTACTTTGATCGCTGACCTCAATTTTAGATTAAGAGGTCAATCTCTTCCTCTTGTCATCTCCTTGTTTTCCGAGGCAACGGTGACTCTCGCCGGTAAAAAGCGGTGAATCTCCGACAGACGCAGGAAAGGTAAAACAGCCATCGCTTTGACTAGCAGACGTAAAGCAGACGACGTTAACTGCGCCAACCCGCCGACGCCGTTAAAGAGTGAGCAGTCTCGCCGCACACGAAAGAAGGAAAAAAGTATTTGGGAGGGAATTTGCGGACACTAACCACCGTCACCTCTCGGTTCTTAGCAAACAAACCTCGGCCCCTCGGGACACCTCGCCAGTGATTCCTTTGACTTCCCTCCTTGATGCGCGTCGGCTAGTTGTTAGACAAAAACAACGTACCGCTCAAATGGCGAAGTCGAGCTCGCTCGACTTCCGAAAGTCGCAGGAGAGGTAAGAGAGACGCAGACGACGTTGCAAAGAAGCAGACGACGGTCAGATAGGGGGTCGCGATCAGCCAATCGGGGCTCGGCGTTCTGACGTCACCGCTACTTCCTTTTTCATGCGCCCAAGACGAAAATGAGCCCACTTGCGAGGCGCATACAAGCCTTCACAAGCCCCTCTATACTTGCGCGCCATCTATCCCCGTGCGAGTGAAGCGCGCTCGGTGCGCCGAACATAATGTGGTCGCCGCGCGAGACAGAGAGTCATCACCTAAATGTATTTCTTCCACCGTGGTACTGACACATCGTTCAGCAACTCTATCACTTGGGCAGCAGGCTTAATAGCTGCGAAAGAAGTTCTACGGTGCTACATTTCGGAGAAGCGTACCGCGTCACCCTCGTCGTCTTCTTCGTTCATCGCGCACGTGCCATTAATTCTCCTAGGGCACAGAACTCCAGCGCCACTCGCGGTATCTACATCGACCGTCTTCACGCGCTTCATTGCAAGCGGGCGCCGCTCTTGCCACTACACCCTCTAGAACACTGTAGTAGTGCTTTCGTGGTTTGTCAGACAGTGTTGCCAGGATAACCCTGCATTTCCCCGCCTCCGTCTCTGAGTAGTTGCACTAGTCGATGAGCTCCAGTTTGCGGGAGGCGAAGTCTGTGCAGGACTCTCCCGAACGCTGACTTGCGTTTCGCTGCAACTTCGTTGTCCAGGTTTAACGACGACGGAAAGCGGTCTTCATTTGCTCCCACGTCGTTACCTTGGTTGTCTTCATGTGGTACCTCACCCACATGAAGTCTTTAGATGATAGCTTGGATACAATCATGGCCTCACTTGGTGCGACTTTAAACGTCTGGAGCCAGAAATCCATCTGGTGAAACCAGGCGATGACGTCCTTGCCTAGCTGAGGAACCGAGCTGACAGCCACGTTGGTCAGCGACTTTGTCGGCCGGTCTGATGCGACTGCAGTGCCTGCGGCTGACTCAGCTTGAACAGGAGTTTTTTTCTTGGGCGCTTTGGACCTTTTTTCTTGGCGGACTCGCTCTCTGAAAGTTCTTCGATAGAGATTGCACTGCACAGTGATTCTGCCGATGAAGTACTCCTCATCTTTCCCTCGAGCTGATCAAGACGATCCACGACAGGTGCCAGCAGTCCGCGGATCTAATTCTCTGCTGGTTGTAGCTGTCTGTTGGCGGCGTCGTCGCAGGGACGCGATATGTCCTCCAGCCGGTCGATCGGTTGCGCAGAGGTCGCGTTCTTGAGCTCTGCTAGCTGCAGGCGTAGCTGCCCCACCTCGGCTTTCAGGATCTCCGTATCGCTGACGATTGATTGGTATGCGGCGTCCTTGGCGTCGTCATCCAGCATTCGCAAGGCTTCAATGGAACGTTCCGCCATCTTGGAGTTACCTTGAAACCTTGGCCGTCGAGGAGACAGTGGTTGGTGGAGAGCTGGTTGAAGTAACCACCGTCCCCAAATAGGTTGTTAACGTGAATTTCCTGAAGACCGGGGTCCCCGTTCGGGCGCCATATGTGACGATTCGTTCTGGTCGTCAAGAGAAAAGGGCTCCGAGCTCAGGAAAGACACGTCAACCTCCGAGATTTTATGCAGAACTTATCTTTTTTTAATATTTTAATATCTCTTTTCCTCGCGCTCTCACGCGCGGCACCGCAGCTCGCACCAGCCGCACGAGTCGTCTTTTGCGGCTCGTCACACCTACTTGTTCGTTTTTCAGAAGGGATCTAGGAACATTTGGCGGCACTTCAATATATGCTGCAAATGGTACCCGTGCAGCAGTAAGGTTTTTCACAATGGCCGCTGTTGTGACGTCACGACAGACCATTCGTACAATTAGATAACAAAAAAGAACGCGCCATCGACGCAGGGAAAATTAGCGTAGTGCTTAGCTTGTTCACCACTCCTGCGCACATTAGTATTTTTAATGTCCTACCGCTGCTGAGCACGCGCTGATGGTCAGTTTCCACAGTTCCTTTAGAACGGGTATTCCACGCCATCAGGACGGTTGGTGTTATACTAAAGTCGCTGCATCCTGGGAAAGGAGCGTCATATTGCCTTCCCTTCCTGCAAACAGGCCACAAAGAGATGCCGACATGCACAAGACCAAAACCTCGCCGAGGGGGTGACTGATCGGCCCCCGTCGCCATGGCAACCGCCATTTCGGTCCTTTGAAATCTTTGGAGCTTCGGAAGGGTGTTTTGAATCAGCCGCGCCAAGATCGCTATGGAGCATCATCGCACTGAAGGCGCTCGTCCCCAACATAAGCGTATTTGGCCCTGTAGCCGAATACGCAGTCTCTGTAGCCAAATTCGCCGATGCAGTCAAACCGTGAATCACGCTCATCTCGATAGATCTATTACAATGATATTGTCCTTCCTGCGTTTTTCAATTATCTCCATAGATATATTACGATGATATTGTTCTTCTTGCGTGTTTCAATTATCTCCATAGATTTCGTGGAATGATATTGCTCTCCTTGCTTATTTCAAGTTAGGAAAATTATTTTTCAATGCAGTCAAACACCGACGCTGCATGTGATGGTTGTGCTGAAATGTGCGCTTGTCTCGCCTGTGTGTGAATGACAAAATTTCCGTATACAAGAAAGAGCTTCGTAAAGCAATCTTTCTCCGCGAATGTGAATCAAATCACCAAGGAATGAGAGGCCAGGAAGGAGTGACTCATTCTATGGACCGAAATGGCAGCCATTCGTTGGCGCTACACTTTCCTAGGATCCAAAGACTTTACGACTTGCCAGCTTATAGATCAGAGCTCGTTCTAAGCATGCGCTCTCAACAGAGCACTAAATAAGCCACCCAGCGAACTCCTCCCCCCCCCCCCCCCCTTCCTATACATGAGGCACTTTCATCATCTTGGGCGGTCTCCAAAAGAAGAAAAATTTGAACATATGCGGATAAATGATCCTTATACTGATCGATTTTGTCTTTCCGTGCATGTGCATCCATGGCCTGTGCATTCCAGGCCTGTGCAAACATGCGAGAAATCGTGTGCGGTGGCGCTAAAATACAGTGGGGTATTTCTGTATATCCTGAATTCGACATCCCTGGTCTCTTGCTTGTTTTTTTTTTTTTTTCCACAAGAGCTTTCTATGGTACGTGCACGGCCGCGCCACTTCTCGTGCAAGAAGGCCAGTTGCCTACGCTTTGAGCTCACGTCTCCAGCAAATGTGTGGAGAACAAAACGCGAAAATCGTGCTGAGCCAAATGGCGATACACATGCACAACAAAGCAACCGACGCGTTGAAAACTATAAAACTGCCTGTGCGCCGTTATCGGAGATTTCGGATGCACTTAAAGATATTTCAATGTGATCAGATTTAAATGACGGGCCGGCCTTTTCGTCGGGCATGTGTTTGGCTCTTAGTGGATTTCCAGGAAAACGTGATGACGTGACAGACTTGGTTTTCCGAAATTCTAGCTTGAAGAATTAAATACCTCAAAAATCAAAACAAATGAACTATTGTTTGGGCGTCAGGTGTCTCCTTTACGTAGCTGGGTGTTTATTTTGACAAAAAACTTAGAGACTGGAAAACACAAAAAAAATGACACTCAGGTTTAGATGTTGAGTTTAGTAAACCCAAAGCAGGAGTGGTGCGGGAGTCATACTAAAAAAATGCTGAGGTTTCATCGTGCGAGCGAAGCAGAACATACAATTGCGAGCACGCTGCCCTGAACTGCACTTCCAGTGAACAAGCGCACCATCCAAAGAATGGAGCTCGCTTTTATAGCTTTCGGTGCGCTCAAACGTTTTAAAACACAATAATAATCAATTCTATGATTTCAATTTTTTTTTTTATTAAATGCGGCTATGTTTTTTTTTTTTTTTTTTTTTGTAATTTGCGTTTTTGTGCCATTTTCTTAGTTTTATAATATTTTTCCAGAAGTCCGACAGCTATAGTCTGTTTCATTATAAGTAAAAACCGCATAATAAAAATGCAGAAAAAAAAAAAGAACGCGAGCACGCCAGCACAGTTTAAAATTGCAATGTAACGGCACTGTCAAAATTAGTCGTTATTTTTTAGAGAGCAGGAGTTTTGTACGGCGACATTGTTACCCGTTGTAGATTATAAAAAGTGCAGTACAACTCGTATCTCGGAGGCTTTAACGTGCATTACGCAGTATATGTGACACACGATCGCACGACTGTTGGATGCAGATGGGTGACAGAACCCAGGGTCCCTGCTAAAGCCCCCTGAGAAAGGCGTTTTTTTATAAGTCCGCAAACCGATGCTGTGGAAACGCGCAAAACACGTGCCAAGAGCGGGTGCTCCGCCGCCATTCGTTTTGAAGAGCCAGTCATTTTAGTGCTGCGCCGTCATTTGCGTCCAAGGGCCGCTCGAGACACGGGCCTGGTGCCCTGGCACATTTTACTTTGCTTGAAAGACCAACGCAAACACATCGAGGGGCTTTAGTCCCTATAGGTCCTGCAGCGTGAGCTCCGTGCTTTGAACGGAGCTCGCGCACGCGCATTTCTCCACGTGCTCTGAACTTCGGTGCCACAATACACTCAGTTAACCAACCCTCCCCCCCCCCCCCCCCCCCCCCGGCACTTGGTTTGGCCTAGTGAGCTAAACCAAATAAAGAACGCTTAGAGAATAGGCACTGTTTACCCCATTACTGTTGTAGGCGCCCCCATCTTGGTGGTTAGTACAAAACAAACGCAACTGCCGATCGTCATGATTCAAAAGTGCGACTTCCTCCGCATTAGTTTCGGTGTTAAGAAGCTCACATAATATTGCTTTGCTTTGTCGCGAACCGTTTAAACATTTGTGGAGGACCGAAAAGCGTTTCCTGTGATGTCAGATAAAGCTTTAGATAACGGACAACCATCATTTTAAGCACCAAGATGTGTATGAAGCGTGCTTTATTTAGAGGCTCTAGTTTAGCCCGACCACACCGGCACAGAAAGAGAACGAGCTGCTTGACCTCGCGCTCTTGGCGCTGCTTCAGTGGCTTCATCAGCTCATAGCGTTGGCTGCGCTCCGAACTATGGTAAAGCAAAGCAAATATTCACATCTTTCGGTTTTACAAGCCAAACCAACAAAAATCGCCCAACACGCCCAACAAAAACAAGAAAAAAAAAAACATTGCGGGTTTATTTTTTTTTTGTAATTGGAGATCTTTTAACGTGCAACCGACGTCTCAGATTGGCCTCCGTCAGAGTGCGGGCACCTCGGCCGGTATTTAAATCCGACAGGTATGGGTTCATGGGCCAGCGCGTTGGTTCAGAAGACACTGAGACGTTTTAATGTTTTGTGTTTTGTTTTAATACCATTGCCAGTTAAGAGCCACCAAGGCGGTTTTCGTAATAAAATATAGTCGAACCATTGCGACAAGCATAGTTTGATTGCGAAAACGATTTTTGCAGTAGATAAAAACATTAAAATATTGTCACATACGTGGCGGAATCCGAAATGGCAGAATCCCTTTCATGGCGCTCATTTAATTTGGACCGCGTCGGGCATATGTACCGACACACAGTAAAACGCGCGCAAAAGCAGCTGTGGTGCATCCGCAGCCTCGCGCTTGTTGTTCTGACATCTCTGGCTAGCTCACTGCAAGTATCCAGACATCTGACACCCTTGCATCTGGCACTTTTTCTGTCTTTCACATGGCGTTCCAAGTGGCACATGACGGAAAATGCAGATTTTGGGTTATGGGGATATTTATACAGCGTGTAGTTGGTCAGCCATTGAAGTTGCGACGAGTCACACGCTGTAGATGAGCAATTTAGCCAGTGCAGTACAACCGCTAGCCTGGGGTCTTTAACATGCACCACGCAGTAGTGATACACGACCGCACGCCGGTACGATGCTCATCCAGATCGAAACGGGCAGGGGGTGAGGCTCGAGCCCAGGATCCCTGGGTTCTGCAGCGCGAGCTTTCACTCCACGCGCGTCGAGCTGGGTGTGCGCTGTAGCCCACTCGGCGACCGATTCCCCCTGAAATGCAGATCAAGCTGCTATTGAGCGCGTGTCGCCATCTGTATTTTATATTAAGAAAAATAAATTTTCCCTAACTGAATGTGAAAAGCTTGAGGTCTAATAACATTCTTAACGTGAAATATATCAATATGAAAGTTCTGAAAATGTAATATTTTAGGATGCTTCATAATTTAATGCCTCATAATTTTGATTAGTTGATTCGATTCTGTTCTACAGCACCCAAAAATAATATCATTTTAAACTTTTTTTTTATTTTAAAATATACATTATCTGTAAAGTCCAATGCTTACTTTTTGAATTTATTACATCCAACCGAACGTTCACGCTAAATATCGCGGACGATATGAAGTTATAACTTGAGAAATATTTTTTTTCAATATTAGAGATTCTGGTTTATTAAAAGTTAAATAATTAACTAACAACTAAAAATAATCGTAATATCGAGACATTGATATAGTGTTGAAAAACAGCTTTTTAATTTGACATTTACTTGATAATTGTAAGATAGCTAGAAAGAAAGTTATAAGCTGTCAAAAATGCACCAAAACGTCATGCGCGGTGGGGATTCACCTTAAGGCCCCTTGATATGTTTTTGTTTATCGTGCAAGTAGCGACAAATGTGCCAAAGCAAGAGGCCCGAATCTCGTGCAGCTCTTGGAAGAAAATGGTGATGCAGCACTGAAGTCAGAAACCCTTGAAAGCAAATAGACATGCAGCACTCGTTCGAAGAATATGCCTTGTCTGATCGCACCATAATGGCAGCCGGTACTTGGAAGCAGCTCGAATCGTGAATTTTAAAAAGGGAGGATTTAGCCTCGCTTAAAAATCCCTTGATAAAACTCATGATTCAAAAACACACACCAAGAGACTCTAGACTAGCTCTTTCTTACTGTCACTGGTTTGGCGGCCGGTTCTGGCACTGACCTTGCTGTCTTTTCCTCTATATAGGATGCTACGATGAATCACTAGCTTGTTCTAGTTGGCACTATTTTCTAGCTTCGAAACTGCGCCCCCTAAACACCTTTCTAACGCATATCACCTGGGCATAAAATGCTCTGTCACTGGGCTAAAGGGGGGGGGGGGGGGGGGCATGCGCGGCATCTGGTCATCCGTAGAATGGAGAAAGCGCGCACGCGCGGAGCGTGCTCATCAGCCCAGCAGAAAAACATTCCAGCACGCAGAAGGCGATTATTGGAGTGGTCTATATTTAACAGGCTACGGGGAAGAAAAGCCGAAGTCCACGAAACTAATGCCTTTGTCTTTTCAGGACATCTCCAAGCTGAAGTCCTTCTCACCGCCTTTAACCAAGACAATGACGGAACGTGAAGTCATGAACAGCCCAATGTTTCTCATGTTTTCCGTCCTATGCGTGAGCGTCTTTATGATCATAATAATCGTGATCATCGGTGCGCTCAGGGGCTACAGGAGAAAAACAGAATACTGCGAGACAGAAGACTGCCGCATTCACGCCGCTATCTTGAAGATGGCCATGAACCCTGCGGTCAATCCTTGCGATAATTTTTACAAATTCGTCTGCGGCTCCTGGAAAGGCTCACAATCCATAGTGACGACTTCCAGCGCGGATGACGTTACCCTCAGAGTGTACGCATCTGTCATTCAAACGTTGCTGCGAGAAGACACCCAGCCAAACGTGCCGAAGAAGCTCTTTCGGACGTGCAACACCCCAACATCTTCGAACAGGAAAGACGTGGAGAGTTTCAAAGAGATAAAGAAGGACATCGGAATTTTGTGGCCAGAAAAACGTCAGACTTTCGTACATCCATTGGACCTTCTCTTAAAGCTGTCCATCAGGTGGAACTTTAACTTGCTCCTCAATGTTCGTGTCATCCCGGCGTCAAGGCGTCGGAACAGGACGCTGTTATTCAGCGAGGGCATCATCGCCGCCAGCTTCCAGGAACCGCTGGTTAACACCATGTCCATCACCGCTTTCCAGAGATACGTGGAGGAGCACTACAAGATACTCGGCGCATCTCCGGACACCAATCTGCGAGAGCTTATGGCGGCTGAACGTGTTATCCTCGCTGCCGCACTACACATTAGGCAAGGGGTGCCGGAGCAACTGGCCGTTCCACTCCAATCGATGCAAAACTTCACTCCTACGGTCGAACCGGAGCAATGGCTCCAGTTACTCAACAACTATTCAGAGCCGGAGCCTCCCTTCACGCTAGAACAGATCGTCATTGTTGAAGACGCCAGGTTACTTCGCAAGATCGGAGAGCTGCTCAAGAACCACCCCGCAGAGCAGCTTGTCATCGGCATCGCCTGGATCTTCATTCAGTCATACCTGTGGGCGGTCTCAAGCTCCCCCACAATTAGATTCGGGAAAGCCGATACCATCAACCGATACAAACCAGTCGTATGCTTGGAGTACATGAACGCTGCTTTGGGCTTGCTGGGGGCGACAGAGTACCTGCAGTCAAAGTTTTCGAGAACTGCGCAGCTTTGTGTTCATGACATGGTTCGTAACCTCACAAAATCCGCCAAGTCCAAAATTCATTCCTCGCCGTGGATTAGCAAGAAAATCAAAATTCTGGCACTGGACAAGTTAGAGGACATGTACCTCGACGTCTGGCCAATTGACGACGACTTCGGCGGCGAGACATCATCGTTGTTGTACAGCCGTCTCGGAAATATGACGGACTCGTTCGCCGAAAACCTCGTGACTGTCACAGAAAACATGCGCCCACTGATCAAGCTGGACCCCATCAAAGCCATCCATTCGAAGCAGATAGCGCCGCCTTCGGGCTTTCTTTCTTACCTGTATTATCTCAATCAAATCAGCGTAGCCCCTGGAGGCGTTGACGCTCCCAGGTTCTACGTGAACGGCACGCTCGCTATGACATACGGTGGCATTGGGATCTCGCTAGCAAGGCAAGTGGTCAAGGCGTTCGATCCGTTGGGAATAACAATTGACGACCGCAGTAACGCCGTGAAATGGGTAGACACAGCCACTTTATCAGCTTACGCGGCCAGAGCGAATTGCAACAAGACTGGCGTGTCTGCTTTTCCCACCGTCGTGGCACTCGAGGTGTCTTACTCGGCCCTCAAGCAGGCTATTGAGGACCAAGACGTGCCGTTTGCAGATTTCCGACTGCGGGGCCTCAAGGAGTTCACCGAAGACCAGATACTTTTTATTACATATTGCAACGGACTGTGCTCTCTGAGTCGAGAGGATAGCGAGAGCGAGTGCAACCTGCCCCTGAAGCGGTTTCCCCCTTTCGCAGAAACGTTCAAGTGTGCCATAGGTACACCGATGAATCCGTTACGCAAGTGTGTTTTCTTCAGCAATTCATCCGCATAATAGCTTTTTTTTCTTTCTTGCAATTTAGTTGATATCGTGTTATATAATTTAATTTGTATCTCAGTGGGATGAACAGAAAATGTAGAGTGATGAGGGATTGCGCGGTGTGTTTTAGTCGCCTTATTAAAACGACTCCAGAGTTTCTAACTTTTTTCTTTTTATATACCAACGCAGACGAAGGGGCAGGACTGACAAAAGATGGCGTTTGTTTTTAGGCGTTGGCTTTTTAAAAGTAGGATGAAAATTCAAAACAAAGTTTTTCGGAATAATGCGGAAAAAATAATAATCATACCAATATGCGTATATCATAGCAAGTTTTAGTATTGTGTGGGTATTAGTATCAAACCCAAGCATTGTGCGTTTGAATTTGCTTTTATACTAAATATTAAAACTCTGATAGCCACTTAACGCGACTAAAACATATGCACGCTATTTAATTTTGTTCTCTTAACGCAGGCTTTTCCTAAGACATTTCACTAAAATGCGGTGGCGGATCGGTCAACAACTCCGATAGGGGACACTTTAACTTAGTTGAAGTATCCGTTTAAAGTATCTGAACATCCAGTGATTCACCACAACCATGTGCTGCGTGTCATGCTTGACTCGTCAACACACAAACTTTAACTCGCTTGGAAAGGAAGTGACTCGTGATGTCGGCGGCGGAATGTTCCTCCGTCATTCCATTTCGCTGTTGAGGGCGACCTTCCTTGGACAGTGAAAAGGACTGCGTTACGATGGACGTTACACCAACAAACCTCGTCTTCAAAAACGAGCTTGTGCGCATAGCGAGAGTTATTGCTTCGAAAATAGCCCGAGTGCCAATGGCCGCAAGCGGACTTCAAAGCAGACGCCACCTCGGTTGCTGATAAGGGCAGCGCTGCTCTAACACTCCCGCCGTCTCCCAAGAGCGTTTCCTGTGTTTTTCCAAAAAAAAAAAAAAAAAAACAATTCCGCTCAACGTTTTACTTTAAAATAATTTGTTGTTCTACTTGTTGCTTTCTTCACCCTACTGGAAATATAGCGTGCTGACTGAGAAAAAAAAAACAAAAAAAACTAGACTACGCATCAATGCCTATGCACAACCTTTTTTTTCCCTTGCCTGTAACATCAGGCAATCTCTTTTTTTTTTAATTTTGCTTTGATTGTTAAAGGCTTCTGTGGCAACAGTAACTTCAACTTCAACTTTTGCGCTTGATTTCCTTTTTTATTAAAAGACTCCTCATTTTGTTGATTGTATGAAAGATGTATAAAATCTCAGAGATGTTTCAACGTAGCTAGTCGAAAGCCATAAAGCTGGGGCCACACTGCTCATAGATCACACAAAATGAAATCTGGCAGACATCAATCAAGGCCGGTTCGAAAGTCGCGTGCCAAGTTTCTCCTTCAACTCGTTGGCGTGCGGGTTTCAGAGAAATTGGAATCTCACGATGGCTGGCATTCAAATTTGTTTGCAGACTGTCTTTTGTATAACGTATAAGCAGCGTGAACCCGGTTTAGAGGTGTTGGAGAAAAGTCTAACAATCAATAAAAATAGCATATGCGATACTAATATTTGAGAAAAAGTGAAGACTGCACGTGCGCAGTTTTGATCAGCTATCAAGGTACGCGAGCGCACGGGTAAACCATAGATTTGAGTTCAGCGTCAGAAAAACTTGTTCCGGATTATGCGGAGTGCATGTGAGAGTTGAATGGAACAGACTTGAGCTGAGCTAGTTGGTTCATAGTTCACTTAAGGCCAGCTGAACTAGAAAAACCGTACACAAAGGAAAAGACCATTCACACCGCTGGACTAACAACTGATTTTCTTTTTCCTCCTCTTCTACTACGAGCCACACTTGAGGGAACAATTCTCTTTTCCTCTTTTTTGCTTTCTAATTCATCTTAAAATTTTTTCCGTTCTAATTCCCCTTAAAATTTTTACCCCCGTAGAAAACTTTTTTCTTTCTCGCGCAGCACGAGAGAAAGTGCACTAATGCAGTCATCGCCTTTTTCCTCAATGGCAAGTGCCTCTAGGATTTCACGTTCCAGTTTTGCCGTGTTCTTTGCCACGATGTTTGCGTCGTAGAGCAGTGCCGAACATTGACACGCACGACAATGGATTGGCAAGTGTCCTCCTGCTGACAGAGTTTTCACTGATGCAGCGTGCTCCCTCGTCCGATCGTTAATGCATCGGCCGGTTTGTCCGATGTAGCTTCGGCCGCACGTCAGCGGAATGTGTTACACTACCTCCTTTTCACCCAGGGCGTATGGAGACTTGTGAACTGTGCCACACCTCTTCTCGTTGTTACTTCGCTCCCGGTTAACCCTGCGACACATGGAAGAGGCTTTGTTTGGAGCCGAATACACCACCTGAACGCCTTGCCGTCCAGCAACTTTTTTCGACTTGTGGGTCATCCCGTGAACATAGGGTGCTACCATCACCGCATGTCGAGTTTTTTTTCTTTTGCTTTGTGCTTTTATTCGTGCACCCTAATCCGCGCTTGATGGTCCTGCACACCTGCTCGCAAGTCGCTACCAGGAGCGATTTTGGATACCCAGCTGGCTGTAGTCTTGAGACCTGAGTTTCAAAACTTCGCTCGACTTGATGGTGACAGGTCTTCTTTAGGACGAATATAATGGCTCTGGTGGACACCCCTCGTTTTACATTCTTGGAGTGCCCCGAGTCAAAAAGGTAGACAGCGACTGTCTTGCTTGATCTGATTGCGGGGAGAGAACGTGTAGAGAGAGAGGAAGTTTTAGTCACTGACAAAACGAGACGGCCCGGCGGGTCTTTCGAACGCTCGGCTTCAGAACCGCCCCGTGCCTTCCACCGTGCTTTATATTCGCGCGCGCGCACTAGGGGCCCCAGACCCCGAAGCGTTGTAAAAGTTAGCAGTTGTCCCGCGTTGGAAGCGGGACAACTCAAGCTCCTCCCTGTCGTGCTCACCTTTTCAATGACTATTGGCGATTTTCATAACGTGTTTTCGAGCCTAGTTTCCTGGCTCCGCCTTAGACCACCAGGCGCTGTGAACATCGTTCGCTCTAGAAAGCTGGCGCACGAACCTGCCGCTACATCTTTCTGCTCTAGCAACTTAGTGGTGTCAATATCCCAGAAGTCGCCAATTACATTTGCATCCACTCACAGTCTTTCCGTTCAGAGCTCGGCTGAACCATATATTGCGAGAGTTTGGCCAATAGGGGGAGCAAAGGCCGCCGCCAGCGCCGAATATTCTCCCCGTGGTTAGAGCGTAAACTAAATATGCGACAACGCGTCGACCACTCAGTAAACGCGACGTAACAATATTGGAAACGACATTAAATGGTGAAATAGAATCGTTCAATCCCGGCGTCTCGTTGACAATGGCGTTAATAGCAAATCAGAAGCAATGATCGTTTAGTGACCAAGGCGTTGACGAGTTGATTGCGGCTACCAAGGAACTATCTGAATCGAGCTAATAATTGAGACAGTAGTCCAGATTCCGCTCTTCTTTCTGGACAAAAATATGAAAAATATAGATCGAAGAGAGAAGACGTCGGGATCTCCACTGACACAAAACGGGTCTGCGTTGACACCCGGTCTGCGCTGGCACTTTCAGAATTCAGAAGCCACAGGTGTCACGATATATCCTGCGAGCGTGAGCACCCCGCTTTTGTTCCCTGCTCCGCCGCTCGAGTGTACGCGTACTGGGGAAGAATCTTTCAAAGCTACCGGCTCGCGCTTGTAGCCTCTGCAGTTAGCCCATGTTTTGTCGAAGTATAAATACCACTTCCACGTGTTGCGTGATTCTCTTGCTTGCAAAAGCCTCAAGCGAAGGAACAGCGAGCTAGGAACCGTGTGAACTGTTTGGCTTGTGTGTGTTGCGTACGGGAGAACAGTCTACCACGAAACTTGTTGACGCACTAATGGGTGGTACCAGAAAAGGAGCCACACAAAGAGATAGGCTCTTGTCGGGCTGCGCACCGCAACCACGCAGTTTGCTCTGGTTTGAAACGCACGTTCGTTTATTCTACCATTGAATTTTTACGTGACAAAAACCTCACATGCGCCAAGTTTTCAGTCACCAAGTGTTCAAGCTTTCCACTCTAGTGACGCTAAAATGGCTTAAATTAGTGGAGTCGCAATTTAAGAGGTCATGACCACCCGTAGGTGCTATTTCGTGGCCTGTGGTTGGCCGCAGGATGCTCCTCTATTGAATCTAATTATTGGCCAAACTCTCCCAATAAACAACTCTGGAGTTTGGCGCTCTGACAACACCGCACTCGCAGCACGAGATTCACCGAGCTCTGATTGGAAGGATAGTGGGAAGGCGCAAACGCGAGCTGCTTTTCGTCTCTAAGCACCTTCTCTCCCCAATCAGAGCGAGCAAGACCGTCATCTGCCACTCACGCAAAAGGAGCAGTGTCGCCAGCGTCTGCGTTCTCAAGCCGAAAGCCGGCGACGCCCGACGTCACTGAAAGTAATAACTCTGTCCGCCATATCTCTGTCTGCCCGCCTGCAAGCGCATAACGGAAAGCGTGATTACTCCATAGCAATATCACTCCAGATTACTGTACGAACTAGACAAGCTCCGTATAGTTTGCGTGCCTGCCAGTCTATGATCTATATGCTTCCAACGCCGCAACAAATCCCGCGGTCGGAAATGTATAAGTGCTCCGAGTGGAATTCAAAAGAAAAAAATTCTATATAAGATTACTTTGCCTCTAAACATCCGCTGTCAAATCTCAGGGAGACCTATTTGCTTTGAAAAACTCGAGTTTTTTGTTTTTTCCCCCAAACTTTCTTCAGACGACGGGTTTCGAAACATGACTGAATTCCTCTTAAACACAGGATGGAACGCAATGACGCTAACTTGTCGCGACGTCCGCTACAACCTATATCGTACCTCGAAACTGTCAGCGGGGGCGTCAACCTGCTCTCAAACACACACACACACAACAAAAAAAAAAAAACGAAAAAAATTCCGTCATAACATTGAATCTCGTCGGGATCCGAGCGAGCGAGCAAACTATACTTGACGACGCAACGGCTCCACGTCCAATCGCGTGTTGAATTTATCGCACCCAAGAGCGACGACGACGGCGGCGACACCGGCTTCCCCTGGTAACGTCCATCATTAGGCGTTTCAACATCGCGCTTTCGAAAGCATGCGCGACGCCAACATCCACGACAGGCGCGATGATAATGCCATCATCCAAGCGGGCTACAGCCAGCCGTGCTACGGCGCTGTTCCCTTCAACACGGAGCTTGCACATAGCAGGGGCGTGTAATTGAAACCGATCCGGTACAATGTCGCGCTGCCAGCGCAGGCCGTCTACGCCAGAACGCAAGATCTCGCTCCCCGGAGACAATGCGACGCGCGCCCCCGTCTCGACAAAAAAGATCACCAAGTTGAGGGACGAGCAGAAAATAAGCAAAAACAAAAACAAAATCTCGACCGAAAAAGCTAGCGCGTGCGGGTGTCGTACAGAAGTACGCGCGGCTTCATTTAAGCCAGTCCCCACCCTGATTCTATACTTCATCTTCCCCGCGCGCGCGGGCGCTCGCGACGAATGATAACAAGAGCATTATGTACGCCTAATAACGCGCAGTGTTGTTCGCGCGGGACCGCCGTGAACTGGCCGTAATGAGGGGGTTTTAACTAATGAGTCAGTCCTCCGCTACTCTGCCTCATTACTGGTCTAGGTGTTCCGTCCTTCTGATTTTTGTCTAGGGTGAGCATTTATCTCTTTGTTTTCTCGCTTTTTCAGTTAGCTCAGTGACGGGACGGCTTTATCATCGCGCCAGAATGTCATCTTCGCTGACGCTACACAACAGCAACGTCCGCCTCGGAAGTGAAGAGACGCTTTAATCCTCGCCTGGTCAGCTTCTTCGCGTACATACGCTGCCAGCACCGCTTGATAACATCGAGGGGGAAGACCGGCCAATCAATTTTGATCCCCTGCTCTCTAATTACGCTTGGTTTGTCTATATGAGGGCGCGTCGCGCATACGAGGCTGCATCTAGAAGCAGGTAACAACGCCGGAAAGCGCTGCTGCCGCCTTTACCACCCTCTCTCTCTCTTTCTCGAGCAGAAAAGACGCGCATCGTGGTGCCTGGTTCCAAAAGACGCGGTCCGGTGTGCTCACGAAGTCGCATCCATCATCTTGGAGCGGCGATTAAGAAATTCATTTACGGGTCGTTACCGTCCGCAATCGAGCCCGAGATAGATTGTCTCTTCCTGCCCCGACGGCGCGAAACGTGTCCCGTAGCACGGGACATGATCATCCGGGTGTAGCACGATCAAGACTTCGTTACCTCTTTTTTATTTCAGATCTCTTTTTTTTTTAATGAAACGCATCTAACGAAATCTCCCGATGGAGCTTTATCAGAGGAGCGCAGCCGCCTCGAAACATCTCGACAAGATGCGAGGCACTGTTCACGCTCCGATGACGCTGAACTGGAAGGAACGGTCAGCCGAGACGGACCTCTCGGTGCCACCTTCTTGTGCACCCACCTCGAGGGGGCTACGGTCGCCATTGGCCGCCGACCCTCGCCGGAACATTCCTACGGCCAGTTATTAGCATCTCATCGGGCAGTCCCTTCCGTCGGTAATGAGGACTGGCCTGTCTTCCCCCCCGGCACTCTTGGCAGATTCGGAACGCCGGTAAGAATATATTCAAGGTCTCCGGAGAAGCAAACACAACTACAGACGGGTACACTTAGAAAGGGTAAGCGAGATTGTTACGGAACCTAGACGCAGTCGTGGCGTTAGACTGTCTCTTGTTATTGAGTTTTACTAGATCGCTCCGATATTTCAGATAACGATTCCCGATACTACGCCGACGCCTTTGCGTATGAATCGAATCGTTATCGGGTATTCTTATGGGAGGCATGGAAACGATCTGCTAAAACTCCCTATGAAGATGAACCGAAGCAACGTCACGGTCTAGTTATGGCCCATTTCTCGTGTAACCATTCTCTGTGCGGAATGCAAGTTCGTCTGCTTCTTGCGGAGGAGTTGCGGTGACGTCATAACGATGGAGAGTTCTGATTGGCTTTGATGGGAAGGATAGTGGGTAGACATCAATGCTAAATGCCTCGAGGCCTACTCGCTATTTCTTTTTTTTTTTCAATCAGCCAATGAGAGCTCGGCGTTCTGACATCATCGCAACCCCTGTGCAAGAAGCAGACGAACTTGCATTCCGCATTGGTTCAAGTGGATTGGTAGTAAATGTATGTGATGCCTTCTCGGTTGCTGATTGGTTCATCTGGTAAAACAAAAACAGATGGTACGGCGTTTTCACGGCACGCCATTGGCTCGGGTTCCTCACGTACTCTTCCTTTGGCCCACCTACTCTAGAAAACAAGCAATATAGCGAAAGATTAGCAACTCTGCAATGGCACACGGCTGGAAAACTAATGGCGTTCCGCGCGATGCCAATCCGGCCATGGGCCTCGTCGAAACGATATCTTATTTACGGGAGCAACCCCCCCCCCCCCCCCCCGGTTTCTCCTCGCCCCTTTTGTGGGCTTCCGAAGAAATATGACGAGTTGTCATAACCGGAGCCCAGTGACAGCTTCACTTGCTTAATCCGGCTGAAAAATCGGATAAGAACCCGCGGGAATGCGATTGAATCTGGCTAACGCCGGGGGGATTGCCGAGAAAAAAAAACTAAATCGTATTGCTGTTCTTTTCTTTCTTTCTTCTTGGCAGCGTGCTTCTCTACTCCGCGTGGTCATTACCAGCGACTGGCAGTTGTGATGTATGTGCGTTCGGCAGGGCTTCAGAGGTGTACGACCCTGCTTGGGCTCGCCGTCCTGTCGATCCGCACGAAAATGGAGACGCCGAGAAAGACTTCCAAATGTTATCATCTCCTTTCTGTACTCACTGACAGAATAAGAACGGCAGGGAGTCTTTCTCAAATGCCCAGTTTTTAGAACGCGCTCGTTGCCTTCCGTCGAGCTTTGGCATGCACGTTCACGCTCGAGGTTCACGATGCTTCGAAGCGTTCTTGAAGGTAGAAGACGCGTGTTGTAGGGCTGTACAATTGAAGCACCCTCCTGTCGTTCTAATTCTATCAGTGGTTATAGAAATTTTGCGCAGAGTGGCGTCCTCACTGGGAGGTTACAAGCACCGGGGCTAAAGTGATGAACCGAGAGAGCTGTTGAAAATTGTCGTCTATGGAAGAGGAAAAGGAGATATACGACGAAAAAGAAGGGAAGATGACAGCTACGGTGATCCAAAAACAAACGGAACCATCATGTAAAGATTGTATATAAATCCTTTCTTGTTCAACTAACTCGACGCAGTTGTTCCCCTAATGTAACGCAAAAAGAGCTGCGCTCTAGAATGTGTGGTCTTTTTTTTCTTCAGTGTTTTCTTTGTCACGAGTTTGTTTCTAACATGATCACATGATCTGACAGTTAAACAACGAGAGGGCGTGTCGAGTTTCGATTCCGTGCATCATAACTGTTAAGTCAATGAAATTGCAGAATTACCTGACAAAAACAACCATAAACAAATCATACAGTGATGAAAACCGTCATAATTTGTCGTGCGATGTCGTTTTGAACGTGAAAAGTGTTTTGACTAGGTGTTTGGCATTTCGCGAAGCCAAGATAAATCGTGGCCGCGAGGCTGGACACTGATTGGTCGACGTGTGGGAGAGGGGAGGCGAGGTGCTCGACGCTGATGTTGAGGCTGAGATCATGTGACCAGAAAGGTGGGCGAGGAGCCGCTCGACCACCGGTGCGCACTGAGGGAGAGGAGCTCAAGAGTATGGATAGGTATGGAAGATCGCTAGGTTTATCAGCCCGATTAGCAGCAGTACCGATCTTCATTCAAGGAACAACTATCGAGTGTACACATAGTACGCGTTAAGCAATCTGATGAAGAGCGCCGTGAACGTCTGGCGTCTGGAAACTCAGGGTATCGCTAAACGTTTGGGATGCTAGAGCGTGTCACGTATAAGGATAAGGATAAGGATAAAGTTTATTTTTAATCAAAAACCGGCAAACAATCCAGCCCGCTTAAGCGTAAGCGTATGTAACACACTATTGCCTAGAAATTTACCATACATTTTTATGCTATTGGGCTTGTGTGTGATAGGGAATTGTATAAACATGCTGTAGTTTGCCTTCTTTTTTTTTTTCTATGGGCCGCGTAGTGATTCCATCGCGCTCACATAAAATGGTAAGTCGAGGCATTTAATAGATGAAACACAGATCTGTGAGGTCTTGAAACTGCTTCCATTTCACAGGCTTCGGTAGGTGTCCCAACCAAGAACTCGTGACTAACTTTTAACAATGAAAATCATCATTTATTGAAAGTATGTCGATATTATCATCAGTATAATATGCACGCACTGAAATTTATTGTGAAACCTAATATCCGACAAATGGCAACGCAACATCACACAATCTGACAAGTCACCAGGATTTAAACCTACAACTGGTTTCTAGCAAAAGGAAAAGCCTGGCCTGCAATTATACGTGTGAATGAATGAAAATGTGTCTATTGTGAAAGAATACAACGAGAGTTTTGTTACTCAGCATAAAATCAAGGGGTTTGACGAAATGTTAATACCGGCGGTATTATATACGTTAATGCAAACTTCACTGCCCAGCTAGGCAGGTTCTTTGTTATAACGCGAATGCACTTCCATGCGAGACACATCAATCGAAAGTTAGAGATGACGGAGAGGTGGCAGTAGCAAACAAAAAAGCCCGGCTCCTGTGATCGCCAGCTACACGTATTTTCAGCGTTGGTGTTCTGCATTTTGGTCGCGACTTGTTCGTGACAAAGAAACAAAAGTAGCACAGCAATCATCTACAATTTTAGCCTCGCAGAATATTTTTTTTTTTGCAAGAAATAAAAGGTAGAAAACGTATTTTGTTAGTTTTCCTGTGACAAATAAGAAGGGGCATTCATCGATAACCGGATACGGCGCTGAGAGTGCTTGCGAGCTCCTAACTGTGGATACTGCTCATAGACGAATATGAGACATCAACTATAATAAAAATCCAGTTTTGGTTTATTATTACATGAGAAGAAATCAGCACTTGAAAGCTCGACACAAAGCGAGGCGCCTACGCTCCCATCCGTTGCATTATACCGTCTAAAAGTCGAAGCAATCGTAAGCGTGCATATTTACAATCATGTAGATGCAGCAGCCTCTACTTGCAGAATCTATTTCTTATCATGAAGTGTGCAAGAGCCACCAACTTCGCAGTGAAAAGCCCGCTTTCCCAGCTCGCCCAGAGCTTGGCCGGTCTCGCGGACCGGGCGGGCTGCGACAGCAGCGCCACTACACTTGCACCAACGGAGGGGGCCGCTTTCCGAAGTGTTGCTAAAGCAGAGCTCGTCAATTGAGCCGATCTAGTAACGTTCATAAGTCCTGCGCAAAAAACCCTTCAAGGAAAAACGCCTTCGGGATCAAAACCTTACGGCGGGCAAGTGTTCCAAATGCGTCTTTGCTGCATCATAGCGCAAGGAGAGGCGCATCCATTGAAGGGCATCGTAGAGAATGCGCCGGGAACGCACGGTGACGAAGCAGCCCAGTCGCGCCCCGTCACTGATTGAGGGGAGGGGGGAGGGGACAAAAAGCACATGGGCACATCTCCGGGGGAAACAAACGCACGAGATGCACAAAAAGAAAACTTGTGCACCGCATACTTCCCCTCAAGTGTTCCGTGCACGATTTTGGGAAGGACCAGTTTGAGTTCGTGGCTTTGGGAACTTACTTTCATGGCGCTCACGCTTGCGCTCACGCTTGAGCTCACGCTTGCGCTCATGCTCACATAAAGCGGTTTGCAGGACTAAACTCTCGCGCCTGGGCCTTTGACGCCGCTGCACAAACTTCATGAGATACAAGATTCATAATAGTGGTGGTTGTTTGTCAATACTTAACTTTATTATAGGGTGATTTCAGATAAGATCGACCAAAGGGTGGCTGGTCGACATTTTTAAATCAACTGATGTTTTTATATGACATTGTCTAGTGTCTGGTATAAACGAATCCACACTTAGTTTTGACCAGAAAAAAAATTTGGAGACAAGAAAAATCGTAAGGCAGGGAGAGGTGGACAGTTGCAATAACGCGCACTGATGGAGGGGGCAAGTTTGAAAGTGAATAATTCAAACAATAAAATAAGGATAATTTTAAAACTTTTTACAAACAAACTATGGGTACAACTTGCTTGTAATATAAAGTAATAATATTTATTAAAAGTTTATTTAGTTTTCTAAAAATTGCCAAACATGCGTGCTCGAACGACAAATGGCAAACTTTGGAAATCTGTATCTCATGAAATAATTTAATCATTATTACATAACTTGCAGACATTATTTTACTAATATATGGCTATTATTGAAAAAATAAATAAGGTATCTGAGTGCCACAATAGTTACAATATATTTAGGCAAACATGGGAAAAAAATCAAACAAGGAAAAATTACAATGCGAATAAAAAAAAACACCACCTTCGATTTTTTTTTAAATTTGGGTACCCTGTTATACTCTATTTCGGCATTCATTTCTATTAAAAACATGTTGCATCATTGCACTGTGAAAGAAGAAACAACTCCCCAAAGTAGGGTCCTTTTTCAAAGCCTACACTTAGCAGTGTCCTATACAAGAAGTGACTCTGAGTTCCAGTTTCATGAAACTTGCACAAATCTTTTATATACATTTATTCAGATGAGGTCATTGATAAAAAGAGCGATCGGTATCATATACAGCATTTTACATAAGCGTACAAAGTGGTATCATATTAGAGACTAATGATTTGAGAAAAGATGATGCAGTGTGAAGTTGTACCTTCCGGTATATTTTACATCTAGAGTAAAATAAATAACTTTACTTCCACACACAAAAACAAAGATATAATAGTAAGATATTTAGGTTGGCTGTGTATTTACGATTACAAACAATTTCAAGTGACGGATGCCATAGTGCCTAACTGGAGCAGCTTCGATGCTCTCGGTGTATGAATGAATCGTGGCAAGCCGATATATTTTATCCTGCTCGAGGATAACATTTTGGGATTTTTTTTATAGTGATCAGATAAAAATTATTAGTAACCACCAACAAAAACAGTAGGTTAAATACCCCGTGAAGAAAAATGTGATAAATAAGATGTCCCTGCATTCAAAATGAGCAGTCCTTGGGAAATCAAATTCGGCACTTTACGCTAAGGTTTTCCTCGCTGTACCCATTTAATAAAGTTGCTTCCAAGCAGATCCGACTGTCCGTGCTACATATACGTCACAGGTCCCTTCTGTTGATGACTTGCTGAGCCGCCACGCGTGCCAAGACTGAATGCCAGGGAAGGCGCGCACCGTCAGCCACTCTTCTTTTTTTTTTGTTCACGATACCGAACAACCTCATTTTCGTCCAGATATACAAGATGCACGCCTTTCAGTTTCTTTGATAGAACGCTCACCATTGTCCTGGCCGTCTGAATTGCGCTTACTGAACGTTCTCTCAGGTTGTTCAGCGTGGCCTGGTGCTTCACGAGTCCGCCAACTCCGTCACATGCATTTTTCCCATGTCCAGATGCAGAAAATAACCACTGGGCTTGTGGGCAATCGTCCTTTGCAAATTGGTGAAGCTGGTAGCGATTCTTGAAATGACTGGCGGCGCCGTCACTTACGTACGTCACGTACGAGTATACCGCAACGTTGTCTTCAACCCACTCCTTCACTTTTTCTAGAGCCAAGCAAGCGTGAGCGGCGTCGTGACACAGGTCCTCACTGATGATGGCAAAGCTGTTTGTAGATTTTCTTGTCGTCACTACACATGTAAATATCGAAACTTGTTTTTTTTTCCAGTGATATGCTTGCACTTTGTCAGGAAGCACGATGGTCCAGTTTTCAGCAAAGTCAAAATGAAAGAATGCTCCCGCGTTGCATGCACTGTTTTTCATCGTAGATCGCTTTACCTTGCGTTTGCCGGATATGGTTGTGAAGTAACCAACTTCCAACCGTCACTTGGATGACTTTTAGGAAAGTCTCAGGTTCCAAAGTTTTTTTCACAAGGTCGCCGGACTCCCATGTTGAAAGCACAATCTCTTCATCCTCCGGGATATCAAGTTCCTGGAGTGTAAGAAACTGGCCTTTTGGGCAGTGATCACAGTCTCCTTGAAGGCACAGTTCTGTTGCTGGGTCGCACAGAAATGCCGAGTTCATTTCACCAGTGTTGAATGTTGAGCCTGTAACGTTCTCTAGAGCGGCAATACAAAGATAATAATTGGCGCAGCGCACACAAACGCACACTTCCTGGTGTGGAATACATTGGACCCATCTAGGGCGCAACGAATAAAATTTCGTTAGCCCAACGCCGGAATCGGGATGCTTGTCTTTGTATATACGGAAGGCCTCTCGTATTGAGCGTGTCATGAAGCGCTTTGGCACGAACGTTTTCTCTCCGTTGAGCATGACAGAGATGACGTCCTTCTGGTTGGGACTTTGGCGCGAACATTGTAGCTCGTCTTTCGTGAAGTACTCTAGGGCAGCAGACAGGTTCTCAGGGCTCACCTTGCACCTCGTGTAAGGATCCGGCTCATACCACACGCCATGCTTTTCCTTGAGTTTTCGGGATTTACTGATGAGGTACATTGAGGCCTGTGGAATCATCTTTTGAACCTCATTCTTCGTCAGTGTTGACGGCAGGAGTGTAAGCAGTTGACAACGTTCCCGGAGAGAGGTGGCGGTTTCAAAGGCCTGCCGAAAGTTGTCCACCCACTCAGTGCATGTGGAGCATGTTGGTTCGGACGACCCCGATGGTGCGTCCCTGTCGTACGCAATACGTAGCCTTGAGCGTATATTCTTGACAGCAACCTGCTCCAGTTCTGTCTGCTTTCTCTTGACATAGGCAGGCCTGTCCCGACTTCTTACGACGCTTGGTTGTCTCAGCGGCGACACATCTGTAGGTAGTATGCTGCGATTTAGATCTTCAATTGCTTCTTCAGCTGGCACAAATATGTCAGGGCACTGCTCTGAGCTTCGCATCGAGATCTCCTTAATGATGCGCATGAAGCAATGGTAGCACAGGTAGTCCGTCGCACTCACTTTGGTGGAACAGTCAGGCGGAAGAATTTGCTTCAACGAGTTTAGGTCCAACTCGCCAACACTTCGAAAATTCCGCTGCTTTGGTATAGTCTTTTTGTGTTTGCAAAAGTAATCTGCACAAAACACTCGTTCGGAGCTCCAAGACGTCTTCATAATGTATACATAAATAATAGAAATTAAACCCCAACTGATGGCATATAATTGCCAAGTGAAAGAACTACTGGGTGCACAAGTGACAAGTCCGAGGCTGAGGAGCTCACTCACTGCAAACGTACATTTGAAAAGAGAGGTCACAACTGAGGCTGTCGGCAAAGCTTGATCCACGTCAAAGGAAGAAAGAGGGAAAGTCTCCAGACAAAAAATTGTGGTCAGCGGCCTTCGAAAAAGACTTTCCGGAATCGCACTGTCGTCCCTCCACGCGCTGATATGAAAGCACCCGAGCTTCTACCACGTGGTTCATGACACAGCCTGAGCCATGTCGGCGACCGGTTCGCGAGGGGTTGGCGGTGGGGTTACGTTGATGGTCACTCGGATTAGCCCTTGCTGTACTGAGCTACCGCCTGCAGTGCCTTATCGCCGGCTGGTGTCAACAACGAGAACACACACACCCTGTCTGCACCAAAACTACAAGCGTTCACCGCACACGCGTCGCCGCCGCTTTTAAGCTTTTGTGAAATTGCTTTCTTTTGCCGCAGAGAACCGCCTTATCTTAACTACGCGCCTGAAATCCTTCCAGGCGGGCGTACACAATATCAAGCGTTTCGAGAAATGCCCGTGGAGTAGAACTATGGGAAAATTCGGAGCCCGCGATGTCGATATCGTCGCCGTTGTGTCAGTACGCCGTCGCGTACTGCAGTCCCCCGTTGGGGGAGGGGGGGGGGCGGTCTTACTACGATAACATGGCGACAGCGTTTACACTCTATGTATTTACGCGAGGCTCGAGTATTTGGGGATAATGCTGCCGGTTGGTGTGCCCCTTTGTGCCTGATATTATCGCCCGTGACGCCAGCGAGTGAGATGGCGACAGGCATGACTGCTCAGTAAACAGGCGTCGGCGGCCATGTTTTGCTGGTTGAAGCGAACCCCCTTGTCCTTGACAGCGAGCGGGGAAATGCGAAAAAAAGATTGTATCGGCCGTTTTGCCAGAACTAGCGACGAGTGTCGTCTGCGGTTTCCGGCAACTATTTTGCCATAATCGTGAGCTTAGCGAGGAAATGATTTTTGCTAGCCACAGAACAGTACCACGCAGAAAGGGAATGCTTGAACATGTTTTTGTTCTGGATATATATCAGGGATATATATGAGAGAGAGAGAGAGATGAAGGTAGAGCGGAAGAGGGAATAGCATATAGTGTCGCAGGAGAATAAAGTAAACAAAGTTCCTAGTGGCCGATGGCTGCATGATCTTTTCTCGGATCACTAGTCCGTAATATGATACCTCTTTGTACACAGTAGTTTCTCCTTAATTTAAGTGTGTGAACGATTTCTTTAGTTATCATTGGCCTCATCTGAATAAAAATATATAAAAGATGTGTGTTGGTTTCATGAAACTGGAACTCAGAGTCAGTTCTTGTATAAAACACTGCTAAGTGTAGGCTTTGAAAAAGGACCCTACTTTGGGGAGTTGTATCTTCTTTCTCAATAAAATGATGCAACATGTTTTTAATGGAAATGAATGCCGAAATAGAGTATAACAGGTTACCTAAATTTAAAAAAAATCGAGGGTGGTGTTTTTGTTTTTATTCGCATCGGAATTTTTCTTTGTTTGATTTTTTTTCCATGTTTGACTAAATATATCCTAACTATTGTATCACACAGATACCTTAGTTATTTTTTAAATATGAGCTATATATTAGTAGAATAATATCTGCAAATTATATCATAATGATTAAATTATTTCATGAGATACAGACCTCCAAAATTTGCCATTTGTCGTTCGAGCAGGCATGTTTGTCAATTTTTAGAAAAATAAATAAATTTTAAATAAATATGATTACTTTATATTGCAAGCAAGCTATACCCATAGTTTGCGCCTAAGACGTATTAGAGTTCTCCTAATGTTATCGCTTTAGTTATTCACTCTCAAACGGGCCCCCTCCATCAGTGCGCGTTAATGCAACTGTCCACCACCTCATGCCTTACGATTTTTCCTGTCCCCAAGTATTTTTTCTAGTCAAAACTAAGTTTGGATTCGTTCATACCAGACACTAGACAATAACATATAAAAACATCAGTTGATTTGAAAATGTCGACTAGCCATCCTTTGGTCGATCTTATCTGAAATCACCCTATACCTTTTCAGCGTTTCTGTCAATCTCTCCGAGTGTTACCCTCTCTAGTCTGGTCTTACCTATAGGATCATTTCGCTTAGTGAAACTTGGGCATCTCAGTCTTTATCCTAAAGATTCCCGTTCGGCCGGAACCCTGAAGCCGCTTGGAACTGTCGCTGCCGTATTTGACAAATTGACATCGACTAAGTTAAAACAACCACGAACACACAACATCACCAACAACCTTAAAGGGGTTATGACACGCCAAAAATAAAATATCACATAACTATACTGCTAGGACCCATTGTATGTTCCTATAATCATGCTAAATTTGTTTTGAAAAAGGCGCGATAATTTCGTGGATAAATCGATTTATATGCGGGCCCCTCGGAGGGGCAGATCCGGGCGGACCTGGAGGCTGATGACGTAGCCAGCCTCCAGAGTGGTGTTTACTTGCACGTACTCACAGACTTGGCTCTCTTGGCGTATCGAGCCTCAGCTTCCTCGTTTACCTTCCACGTTTCCAGCATCCGGTCTGTGACGATTACGTCTACGGCATCGATCGCCTTGTCGAAGTGTTCGACATTGATCGCAGCAGCGATGAGAGTGATTGCTATCAAGAGATGTTGGAAGCTGTTAATTTTGACTGCGACCCGCTGGCGACGAGCTCCAGCGACGACGAGTTCGCCGTGGTCACCGTCGTCCGGGAATGTCTCGCAGGCGCATGCAGGGTGGAAGGTCAACCGGCCGGGGGGCGAGAGCGAGAATAGCTTTCAGTTTACCGGGATGTTTGAGAGGTTTTGTTCGTGCCGCGACGAGAAGAGCTTGGGCGATCATGGGGGCGCCTAGAATGAGAGAGTGTTCATGGTCACGTGGTTTATGGACACCATGGCGTGACTAACTTGAGCAGTGTTGCCTGGTCGCCAGATGAAAATTATCAAAATTCGTAAATTGAATGTTGCAATTATCAGAGCTCTAAAAATTGCGTGACTTGGTGTATATACTAAGTAGCCTATGAGCATTCCATTTCAAAAATAATCTATCCGTTTAATTTTCGTGTCAAAACCCCTCGCGGTTGCTTGAAGTCATCACGATAGAGTCGACATCCTCCGAAAAAATGCGCCGTGTTGAACTTTGATGTGTACATGTAGTATGTCATGTACACATCAAAGTTCAACACGGCGCATTTATTCGAAGGATGTCGACAGCCTATACTTGAAAAGAAAGCGCGAGTGCACTTGCGCTCTCTTTTCAAGTGTAGGCTGTATACACTGTATATGAACGCGCGACAACATTTGTTACACTCTAGTCGAAATCTTTGTTTCATACAGAGGAGTTGCCGCCCATACGCGAGCCTCTGGAGAGTCGGTCAGAATTTGCATTGCATCCACGCGGCGACCTCAACTAAGGACCGAGGCTTGGCCGACGCATGCATGTTCTTGACCTCGAATTCACAGCAGGGACCAAACTAAAAACTCTCGCTTCATAGAAGGCAAGAAAACAAGAATAAGAAAGAAACACGGGGCAATAATGGTTTCGAGGGCTGCCATAGCATTTCACCAACCCGCACAGCGGGCGGCGGTGGTAAACTAATGAAACCCGTTCTTCGCTCGTGGTTCTGTTGGACGTAATGTAGTTTAGGTTTTATTTCCGACCAAAATCGGGGGATGACCCGGAGAGTGAAAGGAAGTATTGCCTTTTGGCCTGGGAGGCCTGGTCATCGTCCGGCTATCTGTTTTATTTTTTTTATTTTATTTTTTATGTTGGAAATGGAGGCTTTCAACATGGTGTTTTCATGCCCCGCATCAAAAAATACTTTTTGTGTCGTATGAATACCGCGATGGTGCACGGAGACAATAAGCCAGCGTTTGGGCAATCTACTAGTTGGATTGTTTTATTTCTCCGTGGAATGAATTAAGAATACAAAACCAACGAAATAATTGTGAAAGGTATGAGCACCTTCAGTGGCCACACTCTTCAGTACGCTATTCTGGTTGTCAGTATAAAGAGTTTAGTAAAAGGCACTGATTAACGCTGGAATGGAAAAAGGCAATGAGTGAATATCGCAGGCTACAAGCTCCAAGAAAGCGAGAAAGAGATATAGAAAGGAAAGGGTAAACATATATTTATTTATTTACTCAAAATGACCCTAAAGGCCCTCTGTATGAGGGTATTACATAGGAGGGGGGGGGGGGGGGGGGGCAAGCAAATATATCACGGTACACAGATAAAACACAAAAATTACACAAAGACAATATGAGAACAAGGAATAACAAAGAACCTCAAGCATTAATATAACTGCGCACGAGCTCGAAAGACATATTTAGTTCAGTTGCAATGTGAACCGGCAGGTTGTTTCAGTCGATTATGGTCCGTGGTATAAACGATCGTGCGTAACTAGATGAGTGGCATGTGATGCGCGTTACATTCAATGAATGATCGCGACGTAGAAAAAAAATGGGGAGGGGGGGTTCAAAAAATATCGTCGTGAAGCGATGCGTGGTGATAGAGCTTGTGAAATAATGACAGACGGGCATGTTTACGGCGGCGTGATAGGTCATGCAACTCAGCTTGATGTTTTAATATGGTGACACTGGAAAATGGAAAGTAGTCAGAGTAAATAAAACACGCAGCACGGTTGTGCAGGGACTCGATGTTACTTATAATGTAGACTTGCTCAGGATCCCATATGGCAGAAGCATATTAATTTATGGGGCGGATTAGAGTGATATAAGCAAGTTTTCGTAAGTGAGCGGGTGCTTGTTTAAGATTGTGCTTTATGAATCCAATTAAGGGAACGGTTAGTGGAAGTAAGGGTGAGATCACTATGGTAGTGCCAGGACAAATCATACTGAAAGTGGGCGCCCAGGTATTTATATGTAGAAGTGAGTTCAACAGTATTGTTATTCAGAAGCTAAGAAGTTGAAGTCTGAGAGCAGCATTTGGTAAACGACGTATGTTTTGCTTTGTTGCGGTTGAGGGTCATTAGCCACGAAGAACACCACGTGGTTAACTGGTCCAGGTCTGACTGGAGAGCTTGGCGATCGGTGTTAGAAGAAATGGTACGGTAGATGACACATTCGTCAGCAAGAAGGCGTACATGAGATGGAAAGTGGATAGGTCATTAATGTATATGAGAAAAAGTAATGGACCCAGCACGCTACCCTGGGGAACTCCAGATGTCACTTAAGCGAAAGGGAACGGGAGTCAAAGAAAGAATAAAAACACTTAAGGACAAGGACAGACAGCACAGTTCTTTCAACTAGCAACACACATTGTGTGTTGCTAGTTGAAAGAACTGTGCTGTCTGTCCTTGTCCTTAAGTGTTTTTATTCTTTCTTTGACTCCCATATTTTCACCAACACGCTCTTTCATCTTTGTCTCGAAAGGGAAGTTCGAGTTGTTAATGGAAGTGAACTGAAGTCTACTTGAGAGAGCATTAGGATGAATGTTAAGCTGTGCAACTTTAAGTAAAAGCCTGTGATGGGGAACGCGGTCAAAAGCTGATCATAATGTAAAAACAGCGCAAACAAACACGGACGAAGGAGAAGAAACGCGGAGACGGTACAAGCGCTGACTCGCAACTAAAACTTTAATACTTGAAAAAGGAAAAAGAAAACTTGCTTTTATCACTTTTTCCTTTTTCAAGTATTAAAGTTTCAGTTGCGATTTCAGCGCTTGTACCGTCTGCGTATTTCTTCTCCTTCGTCCGTGTTTGTTTGCGCTGTTTTTACATTATGATCAACGAATACCAACTAGCCCAACTCTCGACATTAATGCGGTCAAAAGCGTTCGAGAAGTCGAGAAAAATCGTATCGGTTTGTAAACCAGCATCAAGAGATGTATGTAGGTCGTGAACGAAAACGGCAAGTTGAGTCTCACATGAGTAACCCCTCCGAAAACCGTGCTGATACTTGAAAAAAATGTTATGGTCCTCTAAATAGCGCATGACTTGAGAATGTATGGTTTAGAAATAGTGCTGGTTAGTGAGATAGGTCGATAGTTGAGTGATGATTTAGATGCGCATTACACGATAAGCTTTTAGAGCGCAGCTCTTAGGCGCCCGTTTCCGACTTGAGTGGCGTCGGCGTCGGCGTAATCGCGCGTTGCATTATGGGACGTTTCCCATAATGACGTCACGCTTGACGTCACGTGTGACGTCAAGAGAGTCACTCGTGACGTTACCGCGCGTTGCATTATCTGTAAATTTTCCACTAAACTTAACAGAAAAAATTTCCCCACCAAATTTAGTGAGAAAAAATTTCCGCTAAATCTAGCGAGAAAAAATTTCCCGCTATATTTAGCGGAAAAATTTACCGGCTAAATTAAGAAGAAAAGTATTTCCTCCCTCCGCCAACTTTAGCAGAAAAATTCCCTGCTACATTTAGCGAAAAATTTTCCCGCTAAATTTAGCGGTAAAACTTTTCCGCTAAATTTAGCAGAAACGTTCCCCGCTAAATTCAGCGGGAAAACTTTCCCGCTGAATTTAGCGGAGAAAAAATTCCCCGCTAAATTTAGCGGGGAACTATGTGCACTAAATTTGGCGGGAAAAGTAGCGAAAACTTCCCGCTAAATAAAAGGGGAGCAGGAGAGAAGGAGGGGAGGGTACGGATAGGGAGGAGGGCATAACCTGATCCCCATACCTTCCCCTCCTCCTCCTCAAGAGCTGCGCTCTAATTCGGCGTTATAGTGGGTTGTAAACGTCTTTCATTTTACTATTTCCAGCTAGAACAAATTCTAAGTAAAATACTACGTAGGAATAGATATAATGAGTACAGCTGGGATTTCCGGGACATATCCTGATTTTAAAAAGTGTCCCGATAAGTGTCAGGTACCAGCACGCATCTATCGAGTAATTTCCATTCGGTTTTTATTAACTTTGTTATCTCGAATTGTACAGAGTTTACGCCGAGTGTCCCGAAATATTCAATAATGTCCCAGTTGTCCTGATTTTTCATTAAGTGTCCCTTTACTTAACTGAAACGCCTGTATATACCGACGCGCGGGATTGACGTCACTGAGCTGCGACGACGCTGCGATCGCGCCGGATGTAGCCGGATCGGCCAGGCGGGCGAGGTGCCGAACTCCGACGCAGCGATCGCGCGCAATCGTTGGGTGGTCATACCTTATACCAATGCTGCCCCTTGTTGGTCACCAGCGTCGCTGACCGGCATCCGACCGAGGCGCCTCCTCTTCACTGCCCTGGAGCTATACACGGAATCGGCCATAACGTCACGCCGCTGGGATGGTTCCGCTGTCGGTATGGCGAACGCGCGTACGCTTCACCTCATGGGTACCTGGCTTTTTCCCTGGCCTGGCAGACTGCGGCTCGTTTGGAAGCAGCGCGTTGGCATATACGGCGTTAGTAATTAACTGACTGGGTAAAGTTGCTGCGTCAAAATAGGTAACACTTTACTAAAACTTACAGACCCGTGAAAAACAAAAGTGAAAATATTAACATTACGGCTTGGGCAGGAGCCACTTCCAAAGTCAAAACCGGAATGGTCCCTACTCAAGAACCGAGTCCTCAACTCGACTCAAGATCTCCTAACCTCTTGTTCGAAAAAAGAAAACAAACAAACAAACAAACAAACAAAAAAAGGAAGGAGTCCCATTCCGGCCGTCTTGCACCACGCGAACGATAACTTCCCTTCCTCGAGGTCCGGCCCACTTATGAGCCCAACCAGTGTGTGTGCTTGGTGCTCAAAGTGGCCCTCAACACGCAAAACATCGAGTCTACAACAATGGCGGAGCAATGGGTTATCCGTACAGTATAAGCGAATGGCGTGTGGTCGCGCCTGCTCCCATCGCCAGCAGTATATACGCCTCGCACGCCCAGGGCGGCCCCCTCATATTTTGTCACTGTCGACCCTTCATTCCCAAACACCCTTCACCGAGATAACGCAATGAATAACGGCATGCCCCGCGTAAAAGAGGCGCGTTGAGTGCTGTAACGACGACGCGAACAGAATACTAGGGGGAAAAAAATCTAAATGCGCGCGTGTACAGCTTTTCGGTCCTCCTCAAAAGGCCAATGATCTACAAGATGTTCCGATCCCGATTCTACGCGTGAAAAATCTCCCGCCTGTTAAGAGACACTCACAGACACACGCACCCTAATAAAAATATCCCCCCGCTCTTTCACTCTCTTTTAAATAAATAAATTGTCGGCGAGATAAGATTAATTTGTTTCTTTTGACCATCCCATACTTGTTGATTGCTTTTTTTTTTTTGCTTTCTTTATAAGTTTGTTTTTTTACTACCCGCAACAGCTTCGGGCCGCTACATTTATTGCGTTGTACTATCTTCTCCGGCGTAATAGCCTCATTGCGTGGGTTCCAGCGTTGCACAGCACGATCTTGCTCGGTCATACTTCAAAAACGGCGCGATGCTTCCTGGGGGCTGGCGTCGATGGCGCGACGCTTCTTAAGTGCGACCGCGGAATATATGTGGTGTCAATTTATGCCCTGGGCGCTTCCTGAACGATAAATGACACCGAAGACTTGAGAAAGTTCGGGCATTCGTATACACAAACCTAAATAAACCCCATTCGACGTCGTGCCTTTGAGGTGACGCGATACTGGTTTACGTTGTAGATGAGAAATTTAGCCAGGGCAGTACGACTGCTAGCTCGCGGTCCCTAACGTGCATCACGTGATACACGATCACACGCCGGCACGATGCTCATCTAGATCGAAATGAGCAGGGGCGGGGATTTAGCCCATAGGAACCGTGCGCATCTAATTCAAGCCCCGACCAGGGCGCCCCTAGCGGCAAACGGGTCCATTGCATCGGGGAGCTTCTGCCAGCCGCTGCGTTGGTTGTGCGTTGTAGTGGGTTAGCGCTGTAATTTCTGAGATGGCTATTCCGCACCAAGAAAGCCGTAACAATTGCTGCGTGGTCGGCTGCAACAGTACGTCGAAGATCGCGCACGGCACGAAGTACTACATCGTCCCTTCGGAGCCGTACGAGGCGGAGTACTGCGCGGCCTGGGTGCGACTTGTGCGTCCATACAGGTTAGTGGCGTTTCTTGCCTTCCAGTTCGCGCTTTGTTTAATCTGCTCACGAATAATACAATTAACTTTTTTTCTATTCTAGCGACGATGCGAGAGCATCGACACCGACGGCGAACTCTAAAGAATGCGGCAAATACTTCACCGGAATCGAGAAGCGGAATGCGGTCGCCACTCTAAGCCTACCCTGGATGTTTCCAACAGCCTACAGGAAGATAGTAGTGGGAATCGCGGAACGGCGCTAAAAAAATCGCCCAGTTATTGTCAAGCTGATTCAGGAATAAACGTGCATAATTACCACAGTCCACTCAACGCCAACTGCATTTTTTTGCGGGCGCGCTTAATTTTGTTAGCGGAGTACGGCGCGCCGCGACATCCACTTCTCCGTCGAAACGGACCTCCTTCACGTCGTACACGCGGCCAGATTCACGAACGAGTTTTCCCTTCATATTGGTACCACGGAAGAAGCTTTCTGGATTCGTAACCGCCCTAAACCCCGTCGTAATCACCCCGGGAACACTGTCCGCTGTGCTGCTCATCACCATTGCTTCCCCCCGATGATTCTGCACCGGCTACCGAAGAAGCTTTCCGGATTCGTAATCGCCCACTGTCCTCTGTGGCGTTCGGTGCTATTACTTCCCGATGATTCTGCGCCGACGGCACCGGCTACCGAAGGAAGTTTCCGAATTCGTAACTGCCTTAAATTCCTCCGTAATCACGACGGGGACTCTGGCTGCCGTGCCGTTCGTCGCCTATCTCCCCGATGCTCCTGCGGCGGCTACCGCTAGGTCGCGGCGAACAATAGGCGACCGCCGCGACACGGCCGGCTTGCTCGCTTCCTATAGACGCTTGCAAGCGGTCGTACTTCGAGAGCTAGTCTGGCCACCGTGAATGTAAAACGCGTTGTTTGGGCGCCGGTCTGGCAACCTTGGGTGTGGCCCAGCGTGGCGTCAGCAATGCTCGACTATCAGACGATCTAGCCACACCAGCAGCAAGATGGCGGCGCCCAGAGGCCGTACTTGCAAACGTCTCTAGGCTCCCTGGATTCTGCAGTGCGAGCTTTCGCTACACAGCTCCGAGCTGTGGTGCCTTAACTCGACCGGATAATTGGCTTCTCGAGTCATCGTCTGCAGGCTATTAACATCGGAAATCAATACTGCTTTATGATATCGGTTCTTTCATCGAAGAAAGTTCCAAGAACCAGTATTGATTCTAACGTTTCGATTATATATTGAAGAGCGATCACAAGTTTAATTCCATTAATCATGATTCTGCCTTTGTGGAAAATTAGATAAGCAGACCGCTTAAAAAGAAAAAAGAAAAAGAAGAGCCCACATAACACTCAAGAGGCGGCGCCCAGAAGAAAATTGGAAGATTGAGGGCCCATACTCTTATCGCATTTAGTGACTATACTCGGCAACAACTTTTCTTGGCAATGCAGTGGGGGGAGGTACAGGCCCCTGTCCCCTCTCCGATTTTGAGTGTACGCAGGCTCTCCTCCTCCCCCATTTCCGGGGAGAGGAGAAGAGCCTGCGTACACTCATAATGGGAGAGGGGACGCGGGCCTGTGCCTTCCACTGCATTGCCAAGAAAAGTTGTCACCGAGTATAGACCTTTCCAGCGGCAGTCTCGAACGAAGCGATTTACAGCGCGTATCCCTGGTTTTGAGAGTGCACGTCAGTGTTGCCCGACTGCGCTGAGCTGTGGAGTTTCTCGTCAGTGGGCTTGGCAGCCTGCGTTGGCGCAATTCCGGACGCTGGTAGCGGCTGAATTGCCGCGTTTTCTTTTTTATCGTGTGTTCTGTGGCGAGCATAATTTATAGAGGTCTTTAAGAAAGCAGTGCTCTATTTTTGGGAACAAAAAAAAAAAAAAAAAATGAAAGCTGTTTTGGTGAGTCCGTGCGCGACAGAACAAATGCAACTGGAATGTTTGTTTAATTTTATGTTCATCGTTTTACGGCACCGTACAATCAGCCGTGTCAATCTATAAATGTCAAAATATTTGACCACACAGGATATCCGTACTGCATGGATATTCCCCGCCCACAACATAAAATTCAATGAGTCTCATCACTCGAACAAAAAAATATATTGTACGTACCCCACGGTGCCGCGTTATCCGAACAGGATTTGAGAAAGGTCTCAAACAACACAGCATATCCAATATACAGTGTCGACGACAGTCACTTCACGACGATCAGACGGAATCCGGCGTGTTTTGGGGAACATGTAGAAGAGAGCTCCTTTTTTGCACAGCTCCATAGCAAATGAACGAACGTGCTTATTCCGTCGCCACACCCCGGACCCGACCATAATAACTAGTTTTTGCGAAGACCCGGAACACAGCCTGGAAGGCTTTTTGGAGATTATCTCGACTGAAATAATGCTCCAAGCACGTCGAACTGCCTGCGTCGCGGGCTGCTTGACATTCGCTCTCTTCGTTCGTTTCCTGCGAAGGCCGAGCGGGCTACGAGCCCTGGTATTCCCTGGTTCTCACAGTGGAAGATAACATACAAAGGGTAAGCATCCTAAACAGGCGAATAAAATAAAAACTTCCAAGAAAAGCCGCCGAACTCCGAATGCAAAATGCAGGTGGGGAGTCACGCTGACCGGGTTTCCACAGCTCAGGCGGGTGCAAGAAATTTCTGGCTGATAGGGGTCGCTCGATTCGCAAAATGGCGGCGGCCAGAGCGCTCTTTCTGCAAAGGTCTATAGATGGAGCCAAAAACCTTCTCGGTCCTAGCTCGGTCCGGGAGGCAGCGATGGGCGCTCAATAAAAGCGCCTAAAGGCTAGCCCACATGGCGCGTTTTTCAGTGCGTCTAGACGCGCGTGTCGGCTTGGCGCGCGCGCTAAGCGGGACGCGTGCGCCCAGTCAAACCACACGCAGCGCTACCGCGCAGCGCTTCGCGTCTGCGTTTCCGAAGCGTCTGCCCAACGTAGCCAGACCCGCTTAAGAAACAAATGCAAACATTAAATAGAAATCGCGCGGTAAATGATGGCTACATGCCGTAATATTTAATTTTAGTAATAGTAAGCACTCATTTTTATTACAGCAATCGCAATGAAGCTCAATTTCACTAATTTTCATCCTTTTTAGTGCGTACGCCTCATCCACGTTTCGATACGCCATTGGCATCACCATCGCCCGCGCCAAAACATTTACAGCTGGCCGCTGGTCGCTGGCCGCTACAGTGGTTACGTTGTTCCGGTTGTTGCCGGTAGTATTAATTTTGTACCTTTTTCTCTCGGTGTCCTTGTATTCTTTACATTTGGCCTGCGAGAGTGCAGGACGCTTTTGTACTTCGCTAGGTCCTCTCTGTTCCGCTGAAGCAGCGTCAGCCTCTCCCGCGGAGCAGAGAGGATTCCCTGGACTTGTGTAAAAGGTATGATAAACTGATATCCGCGGGGGGAAGGACGTAACTACCCATGTTCGCCCTGCTGCTAGCGATGGCGGGGCCTAAAAGCCGTTTTTATTTAAGGCCGCGAGCGTGCAAATTTTGTAAACTCCGCGCGCGCGGGTGTGTGTGTGTGCGTGCGCGCGCGCGCTTTGCCTTGGAATGGCACAGGGCTGCTACCCGTTTTTGTGTGTATCTTTCTGTTTTGAGTGTTTTTATTTATTTTCCTTTCCCGTATCCCTTTCCCTACTTGGCGGCGGGCTAGCAGGCCCACCTGCGCAAGGGTCTCGACCTTCTGGACGCAGCGCGAGACGCGACGCGTGGACGCAAAATATCTGGCTCCTCCAGATACGCCGGGATGCGCCAAAAAACGCTGCGTTTCGTCCCGGCGCCGGAAGTGACGTCAAAGCGCAGGCGCAGACGCGACGCAGACGCGGAGAAAAGCGCACCATGTGGGCTAGCCTTAACGCACGAGCAGCAAGCGTTGTGCAGACGCCTCTTCCTCTCCTCGCGCAATGCACATCATGACCGTCACGCTGAGTCACATTGCGCTCGTAAGACCGGGTACGGAGGTAGGCAGGGCACAGCCGCGGGTTTTAAGTCGACTGCACCGTCTCTTACCGCCGAATGTCAGTAAAGTGACTTGTATCAATAGATGGAGAGATGTACAGGGCTGAACCCATTATATCAGGCGGCGGCTTGCGCAACCTGCCGACTGTTTTTAACAACTAGAAACATAACATTTTGTTTAAAAAAAAACAACACCTGAGGTTGCGCGAAGGTACGAGAAGCAAGCGAAGTAGAAGAAAGCGGGAAAGAACGACAGAATGCAGAACGCCTGCGACATCAAAACAGTAGCAAAAAACAAAACAAAAACTATGACAGCAGTTTTTACGAAGGTCTCTGAGTATACTTCGGTAAACGGTGCCAGCACGACCCTCTCCATTTTTACAACAGGTGTATTAGGCTAAAGGCGTGTCATTCAAAGCCAACCTGAAATTGGCCTGTGATTGGGTCGCTTTTATCGTTCGTCGTTTATTTATTTCTTTAACTATCTATATATCTAAATTGCGTGTCCTGGAAATAAAGAGAAACATAGGATAGAAAAATAGTGAGGCCAGCTGTGCTTGGCGTTACCCAACGGTACCCAGCTGTTGGCGGTATGTTCCTACTCATTGCTGTAGTTTTTGTTGGTGAGGACTATCAATATATCGAGCCCACCGTCACATCAATCGCGCGAACGTTGTTGGGGGTTAGGTGTTTTTCGTCGACATCGTCCCGAGTGTGTCAACCTCGATTTACACTCTAAAGTGTCGCAATCTATAAAAATAAAAATGAACATCAGGTCTTGGACAAGGCAGATAAAACACACACAGACACACACAAAAAAAGACATTCATTCGTGCAAAAGCCTGTCATGGACACGCACACTGGAAAAGGAACTGTTCTTTATTAATGATAAGAGTAATTTCGAAATGCGTCTGAGCATTCAGTGACTTCATAACTTTTTATAGGCGGGAAACACTGGTACTTCATGGGGAAAATGCCTTCAATGACTACATTCGGCTTCCTGTATGTTTTTGTTTTGTATCCAAGATAACGCAGAGCTTTCTTTTTAATTATCAAATTAATTTTGTTTGCCCTTTGTATTTGTCCTTTATGTTTGTCCTTCGTCCCGTTTGTTCCCCTTCTCCAGGGATTATTATTGCCATTCTTGTCCAGCTTGCTTGCACCTTTGCATTAATTTCATTTTACTCATAGATTTTTTTTTTAGGGGGGGGGGGGGGGGTAAAAGTGTTTTAGAGAAATGGGTAAAAGAGGGTGGGGGTGAAGACCCTGGCCATGTGCCTGGTACTGACGACACGCAAAAATGCAGAATGCCAGCAAAATGCGCTTGTCAGATTGATGTTATGCCGGCCGGTTCAAAGACAGGAGATTTATATGTACATTTTCTAGGGCAAAAACCAGGGCTACATAAACCTAGGCTCTCGGGACGACGTACTGAGCGGAACCTCTCAGCGCAATCAGTTTGGTTTATTGACGTATACTTCAAAACTGCCGGGGTGTCAGCCGAATACCATTGGAATGCCTCGTCTCATCATCTAACGTGCATTCCTGACAGACCTTGTAAATCCAGTACGACGCAACCAAGCTCTACGTGCCACTGCGAGCCGAACAACAGAAACTGCGCAAGGGCCTGTTCCCAGCAGCCGAACACACGACCAACATTGTACGCTAGCGAAACAAAGGCAGCGTTTCGGCAAACGAGCACTCTTCCACACTGCATGTTCACGATCATGCTCTCTTCAATTATTTATTTACCGATTGATCGACTTATTGATTAATTGTTTGCTTAACTCATTGTTCGCTCAAGGTATACATAATAATAAACGGGCGGGGCTCAATGGAGACAAACATGTATGAACACAAGCATAGGTTTTCGCAGTTTGTTGCCGCCCAGAATTTTAAAGTGCAAAAATAACTCACTAGGAGTATTCGGCATGTCTACGAAGATGCAGCATTTGTTGCATGTCCGTCTAGTGGGGCAAGGTCATTACCAGAAGTGACTGTCGTCACCATCAGCTCACTGAGAGTTACTGTGTCGACTCAGGTTTCCCGTCTCATCACTATAATGCCATCTTCAGAGAGGCATCAGATGGCCTCTTCCGCTAAGCCGGACTTCTTTTTTTTTTTATTCTTCTTTTTTTCGATCGCACATGCGACCTGTCCACTGACATTTCGTATGCGGCTTCAACTGGGACCATCCCCGGTAACACGATCCACAAATGACCCGAGCTTCAGGGAAAAGATGAGGCATGGCAAATGCATGACTGCGAGCGAAACTCCCTAACCAACGACTCAAGCTAAACGACGAATAGAGAATCTGAATTAGGTCTGTTTCGGTTGTTTCCGTTTCGCCTTGTTTTTGATGATATCGTATTTCGTTTTTTTTTACTTTAAGAGGTCTCGAGTTTCATATATTTCAAAAATGCTCCGAAAAAAGTAGTACTTCCATCTGAGAACATTTTGGTAATTGCTAGGGACATCAGTATTCAATAGGGCTATGCGACTGATAAGAAAAAAACGAGGATATTGTTTGTTTTTTTTCTTAAAAATAACTGTTAACATAAAAAAGTCCTTATCATACCCCAGAACCAACAACGATATGATGAGGAGGAGAAATTGGTTAAGAATTATGCAAAACAGGAATTATGAATACGAGCTCGTATTCATAATTCGAGACATTTTCGAGAAGCTCGAAAATGCTCGGTGCCGCCTGGGTAGTCCTGTGGGGAAAAGAAACAATAAAAAAAAGATCATCATTACGAAGTTTGAGACAAAACCAGTTAAACGTAAGAATTATATTAATGTTATCGTTGAGAAGTCCTGCGGTACTATGCATAATCGTGAAGTGTAATGATCCCCCAAAGCAACTTTAATAATGATTTGTTCAGTATGCCAGAAACCGCAATAAAACAAAATTCACATTGCTTTGGAGCTGTAATTGTGACTGCTTCTTTTGGGAACAGCCCCGTAGCGGGCATTCATCATTCATTCATTTATTCATTTACTCTTAAAGACCCCGGGGCGCATTACACAAGGAGCGGGGGGGGGGGGGGGGGAGCAATACAGAAGAACATATACCCCATATGGAACATTACACAAAAATAAACAGCAAAAGGCAAAAAAAAAGAAAAACACTCCTGGCCACAAAAAAAAAAAGATGATCTTAGTTAGATATTCATTGTGGATGACACTGCATTCACTGCATTTCTAAAAATATCTGGGTCACTGATGTGAACCTTGTGGTCCGGCAGATCGTTTCATTCTATTATGGCAAGTGGAAGAAATGAGCACTTAAAAATAACGGTGGAACCATGCACGTATACTAAGAAAATTAAAATGGCGTCGAGATGAACGATGGGGTAGACAATCTCCGCCTATCAACAGAGATTGTCCGAGTTGAGGGTGGGAATACAAATGTTTACGGAAGAGACACACGGGTGATAGTCTGCGGCCAGTATTAAAAGTGGGGAGTTCGAGAGAGGCTTTCATTGCTGACACACTAGCGATACGATCCCAGTTATATAGGATGAAACGGAAGGCTCGATTTTGAATGGATCCTAAGGTGCAAGCTAGGTAAATTTGATGAGGAAACCAGATGGCAGCGGCATGCTCCATTTTCGAACGTACAAAGGTTTCGTACGCCAGCTTCCGCAGAGCAGGGGGACCAGAGTTCAGGCAGCGTCGCGTATACATAAGGGGGTTAGGAGCTTCGGTACATACAGGATGTTTCCCGTAAGAGTGACAAATATTCCTACAATTAGTGTATTCTAATAAAAGGATAGTTTTCTTGGGACCGCACAACTCCTGGTGGCGGACGTCAGAAAATGCGCGATACTTACTGATTATTTCGCTAATTAATTGGAAATGTCTCATTAACTTTTGAATTTGTGAAAATAGACATATGGATCCAATCATAACCTTACTGAGCGTCATTGAAAACCACTATACTCTGTTTCACCTTATGATGTACCGCAAGAAAGGCTACAAGCGCGAGCTCCTTGGTCTAGGGCACGTCTCGGCGGCACAAGCTCTCGTGCGTTAAGCGCTGTTCACACTCTTGCAACCGAGTACGACCGAGAGAGACCAGACCGGTTTTTAAGCCTCTTGCGATCTCTTAGGACCTCGTGCCCTTTCTGTTCCGACGCCACTGAGTCTCGTAAAACAGATACAAGTCTAGCGGTTGCGGCAAGGCGCCCGCGCGATTTTTCTGTCTCTTGAGAGAGCCCAAGCGTTTTACCAGCTCCACGAGGGATGACTTTAGCGCACTACTACGCTTCTGACGCGCTCATAGTCTGTCTGAATATGACCGATTTAGTGGTTTTTCATGACGTTCAGCAATTTTCTAATCAACACCATATGTCTATTTTCACTGAATAAAGAGTTAATTGGTTATTTTCACTTAATCAGCGAACTAATCAGTAAGTATCTCGCATTTTCTGACGTCTGCCACCACGAGTAATGCCGTCTCGAGAAAATCTTCTTTTTACCTCGAATACACTAATTTTAGGAATTTTTGGCACTTTTACGTGAAACACACGAGTGGTATTATCAATGTGGTTAGTTCAAGACATGCGAGCAGAAAAATGTACACCAAGGTATTTATGACTGAACACGCCCGATGGTTTCTGTGCCTAGAGAATATTAAAAAAAAAAAGGGACGGGCAAAGTTTACGAGAAAAACAGACGAACTTACACTTGCAGTTGCTTAGCAACATTAGCCAATAATCACACCATTTGCTTGCAGTTCCAATATCATTTTGGAGAATGAGATTATCGTTATTTCACTTCATTAGGCGATAGCTATATTACACAATCATCGGCAAGAGACGTATGCTAGAGGAGACAAACGTTTGAAGATCGTTAATGAAAATCAAAAAACGGGAGCGGAATCAAGGCACTGCCTTGTGGGATAAACAGTAAGAATTTAGTGAGGTTAGATTCTAATGTTCTTATGACCCTGCATGGAACTCTCCATGAAAGGAAGCTGCAAATCCAAGAAACGTTTAAGGAATCAGTATTTATTTGGAAGAGCTTAAAGACGAGGCGGAGGTGAGGAACACGGTCAAACGTTTTAGAAAAATCTAGGAAAATGACATTCGTTTGGGAGTATGAATCAAAGTTAGTGTGCAGGTCGTGCGAAAATTCAAATAGTTGGGTGTCGCAGAAAGAATTCACCTTAACGAAAACCATGATTTTGGAAAAAAAAAAAAAAAGTTGTTACAGGTTAAGTGATTTATGATGTAGGGAAGACGATATGGTCCATTCTATGCATGTAAGCGATATTGGACGATAATTACCGGTGTTAGGTCGATCAGCGCTTTTATAGACAGGAATGACGCGGCCTATCTTCTAATTCGTTGGACCGCAACCGTCAGGATATGACTTGTTAAATATTTTGCGGAAGAAACGAGCTATATATATACTTCGTATTATCTTAGTATTTCTGAGCAAATAGTACCAGGGCCCGGGGCAGAAGATAAGTTCAGGGTATCGACGAGCTCGGCGACGCCCGCTGCAGTGACAGTTATTGGTGACATGCGGGGAAACGCGAAAGGAGGGAGGAAAGGAATGCCCTGCGATGACTCGGTTGTGAAGATGGAGCAAAAGAAATCATTCATTATTGCTGGAGCAAGGACAAACGGCACTATCACCTTCTAATAACTTGATAATTTGGGTACTGCGGTTGGGCATTATCGTTTTCAAAACTTAGTGGGATTAAGACGAAGAACATTAGGTAAGTCTAAGCGAAAGTATTTTTTTTATTTTTTAATCTTTCAGTAACGCATTACTTTTTTTTTAGGTAAGCAAAGTACTTTTCCCACAATGAATGAGACACACAAGCCTTCGCTTTTCAATAGAAGCGTTCTTGATTTTTTTCTTTTTTGTTATCGAGAGTTTTTAGTTTTTAATTGTAGCACGGTTGACCAGTGTCCCCACGAATACGTAATAGAGTAACATAAATTAAACAGGTCAAGTAGTTTTTATTTAAATAATATTCAACTTTCCTCAGCAGACAGTGATACAAAAAAGGAGAAAAAAGATAGTAAGCTCGTCATGAATACAGACATAACTGGCTTTGTTTAAATTCCGAATAATCTTTTAGAAGGGCGACTTAATAGTTACAAGCAAATATGCCAATACATCTATTATTCTATGATCGCTAAGACCGGTCAAGTACACAGCAGAATCAACCAGATCAGGGGATGAGACAAGTACCAGGTCAAGGACTTTATCGTCGTGGGTAGGCACATCCATCCCTCAAACGAGATTGAACACCATGCGCACGTCAAGAACGTGCTTTGAATTACGTGACGTAGACGTTAGTAGCTGCCAGTTAATTTCTGGAGAGTTCGAATACACTTAACAATAAAAGATTCGCTTTGGGAAAGTGGCTGGTGATTTCATTTAGAGCAGTAGGCAATTTATTAATAAACGAACAGTCACTACCTGGGGGTCGATAACACACCTTAAGAAGCTTTCTACTGAATTGTGAAGATAAACAAACACAACTAAAGGTTGCAATTCAGCTGGACATAAAAGGAAGACAATTTCTTTTTTACTGCCATTGCTGAACGAATGAATGTTGGAAGAATTATCCGCGAATTTCGAGGGCGCTTTCATTATTTATAATTTGCACTCAACATTGGAGTGCAGACTGCGTATGGGCTACCACAGAAGACTCGCACATGCACACTTCATACCGGAAGGCGCATTGTACCGTGTCGAATGTGCAAAAACGGTTCCCTAACTCCCTGTTATCTATGTACCGCCCAAAATACCATTCCAAGAATCGGCTCCCTTTGCGACGCTGTTCTTTCTTCTTCTAGGCTGGGGAATGCGCTCTGAGCATGCGCAGTGGCTCTATTCTACGGAATATGAGGCCCCGGCTCACGCATGCGTCCAGAACCCAGTGGCTCAGCATTTTCCCCCTCAGTATCTCAGGGGTCGAAAGATGTAATTTCTACTTGTCGTCTATTTTCTCGTTTATCGTATACCGCTCAGCGTGGCCCGGTCTGATAGCGGTCAGCGTGTTCTTCTTTTTCTAAAAAAAAAATACAACAACATAAACTTACACCGCCGGAAATTCGAGGGGAGTGGCAGTTTTTTTGTTTCTTTTTTAGTTAGATGGTGTTCAGGCGGGCGGACCATAATGATCAGACGTGGATTCTTCGTTTTATCTCTTCTCGCGTACAGAAGTGATACCTCCTCCTTAGAGCTTGTCGATGTCTCAGCACCGCTCCCCACCCCAAGCTCAAAGCAGCCGTCCATATACGCACTCGTCCGCTCCAATCTTCCGAGCAACTCAAAAGAGCTCCAAGGATACCACGCTCAACACACATCGCTCCCCCGGAACTCCGACACGCCCACATTTCCTTAATCAAAAGCCTCCACTGACCGCAACGTCAATCACGCCACACGAGGACACTATCGCGGCCAAGAAAACCGTCAATGGCCACGATCGCCCCCCCCCTCCCCCTTCCCCCCCTGCGACTGACCGCTCCGAATCAAAACGTTCGCCGTTGGCCCGTCGCCGTCTCCCAAACTCGCGAACCCCGCCCTCCCGCTATCCAGTGTTGGTCCTGTGTCGCTTATACTTTGGCTCTCCATAACTCGGCAAAGAGCAAACGCTGCGGCTCCCTGGAGCCGATCAAAGCTACGGGGTGCAAAGCACGTGATAGCGCACAACTATTAAAATAGAGCTTAGTCACGTGGTTCCTCCAACCCACTGATTGGCTCCCTGAGACAGTAGCCTTCGTCGTTTGTCGAGTTACGGCGACAAGTGTAGAAGGCCCGTTTACTCATCTCGCCATTCCTCGAGGCAGCGAGTCTGGGACTGTCCTCGGACTCTCTCACGCGGTGACCCCGGGAGGGCGGGAAGAGCGCGGGCCTTATCAGGTCCCCGGTCCTCGACTCGATTCCCTCTGCAGAGCATCCGTCGCGCAGCCTGCGGCCGGAAGCGGATCTGTCAGCGGCTATCTGCAGACCCGCGATCGCCTCTAGCAACCGCGCGAGCCTCCGACTGGCTACACGCGGCCCTGGCGGGCTCTCCGACAATGCAGCGCGGCGGGCGATAAGTCTCGACGCTTGACCACCCCTCGACGCTTGGACTTCCTCGCTGCTGGTTTGTCTGTGCGTACGGGACCGCGGTGGTTTTGGGGGGGAGGGGGGGGGGGGGGGGGGAGCGTGCCGACTCTGAATTGGTTCCTTCGGTCTGTTTCGGGGGAATCGGGTAGCTTTTCCAGGTGGACCCGACGCTCTTCGTTATGAATTCGTTATCGGGGGAAAAAAGAAGAAAAAGAAGCGGCTCATCACGTTTGGGTACTGCTTATCGGCTCCTATATCTCGGACGGGTCTATAGATCGGCTGGCGAAAATGTCATTTACGAAAGACGTCATCTTTCCTATGTTATCACATTTATTATACGTGGAGAATAAGTAAAGGGAAGCAGGAGAAGGCGGGTAAAGTTTGGTAGACTGTAATGCGGCAGGTTTTCATAGCACGTCATAATAATACACTAGCCACTATCACGACGCAACACCTTGTTAGAAGTTTAAAGTTTCGAACATTTCACTTGCGCAACAAATGGTATACTTTTGAAATCGCGGAGATGTACTCACAATTCACTTATATCTACAAAACATAAGAAATGTATGCATCCACGAACAACCTAAAAGCGTTCGGCATTGATGCCAAATGAAATCATATAAATATAGTTATTCCGATCCCTCCACCACTCTTATCTCTATATCCTTTTTCTCGTGACTTCGGAGAAGCTTTCCAATCGTCTAGTCATGGCTAAGAGACCTGGGGAAATATGCATGACATGTTCTACACTAGATGTAAAAAAGTACAAAAGCAGCCGTTCAATAATGAAAGCGAATTCTATTGCTCCAAAACTCCGGAACAATTTGATCGACGGCTCGCCGTGCGCTATTCGGCTCTCCTAGTCCCCCCTCTGAATAAAAATCGAAAAAATAGAACGTGCAGCCGAGACTGTATGCCTTTAGGCACATTGCCAGAGGCTCGTCGCCGGCCCCCTCTACGCACTGCGCACAACAAGAGCACGCTGTAAGCGGTCTAAAACGAAGGGCACGACCAACTGTCAGCCAACCGACCGACATCTAAATCTTTCCCATGAGACTGGGGGAAGAGAGGGGGGGGGGGGGGGGGGGGTGCAAGCTTCAACGAACCCTCGATAACTGAACGCTAGGACATATACTATGGAACGCAAGCATAATATAGCAAAGCTACGTGCGGAAAAAAAGCATTTGCATATGACATGCACCTAGAGACATCGGCGTCACGGTCCCTCGGCCCCGGAGCGCGGCGTGGCGACCGCAAGCTCCCCCTCGTCCTCCGACCACGACTCCATCGGCACATGTTACTCCCGTTGACATCTCGGATGGAAGGCTCGAGCGCTCGGGAGGAACACGTGCGCCGAAAAGCAGCAGTAAAATAAATAAAGAAATAAACTGCGGAGCCGGGTGACGTTCGGCGTTTTCCTAGTGCCGTTCGTTAGCGACGAATTGTCCGAAGAGCCCCGTCACTTTTGGGAACCTCCCCTGCTTCCGAACCTTTTTTTCAACACTAAAATTAACAACAAAAAAGCGGTTCGTGCTATCCGGTTGTGAATGAACGACGGGACGCGGTTGAAAGAGTCTGTAGGGAACAAACCGAAGCCAAGTGGTTCGCTGATGCCCGGTTACGCCCACTAATTGTGAGTGGCTCGGGTGAAGGGAAAAGAAGAAAGAAAAAAAAGTAACAAAGAGTGTGTTGGGTTTATTCTGAAGCCTCGGATCTCTTAAAGTGGGCTTGAGCGCGGCGGAACGTCTCTGTAGAAATAGACGACAAAGGCGACATTGAGAGCTTAGAATACCCGCGAAAGAAGAAAAAAGAAACCTCCCTTCCAAGTCAAAATGGAGACGTCTATGCCCGAGGAGATGGGCGGGATCAGAGGGTACAGAAGAGGTCGCTTGGCCCAGCCTCACGCTCCCTCAAGGCACACGATTCCCAACCCGAGTCCCATCCAACGTAGTTTTTCCTGTCCATCTGAGAGGAATCGTTCGCGACGGCGACGTCCGCTAGGATGGCTCTCCCGCTCGCCAAGTCAAGCGCGACGGACCTCTTTTGCCGCCGGCCTTTTTGAACCGGGCGGAAAGAAAGACGATGAACGATACAAGCGCCAGGCGACCTCGAAAACCGCATCCCCAGGTTTCAACAAACAGCACCTGCCCCGCTTTTTCGGGCAATTTTGGTGGAACGGCTGCTCAGCAGAAAGACGCGTCTCCTTTAACCCCCCGGATTTCGTCCATTCCGACAACGATCGACTTGTTTGCGGACGCCGACGGTTGTTTAGGTCGCCCTTGTCCGGCCACTCGAACCCTTGTTCGGCTTTAGTTGAACCGCAGCTCTGTTCAATTCGTGGCGCTCCCGATGGGGAGTGAGATAGGACGGAAGAGCTCGTAACTTTTTCAAATATGCTACGTGTACGCGCACGCGCAGAGAGAGAGAGAGCGAGAGCACTCCGCTTCTGTCGTCGACTTTTAGAGAGAGCTGTCCTGTCGACAGCCCAACCGAATCTGTTGTTGTGGCCGCCGCTGGGCCGCTTGTTGGGAGGGGATGACCGATGGCCCTGGCACTGCGCGCACGGTTCGGCTGAAGCCTGCCTGTTTACTGCCGATGCCTCCTTCTTACGGACAGACGCACACACTCGTTCTAAGTGTCTCGTTTTTCTTCGTCTTGCAACGTATACTCTAAAAACTGTTTTGTTTTGTTTTTGGAGAGGGGGGGGGGGGGGGGGGGGGCGACTCCACGCGTCGTCTGGTGTGCGGCGTGTTCTCGACACGGGCGGTAGGATTTGGTTGACCGGTGCGCGGATTCTCATTCCTGTTCACTGCCCCCTTGCGAAAGAGTTTGCGAGGATTTCCCAGAGCGCTTGTTTTTGCCTGCGTGCATATACGGCAGCGCAGCGCTTCTTCCGCATGAAAAGACGGCGTAATTGGTTCGTTAATTGAACCGGCGCGTTTTTATCTTCTCTTTTAATTTTGGGTAACCGATCGTTTCATTATTGCCGTACATTTTATTAGGGTCCTTTTCTTGTTGTATCGTAGCTACAACAATTATTTGTTTTCTTTGTTGTTGTTTTTGTTGTTTTTTGTCATGGTACATTAAAAAATATTTCATCAGCATTCTTCAAATAGTGTACGTAGTTTATACTTATTCGTGGGGTTAAAGTGATAAAGTATAGCCGTCGGTTTTGCCACCGTAATAATTAGATCGATGAAAGTACACTGCACCGCGACAAGCTCGATAAGTGATAAAGTCACCCCTCACAATCAATTCAGCTATTGAGCAGGGGTGACCAGCATCGGCCTTCAGGGGGCATGCGCTTTCAAGCGTCCCCCTTCTTATTTATTACTGATTTATGCGCGTGATTTAAGACGCGCTGACACCAGGGCAAAATCATGCGAGCGTGCCACTCTTTTGTAGGATTACTAGATCAAAGTCAGCCGACAAGCTTCCTGCAGCGCCTGGCGCATTTTCGTGTAGCGTCTGCTCGGTGGCGCTTGCTACGCTATCAGCCCGCCCTATGGACAGAAGCGTCGGAACCAGTGGAACGTTGGATGCACGTTGCCTACGGTGAAAAGTGATTCTACTGTGAGTTTTATGCTAAACATAAAGCTTGCGTAAGAAGTTGTGCGAAAGCGTCGTTGGAAAAAGATATTTTTTCCCGTTTCCCGCGGCGGCTTTGCCGCTGGCGGCGCTATTAACGCTATCGTGCAACGAAGAAGCACCGTTTTCAAACGGCGCTCTTCCGCGCAGCTTGTCGACTGATATATCTAAGAACGTTAACTCTTTGAATTGTCCTTGTTCAAGCAACGCCACGAGTCGTAACGGTTCTGTCGAACCGTTTACACGTCCCCAGACGATTTGAACGCCAACAAACCGGAGGAAATACTACCCTGTCCCATCATGCGGCGTGGTGTTTCCTTGCCGCGTACGCGTGCAAAACTACACTCCATATAGACTGTGGTGTTCCACACGTTCGCGTGGTAAATCAACCTAAGCACAGACAAAAAATGTGTTTGTGTGTTTACTTTTCCGCACGAACCTCAAAGAAGCAATCATTAGATCCACGGAGGAGGCTGGTCGAAGGGCGAGACCGAAAAGATGTTCATACATAGTATTAAAGTCTGCGATATGACACTGAGCATGCCGTTTCACACGCTCACGTCTTGCTCAACGTCGCATCACAGCGTCCCTTGTTACCTACACGTATTTTCGGCTTCGTCAGTCTTCGAGCTCTCTTCAGAAACCACAGTGATTGGTTCTTTGAGTGCTCTGCCGGAAAAGGGGGGGGGGGGGGGGGGGAGGATTTCTAATCGAGTGTCGCTTGTGTTCACCCGTGGAACCTTACGAAGAACTGCCACGTGCTTCGATGTTCCCTTGAGATTCCAGCTGTCTTAGTTTCAAGTATCCTACAAGACCAGCACTACAAGAATCTGCTACCTATAGGTAGCATTCACTGGCATCCATACCTGAGTATTGCTGCTCAGCGCTACCTTACGATGAGCCTTCACAGCGCTTCCGCAACCTACATTGCCCACTACCAAGATTGTAGTTCTTTTCAGAAGATAAATGGGGGCTCGTTTTACGCATGTGCTTTGAAGACCTTGTTTAATCATGGCGCCCCATTCTTAAAAACCCGATTGTTGTTGTTGTTGTTTTGCAAGAGTGAACCAACATCATTTTATTACTCATCTAAAAAAGAACCTCTTAAGCGGAATACTTATTTTTCCCGTGCTCTAGCATGAGCAAACTGGCATGTTCCTATAGCATTCCTCAATGCCAAAAGAATCCTGGCGAGTTAGTAACACGGTCGTGAGATCTGCGATATATGCTTCTTTCAGCTCGGCGACAACCTGTACTCTCTTCGCTTGTATTTCACAGCAAGGTGTGTGTGTGACAGCATTCACGCCCACGGCGTGCATCGTTCAAGAAATACGTCCGTCTGGTTTCATAACCGTATTGTTGTGCTCAATGAGAACTCGCACCACCTTGTCTACGGTGGATCATTGACTTCGTATATGATATGGCGAGTTTACAAACTTCGACAGAACTGAGCCTGGATGCCAAAACACACAAAACAGTGGTTAACTCAAAAGACGCTCCGTTGAAATTGTTGGAGTACTTCAACTTCATTTATTCTTTTATCGATGAGTACCTACGGTGGTTTCTTGTAAAACCGAAGCTAAAATGAAAACTAAAAAATTACTTTAAAAGTGATATCTTACCAATTCTTTGCGTTTATTAAAATGTCCCCATCAATCTCGGCCCACTAGCTGCACCGATGCCCCCGCCGTTCCAAGGAACTCAAATTTCAAACATTTTTTTTTTTCTATTACATGGATTCCATGGCATTATGACAGCCCATATTAAAAAAACCTTCGTTGTTGATGTGTGTTTTTTGTGCTTTTTTCACGTTAAACATCGGCGAATCATATAGAGAATAACCGACTGCTTCAAAATTAAACCTAAGTTTTTTTTGTGCTTTTTTTTTCTTCTTTGGGGCGGTTTCAGTTACCAGCTTGACTCCTCTCCCTGCTCTATCCGCCATGTTCGAAATCTCACAACCATCCCCGTTTGTTGAAGTCCACGTATGCGAACGGTAAAGCCGGAATCACACTGTTCATACATCATACAAACGACAGTCTACAAACAGGAGTCACCGCAATATATTTCGTGGCTCGAAAGCCGCGCGCCAAGTTTCCTCCCTGAACTCATTTCCACGCGGCATTCGAAGCGCGGATCTCGCAGTGACTCGCTTTCGAATCTGTAAGCAGACTGTCTTTCGTACGATGTATAAGCAGTTTGACCCCGGCTTAACGATTGGGCCGAACTGGTCTCGCACTCTCCAAGCGATTCACGCGAGCGCATGTCCTGTTTGAACCGAACAAACCGTTGACTTCGAAGCTATAGACACTAAAGAGTTTTAGTAGATGGTTCCGATACCTCCGATAGCCCCGATAACGATACTATGCATGCAGAAGGGAGGCGGTGGCGGAGTATCGGGTATCGTTATCGGAGTCATGGGAACGACCTACTAAAACTCTCTACTAAAGCTCTGATCGTCACCTGTGGTTCGCAAAGGCAACGACTCATTTATTTTTGTTTCGTGTCAATTTCTTTTTCACGCTGCTGCAAATTAAGGTTTCGATCGATCCCAAGACGTCCAAGATTGCCGTAATTATCAGCGTGGTTACTTTCTCCTGGGACCGAACCCCACGAATGATAAATTTCCTTTTTTTTTTTTTTCATTTACGCATTGTACAATTTTCAGTGCTTCATGTCTCAGCAAGCTCCGCTTCAGGGCGTCACGTTCCATAAACGTCACTGTGCTATCTGATGAAAAAAGACAGCCGACGCGTGAGAGACACAGGGACCGGGAGGGACAACATGGCGCCATTCTCTAAAAAAGAAGTAAAGAAAAACGTTCACAGGAGAATGCGCGTCGAACGAGAACGATGAAAAAAGAAAGCCTAATAAACGAAAGAGGCTTATAGAAAATAAAAGAAGCAACTTGATGAGAGAAAGAAGAAAAAGAAAGATTTAGAAACCTGAAATTAATGAGAGCTTCCGAGCGCGAATCCGTCGGAGAGGCGGCCGTCAAAGTCAAGCACGCGGTCGGTCAAGCTCGCAGGGCCCATGCAGGATAGAGTCGACGCCGGCACGCGGGACCCCGGCACAAAACACACGCAATGACAGTTGTTTGCCCGATTCTCACCGGAGATAGAGACACATGCTTTCGGGCTCAGCCCTAAATGAAAACAGACGATGCGAGACGCTGCCCTTCGAACTGGTAGGCCTCTCAAAAAGAACCTTATCGAAATGAATTATCTATCATTCCGAAAAGTCCCGACAGTGAAAGCATGGTAATTCTCAAGTAATGAGAAAAAAAAAAAAAGAAAAGAAAACGGAGGCTGACAGGAAAATTACGGGGAGGATAGTACGATATTGCGTACGAACGCGCTTTGGTTGGCAGGGTCGATGCGGCGGTTGCGGCGACGGCGGTCCGCTTGCTGTGTTTATGTGTCTGCGGCGGGAGCGATGAAGCAGTCAGCGAACGACATCGAAATGACGTTCGAAATTATGTGCAGTCAGTTTCTCTCGGGGAAGCGTTTGATGACGTTCTGATAGGAAAGGGAAAGAAGCTTCCCGTCTAGCGGCGCATGGGAGAACGCTGAGGGCAAGGAAGAGCTGCATTCAGGCCTACACTACTTCACCGATTCGCCACCTTTTGAATGTCCAGAAGCAAGCAAAAAAAAAAAAAACCTTTCTTCGTAAAGATTTTGTTTACGTTTCGTATACCATTCGATGCTTATGCGTAAGCTACCGCCAAGGAAAGAATAATAGAAGCGGACGAGAACCGGTCGGAGCGTGGCCACTTGCGTTCAGCCTCAAGGCTGTTCACACACTTGCGACCGCTTACGATCGTCGGCCTTAAAGGGGAACTCCGTCGATTTCTTGAGCTACCCCAACTAACTATATTTTCTGAGTCACCGAACTTTACCCTTTCCGGTATGCTATTTAGTATCACGAAATTCAGAAATGTTATTCAGAAATCGGCAAGCGTCAATGATACCAAACCCAGCATTTAAATGTACCCGCGCTTTTCAGTATCGCGACGTCAGTAGAAGGCGACCTTGCAGGTCGAGCGGGCAGTCTAAATTAAATGGATTTGGCCGAGCGTTTTTTCGTGCTGCTGCGCGGGTAGTGGAGCGAACTTTCAAAGCATTCATTTTACACCATGAAACTACTTGTAATCAGTTGGGAACAAAATCTACAGTCCAAAGAGTGAACCCCTGCCTTCCGCTGACGTAATTTTTTAATTGTTGTCAGTAGAGGCTTTCACTTCGAAAACAGGGTGAGGACCAAAATTGGAAATTCAATAACTTCCTAAAAAAACATAATTCTGGTCCTACATTTGGGGGACTATTTCAGCGATGCTTGTTGGGCTGTTTAGTAAATTTTCAGGCGATTCAACGACTATGTAGAAAACGCCGCAATATTTACACCGTTAGACGCAATTTAGGTGGAAGTCACGGCCCGCTCTATTGTCCACAGATCAGTGGTATCGCCCATTAATAATGAATTGACTTGGTTGCTTGGCCGAACACGCTAAGTAGACTATTGTCTACCTTTTGAGACATCCGGTGCGTCTAGTCTGGCGTTTGACACCGCATGCTAGTACTGTGAGCAGACGCGCGGAAGCCTCCGTCATCGTCTGCTATTGCACCACCGCCTATCGTCGTCTGCAATGCCCGTAGGACGCGGACACGAAAGCCGCGCGTCGGCGTCCGTTTTCGCGTTCGCCTATCTGCTATTCCGCAACCGTCTAAAAACTTCAGTAAAACCTGAAAGATGCAACTTTGAACGTGGCATTTTAGCGTTCCATCATGCACGAGCCATGTTCCAATACAAGCGCCTGTCAGCGTCTGTCGATGTGCTCTAATAAGCGACAGAGAGGAATAAAAAAAGATCAAGAAAGTAAATAGAGAGTCTTTCCCAGGTCCTTCCAGCTTTAAGAGGGCGCGGTACCTCTATTTATTCGTCCGTTTCAGCCACCAGATGGCGCGCGGCTCGAAACGTGGTTGAACGCGCAACTTCTAGATGGCGCCAGCATCGAGGTGTGAAAAGGCCCGCGTTATCCGCTGCGTGAAATAGATCCTGAAATGTGCCGTGTCCTCCCGGCGGAGGAAGTTTCTCCCTCCCTCGCGCGCGCTTGGTATGTACGCGCGGTGGCCGAGTACGGCCTCTGCGCTGTGTGATGCAGTGGGTGGCGCTCGTTTCTGTTCGGAGGTAGGAATAAAAATGCCGGTCCCCTTTTTTACGACGCTCGTTTCTATAGCTTGTTTTTCTTTTCTTTTTTTGTTTTATCTCAAGTGACCTACAGTACCGCCTGTTCGAAATCGTCCTTTGCGGTGAGCGATTGAGAGTCAGGTTAGCATTTTATTTGGGTCAGTACTACACGTTCAATGGAGACCTTGGGCGGCGATGTAAATATGCATTGCTCCCCAAAGTGTGTCCAAGGTGCGCAATGACAATTGGAAAGGGTATTGAAGGCGCGCGACCGTCGGTTGGTAAAATACGTGCGTTAGATTCACTTATTCAGTCTAATCATTTTTGCCAACGTCTTTTATCTGTTTCGACAAATGACATGGTCGAGTCTATTGATAACCCTAGCTAGATTGGACGTACGGAGTGTCCGGGCTTTAAATAAATTTGCTTCGTTTATGTGAATGAATAACTGTTTTCTCTTTTCCGTGCTCGGTGCTATGCAAAAATCGCTGAGATGTTATGGTAGCTCAGTGTGGCGGCGTTTTGCACGCTGACTCGCTATTGCATTCGCTGTGCACAATATGTGTTCAGATGGAATGTGCCAAATCGTATTTCCGATCGATATGATAGATTTACTTTGCTACAGTGTTAATTATATTTTCCTGATTTAAACTGGTTCGTCCCTGATCTGAGCCTAAGTTCAAATGCGAAGGTGCAGACAGACTTAGCGTCGTAACAGCCGTAATGCACAGAAAGAAATTAGTACCATGAAAGAAAAACAAAAGGATACGAGGTGGCTCAGTGTTATAGAAGTAATGAGTGTGCAAGAAATGCCATCGTACGTGTTTTTTTTTTGTTTTTTTTTGCTTTTTTTTTAACTCTCCGCATCGCTGGGAAACGCTCAAGGTACCAGCAAAGACAGCGAGCTGGCGTGAAATTTCCATCGAGCGGAAAACGAGTGTCATTTTTATTTCATCATGCGCTTTCATTTTGATATGGCTCAAAATGGGCGCGAAATAGTAACAGGTAAGGCAACAAAATTTAGATGTTAGGTCTGGAGCACCGCCATACTCAGCCGTGTTGGGGGCATCTCTCGCGAGTCAATACGGCAAAGGTATTGCGCGTCGAACTGTACGTGAGAGTTATCCATTTCAGCGAAACCTTGATTTCGCAAAACTATTGTGGCTCGAGTCGTGGCTTCCAGTACTTGGAAGCCACGAGCGAGAAATAAATGACAGTTGATTTTTAAGGAAAATCGCGACGTGGAAACCCATAAAAGAGAGTTCCAATAAGACGAGAGCTTCCCCTTCTCTTCAAGTGCGTGGGTTACGCTCTCAATCCTGCACCTGTGGTAACACTGCAGGCTCCTAAAATCGCTTTGAAAACGTTCCTGATCGCAAAAACTTTTTTTTTTTTTTTGTCGAGGCGCTATTTCATTTTTTTTTTTCTTTTTGTCTACCTTGATACCCCATCAGCGCAAAAACTACCATAAACTAAAAAAAAAAATAAAAAAATAGTGGGCATACAACCACAACGCACCCACTGGGACCCGAGTCAAGGCAAGAACAACTAACTACTAAAAGGGGAAAAAAATCATGTTCGCATACACAGACAGAACGCCTCCATCGAAAGAAATGAATCATGCGCTTCTTGTTCTGCCAGTCTCGTTGTGCGTTTGTCAAAAGCCACAAAGAAGGAAGACAATCAGCGCCTACACCACTCCCCTCCCCTCCCCCCCCCCCCCCCCCCCCCCTAAAAAGAAGAAAAGAAAGGTTTCTTGGGCGCGCGCGCGGTCGCCCAAGCGATGACCTTGGAAGGGTATGCGATTGTAGCACGTTTCTCCCCCGGTTGTGTCCCTGTCTCAAATGCCACGGTCCGTTTCTCCCAAGTGCCCGTCTTATCTTCCCGAGTATCAACTCCGCAGTGATTCTGAATCATTCCGATGCTTTCCAACGTTGCAGACTGTTAGACGAATATTTGCACAGAAGTATACACTGTTCGCAGAACTATCTACGGCGCTAAAATTCAAAAGTTGTTGGATTCGGGAACTCGTGTAGGTTTAGCTCATTGTTGGAACATTCTTATTCGCTCGATGAACTCCACAAAACGTGTAAATATTAGAATGAACTTTCCAGAGAACGATAGTTGTTGTCGGGGTTCCAGGCGACCGGACAGGTTGCAATTATTGGCTGATTAAAAATTTTATTTCATAATCACAATCGTATCATCAAGGGCACGCCATTTCCTCATCACTTCTTCTACGAAAACAGTTGCTGTATTCGTAGCACACACAGACGGAAACGGTTGAGACTGTGCCCAAATAATATCTTCTTTTGGCAGGTACTGCGCTGCGATTACACACAATGCCTCTAACATAAACATGCTGCTCCACATGTCTATTCACAAGATGCAATACATCGTTCTCCCAACTTTGTTGAAATGGGCATGAAAGCGCGTAACCGTCACTTTTTTGAAGTTCTACTTAGAGGTGAAGTGTTTACAGTAAAAAGTCGTTAATTATTTATTTTTTTCCGTTCCACTACAAAGCTCGATTCACTTAAATTTTTGTTTTTATATCGTCTCTACAGCGCTTTTACGTCGGTACTTTCGTGTTAGAAGACATCACATAATGTGCGAAAAAAAACAACAAAAAAACGGTAGGATCGATGCTGCATAGCCTTTTTTTTGTGGACATCAAAAGAAAAAAAAAAAGATAGTAGTTGTCTTCACTTCGCACTGCATGTTTTAGCACGGAAGTTCCTATTTGGTTATGATGTCTTTACTTTCTTAAAAATTGTATACAGTAATTTAAATTACCGAATTACAAAAACGTTGAAATTGTATAATTGCTTTTCATTGGGACGCCATGACGACAGCGACACTCGTGTTCCCTCGTGGTTTTCGCCAGCATTTCTACGATGAAGTGCCAGGATCGCGAGATGCAACAGCGTGACACTCCGTCTTCTGTACCGTCATTTGTTGCACTTCGGGACCACTTTTGATGTATGGCCAGCATACGACGCTAAACACACCAGTCGGAGACGCGCTGCAGGCGCCATAGTACTGCTCCTAAAAGCAGCTGTCACGTGCTTTGCTCCGCGACTGTGATTCCCTCACAGCAGCTCTGACTGAGGGTTGCCAAATTACGGTGAAACGGAGTATAGACAAAACAGACCGGAAACGAGCTGCCAGCATACGATAGTCAAACTCCAACAAAAAGGATTAGTTTCTTCTCAAGCTGGACGACATTTACCGGGCATCTTTAGAGCTGCGAAGCTCAAAATCACGCGTACTCATAAGATTTTTTTTTTCTCGCGTGTTTGTGATTTTTATGATGTCCTGCAAGCAAGAAAAAAATATATATGGTGAAGTCACTCCGAGGGGGTACCGATAACTGCGAGCCACGAACATGAAGGATTCGCTAACATCCGTCAGGAGTGTGAACGGTAAATCGTCACGCAAACATATTCTCACAAGCTGCAAATATTTATTTGGCTTAGCAAGTAGAATACTAGTATACTAACGACATGTGATTATTGTACACAAAATACCATTTCTCGGTTCTTCAAAACCATTTCCCTAGTCTGAACGGTCGCGCTACGTACGGGCCGCGGCTAGCCGTGCCCTCGATAGACTACGGAGCTGCGTTGTGTCGTCTGCTACTGTACCGCCAACAGGAGAGCGATAGCTCTGTGTGCTCCACAGATGCGTGTTGCGGTATAACTCTGTACGTCTGTCCTAGAGGAAGACAAAAAGATAGGCTCTGTGACCCCCTCCTAAGCTAACAAAAACAAACAGAAGTATACTCGTTTGGACTGAAAGGTTTACAAAATAGTGACCAGACATTGGAAAAGCATATGTCACAGAACTTGGTTTATGAAATGGCATCATTGTTTCGAGCAAGAAATCACCTGCTCACCACTGGGACGATGAAATCGTCACTATTTATTGCGTCAGGTATATTTGCGCTCATGAAGAAAAATCTGAACATATCCCTCTCCCAAAGTCCTATGTCGAATAATAAACACTTCTTTAAACATCTATGCACAAATAACTCATTTTTTTCTACACTTGTATATACACGTTAATTAAACGACGTCAAACCGCATTTTTGATTAGATCTTGATGTCTACACCAACTACATTCATATTTTATAGGGCTTTATTGAACGATAACTTCAACTATAGTTAATGGAACACGATGGCTCGATCTCAACAAAAACCTCAACGTGCGAAGCTTCCACAGACGGTCGCTTGCGAGTATTCTCAATGTGAGACTTCAGAAGCTTTCGCTTGCCATAGGGAGCTTGCTTTCGACTGCAGCACTGCACGGGCCCGGAAAGCGCGGAGCGCGCTGCTATGGGGAGAGGTTGACTTACAAGATGACTTGTTACGTGGTCACGTAAGATGGCGTCATTTCGTGCAGCGTGATCACGTAAGATGACGTCATTTCGTGTAACGAGATCATGTAAGATGACGTGTTTGTGTCACGTGATCACGTAAGATGACGTCAGTTCGTATGAACTGACGTCATCTTACGACAACGCCAACAACATTAGTGCCGTCCGGAACCATTGACCTTAGAAACGCGCCTCTTCGCTTGAAGAGCTGATATGCGTTGATTGTTATTTGTTTCTTTTGCCTACTACAGACCATTCAAAAACTCGCCTTCTGGGTGCCACCAACTTCGTCTACTGGGCTGTGAAGCGCGTTCGAGCGTGCGCAATACCTCTCTAGGCCGAAAGATTGTACACTGAGTATGCGTTCACAGCTCAATGACTTAGGCATTTTTCGTCAGGATAGATGCTCCCACGAGAAGAGCGTAATGGATATGTGAATAGAATTGGAAATTTGAAATGTTCTTGTCCAATCGCATTTTTCTTTGGTTATCAATGCTTTTTAGCGTCATCACAAGACGTTCAACCCATAATACACTGGTGATTAAAAAATAAGCACCGAAAAACATGCACCGATTTTCGCTCAAAAATAAACACCGGAAAAAATATACCGTAATCATTACCCATGTCACCTTTTTGGGTGATATGTGAATTTCCAGAAGAACAGCGAGTTATCACCCTCCCCTAGGAATACCCTGACTACAGAGCAGGCGACCCGTTTTTCCCCGCGTTAGATTGCGGTGACCACGAACCGTACGGAGGTCACAGGACGTCCGTGAAAAATAAAAAGGAGGAAAACAACGATCTACTCTGTGCACGCTTCATCCCCGATTTCCACGACCCCAAGGCCGAAGGACGTTTGTGTGAAGGATAACGATAAAATAAAACTTTGCGTCAAAAAAAAAAAAAAGCCCGTTTTTAAAAGAAAAAAAAAGTAGAAACAAGCACAACGCGTTGACGGACCGCGAGGTTGTGGAACACCTCGCGGTCCGCTTGCCACAGGACGGTCGTCTTCGACCCATAGCTCCAAGGTGAATTTGCCACTTGCGAAAACACGGAGACCTACCCAGCGAGAACCAGGAAAGCAAGACACGCACACTGACGCCTCGGCGTGCAGAATGAAACAGGATACGGGCGCGGAATACGGCCGCGGAAGAACACCTCGCACAGTGCCGATCCGGCCGATCTCCGAACGGACGATTTCGCATTTCGTGGACAGCGAGCGCCACCGCACGGGAGAGAGAGGTACCTTAAAAACGACGAAAACAAGCACCGACACCTTGGTTCTTTATATTTGCTGTAGTTACGGAACAAATCGACTTACATGAATAATTTGAATATTATTCGATTCCGTAATAAATTTAGAAGACAGTAAGCGCTATAGTTCTTATGTTTGAATTTAGATAATTTTGTAAATTCGCTCCGAACGCAAGAGTGCCGAATTAGCCGATTTTGACCATTTTCATGATTTTTTAAAGAATATAATTAAATTTATGATGAAACATTTGTTGCGCTTAGTGTCTCGATAATGACTCAATGTCTTTAAAGCCGAAATTTTCAAGAAGATCCGCGCAGCCGTTATTATGTGAGAATTTTTTTAATTCCGTGAAAAACCTCATGTATTCTCTATGGGGCTCTGAGGTGCGCCCCCTCTTAATGTTCTGGTTATTTTTTTTTCTTTTCGCATGGAACACTCGAGAAGGGTGGGTGAGCGTCACATTACACAATTAAGTGACGACGTAAAACCATTCGCTTTGGTAGGCCAGGAACACTGCATAACTTGAGCTATTTGCCTTTTGAAGCGAAATGACGGGAATGTACCTTCAAAAAGTTGATCCGAGCCGAACGCCCGATGGCTTCCAGTCAACGGCTCGCAAATTCTTACCTCTGTGGGTAAACCATGGTTTTAATCTCAATGATTCCACAATTGAAAGCAGGGGGCTGCTTTTACGGGAACCAACATCTTTACTCAGCATCAACACGCGCAAGAGAACAAATCAAGACAGATCAAGCAACATCAAGGTGTCCCAGAAAACATTTTGCAATTTTCTTTCTTTCTTTCTTTTTTTTCTTTTTTTTTCATCAAAAAATAGATTACGCGTCGCCAAATGCTCATTCTCCGCCCAAAGGTAGCAGTAGAGTTCAGGACCAAATGCTAAAGTTTCAGCCCGAGCCGATGTTTCATTAAAACGTTATAAGTGATTTTCTGAAAATTTTGACGGGAAGATGGCGGCCGACGGAGCACTGGTAAGCATGAAGCTCAATGACCCCAGAAACCGAAAACGGGCGAAAATGAACCCCATGTTCCCATTGAACTTTTTAGAAAATCGCTTATAACTTTGAATAAGATATGTGTTCGGTCTGGAACTTTGACATCTATTTCGCAACCTTTGGGTGGAGAATGAGCATTTCGGCGATGCGTAGTTCATTTTTGCGATAAAAAAAGAAACTCTCTATATTGTTTGGGAGGACACCCTATAGTTGACGTGGGACGCTAGGCTTAGCTAGGGCAGTCCCTCTACGAACCTAAGCACCTGCAAAGCACTTTCAAAGGCGCGTGCATGCGACAGCTATTAGCTGGAAACTAAACCGGTAGAGGAGATCTCCGTCTGAAAACCTCTGTGAACGCAGAACGACTCGCACTCATAAAAATAAACGAGTTCAACAAGATAGGCTCGTTGAGCACGTCGCAAACGCCGGCAGCCATGTTTGTTATCATTTGAAACCGAAGCGGAAAGGCAATCTCGCGCTGTTGTTGAAAACAATAATGACTCAATCTAGATTATTTGTTTCTCAAATATAAAAAATATTGTCGATAAAATTACTCTGACGGCCGGGGGAAACAATTTTACAACGAACAATTCGCACGTCAATCATCACTCCAATCAATGAGAGCCGAGGAAAGTTGATTAGTTATCTAAGCTCCTGAAGCCTAGAGCATGGCTATCCCCGCCGCTAAACTGCGTCTAACGGCGTAAATACTACTTTTTTTTTTTTCGTAGAAAAATTAAAAAAAGCGGAAAAAAAGAACGTGACCCATTAAAACACTTTAAAAGAAAAACTTTTTTTTTCATTTTTGGTGTTTTATTATATTTTTAAAACCTCTTACTACGAGAGAGAACACATTGGGGACTTTTAGCAAACCGTTACCGTGTTCCGCGTACCGCACTACCGGAGCCTTCAAAGCATGCTTTTAAGCGCGCGCTTAGAAGCATGCTTCTAACTGCTCCGGTAGTGCGGTACGCCGAACAAGGCAACGGTTTGCTAAAAGTCCCTACTGGCGCCATTTCTCGGGATAGCATTAGCACTTCCAGCTTCTGTATATTTTCTTTATTTCTTTTTTGTCACGCATCAATTTTTTTTATTTCTTTTGAAAGGAAGGGGGGGGGGGGGGTCGAAAGAAAACACTATTTAACCTAGATAGTACTTGCATTTAACCTCGCAAATGCCGCAGAACTTTCGCTTTACCGAAACTGAGTCCAGGGTCAACTCATAGAGGGCGCTGCGTGCCAGTGTGCTCTCGTCCTGGGAGATCGCAAGCGCTCGGTCCTAAGCAAAGGCAAGTCTGTGAACGGGACTTTATGGTCAGACGCAGGACCCAGTTTTCTGAACGATAAACAGGCGGGCTCCACAGAAGATAACGCTTTTGGCAAGTATATGAGGTCTCGTAAGTATCGCAAGTGTGAGTGTCTAATGAGCAGGGCACGCGTGTGCACATGGGCTACACATGACGGCTAGTTTGTCTGTACATGAGGCATGCAGTTTTACGCCGATCGAAATGCACTCGAGTTTTGAAGACAGACTAATCTGGTAAAACTTTGTAGACCCCTACTAGTTTGATCAGCACTGCATTTCTAAAGGGCGGCGTGAATGGGCATGGTTTGCTAATTGTTACAAGCTAAAGTGGGAAGGAACGCATGCTTGTGTTTTAATGGCAGTCACCGCCGACATGAACAACGAAATAGCCTACAGAATAAAGGCATTCTGACAGGGCAGCATATTTGCATCCTAAAAAGCCGCAGCCCCCCCCCCCCCCCCCCCCCCCCCCCCCTTTTGCAGAAGACGGATAAAAGGCACTGAACACACGATGGCGTAGTCGCACCAACATGCGTTCAATCGCAGTTTACCTTTATTATTTTCTTCCTCTCTTTCTTTCTCTTTTTTTTTTGCATTTTATTTTTTTTTTTGTTTGTTTATTCAGGTTATTGGTTGTTTTTCTTTTTGTTTGCCAGTTGTGATTGAAATATCTGAGCGAAAGTGACCTCGAAGCTCGGTTCAAAATTTCACATCGCCTCTGAATATTATGTATGTCTCTCTCGTTAAATGAGAGCGATACAAAAAGGCATATGCAGACCAGGCCATATACTTAGAAATGAAAACAAGTTAATCGTTTCTGGGAATAAGTTGGAAACACTTCATAGAAACAATAATATAGATGCCTTTATATTCTTCATATTCGTGCATAGGCAAACTAAAAAAAAAATAGTAGGAATATCACGTCGATGAATATACTATACAGTAGACAGCAGAGATAGAGTGAAATTTAAAAAAAAAAAAAAATGATAACAACGGAAAATTGGAAAACAGAGTCAGACACTAAAATAGCCACAAAAACGCAAATCCTGATCCATAACTTCAGGTGTAAGGAATCCGTCCGCAACCCCTCCTTTTCTGGATTGGCCTTTTTCCCCATTATTTTCTCTTCTTGCCAATCCCAGTCCTCCCTATCCTGTCAATCCCACTTTCCGTTTCTTTCTCTTCTATGTCAAAGCCTCTTCGACGTTTCTTGTTCGTTTAACTCCCAGCCGCCAGCCATCCTGCCGGCAGCAAACCAACGAACCAGCCACGCCGGCAGCGCCAGCCGAGCGCGCAGCGAGCAGCAGAAAGGCTGCGCGGGAAGCGAAGCCTTTCTGCCCGTTTCTTCCCCGTTCCCTCGGCCTCCGCCGCCTTGCCGCCAACAGCGTGCCGGGATATCGAACAGCGATTTATCTTTCTCAACTTCAAAGTCTCCCCAGAAGCGGGGTCCTGCCAAGCCGGGCATTACCCGAATCCCGAAAGGCGGGTGGCGAGGCGAGAAACCTCACACCAACGGTCCGCAAAGAAAGGACCCAAATACATGTATATATAGATATCAAAAACGCGCGGTTATAAAATACAAAAAAAGAGGGACACGTAGAAGCAAGATGAAGGGTTTTCGGGAGCTTTGCATACACTTTCCGGGGTAAGTCGGGTGTCATGGATGCCTTATCGGAGAAGAATCGTGCAGCACTCCTTGAGTGGGTGCTGCCCGGCGTAGGATTACCCGCTGAACGTAACTTCTCAGGTCGAAGCGCGCAGAAAGTGGGAACTTAGCACAATGTCTAAATTCAACCGTAATCTTTTTCTCTTTTTTTACGTAGAATTATGTTGTTTATTCCGCTTGGAACGGGGTGCGAAGTTGGGGTGACGTCACGAACGTCACAATACATTTCAAGTTATTTTCAACGCGGAAATAAGAAAAAAAAAAAAAACTGCAAGCTCTCATGCGGGACTACGCGTTCCTCGCACCATAGTATACCAATGACGCGGCGAACGTGCTATCGCGTCAGCCACGGAGGCGCCGTCGGCTTCTTTCATCCGTGTACGCTTCTTCCCGGGAAACACTTCGTATCGTGGGTTTGAAAATGGCCCAATAGTGCACCGCGCCCAGGTTTTCTCCGTCGACTTACTTCGCACGCGATTCCGCATATGCTGACCGGAGACGACGGCGGGGATGGCCTCAAAATTGATTCTACGGGACTCTGGTCCGAGCCACGTGCACTCACTTCTTGCGCACCCGCCGTCGTCATGCGGCGAGAGTCCGTGGACCTATCTTCAACTGCCGCGAAGTAAAGTACTGGATCGTGAGAAAGTAGTGCCAAGTTCCTCGTATGATCGCCATTTTGGCCCTTAAAATGAACAGTTTCTCCTTGACCTCTCCATTCTTGGGGAGCCGATCTAAATTCTCTGGAAACAAGCGTGAATCTTCGTACCACCACCACGCGCGGTGTTAGTGCTTGGAAGCATTGAAAAATAATTTTCCCTTTTTTAAATACGCAAGAAGAAAAATACGATTCTAAAAGATCCGTGGAGATGGGCATGATTGACAAGTTCACTGCAATAAACAGAGCCAAAGACGCTTCTATTGGCGAGGAACGCCTTCAGTACGATGATGTTACATGGTGATCTTGGTGCGACTAGATTAGAACGACCTTTCCAAGCTTCGAAGATTTGAAGGGGCCAAACTGGCGATTTCCATAGCAATGGAGACCTATGAGCCAATCGCCTTGCGTGGTTTGGTCGCCTGTATGTTAGTATTTGTTAGTGTTCGGCTAGCAGGCAGGGAAGGCAATGGCGGTACTTTCCCAGGATCCAGTGACGTTACCACGAACAACACATATGTGACGAGTGGACGAGGCATGACCTCTCTTATAACCACCCCCTCCCCCTCTTGTTTCTTGCGCCACCCACACGTAGTTCTCCGAAAATGTATGCAGCATAGTACACCTATGCAGTATGCACCGACCAATTTTTTCCAACGTTCTGTGGTGTGTAACGATATCTGGTCCACGACAAGTAAAGTAGAACACAGTTTGATGCAATTCAGGGTAGCGATTATAGTTAACGATAAGAACCATCGGGTGTCGCGAGTCCCGCTTATCTTATCATCGCTCTGCAGCCAATCAGATTACGTCGTCAACCGAAATGAACGCCGGAGGACCAATCACGGTGCAGTGCAGGTAAGAAACCACACCCTGAGTTTCTTAACCCATTTGTGATACTTACGGCAACAACGCACGTATAAAAAGTCTCCATATCATCCTCTAGAGACGTAGAGGACCTGGACACAATGTATGCTTTAATAATTGTTCGGGAATAGTACACGTTTAGGAAACATTGTACATTCTGAATCACCGATTATCAATAAAATAGTTTCGTGATCTGTTCAAAGCGTAAACAAATGTTTACGTAGAAAAAACAATAATAAGAGCGTAAATAAAAGCATGGGTACGCGAAACTTGTATTGAATGTAAGTTGATTTTTATCCCAATGTTTTAAGACTTCACTTTTTCCAACTTTGTTCGCGACTCCGAACCACTTTGTTTGGCACAAAATACATATATTTTTTTTATGTACATTGGCGTTTAGTATATTTATGTTCTTCTACAACAGCAATTCTACCACAAAACCTAGTTTCTGCAACTAACCAGTCTGATATGTATGGCTCTCCTTTAGTCCTGCTAAGCATTTGTGTAAATGAACTAGAAAGTGACAAATCCTTACATACCGCGCGGTGCGTACACATGGTGTATCTTCAGACGATCGCGTATGCCAATCAAATCAATACTCAACAACGTGCGGTCTTCCAGCCTTTAAAATATAAAATAAAGAAAACAAAAAAGCACCAATTAAGCTGGCCGGCGCCAGTTGGCGTAAGATTAAAGTGCCGAATAATATATTTAAACACGAAGATGTAAAATACAGAAACTGATGAAGCTAGCTTTCTCCTCGTGAAAGAACTAAGTGACATGAGGCCCGACCACCGTGGGGCCCGACCCCTGCATCGGGGAAAATATTTCGTGTTCATTCAGTGGAAAGTTTTGGGGCGGGAGACGGGTAGCTTGTAGGCAAGCATCCAAGTTTGCGCATTCGAATATAAATCGCCCTATTTCTATTGAACTAAAACTGCAGAGAAAAAAGCATCCAATGGAGAGAGGACTAAATAGCATAAAACAAACGATCACATAAAACAATATTAACACAAATAAAACGATATATATATATATACTAGGCCAGTAACGGGATGACTCAATTGATATTTTTTTTTCGTAAATGATTTTAAGTATAATATTTTTATATCGTTTTTTGTAGTAAAGCTGCTTTGGATCTTCTCTCTTTAGGTGGGTGTCTTTTTGTTTTGTTTTACATATCAATTTTTTTTTTTTTGGCGTATTGTGCTCATATTTGGCGTTGTGCGCGGTCTGGTTAATTCACCGCAATTGGCGCCCTCCCCTTTAAATAAGTATCCATAGGAAATCGTCAAACCCAGCTTATTTATTTAGGAATAAAAGAAAGTCAGTAAGGGGGACAAAAATGTCTTACCAACGGTAGCAAAAGTGAACCCAACAAAATGAATCGAAATCTCATAGGAAGGTAACCCGAGATCTACAAACAACACTCTATTGTTGCAGTGACTAATAATGATAGAATAAATCTTCTTCTTTTTGTCATGTTGTCTGGTTGTTGTCTAGGAATAATGAATTCTTCACGTTAACAAAGCTTGTGAGACGTGTAAATTTTCTACCGTGCGCTTCTTTTCGTGTTCTAGGTGCAAGTTTATTTTATCACGTTAAGCACGTTTTTCTCCCGGAAACCACGCGCAGCGTCAAATTCCAGTAAAAAGAAAACAAAAAAACTATACATTTTTCACAACATCTATAAAACTATGTAAATTTCTTGGAACAAAATAAAGGGCCAATGATACGCGGTCATACTGGTAAAACAAGAAAAAAGAAATGAAACACAACAACCTGGAGAGATGCCTATTAAGTCAGGTATGCGGCAATATCCACTTTCCAGACTAGTAGGGAAATGATCATTAGGTTTTGTGCCATCATATATTGTTGAAAGCGTAAAAAGGCTATCCATAATATATTTTTTTGTATTTTTTTTCGTCTGAGGAAAAAAGCTTCATTTAAGGTCTATTATCGACCTTAAAAATAAGACAGGTTCTGACTAAACATACAAAAGATAAGATATAAAAACACTTATTTGGCATTTCTATTTTGTGTATTTGATTTAGCGAGTAAATGCTGCGCCTGTAGTAACTGGAAACATGTCATGAGTGCTTACTACTAGCAGCTTTTATTCCTGTGACAAGATCATGCTAAAGTGAGTTATTTACTATTTTAGCAACAGTCTAAAACATTTAGGAAAATGTTTACAAAGAAATTCTCTTATTTGTAGGGTGAGGTAGTTTTACTCGCTTTGTTTTACCGTATTAATATATAGAGTAACTGTCGTGGATGTACGAGCATGTCTTGGTATAAGAATTAACAGAGGAGTTTGAATCATTTCGTAATTTTTTTACTTAAATTAAAACAAAAATACAAAAAAGCACGAGTTACTAACATTCCTCAGCCCTCTCCCTGAGATCAAGAAATCCCCAACCCTGAGGCTAAAACTATCGGCAGCGTATCACGACGTAAACATAATGTGCAAGGCAAAAACAAATAATGCGTACAGTATGTCAAGTAGATACCAAAGCAGTAAAACAACAACACCAGCGTGAATGAAACAAACTCCGTCAGTACAACTATATCGATCATTTCAGCCTTCTCAATAAGGGCCAGGCGCCGAAACTTTCGGGCGTGGGGAGACTCGGCAACTCGCGATATCGGCGGGAAGTCGTACGATTCGAATCGAGGTGACGCGATGGAACACGGAAAAACCATCAAAGCCCAGCGGAAACATCAACTCGTCCGCCACACCAGAACGCACCCAAACGAAATTCGCCGCACACCCAAGACTGTTGGAGTACGCGAACTCGGCAGGACTTGGCCGACAATCTCTCAAGGACACGCCGCAAACATGCCAAGTGTCGACCGCTCTGAAGAAGACGTATTGCTTCCCGAGATCCTTCTCCAGCGAGCGGGGACTGGAGGGTCCGCACTTGAGAGTCTTTCGTGTTCGGAGTACACACCACACAAACCAACCGAGCAAATAAAATTTTAAAAAATAAAATAAAGAAAGACATGAAACATTGAAAGGAAAATGTTTTCTGGGCGTTGCCAGTAATACGAGCAGTTTGAAAGCAATTAGCCCCGGGGGAGCAGGGAGTCAAACAGAAGTAAAACAGAGAGCACGGGAAAGGGAGACTTCTTGTTTTCGTCGAGTGAAACATTCGACAAGAAACAAAAATGCAGCGAAGCGCAGTTCTCGAATGACAGGTCGTTCACAGCGGGTTATGGTAGTCCTATTATCCAGCAACTCAGCGCGAGGTTTGAAGGTGTTTCGGAAGCAGACAATGTGAACGATAAAAATACGCACTTTGGTACAATTCATTTTTTTATTATGACTTTGAAAGGTTTGAAAAATGTTAATGGTGTCTCTAGGAGCAAAGAAAAAGACGAAAATCAGGATAACTATATGAATAGCCTAGAGCACCGTCCTAGTGATGGTGGTTGTGGAGGAATAAAACAGTTTTACATACCTCGGAAAGGAACGCGGTGATGAACGAAGTTTATGTCAATTTAGAGTGAAAGGAGCCAGTAAATGCTGATGAACTAAATTTATGTTTAATCTCTCGAGCGTAACTGCTGTAATTGTGCTTAGCAGATTAAGTTCTTTAGTTTAAAAGAAAAACAAATGTTGAAAACGCTATATTAAGGAAAAAAAAATAATGCACTATTTTGTAGGTATGAACACATATTAGTTTTGTTAGATTCTCGTCGACTAGTAACTATACTTTCGAAAAACACCATAACAGTCCTAGTGCAATCCAAGCTCGAAGCGGAGAAGGACTTCGAGGGAAGCACAGTTTAAGTCTCGCGCACACACCCCAGGCGCATAATGGAGCAGGAGATCGAGGCCCTGAATCCGTTCATCTCTCAACCAGAATTCAGCAAAACGCGAGCCTCAACCTCGTGCATAACGCAATAACTGAGACGAGCCGAACTGCAGCCCTAGAAAGATAGGAAAGTTTTCTGCAACCCCCCCCCCCCCCCCCCCCCCCTGAATCTCATATCTTTCTTCGCAATTTCGTTTTTTCCTTTTTTTTTTTTTTTTCTCCTCCTCCTATCTCTAAACTTCGGCCGAACCTATAACCTTCATCGAAACACAGCAACATTCCCTGATGAGAACACACGGGACACACAAATAACAACAAAAAAACTACTGTACTTTTTCTTTTTTTTCTTTTTTTGTCGTAGTGGGATGTTAAGGAAAACAAGGAATCCCGCCGAGCCTATGGTATATGCATGGTATACTCTCCCCGTATACCAAAAAGGCGAATACAAAGTGTGGCAAACAAAAGAGAGAGGCCGTATAGCGAAGAACCCCCCGTCGCGAGAAATATTTGATTGTGTGTGTGCGCGAGCGCTCGCTTGGGCCCCCCCGGAGCTTCCTCGCAGAGTCCGGGCGTTTCCGGACTCATTATCCAAATGAAGGCAGCGCGGCGGCCACCGCGACAGCGCAGATAAAGGAAGGGGAAGAAGGATGGGCCCCGAATCGACT